>NW_026526721.1:77165904-77866737 GCF_024362965.1 Panthera pardus
CAAGCCTTTGCGGCATCTCTTCTCTGTAGCTCTGAAGAAGTGGGCTGAGAGGTTAGGGTGAGTGACCTCGTGGGCTTCCTTCTAACTCCCTGTGAGCCTGCATGGAAATAGCCAGCATTCAATGGCTGGAATTATTTTTAATCTTTTTCATTGAAGGATAACATACACACAGAAAAGTGCACAGCTCATAAGTTGCAACGTATGCATCCTTTTAACAAAGACCATTTACCATCACCCACACTCCATTCAGAACTCTAGATCTCTCTTTCCAGTAGTGTTAATGGAAACTCTGATAATCAGTCTTCCACAGGGTTGATTATAAGCTAGTTTATATTGTCTCTGTATATATGATGTGATTTTGTTCTTGCTATTTGCAGAGTGATATAAGTGCAGCTTAAAAATAGTACAGGAAGACACTCTGATATGAGACTGTTACAATAGTGGTTTAAGAATAATATTTACTTTTTCTGGAATAATACATGTTCATTGCAGATAATCTGCAAAATACGGAGAAGCAAAGTACAAATAAGAAATTAAGCAATCAATGCTCACTCAACATCATCTCCCATACCTAACCATTCCTAACACTTCAATATGTACCATTTTAGGTACACTTCCGCTAAATACATATGTACATTTAAACAAAATTTGAATCATATGGTGCGTGTTTTTTTTCTAACTTTTATTAATTAAAAATGTATAAAACGAAACCTTTATGTTTTTAAATGGCTGTAATGTAACTATCATATGACTATATTATAATCTGTTTAACAAACACTTCCTCTACTTTGAGCTGTGTACAGTTTTGCACTCTCGTAAATATTGCTTCATGCTCATTGGTTTATTTAAATATTCATTTTTCATCATTTCCTTAAAGTACATTCCTAGGAGTAGGCTTACTAAATCAATAATACACACACTTTAAGGCATTTGAAACACATTGCCAAATCATTGTTGAGAAAGTTGGTACCACTTAATACACTAAACAGCAGCAGCTGAAACATGTTTCCTAGAATTACTACCAGCTTTCTAGATTATATTTAAGTAAAGGAAACTGGGATAATTTGATGGATAAAAAAATTCATCTTGTCATAATATGCATTTTTGATTATCAATATGAAAAATCTTTAAAAATTGGGGTGCCTGGGTGGCTCAGTCGGTTAAGCGGCCGACTTCGGCTCAGGTCATGATCTCGCGGTCTGTGAGTTTGAGCCCCGTGTCAGGCTCTGTGCTGACAGCTCAGAGCCTAGAGCCTGTTTCAGATTCTGTGTCTCCCTCTCTCTGACCCTCCCCCATTCATGCTCTGTCTCTCTCTGTCTCAAAAATAAATAAACATTAAAAATTTTTTTTAAAATATGTTTATTGATCATTGTTCCTGTCTTTTGTCCATTTTATTGAGGCATTGATTTTTTCAGTTGTTTCAGTTTATTTATTTATTTTTGAGAGAGAGACAGAGAGAGTGAGAGGGGAAGGGGCAGAGGGAGAGAGAGGGAGAGACAAAATCTCAAGCAGGTTCCGCACTGCACTGTCAGCAAGGAGCCTGATGTGGGGCTCAAACTTACAAACCATGAGATCATGACCTGAGCCAAAACAAAGAGTTGGACGCTTAACTGACTGAACCACCCAGGAACCCCTGATTATTTTTCTCATTGCTATATGATAGGATTTATTTTATGGCTAAGGATATTAACCTTGCACATACTTTTCCTAATTCACCATTGTTCCTTAAATTATCACCCAAACTCAGATCTGAGATGAGAAGATTTACCCAGTACTAATTTGAAATAAATTTTAAATACTAGAAAAATAAATTCTCTTTTTAATCACTCAGATAACTTTTTCAGGTTTGCAACTGTTTGTTGCAACATTTATGTGCCTAGAAAGACCCATGAATACTACAAGAAGATGATAACTATAATCTTTCCTGGAATGGAAAGTAGTGAAATAGCCCAGTAGTGCTTTTAAAATTCTCATTGGGATAATTTGGAATAAATCAAATTATTCTATTTTTGACTTTTCTAATAAAAATTCATAGTGGCTGTCAACCAACATTTGCCCATTGATTAGGATTAGTTAGGAATTATAGAAGTAGACTGGATTTATATGTCCCTAGAACTGTAAGTAGATTTAACTGATTTGCCAGGAAAAAAAAATTATTGAATATTTTAATTCAGTATTTCTAGATGCAAGATTCCTTTTAGGGACTGGTACGAAAAAAGCCTGTTTATTGTGGTTTATAATAGAAGGATTTAGAAATTAGTATAAGCCCTTCAGAGGACACTTATTTCAGCATTTACTTTGTAAACATTTGGATACCGTCTGGATGCCTAAAACAAATCATGATAGCTAGAGCCAGTGTCATGGGATTTTGCTTAGTTCATGAATTTCAGTGCAAATATGTCATTGTGGAGCATGTTGGAATTTACTGAGGAAATTAGGTACTTAGATTTGATGTATCTCTTGGAAGCTAGTGGAAAAAATGTTCTAGAATCCAGAATTAGAGCCAAGATGATTTTACTTTCTAAAGTTTCTCCAATAAATTATTTTCCTTGATATAATTTACTCTGCTTTTAAATCATTTAAAAAGACCTTGAGCAGTCTATACATAATTTGATTGTGATGTTCTGCTCTGGCCAGATTAACAATGAGCATTTTAGACTCAATTAACAGAATTTAAAGAAGTGAGGGCAACATACAAGTGTGAAACATAAAGCTATAGCAAAAGCATGGAATTTGAGGCTAGTTTGAGGTGATGGAAATCCCTGCTTCAGGCAGACAATGTGTTTTTACTAAAGGTAACTTTTTTGAGAAGCTGGCTATTAATATGGCTTATTAGAAATAAGAGTGTTTAATGTGGGGAGGAGAAATGGCTATGTAGATAATCAGGATTTTTTATCTTATAAACTTTTGCCTCCTTGCTGTAACTGTTAGTACTCCCTCCTTGGATTGGGTGCTCTTGGTTACAGCTCTTGATTATGCTGGAGAGGAATAGGGGAGGCAGCATGACTAAGGCAAATCATGCATACTCCTTCAGAGGACACATTCAATTTTTGTAACTTTAGGAACTTGATATTCCTAGAACTTAGTTATTCCAAATGCAAGACAAAAATTGAACCAGATACCTTCCAGAACCCCTTCTACAGCTTGTAATATACGATGACCTCTAAGAAAATGAGATAGATGTCATCAGATGAGAGTAATCTCATATTCTCACCATCAATTCCTCCAGCCCACTAGCTTCTGAAGGTATATAGACATGCTGCTTTATTTTCTATCTCAATAATAATAATAATAATAGTAGTAGTAGTAATAGTAATATGAAAAAAAGACAGTAAAGTAAAATAAATCTCTATAAAGATTAATAGGTTAAAATTTTGACTAGTGCCTTGGATCTAGCTTCTTCCCTGTTGCTTTCCAAAGGAGTTCATGCTTGCACTTCTTTTATTTATTTATTTATTTATTTATTTATTTATTTATTTATTTATTTATTTCTGCATCATCAGTATAGCTATAGCTACAAGGTGATTGCTGTCAGTTCATAAACCTACATTAAAGCACCCATCTTGAAACAATAAACCTCCTTTGGCTTCACTTTTTTCTCCAATATCACAACTTTCAAAACTAGTCTGGTCTTGCTGTCTCTTCTGCCTCTTCCCCCTTTTTCTCCACAACTCATCCTAATTGGGTTTCTGGCTACACCACCACACTGCAATGGTGCTCATAAATGTCCTCAGTGGTCCACATCTTGCTAGAGCCAATGGTCAGTTATCTGCCTCCAGCTTTCTTGACCTGTCAGCAGTGTTTCACTTTCATGATCTTGCATCTGGAACCCTAACTTCTCTAGGCTTCCCTTCTCTTATTCTTGCCAGATTTCCTTCTTTGACAGGCTGTTTTCTATCTCCTTTGTTGGCTCTTCTTTTTTGCTAGATCTCTGAGGGTTGCAAGTGCCAGACCATTTCAGTCATTGAAGAGAGAGGCAGATTTTTTAATTTTATTTTAATTTAGAAATTTTGTTTGTTGTTTGTTTATTTCTGGGAGACACACACACACACACACACACACACACACACACACACACACAGCATGAGTGGGGAATGGGTCAGAGAGAGAGGGAGACACAGAATCTGAAGCAGGGTCCAGGCTCTGAGCTGTCAGCACAGAGCCTGATGTGGCGCTCGAACTCACAGACAGTGAGATCATGACCTGAACCGAAGTCAGATGCTTAACCAACTGAGCCACCCAGGCACCTCAAGAGACGCAGAATTTTAACATACGGGGATAAAGACTGGCAAAGCAGGAAAGAACTTGTTGCAAATTTTACAGGGAAGAAGTTCTGTCGGGTTGGAGCTTAGGGTAGGTGAAGGGGACATTTATTTATGGAAGGAGCTTAAAATGTCCCATCAAGTATGTAATAGCTACTTTGAGAGTAGGAACAGATTTCTAGGGACTGTGTATCCTCAATTCTCTCTAGCCTTGACATTGGTGACAGTCAAAAGGTGCTAACTCAGTGAGGTTGGTGAGCTAATTAAACCCCATTTTGAAGGGGGCAGTTTCCTTTCATTGGAAACCAAGGTCTTAGCAATGTGCCAGAAGAGAAGCCAAGAGTGTGTCACCATAGACTTTCTTGTTCTTCTTGGTGTATTTTCTCTAGAGGGTACTACTCTAGGGTCTGGGGCCAAACCACATTGAGGCTGATATTCATTCCTTAATTCACCCAAATATTTTTTGAGCTCTTATTATGTTGAAGGCACTGATGGGTTAAGCTGTCTTAGACAATATACCAGAGAATGGAGTTTTTGTTGGAACTAATAATTAAAGTGCCACTGACCTCTTCACCATGAAGTACCTTCTTTCCATAGTTTCTCAGGATACCATTGGGCATGGGATGGCATATATAGCAAGGGTTTAGAAAGTCATAATAAGGGATTAAATCAGTTGATTTTTAAGAAAATATTTGGAACTTTTTCTGATAAAAGTCTTAGAAATTATACTTTAATTTCAATTTTTTGGATGTGAAAGCATCAGTAAGTAGGAGAACTGAAAATTGTTGCTAAAGAAAAAAAATGTATTGTTCAGATCAGCAAATTTCAGATCAGACCCATTTATTTATTTATTTATTTAGTTAGTTATTTATTTTTCTATTTATTTTGCAGACATAGGTGATCTTTTTAAGTGATGAGACTTCTCATTCAGGAAATTGCAACTCTGGCCATTATAAAACAGCCCTGTCTGTGCATCTTCCTTCCAGGAATATTGTATTGATCAAACAATAGATTTCCAAAGAAAACTAATCTCGTACATAGTATTACTCTATGTGGCTTTGCCAGGTCTTGAGAAATGCTAAAAAATAGGAACTAGTTCAGTTTTGACATCAGTTAGGGTTTAGAGTGAGCCCAGTTTACCCAATCTGGTATGTCTAAGACCAAACAACTTTTATGTGAGAAAAAGATGAAGCTAACTTCCCATCAACATCTGTGTGTGTCCAGCAGAGTCCCAGTGTGGCTAGAATACCGGAGGACCGACAAAGTGACAAGCAGGGAAGAGTACACCCCAGTGTGGGCAGAACACCAGGGGACCCACAGAGTGACCAGTAGGGTTGGTTATGGTATCTGGAGTTTTATAATGTTTCAGAGGATGGGACAACGTTGTCAATTCTTGTTATTTAGCTTTTTTTTTTTTTCAATTCTTGTTATTTAGCTGTTGATTTACTTTTAATTGCTTGTTGCAATTCAACTAGGTTAATTTCCTTCTTAAAGATCTTTCAGAATGTTTGCTGACAGTATATTCTCTTTCAAGTTCTGAGAAAGGATTTTATAAGTGATTTATAAAATTTATCTTAGACATCTTTCACAAATAGTTAAAAAGAAACCTTTTTATCAGATACTTATGGGTGGGAAGAATCATAAGTATATACTTATGGTAGGTAAATGTATCCATCCCACATGTAGACTAACATTAAATATCAGAGAGTAATGCAAAACCATTACTTATCCAAAAGAAAAACCCTAGAGATTGAAATGACAGAATGATGGAAAGGATACTGAGGATTTGTCATTAGGAGTTTTTGTGTCATTAATTCTTTCTTTTTTCATTTATTTGGGTAGTGAGGGAAATAACTAGTGAAAGGATATAGAGTCACACAAGTATTTGTGTCTTTGCTTCTATGGAAGAAACATGGACCTCAAGTTTCTAGAATGTAGAGAGAACCTCAAAATAATTTGTATTTCTTCTTCCTCCTTCTCTTCTTTCTCTTTTCTCTTCCTTTACTTTATGTTCAATAAATACTTCTTGAATGCCATATATTAGGCATTGTGCTGGGTGAAAAGATGGCTCAGACTCCAATCATGTCTACTAAGAGCCAAGGATCTGATAATGGAGACATCTACAAAAAAAAAACCAACATACACACACACACACACACACACACACACACACACACACACACACTCACACACTTTATAGTTAAATGTAAAGATAAACTACTTGAAAATATAGTGGAGAGAATTACTCTTCAGTTAGTGACTGTCAAAGAAAACATTATCCAGAGTGACATTTGAACTGGATCTTGAAAAGTAAGAAGGGGAGGCATTTGGAAGACATTCTAGACAGGTGGAATGCCATAAGCGAAAGCACAGATGAGGGGCTCTATGGTTTTTTTTTTTTTTTTTTTTTTTTGGAAGCTCTGAATAGACAAAGCCAGAGATATAGGTTGGAGCCAGATTATGAATGAGTTTGAACGGCATATTAAGAATTTTATATTATAGATGGTAGGTCTTAAATGATTTTAAGCAAAGGAATTTGACTGTCAGATTTGTGAAACTGATCGCAGGAGGACAGACTGATGGAAGATGGATGGAAGCTATTGTAATAACCCAAAAAGGCTTTCGCCTTTGGTGACAAAGGCAGATATGACAATCAAATATTGTGTGGGCATTTTATATAAAATTAAGGACATAGCATTATAAAAAAAAACACAATATTTCTTTTCAAATGCTGTGTTGACCAAGGTTTTGGCTGAAGATAGGGAGAGCAAGAATGAGCAAGCCATCAGTTAGAATGGTGTAGGTACAGAAAAAATAATCTCTGTGTCTTTATTGATATAACTCTGGCTGTTATAAAAGAGAAACTCCTAAATATCAGTGGTTTAAAACAACAAGAATTATTCTCACATAAAATTCAAGTGGTGGTGGGTGGTCGTGGGGAGTACTTTCCTCGGCCATCTTCAACAAATGGCTTTCAAGGTCATTCTGGGTATTGACATCTGTCAGCCAGTAAAGAGAGGAGAAAGAGTCCACGATTACATGGGAGGCTTTTCTGGGTCAGGGCTGGAAATGGCATAAAACATCTGCATCCATGTTTCATTGTCTAAGTCAGTCCTGTGGCCACAATTAATTCAAAGGGGCTGAGAAATATACTCTATCTTTGTGCCCAGGGTAAAAAGGATGTAGGTTTAGTGAATAACTAGACAAACTCTGAAATACTGACATCTGTGCTGACCCTGGGAGAAATTGGATTCTGTAATGGAGGCCATAATACTCTTCTGGAAACCTTGGACATCTTGCATTCTGGGACAAGGGGTTTTTAGGCATGGGCATCCTATTACTTCCCTCTGCCAAGAACATGTTCAAGATACTGTGTTAATTTAGGGGGATGGGGATTTACAAAACTGTACAGAATTTTATCTTTTTAAAATGTGGACAATCTTTGTGTTTTTAAAATATATACATTTAGATGGTTACTTCAGTGAAGTCTGGGAATGTGCTTGCCCTGTACCTATTCCTCGTGCTTATCAGAGAGCCCCACACACTCTGAATCTCAATAAAGAGAGGTCAAATAAATATATACATATGGGAATGCACAAAGACTAGAAATATACACGAGCTGTTAATTGTATTTATATCAAGCTACAAAATATGTGCCTGTTTAAAACTGTCTGTTCCCCTCTCTGAATATCCATATCCAGCTCATCTAGCATTGATTTGTCTCGTGACTCACGCCTCAGAAAGGATCGGAAACCAAATGACCTAATTGTGTCCTAGTATTTTCTTATTGAGAATGTTTATTCTAAGTTTATTTTGTTTTAATGTTTATTTAGGGTCAGTTTAAACTTAATTGTGTAAATTTAAAGTCAATTGTGTAGTTGAATATAAGCAGTTTCAAATCTAACTCATCACAAAAAAAGAATGGAGGCGCCTCAGTTTCCTTCCTTGCAGAAAATAGTTAAGTCTTCTTTAAGGTCTCTGCTTTTCTCTCCTCAATCTCTTTCCCTACACTCCTTGGGTGACGGGGCTTGAGTTTTAGAGGCAGCTCAAAGAGTGTCTGCTGGTCACCACACAAGCTTCATTCACTCCACAAGTAATATTAATTATAATAAAACAATCATGACAATGGATGGGAGGAGACTTGGGCACATTTGTATGTCACTGAACATCAAGGTTGGAAACTTTAATGGAACGTTATTATTTGAATCTCTAATAAAACATATACCTGGTATTTAATAGAACATTAAATATGCCATGAGAACTTTTCAAGTTTAAAAATGCAAAACAGAAGCCTGGAAGCAACTGCAAATATGACTTCTAAAAATAACTTTTTTTTTTTTTCCGCCAAACAGTGTCTGCTAGAGGACAGCTGTTAGTACTACAATATACTAGTCAAATGCATGGACCAGAGCAAGAGTTTAGCAAAATGCCTTTGTCCCCAAAACATTTGCTTTTGCCTTTGGCATCCCGCGAAGTAGGATTCTAGGCTCAGACATGGAAATGATTAATTCTGAGTCTCTCATGTCAGAATTACTGTTTTACATTTGACTACTCCCCATCTCATGATATCTGCAGACTGTCTCTCACTGACTAATTAGAAGCAGCCTGTCCTTTACCAGCAGCTACATTCCATACATGGCACATTTTTCATGGGTTATGAAGCAATCTGTAAAGGTAGTTCTCTTAACTTTAAAATAAGCCATTTCACAAACCATCCATTGGAGAATGTGGTTTAGTACCAATATATTACCCTAATAGAATAGCTTGACATAACTTCCTTAAACAAATAAAGGATCCTCTTCATGGAAGCTCAGAACTAAACATAAACAAAATTATGCAATAGGATTTGCACATGGTTCCAACTATGCCTGCCTTCACGTACCTATTCTGGTATTCTCTCATGCTGGTATTCTCTTCTCACTAGTAGATTCCTTCTGGGTCTTGCTCCCTACTGAAGTCATTGCTGATGGTTGGGGTGGAAGGTAGGGTTTACAGATATAAGAGATGTTGGTATTAATAATGGAAATAAGGACTCAACTGGGAGCAAGATACTATTATTAACCCCATTTTACAAATTACAAAGTACAGGGTGATTAAGTAACTTGCCCAAAGTCACATAGTAAGCAGAAGAGCTGGGATTTCAACACAGATAGTCTAGCTTTGCTTTAATATGCAATGCCCATGGGGTACCTGGGAGGCTCAGTTGGTTAAGCATCCGATTTTGACTCAGGTCATGATTTCATGGTTTATGGGTTCAAGCCCCGCGTCGGGCTCCGTGCTGACAGCTTGGAGCCTGGAGCCTGCTTTGGATTCTGTGTCTCCTCTCTCTGCCCCTCCCCCAACCCGTCTCTGTTTCTCTCTCTCTCAAAAATGAATAAACATTAAAAAAATTTTAAAAATAATAAAATAAAATTTAATGCTCACACATGATACTCGTACCATTAATCAGTAAGTATTATTGGAAACCTATCAAGTCCATGGCATGCAAATATAGCTATTCTGCATAATGTGATAGAACAATGGGTGATATATGGCTTGTGGGGTTTCAGTTATTAGAGCTAGTTATTGGGAGTGAGAAATTATTTTATTTATTCATTTGAATTTGTTAAATGTTGCCTGTAAAACATTTTGAGACTAGAGAGTTAAATAAGATGACGTTTGTATCAAGGATTACGGCATGAGGGGATATGATATGTCATGTGCATATGTTTATGGCATAGGACACAGAATTAGGAAGTGCCAAAAGACAGATAAACCTAAGAAGCTATGAGCTTCACAGGGAAAGATTAAGGTTCAAGGAAATAAGGAAGGATTCCAGAATAAAAAGATAGTATTTCAGTTGAACTTCGAAGGATAGAAGCATTTGAATACAACTGACAGGATCCCTGTGCTGAGGGATTGGAGGACATTCCAGGCAGGGGGTGGGGGAGGGGGAGAGAGAGGGGGTGGGTGGGTGGGGTGGAGAATTTTGCGGAAAAGAGCATCATTTTGTTCTTAGTGCACATTGAGAAGTAAAAGTATGCTGAGATTGGAAAAGAAAATTGGCATATTATGGAGAACCTTGAGGAAAAAGAAAGTCTATCTGCCATTTATTGAGTATGCCAGACATTTTGACATTTTTCTTTTTTTTCTTTTTTGTCATGTAATTCTCACAACCATGAATAGTTGTTGTTTTCTGTATTCTACCAAAGGAAAAAAACATTTGAAGCCTATCAGACTAAGAATCTTGCCCAAGGTCAATTGGTGATATGCTAGGATTCAAATCCATACTTGCATGAATCTTAACACATGCTGTTTTCATTCCATCATACTCTGTTTCTTCCAAAGGCAATAAGAAATCCTTAAAGATTTCTCAAGAGAAGAATACATGAGTATATTTACTCATTAGGCACTATTTTACCCAATGATTAGGAAGGAGACAAGAGTAAGACGTACTGGTGGCCTCAAGTAGAAGATGGGAGAACAAGAAATGGTTTGTAGGACATTGTGGAATTAGACTTTGCAAGGCTTAGTATTGTTTACATACAGTAGGAGGGGTTGGTAAACATAAACTGGGTGATCTATTTCTGTCTTTGAATTTTGTGGTTAGATCTACATTCCTATCATCCTGCTGCTGGTCTTTGTAATTCCTGACCTTTCCTTGAGCCATTGCCTGCCCGCCCACCTCATCACCAGAGTGTTTCATTAAGGACATAGAACCATATTGCATTAAATGAAATCTACCCATAAGCTCCTTTCATCAGCCTTTCAATGAAATATGTGTTCTTTTGAAACATCACATCTCCCTCAGTTGAAATTTGTACACAGTAAATTCCCCAACACAGCATACTATGTGAGTGCTGTCCTGAGGCCTAAGGAAATAAAATGGATAAGGGGTTGTCAGGCAATTGTTGGGGAAGTAAGAAGAAAGGCAAGCAGTGAAAGAAGCTTTTTTAGTTTTGTTTTTGATTCCAGCCCAATGCCTTTATGAATGCCTCATGTTCAGAAACAATGACACTGGGGCACCTGGGTGGCTCAGTCCGTTGGGCATCTGACTCTCTCTCTCTCCTTCCCTCTCTCTGGCTCTCCCCTGTTTGTGCTCTTTCTCTCTCTCTCTCTCTCTCTCTCTCTCTCTCTCTCAAAATAAAATAAGTAAACTTAAAAAAAATTTAAAAAAAGAAACACTGGCACTGATGTGCTAAGAGTCCTACCATTAGGAATGAAGCAAGAACTCAGTATAGCATAGGAAAATCAAGATGTCCAGGTAATCATTCCTGCCATCCCTCTCTCCTGTTCCCTACATTGCTAACATGTTAATAGGTGGATTTTGGCTTATGATCCACTCTGAAAAAACTCCCAAGTTTTTATAATCAGATTCACCCATTTGTGAGACAGAGGGACAAAATGGCACAAATTATAGTTTGGTGTGAAATCTTTGCTTTGTCCCTTGGGGATATACTACATCTCAGGAAATAGAGAGCATAGTCTAAATTAGGCTATTGTGACTAAGGTACAGCGTATCATTCAGTTACTTAACAACAGAGAAATGATGTCTTGACCAAAAGCACGCACAACTACCGAAAAAAAAAAAAATACTAGCTGGAATTAGAGCAAGTGAGAGGGAAATACTTCCATGACTCACTGACTGTTTAAAATATCCAGGAAATTTTTCTGATTTGGCATTCATGGTACCTCTAATTCCCACAAAATTAATATGTGAGCTTGAATAGATTTTGTGTTCACTTGTAACTTTCAGAAACTTGGCAGCTTTGGTTGTTGAATGACTTACAAGTTAGATATGAACTTCCTTACACATCTTAAGCCTAATTTAAAAATAGATGCCTTGGGTTAGGATTTAGCTTTATAGTTTATTAGTGGTAGTGTTACTGTAGTTTTTAAATAGCTGCTTCTTTCCCTTAACCTTCAGGCATTTGGCGAACCTCAAAAGCAGTGAATTTCAGTGAATTTGATGCCTCCCTCCAAAAGCTGCTTAAGAGCAAAAATTTCCAGCTTTTTTTTTTTTTTTTTTTTTTTTTTTTTACAAAACCCATGTAGTTTTCTCAGGCATTGTTTGAGGCATTGGATTCTATTTAAGCAAAATGGTCACATCAAAATGTTCAAAACTCTGAAGCTAAACAGATTTTATATATACCCAGTTTTTAAAAGAAGTTTCTTGATTTTGTCCAAAGCCTTAATATCTGAGTAATCCAAGATTATTACTTTGAATTTTTTCTTCATTGATCTGTCATAACTGGTGAAAAAAAAAAAAAAAAACCTTTACCTTTGCTCTTAAAAATGGAACCATGCCTTGTAGAATTTACCAATGTAACTTACTTAGAATCATGATGGCATTCCTCGGCCTTACAAAATCTGTTGATGAGCAGAAACCTGCACTTTCATGGTATGAAAAGAAGTCAGTTAGGCTTACAAACAAGAATATGTGATAAAGGGAGTGTGGTTAGGGCTCTAGCAGGATACTAAAGGAAGTTCAAGAATATATTTGTCCCGGTTTTGTAGTTGGCATCAGTTTGTCTTTCACATCCTACAGTGCTAGCAGGACAAGGACGTCAGCATTAATGGAAGGCGGCCAGGGTTGTTGGAGGGTGTGATACAGTGTATGTGAATGGTCCTGGGAGTGCAGTAGAGCAGTGAAATAAGGATATAATGATGAATAACAAAATGTCACTTTTTCCATTTCTGGCAGTTAATGGCTCTCTCAGTCCCTTGGTCTTTGTTTCTTTCATGATGACACCATGGCTGGAGATACAGGGGAGGACACGGCCTCCATGACTGAGAACAGTGACCTTTCCACTTTTCCATTCTCTAGTGTTGGATGACAGTGTATGCTTTTGGTGTTGCCTGGTGCAGCTGGGCTGAGAGTCCCTTACTCCTGGAAATTGTCTTTACCTGATACATTGGCCAAGCACATACTGAGCACTTACTGTGTGCATTAACTTTATAAACGTGCAGAGGGCATAGACCTGCTGTTCAAAGGACACACAGTCAGTGGGGAGAGGCAGCCATGAAGACAGTTAATATGCTAATGTGGCATGTTGGGGGGCGCGGTGAGAGAGGCATGCCCACAAGACTACAGAAGCACAACGTAGGAAGCCACTTCAGCCTCACCAGCTGCCAGGAAGCAGGTGCTACCTGCCTGGGCCTGCTTCCCCTCTGGCTCAGCCTTTGTCCCAGGGAAATGGTGGGTACCAGCAAGCAATCCGGAGAGGTGGTTATCAACACAGAACTTCTACAACTGGATGTTCCTCGTTGGTAGCTAATAAAAATGCTCTCCTTCCAAATCCATTAAGCTAGTAACACAGCAGGAGAAGGAGAAAGCCACAGAATGTCACTACAAAGACTCTCTGATAAAACCCAGATTTCTCCCTGAAAGAGATCTAACCTTTGGTGAGTTTTCTTTGCATGTGTGCCCTCTCTGGTCTTTTCTCAACATCCTTTTATTATTGGGGAAGAACACTCTGACCCTTTGCACAAGGTTAAAATAACAGAAGCAGCTCAAATGAAGGTTGGATTTTGCTGACCCTTTTTTACATCCTCCCTGTAACTTGCTGTCCATATCAGTAAAGTGGGGATATGGAGGAGGAGGGATCTTCTCCCAGCTTCAAGCATGTTATTGAAGCTGTCGAGGCAATTAAGTCTCTTTTGCTCTTTTAAGTTGATATAAACATGTCACCCTTTCTATTCCTGGCCACACCCCTTCTTCTCCTCAGTCCAACTGTGTTACCAACTTGTTTCTAGCATTCTTGGGATCATTTACCACCCATTCCATCTCAGAACTTTGACCCATGTTTGAAACTCCAAGAGTCTGTCTCTTGCAGTTCCTGTGGGTCCTAACAGTTTTGGCCTGTGTTCAAGGCATACTTTTACCTTCTAGGGGATTATTAATATCCATGATCTTTACTCTGAGGTTAAAATAAAAAAATCCGTAAGAAATTTTATAAGTGCTGCTTGTGCACAGAATATCACTTACCATCATCTTATTGGAAAAGGACTAGGTGTTCAACAAGCCGATTGACAGACATGAGCTAAAATTTTCTTTGTCCAAGGCGTTGTGCAGGCCCCTTAAGGGTACATGTGGGAGAATATGCACTCTCCTAAGTGATTCTAAGTCATCAACTGCTGAGGTGATCTGAATAGCTGAAGTTTGGTTTTGTACTGAAATGTAGATGAATGAAAAATTCTGCCTAAAACAAACACCTCACGCCACACGGTCTCTGGTTGGCCCACCTTTCCACAACTTTGTCTCCTACGGGAGAGACCTGTGAGGTAAAGTGTGGCAGCTTCTTTCTTCCTCTTCAGTGCCCACATCACTGTGGCCACTATAGGACACCTGTAGGAAACCCCTAAAAGAACAAGCATTTGCTTCAGATGGAGGCAGGATACAGGATTCTGCCCCCAGGGGAAAGAAAAGGGGCAGCTCTGAGGAAGGGGGCCCCTGAAGAGAACTGTGAGGGAGAGCAAAGGCCTCAGCAGGGCCTGAATGGTGGGTTTTAGATATTTCCCCAGGGACTTAGCCTCCTCTGCCTCTCTCTGAACCTTGAGAACCAGTGCTTCTCAGACTCTCTTGTGCATACACATCACTTGGGTGATTGTGTTCAGATGTGGTTTCAATTCAGGAGCTCTGGAGTGGAGCCAGAGATTAGCATTTCTACCAAGTTCCCAGGTGATGCTTTTGCTTCTGGTCTGAGGATCACACTCTTTGTGGAGCAAGACTCTAACCCACCCATCAGCGTGTAAAAGGAAGCAGGATAAGAAGATGTTTAATAAAGTCAAATTGTCCAAACTTTTCAAAATTGATTTATAGGTGGTGCTGAATTCCATCTCTTTCTGCTCCAGTTCCCCTCTCCCCCTCCTCCCTTGTCTGAAGGTTGGCAGCTCCATCAGGCCTCTCTGCTATAAATGAACCCAAGTTACCCGGGATGAGGTCACATTTTCCAAAGGCATGTTTCTAGTCTGTGGTGAAGGATGGGGGGGGGTGGCGGTCTGTCTGAGCAGTTGAGGCCTGGGAAGTGTAGCCTGTGTAAGATAGAGCAGAGTCTGGGCAGAGCTCAGATTCGAGGACATTCCCCGCGCAGGGAAAGTGGGGGGTTCTGAGCAGCTGTGTGGGTTTCTTTAATCCAGTCTTCTGGACTTGTGGAAATAGACTCTGTTCTGGCATGTTTCAGGCACCCCAGTTGCCTGCTGCTAGAGAAAAGTCTCTGTCATTTCTGTTGGTACCTACAAGTTTAGAGTTTAAGTCTCTTAAAGAGGAATGAATTAACCCAGATGAATTAATCCACGCCTTCTTGAAATTATGCTCCCTATAGATTTGGCCTTTCAGTGTCCAATATTGTGATTTATAAGCAATATATATTTGGTCATTCAGATGACCAAAATATATTTCTCATACATATTTGGTCTTTGTCCAAGGATCCTGGCTGATAGCTCCTAAAACCTTGGAATTTCCTGTGATAAAAGCCAAAATGGTCTTCTGTTATGTTAATGCGATGACTTTTAGAAGCCCTTTGGTAACCTAAGGATGGGGACTGGTTGCCTGGAGAATCCACCATGTGAGTAGAGGGTTGGAATAATTAATCTCACCTCCTTGGGAGGGGGAGAGGCGCTATAATTGAGTCTCAAGTCAATTGAGAAGAGTTCAATTGCCAGTGGACAATGATTTAATCAGTTATGTCTATGTATTAAAGCCTCCTATAAAAAATCCAAAAAGGACTGGGTTTCTAGAGCTTCTGGGTTGGTGAATGCATGGATGTGTGGGGTGAGTGGGTTATACCTAGGGAGAGCATAAGAGCTCTATATCCATTCTTACATACTTTTCCCTGTGTCCCTCTTCCATCTGGCTATACTTGAGTTGTATCCTTTATAATAAATTGGTAATCTAGCAAGTAAACAGGTTGCCTGAATTCTGTGAGCCACTGGAGCAAGATAATTGTACTCAAGGAGGGGATTATTGGTACCTCCAATCTATAGGCAGTAGGGCAGAAGCACAGGTAAACACCTGAATTTGAGATTAGTGTCTGAAATTCAGTGGTGGGGGGGGGCACGGTGGTGGTGGTGGAATCTTGAGGGACTAAGCCCTTAACCTGTGGAATCTGATGCTGTCTTTGGGTAGATGCTGGCAGAATTGAGTTGAACTATAGGACACCAAGTTGGTGTCTAAAGAATTACGTGTTGGTATGGGGGAGCCCCCCATCCCAATGTCAGAATTGGTTGCAGAACCATTTTATAGAGTCCCAATATCAAATAGAATGAGAATTTTTTTTTAAATTTCCAAATTTCATTTGAGAAAAATCTAGTTAAAGTTACATAATTTTTTGTAGATATTTATTGAGCAACTGCTATGTGGAGTCTCTGTGTTGAGTACTTGGGAATATAGTTGATAACCAAAGGGAGGTGGTAGCTGCCCTGATGGGACTGCCTATACTTTAGTTGGGGAGATAGCCACTTAACAATTCATATTGGTCTATTGGGGGGGGGGGTGTAGGGGGCTGCATAGCAAAATACCGTAGACTGGTGGCTTAAACAACAGACATTTGTTTTCTTATAGTTATAGATGCCAGAAGTCAAAGATCAAAGCTTCATCTCATTCCATTTCTGCTGAGAACCCTCTTCCTGGCTTGCCCACAGCTACCTTCTTTCAGTTCTCAAATGGTCTTTCCTCAGTGCATACACAAAGGGAGAGATAGAGATAGAGATAGAGATGATAGAGATAGAGATGGAGAGAGATAGGGATAGGAATAGAGCTAGAGATAGGAGAGAGAGAGAGGCAGAGAGGGAGAGAACACTCTCTGATGTCTCTTCTTATAAGGACACTAATCCTATAGATCTCACTTAACTGTAATTATTTCCTTAGAGGCCCTATCTCCAGATAGAGCCACATTGGGGTTAGGGCTTCAATGTAAGAATTTTGGGGAGAACACCAACTTTTAGTCTACAATATAAACAAACAAATTAGACATAATTACAAACTATGGTACATACAAGAAAGAACAAGATAGAGGCTCTTTTTTTAGAGCTGTATTCTATGTAATTGGTTTATAAAGATTATTTTATCCATCAGAATATAAATCAGTAAAACTAGGAACATAAAATTGAGAATAATAGTATATTCTGTGTGCCTTTTTGGAAACCAGGGTTTATTTTATTCATACTTGCTCCAGTGTCCACATGGTAATCTTCAGCTTCCTTCAAGAGAATGTGACTGGTTTGTGAAATATGACTATTGCCTGACTCTTGAAATGTAATTAACAGATACCTTACTTATGTAAATACTGGGCATTTTGATTTTTAGTGAAACTAAGAAATGGGAAAAATAACATTTTCTATCTGGCAAGAGTGCCTATCCCAAAATTTTTCTTACATTTTGCTTATCATCTAAAGTCTTCATTACATGAATTGAAAACGTTTTTGTTATCATGGTTGTTATTCAGATAAAAGGGTGTAATTTAAAACACATTAATATGGGGGTGCTTTGCTGGCTCAGTCAGTTGAGTGTTCAATTCTTGATTTCGGCTCAAGTAATGATCCCAGGGTTGTGGGATTGAGCCCCAGGTTGGGCTCTGCACTAAGCATGGAACCTGCTTGAGATTCTCTCTTTCCTTTACCCTGCTCTCCACTCATGCATTCTCTCTCTCTCTCTCTCTCTCTCTCTCTCAAATAAGGCTTAAAAAAAAGAAACAAAACACATTAATGTGAATTTCAGTTTTTCAGACTTGGTTTTATAAAATTAAATATAACGTCACTCTTTGGCTGAAGAAAAATCAAGTTGAGAAATTTCTAGTTTTTATCCAAACCAAAACAAACTTGGATGAGTAAGAAGACTACTAAAAATGAGACTGTATATTATGTGCACCTTGTTATTATTCCTAACTCTAAAATGCACTATTAAGGCTTGTTTACGAGCACAGAGGTCAATGTTCTCTTTACCATGTAATGTTCCTGTCACACATCCTGTTTCTACTGGGGAACATATGGAATCCCCTGACTGACTGAGGTCCCTCTTTCAGAAAGCAAGGAAGGTGTGTATTTCCCATGCCCCCCACTGCTGAGGAAGGGGAGAGGGCTTGGGGAAGTCTAAAGAACAGTATATTTGACTTTCCTGCTGTACTGCTTGCAGGACCACTCTTAGAGAAATGTGTTCAGTTTTGGGCTAACCATTTAAGGTAGATATTGAAGAAGAAAAACTATTCAAGTTAGAGAATGAGATAGTATGGGAGATATAGCTCTATCATGTGAAGAGAGAAGACTATTAAGTTTAGTTCTCTTGGTTCTTACCCATCATACTGGGTGGGATGGGGGAATTAGGGCAGTACCTGAGAGCATCTCCACATGCCTGGTGGCCAAGAAGAATCCTTGTGGGACTACAAAACTTGGATTGATAGGTGAAAATTTCAGGATCATAGAAATTGTACAATGTGAGAACCAGTTTTGAAGCAGGGTTCATAGATGAATGGGCTGCTTTGGGTAGAGGGAGTGATGTTGGCCTCACTGTAGGGATCCAATCCAAGCTTGATGAAGAGTAAAGATATTTATACACGATAAAGAAGATCCTAGTGCAAACAGCTGACTGTGAGTCAGTAGCATCTCTCCCAGGGCTGCAATTCTATGATTTTTCCTCCACCCTTAAACACACACCCCAAAGATAAGACAAAGCCAGCCAGATGTCCCTTCTGAGATGAGCTCTCAAGTCATTCTGAGTAGCAGGTGATGACTTCACCAAATCCTCAGAGAACAGGCGCCTACTTTTAGATTATTCATAATGTAGTTCCTCTGACTCTGATCTTCTTTAGACCACCATAATTATATAAGCCAGATTCTTTCATTACCTAAATAGCTTTCTTGATAATAAAGTAAACATTTAGAAATTAAAGTGTGGATGAGGGACTCCGATTAGGCATTATTTCAGTGAACTCACTTTTGCATTAGTGGTTTCAGAGTGTAATGTAGTGTTAGTAGTTGAGAACATAAGAGAATGAAGTCCATTTATAGCCCTCTGCATACATGGTCAATTGATTTTCAATTAAGGTATCAAGGCAATTCAGTGGAAAAAGGATTTTGTAGCAAATGGTGACAGAAAGATTAGATAGCCATATGGCAAAAAAAAAAAAAAAAAAAAGACTCAATCTTTTATCTCACATACAAAAATTAACTGAAACTGGGGCACCTGGGTGGCTGAGTCGGTTAAGCGTCCGACTTCAGCTCAGGTCATGATCTCACGGTCTGTGAGTTCAAGCCCTACATCAGGCTCTGTGCTGACAGCTCAGAGTCTGGAGCCTGCTTCAGATTCTGTGTCTCCCTCTCTGACCCTCCCCTGCTCATGCTCTGTCTCTCTCTGTCTCAAAAAAAAAAAAAAATTAACTGAAATGGATTACAGAGTAAAGTATAAGAATTGAAAATATAAAATTTCTGTAAGAAAATATAGTAGAAAAATCTTAGTAATTTTAGATTTGGTGATTATTTCCTAAATAGGGAATGAAATGCACAAAGTGTAAAAGGAAAAAAAAAAAAAAGCAAGAAATTTGACCCCATCAAATTTCAAAGGATTTCTCTTCAAAAGACACTTATAAAAATGAAAAGGCAGCCATGGACTGGAGGAAGGTATTTGCAAAATATTATCTGACAAAGGACATGTATCTACAACATATAAAGAACACTTATAACTCAGTAAAAAGAAAACCAAGTTTAAAAAACAGGAGAAGATTTAAACTGACACTTCACCAAAGATGATGTATAGTTAACAAATAAGTATATGAAAAGTTGCTTACTATCATCAGAGAAATTAAAGACTTTTATCTGAATGTTTTTAGCAGCATTATTTGTAATTGCTAAAAATTAGAAACATATCCATTAATAAGTATATGGTGAAACAAATTACAGTATTGACATACAATGGGATACCACTCAGCAATACAAAGAAATAAATTACTGAGATGTGCAACAACATGGTTGAAGCTCAAGCTATTTTTGCTGAGTGAAAGAAGACAGATAAAAACGTATATGCTGGGGTGCGCCTGGGTGGCTCAGTCGGTTGAGCATCCAACTCTTGATTTCAGGTCAGGTCATGATTCTAAGGTTGTGGGATCGTGCCCCACATCGGGCTCTGTGCTGACAGCATGGAGCCTGCTTGAGACTCTCTCTCTCTATCTCTCGCTCTCTCTCTTTCTTTTTTTCTCCCACTCCCCTTTCCTCTGCTTGCACTCTCTCTCTTTCTCTAAAAAAAAGTATACACTGTTTAACTCATTTTATAGAATTAAAAGAAACCTCAAAAAACATAAAAATGTAGGAAGCAGATCAGTGGTTGCCTCTGAATGAGCAAAGGGAGAGAGATGGATTTTACAAAGAGGTGCAAGGAAACTTGTAGTGGTAATGGATATATTCATTATCACGATTGTGGTATTCTTTCATGAATGAATACATATATCAAAACTCATCAAGTTGCATTCTTTAATTTGTACAATGTATCAGTCATCAGTCATATCTTAGTAAAGATTTATATGTATGCTTGCATATGCACACATCCACACACATATGTAGATACACACACTCATATAAGCGTGTATACACACAGATAATTTAGTTACATACACTCACACATACATAACCATATATTCTTAGTCCAGTTAATAGCCTCTCTGCCCTCAGTTTAATTTTGTGTAAAATAGTGATATAATATTACTTCCCTCCTGGGGAGAACAACAGTGCTGAGCACAGAGCAAGAGCTCAATAAACATTAGCCAGAATTATTACTCTGTGGTGATCATTTTGAGTCTATTGATTTCATTCTACCTCTCATTTTTTTTTCCTTTATCTTTATGAGCATCTGTACTACCAGGAACACAATGGCGTTCCTTCATGAACTATTTTTTTTGGAACTTCTCGTTTGTTTTTTGTTTGTGGTGCATTTGTTGGTTGCAAGATCGGACTCTTGTGGAAGACTGAATAGAACAAATGGGTGCAGAAGACTTTCAGATGGCATTCCCAGGCCTGAGAAAGGAAAATCTTGTGCTCAGAAACTTTCCATCCTCCTCCACAGCTGAAATGCCTCCCTTGGCTGAAATGCTTCCCTCAGCATTTCTGCTTTGAACACCCTTTCTTGAGGGATCCTAACCCAGCTGCAAGAATTCACTGTGGGCTGAAACCTGGCAGATTAAATCTTGGGGAGGGAAAATGATTTGAAAGTAATATTTGTTCTTAAAATGGCAAACCAGTATTGCACATTTTTATTATTTTCTGTGTTTCAGTTGAATTGTTGGGGATTTTGCCTATCAGCGGCAATTAGACACTTGAATTTGCCAAATGGCAGATTTCTTTTGCTTCTTTTAATTTTTTAAAAGAATATAGTCCAAACTATAATTTTTCAAAATCAGCTCTTCTTTAGGTAACATCTCATTAGTGCAGCTACTGAACACCCACAGTTTGTATCCATTTTTTTTAACTGTGTCTAGTGGTACAGAAGGTTAAGCAAATTATGTAACCTATTTCATATTAAATTGCATTAGTTGAGCAAAGAGCGAAATGGCATTGTTTATTTTAATGCCATAAAATTCTATGTCATTCCCCCTGCCCCATTTCCCATTTTATTATAGAGAACGAAAACAGAAACCTTGCTATGTACTGATTGCCTATCATTGTGACTAAGGTGATTTTCTTCCGTTGCATCTTTGCTCTTCTGTCATTCAAAGTGACCACTCAGCTAATGACAGCCTGCTTCCTTCAGATCCCAATCTGCACCTACATCAGTTTTGATTATCTTCATCCTGTACCCGCAACATTCATAGCATATCATGTCACATGAAGGCATTATTACTGATGTCATAGATGTGGATTAATATAAATGACATTATCTACAACTATGAACTACTTACTTGGGCTTGCAGGTCAGGAAATTGCTACCGATTAATATCTTAATTTCAAAAGACGTTTGACAGTGTCCTTCATTATATTCTAATATTCATGACCAGCTAGAGAAATGTTTTCTGATTGGTATTACATGTGGGTTTGTAACTGCTTGAAGGGTGTCAAATAATGCATCAGTATTAAACCAGAAGAAGGACTCTAGCTAGTAGTAAGCTTTGGGGTAGCCTAGAGTGATAACATTTGCCTAAAACTGAAATAACTTGGTAAGATAACAGAAAAGAGAGCCCACTTATTGTACAGCAGAGTCTCTGCAATGGAGGGCAATTGGAATCCAGCCAACTTTTTCTAACATTTTCCAAAAAAACTCACATATACACCACACTTAGCTACAAAGCTTAGGAGAAAGACTCAAAAGTTGTAGTAAAGTAATGGGAATCAATGATAAGACATGTCCTCCAGACAAAAACTAATGAGATCTAGGACTGGATCTGAAGAAGCATATTAGAATTTCCATGTTCACTTCTGGGTAGCTTCTCTTAAAGAAGACATACAAATAGAGAGAATTAGAATGTGTAATTTGACACATTCATTTAAGAACTGGAGATTTTTCTTCCTGCAGAATAGAAGACTGTGTGGGAATATAATTGCTGCCTTCATATGTCTGAAGAGCTATCACAGGAAAAAGGGATTACGTTACTCTTTTTTCATTCTTCCAAAGTGCAAAATCAGAGGCAGTGGTGGTAGTGATAGGGAGGGAGATTATGGTTCAACCTTAGAAAAATTATGTTTTGACTTAGATCTTTTGTAGAATAGAGTAGACTTTTTTGGAAAGTAGCGATTTTCTTCACACACAAAAGTTCAACCAGAGACTGTACAAACACTTTGGGTTCATTTAGATAAGCATTTCTCACAGCTAGTCAACTAGCTTTGAGAGATAGTACACAGAATATTGCTCCCATGGATATTCACAATGGATGTCAGCATATTAGTGGCTCTGAAATTCCCACAAAGAAGACACCTATTTACTTGGTTTAACCCAGCATGTTTCAAATTTATTTAAGTCCTAAAAATGTCCACATATTGTGGAACAGATATCCTCAGAACACATATTGAGAAATACAATTAAAGCAGGTAGATCTGATGGCTTTGATTCCATGAAAACTATTCTCTACATATTTATTAACACATTCATGTGTTGATCAGTGTGTGTGTGCGTGTGTGTGTGTGTGTGTGTGTATCAGAGGGTGGGTTTTAAGGCATGTTTATATATAACTGACAATTTTGAAACATAGTTTTCGTCAAGGTTGATAAATTAATGGCATGATGAATAAATAATGCTTTAAGGATCCCAACTGCCTCAAGAAAGCTACAATTCTTAACTCTCCCTCAGAGAGGTCATGAAAGCCAAATATATTCACCACACATCATCAACTGCTCATCAACAGAAAAGTAAGGCCGTAACCCCAGAATTATTTTTTTCTCCTCCCCTTTCCTTCTCTGCCATTTAGGCAAAAAGCCAATTTCTTGAAAGTGGTGAGGGAGGGCAGGGAGGGATGTGAGAGAATACAGGGTTGAATCATATCTTAAACATCTGGTTTTATTTTTGTGCAAGCACCATGCACAGAACTTAATTAATGTGACTGAAAATAACCGTGTGTCTGTTGAAACATTGGGTAGACCTTGTACACGCGTGCTTCTCTTTCCTAAGCGCTCTGACCCTGTGCCCATTATCACACCGTCAGGATTTAGTTTTGAGCAGGAGTTATGAACGTGTATAGCACTCTCTTTTCCTCTTCTGTTTTCTGACTTTCTGGGTTGTTTTTTTTTTTCCTGTAGTTTTCTTTCTAGAAAACTACTACTTTGGCAAGGGTTGAGGACTGAGTCACGGACGTGCCCTTACTCACGTCTTCTGTAATTTGAAACCAGAATCTGAAGCAAATTCTAATACAGCTGTGACAGGCAGCCTTTCGGCTCTTGAAATGCTATCCACACACATATGCACACACCTGCAAAGCTGTTTTTCCTATTCCTCTGGAAGCTTCTATGGGACGACATGTAGTTGGGAAGCAGCAAGGAGAATCCCCTTCCTGTCTCTTACAGAACTTTTTTTTTTAACTTGTGAATGTTATGCTGATCAAAACAACAACAACAACAACAACAACACAACAACAACAACACTTCTGGAATATAGAATACATTGTAGCTGATCTTCGGCTCTTGTCCCTGTAGTCCAATCAGATACTATAAGTCTTCAAATCTAATAAACTACTCTAAGAGAATATTGGTGTGAATATTTTATGTAAATATTACATATAGAAACCTCAGTACAGCTAGCCAAAGATATGAAAAGTACTAGCTTTAAAATAGGCCAACGACTTGGTACCAAGCTTAAATTTTAGCTTTTCCTGTCTCTCTCTCTTTTTAATGTATTTAGTTATGAATGTCAGAGCCCATATCTACTAGGTAAAAAGGATCTCTAATGAAAGGAAGCAAAATCTAGTGTTATTTTCAAACCATTTTTCTTAACTGAATCCATTTTTCAAATGAAAACTCTTGAGTGATCGTGATTTTAGGAAAGAGAAAGAGAGAAGGAGAGAAGGAAGCGAGGGAGGGAGAGAGGGAAAGAAGAAAAGGAAGGAAGGAAGAAAGGAAGGAAAGAAGGAAGGAAGGAAGGAAAAAAAGGAAGGGAAGGAGGGAGAGAGGGGAAAGAAGAAAAGGAAGGAAGGGATGAATAGTATGAGAAAGTGTATGGTTGGCATGGGTTTAGCCTTCCTTTGCCCATCTTCCACAAAATTGAATCCATATTTTGTGATCTCAGAAGTGAAGGAGTATGTTTATCATTATGTCTTTGGTGTTTGGCACAGATTATCTTTAAGATATTACTTTAAAATAAGTGTGATCTTGTATGGTCAGGTTCAACCAGAAAAATGGAAGCAGATGTATATTAAGAGATGTTTATTGCAAATAAATGGCTTACATGGTTGGGGGGGGGGGCTATTCTGACAAGTCTGAAATCTTTAGGACAGACCATCAGGAAGGGCAGACTTGAACTCTTGGCCATGAGCTGAAGCTGCTGTCTACAGAAGGAACTTATTTTTCCTTAAGGAAGAAGGAATTATTTTCTTAAGGCCTTTCCAATTATTGAATTAGGTTCACTTGTTATCTAGGATAATCTACTTAAACTGTTGTGGACTTTAATTACATCTACAAAACACCTTCACAAACGTCCAGATTGGAGTGGGGACTGTAGCCTAGCTAAGTTGACATATGAAATTGGCCATGACACTTCAGTATTTAGTTTACATTAGCTCTCTCTGTCACTGTCTCCCTGTCTCTCTTTCTCTCCACTGTGATTAGAACTAGAATGTATGAAGGAATTTGGGGGTGGGGTGGGGGAAGGATAAAATCCAGTAAACAGGAAAGCAAGATAATGGGAAGAAGAAAATTTGAGTTGATTTTTCTTTTTTCTCCAGATGCCTTTTCTTACAATGACAGTCTTATTTTCCCTTGTTGAGGAAGAAGCAGGTTTAGAGGTTTTGGCTCCCAGGAGGCTCAGACCTAATTGTGATGCCCAATTGTGTTAATTTTCCTATCATTTAGAAGTAAATCCAAGTTTTTTACCTTGGCCTACATGCCTTTGCTGCTCTGGACCTTGCTTGATTATCAAGGCTTAACCATATATTATCAGGTTCTGGAAAAGCCAGAAAAGTTTTTGTATTCCTCAAAGATGTCAAAGGCATCCTTTTTCTTTTGCCTTGAATATTTTCTCCCAAGTCTTCTGTCTCCAGGCTTTGTTACTAAGGTCCCATCTCAGTTATTACCTCCTCAGAGAGGAGTAAGGATCCTAAGGAATCCCCTCTTCCCCAAATTACTCTATCTCACTATCCAATTTTAATTTTAATTTTGAAGAGTTATATCTGTAATAATTTTAGTGATTTAACAGTTTTCTTAGTTATGTAACTCTATCTGGATCGTTTTGAAAACAGAGACCCCTTTTTAAAAATTTTTTAATGTTTATTTTTGACAGAGAGAGGGAGAGACAGAGCATGAGTTGGGGAGGGGCAGAGAGCGAGAGAGACATAGAATCTGAAGCAGGCTCCAGGCTCCAAGCTTTTGACACAGAGCCTGATGTGGGGCTCAAACTCACAGACCACAAGGTCATGACCTGAGCTGAAGTCAGGAACTTAACTGACTGAGCCACCCAGGTGCCCCGAGACTCCCTTTTTGTTTTCCACTATATCACAGTGACAGGAGCATCATCTGACATTTAGTAAGGCTTTACACCATTCTTTCTTTCTTTTTTTTTTTTTTTTAATTTTTTTAACTTTTTTTTTTTAGAGAGAGAAAGAGAAAGAGAGAGAGACAGAGTGTGAGTGAGGGAGGGGCAGAAAGAGATGGGAACCGAATCGAAAGCAGGCTACAGGCTCTGAGCTGTCAGTCCAGAGCCCAACTTGGGGCTTGAACTCATGAGCAGAGAGATCATGACCTGATGACCTGAGCCAAAGTCAGACACTTAACCGACTGAGCCACCTAGGCACCCCAGCCATACACCATTCTTATTGAATGAATGGATGCATCCCAATTTACTTTTCAGATACAATTATTTACTCATCCCTGTATATTCTTTTCTTTGACCTTTCTCCTAACACTGTATTTTCTCATTATATATATTTTTATTTTAAGCTAGTTTATAATATTATTTTTGGAAGTTGTATGTATATATTCTGTTGATAAGTGTGTGGCTTTGCAGAATTAATCAAGTGTCCCTGGTGAGGTGTCTGATGCTCCAATCCTGAGTAGAATGTATCAATGTCTTAGAATTCTTATAGAGACCACAAGGGAGACAAATGTCAGAACTGTATTCTGTGTGTGACGAATTCTAAGAAGAGGTGTGGCAGCTGTAAGGGAATTGGGAGCCAAGAGAATGTGCCTTGGCTGAGATTTTCTGTATCTTTCCACCGCACTGACTTTTCTGTACTGTAAAATCTCTCCCTTTTGGCATCTGGTTCAGCCGAAACTAATATGTCATATGTTAGGATTATGAAGTGTGGTGAGAAAGCAGTGAGTATCTGGGGGGTAACTTCTACTTCTGCCTAATTCTGTAGAAGTATTAACTGATAACTATCAAAATCTTGAGAATGAAGTTGAACATCTATTCATTCCCTTATTGGTACTTTTGTTCTGCTTTTATTTTGAAAACACTTGATTGACCCTGTGTATTATTTAACAGATGTGCAAAATCCTAACTAAATTAAAATAAAACACAATTTTCTTTTTAATTTTATACTTGTTTGCACAGTGTTTACTATTACCTGGGAAGTCGAGTAAAGCAAGATATTTCTATTGTTCTCATTGGATTTCTCCCTGGAATTCAGCCAGATAACATTCCAAAAGTCCTATTTTAATAACAAAGACCTGATTTTAAGGAAGATTTGCTAGGAAAAAAAAATTAAGGTATGTTTTTTACTCCACCATGTGTGCATTCAAAATATAGCACTATTTTATGGGCAGATTATAATTTCAAACTTTGAATATCATAGCATGCAGGGAATAACTTTGTACTCTGTTTTCCCTGTTGTCTACATTGTTCTCAGCTAGGAGGATATGAACTTATGTGCATTATCAGGATATCGTTAGGGCAATTTTTGGTAATGGATTAATAATTATGTCTTAAGAATATTTCTGAATTGGAAATACACTGCAGAAGACTTCACCAGCTCTTATTATGATAGACATAAAAGGATGTACAACAAGCCAGGGAGTGGATACCGAGCAAATTAGAACTCAAAAAAGAGCATGATACTTCCATGAGTATCAAAAAATAAATACTTGTGATTTGTGATTTCCCTTCTTCAGATGTGCATGTTCTAGTTTCAGAGGAGAAAGTTTCCCCAAATGTCATTTGCTTTTATGAAGTCACTTGTAAGAATGTAGTTTTCTGTCTGTATCTCAATGCATTAAGACCACCTACATTGTCAGTATTATTTGAATTATGAAATAATTTAGTTGACTGGATTTTGTTTCTTTCTGGAAATATCACCAGATATCACTTAGATAAAAGCAGACAACTCATTTATTTACATATGCTTACTATTTAAGTGATTGACCTTGACCCACAGTCAGTAGCTTTGCTCATGCTCATAAATTACAGAGGGAATATCTTTTCTAGCTGAAGTTGGTTTAGTAAATGTAAACCTAACACAGTAAATGAGAGGGCTGTTGCAAGTGGAGGCGCAAATTCAAGCAGGTTATTTATACAAATATTTGGATTACCTTTGGGCAGGGTAAACAAATTGCCATCTATTGACTACCCTCCAAGTGTCCCATCTCAATGGTTCGGTGGGATGCTGAGTTGGCTTTGTGTCATCAGTGGCTTATCCTGGACCTACACTGTACACTAAGCATAGACCATAATAGTTGCCAAAGGGGGGAAAAAGACAGAATTCATTTTGCTGTAAGGAATGGACAAGTTCAACTTGGAGGAATGATGATATGGTTTGAGAACTGTCTTTGAGTTCTGGAATGACTGTAAGGTAGAAATGAGATGGGGCATCTTAGAAATAGCTGGAGAAGTCAGAACCAGTACCCGTGAGAGGATTTTACAGGGTTGCAATGCAACACAGCCACATCTACTCCAATGAGCACCTTATCCCCGGAGGGGTTCCCATAAAACCTGGACAGTCCAGTGGCAGTGGAGGTACAAACAGACATGAGGAAATTGATGGATATTTGCAAGGCCATAGATTTGTTTTAAGGCTTCACATCTTCCCCAGGCACTGCTATTTACTATTTACCAAAAGCAAAATGTCCAAGAAACTAGAAAGGGAACAGATATGTATATTTTAGTTAAACTTTAGATAAGCAAGTAAGGATTATAAAGGCTTAGTATGTTGCCCAATAGTTGATAGAACTGGGAATCCGTGCGAGGTCTCATTGGCTTCAAAGCTTACTTTGTTTTAATTTCCTTTTATTGTTTCCTCTTCCTTTAAAATGAACTTGCTGACTTGGCAGTCAAGTTAGATTAATTAGCGGTCAAATTCTTAACTCCTTCCTCTTCTGCATTTGCTGGAGATCTAAAGGAGGACTGTGAGTGTAGTGGAAAGAACATTTTACTAAGGGTCAGAAAATCTGAGTTTTAGCTCTGATTCTGCTACTGACCCTCAAGAACCTTGTAGAAACCTCCCACCCTCATGCCATTCATCTTTGAGCTGTAGTTCCCCATGAGAAGAATGGGCTTCTGTGACCTCTATGCTGCTTTTCAGCCCAGGCACTGTGCCTCCTGCAAGTCCAGGATTCTCGACCTGACTTGGGGAGACACTCCTGACTGAGGATTTGTGGAAGCCTGTCCAGATTGATTACCATTATTCTCATTATCATTCAGAATCATGGTGGATGTGCACCTGCTTAGTATCAAGATCAGTAGAAGGGCTTGATAGAAGCATAGTACCTTCCTATTAAAAATCAATAGGAAATTCCTGCATAATTAAATTGGGCCAAGCTCTCCCAGGCTTCCTATATCCTGGTTTCTTCCCTTCCACCAACATCAAACAGTAACTCATTCAAGGAGAGTAAGACGATGCTAAGACCTGTGAATTACCCAGAGCAAACTAGCACCGTTTTACTCATCACTATGGTTTCATCACCTCAGGCATCAGTGAGTTCCACAGGCCTTCTGGATGACAGAGAGCTGGTGCCTTAATTTTGATTTGCTGCTTTTGTTCTTAGAGGAAGAAAACTGCCTGCATTTCCATTATCTGCAGTAGGACTCAGATGAGGTTTTACTATCATTAATAGAAATGTGATCAATGTAATGCTGCATCTTAACCCACACACATACACATATACATACACATACACACATATACACACACACGTTTATTCTCTTATAATAGTGATGATATAGGAATGGTTTTGAAATTGTTTCATTTTGTATATTTCACTTTCCTATGTTTACTTTCGCACAACCTTTTGCTAATATGCTATGTATCCAGCTCTATTCTATTACTAGAGATTATTTTAGGAAGGAAAATGTAATGACCATCTCTAATGGATACATTTCAAATGAAAATATCTATCTGCCTTCATTTTCAGTGTTAGAATAGATCAGCCTTCTTTCCTACTCTGGCTTCCTACCAAAGTGTTATTTTATTTGAGTGAAAAACAAATACAAGGGTTCACCAGTATTCTCCAGAATGTGGAGCTCTGGGGACACATTTTCACAGCTTCTTGTTACTAAGACAGTCAGCGTACTGGAATCCCACTTACCCTTAAAAGGGAACAGTAACTGCACCAGTGTAAAATAAAAACCATTCCTTTGAATTCGGGCCAAAAGATTTAGTTTAGGGACTGCAAATGGTGCAAAATAGAAAATATGGCATTTTTGTCCATACTGTTGTTCTGAAGGAAGAGGTTAAATTAATCTTTAAAATCTTCTCTCACAAATCTAATAATTTCTTACTACATTTTTATAATAATAATGATAATAATAAAAATAATATTACAAGATAGTATTACAATATTATTGCAACAATGATACAATGTAATAAAATGACATTTGCAGGGCATCCTGACCATGGACATACAGAGTGAACAAGTAAAAATTTTTGTAATCACATCATCTGATTTCTAATACCATGCTCTTTCTGCTGTCTACACTGCAATTTCACGGAAACTTGCAACAAACTCTGGACTGGATCAACTAAAAAAAAAAAGCATCCAACATGCTGATGACCCACAACCCCCAACACAGTGCAGAATCTGAGATTCCTATTCCTGTCAGGTTAGCAGGACATCAGGGGATCCTACTCCAGCTAGGTCTTAAACAAAATAAAAAAAAGTCTTCCTCCCCATCTCTACTCCTCTACCATTGCATTCAGACAATAGGGGCCAGTTTGAGATATTTAAAACAGCTAATTGCCAGATAAGATACAGGCAATTATAGACTTTAACCATTAAGGTATTTCCCTCTGGGGAATGTATTTGTGTGTGTGTGTGTGTGTGTGTGTGTGTGTGTGTGTGTGAGAGAGAGAGAGAGAGAGAGAGGGAGGGAGATTCCAAACTAGGTAAGAAAAATGGGGTAATTACTTTCTTACATGTTGAGAAATATCACAAAGTTGAACTTCCCATGACCATGAATTTTTTAAGTTCTGTTTACAGTACTGCTTTGCACTTAACAATTAAAAATTGTCCTTGTGGCCAATAAAGGCAGTTTGTCCCTCTCCCTGTCCTTGGGGACATCTAAAGTCACATAAAAGCAATTGAGAGAAATTATTTAAGTTTTAAAATGTTAATGGAAAGCAAACAATGGGCAGACCAGATGTTGAGCTGTTGACCTAGGTCTTTGGGGCCTTTCAGGTTGCAGAATAGCTATTAGTGGCTTTCAGCATTTGCAAGTCAGGCATGGAAAGTTTTGAGCAGGCTCTGACAAAAGTACTGGTTTTAGTTCTGTAATTGCACTAAGTTGAAGCCAGCTGTGAACCTCTTAGGACCTGTTATTGGACTGAGATTTTAAACATTTTGCTGATTAGGCAGTAGAATTTTCTTCTCTTCACTCCCACCCTCTTTGTGAAAATGTACTCTTAAAAAGCTTAAAGGAAACAGGATATGAAAATAACAAATAAAGAACTTGTGTTGAGCACAGATTTTAGTGCTTACCTAAAGGTCACATAACCCACCATATGGAACTTAATTTATGACTGTGACATATTAGCTTTGTAGTATATGCTCAATAAATATTTGTTGAATGGGTCACATGTTGGTCAGCCCACTTTTTGTGTGTGGTATAATGGAAATGTATCCAATCTGTCTACAAGACCAGTAGCTTTTCCGCAGATAATAATTCAGTTTGTCCTAACTCAGGGCCACTTTATGTAAGGACAACAAACTAAAAAATGTGGATGACTTAAGTCAAAACCATCACCACTCCTGGAAAAATACCACTTTACCTATCGTGATCAGGAGGATGAAAGCATTGACTCTTCATAAGGGATAGATATGAATTTGTTTATTCCATACATTGAGTGTCCTTAGATGACCATTCAGATCAGATTCTACTGGTGATATTATGACTTATGAGAAATATATATTTGGTTATCTAGATGACCAAATACATATTTCTCAAATATTTGGTCTTACTCTATGGTTCCTGTCTCATGGCTCCAAAACCCTTGGAATTTCCTGATTGATGAGAGCAAGGGGAGCATCTTTTGTTATAATAGTTGGTCTCTTTTCCTCAGTTCCTATACTCACTTCAGAGCCATAAAGGTGAAATGGGTGTCTTGCTTTTCATAACAAGCCCCTTTCCACCAAAACTGAGTTTATGTTAATGAAATGACTTCTGGAAAGCACCTAAAGACAGGGGCTGATTGCCAGGAGAAGCAACCTTAGTTAGAGGACTGGAACTTTTAGTCCCACGCCCCTGATTTCTAGGAAGAGAAAGGGGCTAGAGGTTGAACCAGTCATTAGTGGCCAGTCACTGAATCAATCATATTATATATTATAACTTTATAAGATAAAACCTCCATAAAAACCCAACGAATAGAGTTTGGAGATCTTCCAGGTTGATGCACACATGGAGATTTGGGGAGAGTGGAACAGTCCAAGAGAGCATGAAAGTGCCACACTTTGCCTCGTACGTCTCTTCCATCTGGCTGTTCCTGAGTTATATCCTTTTGTAATAACCCAGTACTCTAGTAAGTAAAATCGTCTTCTGAGTTCTGAGAGCCACTCTAGCAAAATAGTCTAACCTGAGGAGGAGGTCTTTGGGACCTCCGATATGTAGACTGTAGGTCAGAAGCACAGCTGATACCCTGGGCTTACAATTGATGTCTGACGTGGCGGACAGTGAGGTCAGTCTTGTGGGGCTGATCCTTAACCTGTGGGATTCATTTGAACTGTAAGACACCCAGCTGGTGTCAGAGCAATGCTTGCTGGTGCAGGGAAACCCCCTCTCTCCCCCACCACACATAGTGGAACTGGAATCAGAATCGTTACCGTGTCTTATGAGACCACGGTCCACATTGAATCTTAGCTCTACTTTTCCAAAATTATTCTGCAAGGGACAGATTCACTAACAATAGTTGCCATTCTCTTTTACAAGCCTGAAGTAACTCCTTTATGCGTACGAGGTTGAACAACATAATCATTTATAGACCCAATGAAAACTACTTAAATGTTCTGGCAATTCTTTGCAAACAGCCCCATCCCAGAACTTTCAACTCTCCCTGAAATCTATGCTGCCAAACATGCAGTTGTTCTGTAGTTGGCAGTCTCCAAACATGCTGTCACATGCACTTTTGCAAGACAAATTTCTACAGTGCCAGTTACAGTGAACATTATGACACACATATTGAATCATTAGGTAGAAAGAATTAAAAGACTGAATATCCCTTCACAAAATATCTAATGCAACTGTGGTCACTCTTCTCGTTTGTCAGTAGTTCAGTGAGTTTTTGTTCCTGTTCCTTATTCCTAGAACACATAGTAATCATTTTAGCTATATCATATGAATGAAATACAGGAAGCAGACAACTTTCATGCTTTCACTGTATTTACTCCTTCCAACCAACCTATGCTGAATACCTACAGAGTGTTCTAGACTCTGGGGGAATAAGAATGAATAAGTCTCATTTTCTATACTTGACAAGTTCCAATTCAATAGAAAATCAACCAAAATAATTTCTTTTTTTACTTATTTTGAGAGAGAGAGAGAGAAGGAGAAAATCTCAATCAGGCTCCATACTGTCAGCTCAGAACGATGTGGGGCTCCATCTCATGAACCATAAGATCATGATCTGAGCTGAAATCCAAACAGTCAGATGCTTAACTGAATGAGCCACCCAGGCACCCCTCAAATAATTTCTTATATCAATTCCTCTCTCCTGTAACTCCCATGCTATTTTGGAAGTCTTTGGCGGAGAGGGGGGTGTTTACCACAGTCTACTTTACATGAGAGTCTTATGTGTGTTACTTTTATGCTCTTTGGTGGACTCAGAACATCTGGAAGGCAAAACTGTGTCTTCTTATCTTTGTATCCGTGATTTCCACTGTAGTTCTTGGGACATACTATGAGATTAACATATTTCTAAACTGACTGGAGTGATCCAATGGGTATCTTCCACTAAATTTGTAAGACTTTTAGCTAGTAATCTAGTATCTCTGGGTCCCTTTTCCTCATCTGTAAGTAAGGAAGTGAGGATAATATATGCTATATCTTATAAAGTTATAATATCAGATTTAGGTGCATTAAATGTTGCAAACTGTGAAGCACTATACTAATGTGAAGGATCACTCCTAATAAAATTAAATATGTGCTTTCATTTAACTGTGAGTTGCCACTGACGTATAATTGGCAGTGATGTTTGAAGGAATCTGATAGGCCTTATAATTAGTGGAGAATTCAACCATCATATGTCCCATAAAATTTTCCTTCCTTATAATACTCATTTGTTTAAAAAAAAAAAAGGAAAAAAAAGGTTAAAATGAAGCATACTAAGTCTAGTTTATTTTTCTAAATTTTTAACCTCTGTCTTGTCTATATAATGTGAATTATTGTGGCATATGGTTCTATTCAGAGTATGATAAATACTGTATGTACTTTGGGAAGGAAACTATACGGTATGTATCTGGCTTGTCTTAAGGAAAAAATAAATGACTTTTCAGTTACTTCCAATTCTGGTTTCAGTGATTAACGCATCCTAGAGGAACAACTTTCTTTAGGCTACAATGCCAGGTACTATCCTTATTTCATCCCTGGAGTTTTAGATGGAATGTAAACTGAAAAACATTTAGCTTTTATTTTGGATGACTTTTTTTTCTTCTATTCCTGCTTGTGTCTTTCACGTTTTTCTTTTTCTTTTCCTCATTCTGGAGTGAGTTCTTCTTGTTTATATCTAGATTTTTATCCAGAAGACACCAGAGGGCATTGAAATACTGCAGGGCCATAACTAGGGTTTGGGGGTGGAGTGGATGCTCAGGGGGTCAGGAGAGGCCTCAGCAGCTCTAGTGCCAACAGGTTCTGTGTGTCTTACACCATGTTGCTCATCATAACCTCTAAGAGACTTGGGACCAGTCAGGATTCCACGTTAGTGCTGGGTCTTTTCATTAGTATAGGGGATGAGCACGTTATGAAACGTTTGGGTGTGTTTTGTATTCTTGTAGGAGACAGTGAGTCCAGTAAAACCATAAGAAGGGACAAGGATGAGGTTCAGGAAACTAAAGTGTTGTATTCACAGATCCTAGAGAGAGAGACTCACTGCCTGTAATGAGAGGGGAGCACCAAGGAAGCTGACTCTATTAAGTAGCTGGGGAGAGGGAGGGAGAGAGCGAGGACCCATGGGCAAGTGCTTTTATTGGGTGTCAGGGTGGAGTACATAAACAGAAGGCAGAAAAGGATTTCATTGGTGTATTTGAATGTCACCATATCATAATCAGGGGAGGGCAAGAAGGGAAATTTTTGGCAAGGGAAATCTTATCACACTGGTACACCTGGCCACCTGGGCAAGTGTTCATATCCTCTTTGTGGTTTTGTTGAAATAGCAGGAGTATTTAAAGTTTTAAAATTCATAATGTGGAGGGGTGCCTGGGTGGCTCAGTTGGTTAAGTGCCTGGCTTGTGATATCAGCTCAGGTCATGATCTCGCAGTCATGGGATTGAACCCCAGGTTGGATTCTGCATTGGACTCCGTGTTGGGTTTGGCATTGGGTGTGGAGCCTGCTTGGGATTCTCTGTCTGCCTCTCCTTCTTCCCCTCCCCTGCTATGTGCTCATGCTGTCTCTCTCTCTCTTTCTCTCTCTCTCAAAATAAGTAAACATTTAAAAAGAATAAAATTCATACTGTGGAGTGTTTGTCAATAAATATTTGCTCTAGTTTGCTCTTGGGTTTAGACATATCTCAATACCAACTCTAATTCAGTTTTATTTTTCCTATTTCCCAAAAGGATAGTTTCTATCACCAGTGTGAACTAACTATTCTCAGGCGTGTTCTTAGATTTGGAGGTCTTTGAGATCTGTGGAGAAGTATAAACTTAGCACAGACTGGAAGATGGCTTCATTATGAAAATAAATGGTAACAACTTATAGATATTATTTAAACCCAGATATTGATCCTCACACTACTATGGGAATAGTCCATTGTCTTAATTTTTAAGAAAAATCATATTTCATTGAACAAACATTGAGTGCAACATGTGACACTAAAACAGATGCAAAAAAAAAAAAAAAGAGTATACACAGTACCCATAGTTCAATTGCTATGACTTGATCTTAACAAAATGCCTTACCATAGAATCAGCATTCGTATTTCAAATGATTAATGAGCATCAGCCATCCAAAATAACTTTAAAACCATGCTGATTAATAACTATATAAAAAAAGCAGTATCATGCAAATAGGACCCATAGGTGTGGGAGACTGAGGTATTGAGACTGAGGGATAAAGATTAAGAGAGAGTAAAAAAGTCCATTTGCTAAAAGCTGAGATCTCAGTATCTTATTATTTTCTGCAGTCTCTATTCAGAGTAGTGATTCTTTCTTGGAGTCTATATTTTTGTTGAGGCTCAGGGATCTATGAAGTCCCCCAAATTATATGCAAATTTGTATATACATGATCATTTTTATGGGGAAGAATCTAAAGCTTACGATAGATTCTAAAAGTAATAATCCAGTAATATTAAGAATCGCTAATGTGAATTTTGGCTTATAATTAGCTTCCCTTTTAGGGAAGATAGTGTTTGGTGGAAGGATTCTAGAACTGGGATGGAAAAGTGTAAATTATAGTCCTTAATTCTTTCCATTCTAGCAGTGTGACCTCTCATGTGTGTGACCTACAATATCTTTATCTCTAAAATGGTGGATACTCCCTTTCTGAGAGTCAAAAGATGTGGGGTATATGGTTGGCTGAAGTAAATAATTAATAATATGCAAACACAAAGATAATTATTATTGTCTTAAATTGTTTGGGCTTCTACAACTGCTAATCCATGATAACTTTTGTTTGTTAGTTGAAAATTTCATTATATTACCAAGTAAATATATCCTTCCTATCTTGCCAATGTTGTCAAGGTAGTTTTTCAATGATTGTTATTCAGCTCATAGGTTTTCCATGTATCTGGAGGCCTTTGTCTTTAAATGAATCAATGTAAGTATCTAATATACCATGGTCATTGCCTGGTCTACATCATAGTGGGGACGGTGGGGTCAGGTCGACCACAACTCTAGGGCAGAGCAAAGGGTATCTCTGACCTGTGGCAGGCTACTAAGGGACTTTGGGAGAACTAATTTTGTTTTCTTTGAATAAAGATCAAAGATAGGTTTAGAGAATGAGACTGAGGAAGAAGTAAAAAATAAATGAATGTGATTTGACATAAGGTTATGAGTTGAATTCTCTGCCTTGTCTCCATGCAATCATGCAGATTTGCTAGAAACTGCTAGAATTGTTTCTGAGACTCAATGTTGCTGTTTTTTAAATGGAGATAAAAAAGAATAATCTCATAAGAATATACTAAGCATGAAACAATTGTATCTGTAGGATGCAACTTCTCAACTACAAAATGATATACCACTTTAAATGTTATTAGTCATTAAAGAATAATCATTGAACACAATTCCAAAGTGCAAAATAATTGGATCATTCCCTTGGAGTTTGTTCTGATGGGATTTCACTAGTATTTACATGTAAATATATAGTATAAACATATATATATATGTAACTGTAAGTACTATAAATATATATAGTACTTACATATATGTATACACACACACACACACACACACACACACACACACACATATATATATATATATATATATATATATATATATATATATATATATATATATATACATCATTTACTATTTGTTGTTTGGGGACCCATTAAATATGTAGGATGCATCATTAGTTAAGAGCAAACTTCTCAAATGAGAAATCAGAGACAAAATAAAAAATGAGAAAGAGTTTGGAAGAAAAGGGAGAGTCATGGAGTAAAAAAACAGAAACCACCTACCAGTGAATATTTGAGAACAGCAAAAGGGAGGTGGTGACAACAACCAGGACTTTCAGAAGTAAATTTTGTTCTGAAGGTAGAAAAATAGGAAGCCAACCGATTCAGAGATAGAACAGGACAGACAGTGATTGCAAAAGAATAAAATAATTAACAGGAAATAGTCACAGCACTGATAGTTTCAGGGACTCTTTACTGCAGCTTACTATATATTACTTAAACTAAAGTACCTAACAGTTGGGCACATATCCTGTTTGTACCTTTCATTCCCTGCCCCCATGTCAAATCTCACTGCTAATTAACAGCACATGTTAAGGGAAAAAGTCCAATAAGACATTCCAATGTGAGATTCGGGTTTGCTTCAATTCCCCAAATCCCCTCAAGCTCAACAGATGGTTCTTGGTCATTTGCCTTTTGTTCAAATGGGGATAACTTTGAGCTATCAATAGCTCAGTACTCCCACCCTGCTGTCTTTTAGTGTAAATTAAGGCAAAGGGCATGAAAACAGCATCAGTAAGATAGCAGAAATAAAAAGAAAATGTATAGGATCCTTGGTGGGTGACAAAAAATTGATAACATAGATTGTAACTGGTAGATCAAAACAGAATGACACAAACGATATCCTGCAAATTGAATCAAGTGTTCAAAACAGAAAATAAGTTCTTTAAGGATTTAAGATTCTGTAGTCTTTAGAAAGTTACAACTTTTTATATATCTTCAATAAACTTTGTATTCATATAGCATTTGATAATTTTAATGTTATCTATGATTGGATGTTATATAGGGTAATTCACCCAATTCCCAAATATAATGGGGTGAGTAGGGTGTCAATTATCCTGATACCTGTTTTATATATAATGACCCAGAGGAGTTAATATGTTTTCTTAAAGTCATTCAACAAATTATGCAGGAGCCAAGGCTCAAATGCTTGTCTTCTGATGCCAAGCGCTTTGTTTTACCAACTATTCTTAATTGCCAAAGAACCACATTAAAAACAAGGGAAAAATAGTCATTCTGGCAGATATTTCCAAATCTTTAAAATTTATTTATTTATCTTTTTTTTTATTTGTTTAAATTCAAGATAGTTAACATACAGTGTAGTATTGGTTTCAGGAGTAGAACCCAGTGATTCATCACTTACATATAACACCCAGTGTATTTATTTATTGTTAATTGCATGCAGTAAATTGCAGCTTGTGGTGTAGAGTTCTGTTACTTTTAACAAATGCAAAGGGTCATGTAACCACTACCAGAATTAAGAGACAGAGCAGTTCCATCATCCCCTCAAAATTTCTTCATGCTGCCCTTTTATAGTCTACACCTTTCTTGCCCCCAGCCCTTGACCACCATTGATCTCCTCTTTGTTCCTGAAGTTTTGCCAACTCCGGAATGTCTATAAATGGAATCAAAGAGTGTGAAGGTTTTTGAGTCTGGCTTCTTTATGTTTTCAAATATTTTATATGTGTGATTGGAATCACATGGAGAATATGTGATTATTTCCCTATTTTTTAAAATTTGTATCTGGAACTGTGCAGTCTTGTAGAAACTGCTGAATTCCTATGTTTATTGTGAAACCTGATGTCCAATTTCTGAAGCAAATCAGTATTCAAATTACATCACTTAGCCTAACATACCTAAAGAAATACCAGCACTGAGAATGTTAGTTTGGCTCTCACTTTCTTTGAGTGTCTCCAACATTACTAAATCCGACTTGAAATTGAAATTATGAGGATAATTACTGACATGTAATTTGGTATACCAACTACCTCTTTAATCAGACTTCTGCACAATTTTATTTATAGAAGAGGTCCATGAAAAATTTTTAGATGCCTTTACATCATGCTGAATCTTGTGTTGGCTGGCATTTGATAGGAGACCATATTAAACCTTTTCAGAACATTGTGTTCAGTTTGAATATTGTTACAGAAAGTGTTTTTAAACATGAGCTTGAAATTGTAAGGAGACCTATGTCAGGAAAGTAAATATATATCCAAAGGCAGAAAATACTAGCTTCACTGGTTGCTAAGGCATTGTATTCAAATTCTGTTTACTGAATGTTTGACTATAAACTAACAACAATATTGAAAGGGAGAGGACCTATTTATCTTGAGTGATAGAATAGTAATATTGCTCCCTTCTGCTTGGAAAAATCATCAAAAACATGGGATTTCAGACTAGATGGCTTCTGCAGTCTTTTGTAAATTGCTTAAACCATGGGAATTAAAAGGCAGGAAAACCAGGTGTAGGTAACTCGATAAGAATAGTTTTTCTTCCTCAGGAACTTTGAGTTAGAGCCAAGTGCCACATCCCAATAACATGGATTGAGAAATGGTTTGCAGATGAAAATTGAAATGTTCCTTCCAGAAACAGACAGAATGGATGCAGGTGATCCAGAAAGCATGCACTGAAAAGCACCACAGCAACTAGTGAGATAAAGCATCTTAGGTTTTCTCTGCATAAATAGCAAAAAGATTTTAAATTATTTTTAATGTTTATTTTTGAGAGAGAGAGAGACAGGCAGAGAGAGAGAGAGAGAGAGAGAGAGAGAGAGAGGCAGAGAGAGAAGGGAGATACAGAATCCAAAGCAGGCTCCAGGCTCTGAGCTGTCCAATGCCAGGCTCGAACCCACTGACTGTGAGATCATGACCTGAGCCAAAGTCAGACCCTCAACCTACTGAGCCACCCAGGAGCCCCAATAGAAAAAAGATTTTAAAAGACCAAAAACAAAACAAAACAAAACAAAACAAAACAAAACCAAACCCCAGGTGATTTGCCATAAAGAAGTATGAGAAAATTACCAAACTGGACTAGATATTTACTTTCTTTAATGAATTCTTCTGTATGCGTTTACACATTTAATATTAATTTTTAATAAAGATTTATATTTTGATTATTTTAATTAATAAAAGGCAAATATCACATTATTGCTAGCTCAGTTAAATCACATCTACAAAAAAAAGTGAAAACTTAATAGTCTGTCTTAGTAATTAGGTGCCTTCTGTAATCTGGTGACAATTAATCTAATTGTAGACAATGTTTCTTGGAGGAAATAAGAAAGCCTAAAATTTTGATCTTGCAAATTCAAAGCTCCAAATGTACCATGTAAATGTTAAAGTTATGCTACTCTTTCTCGTGGCTTCTAAGTCAGTGTCCAATGTTAACTTCTGTGTATGTGAGCCAATGCTCTTCCCTTCCTTCCTCCCTCCCTCCCTCCCTTCCTTCCTTCCTTCCTTCCTTCCTTCCTTCCTTCCTTCCTTCCTTCCTCCCTTCCCTTTTTTTTTGATTACCAAAAAAATCTTGCTGTTACCAAGAAATTTAATATTGATTTTTATCCCAAACTTGTTAAGGATATATCACAGAAGTTATGGAACTGGAATCTTCACATGTTTCTTGAGGAAAAAGAATTTAGAATCTCCTCAGAATCTTAAGGCAATCCACGTATTCTGTTAGGGACTTGAGCAGATCAATCAGCATTTTGATACCAGACCACAGGATTATAGTGGCTCGAAAGAATTATTTTATCCTTAAGAATGAACCATGTGGACCAGGAAGTTCTACCATAAACATTTCTAGAATTGAAGAGATGAGGAATGATTTATACAAATCCACTTCAGAATAGAATGTGGGGACAAAAGACATCCTCCATCACTTTGGGCATAGGTGTCCAGGACATCAGTGACTGTTTTTCCACTCTTGTCATTTTGTTTCTGCTTTAAGATCCAGTCTAGGATCCCACATTAGATTTAGTTGTGTCCCCTCAGCCTCCTCAATTCTGTGACAGTTTCTCGGTCAACACTTCTCCTTAGTGACCTTGACATTTGTAATGAGTAATGGTCAGTTATTTCTGGTTGAACTTTTAAAATCTGTTTCTCCCAAATTTTAGCTGAAATTGTGAATGTTCATACCTGTCTGCCTTTTGTCGTTTGTGAGTTATCTGATCATATAAAATCCCCTTGTATTTTAAGATATTAACTTAAATTATACTTGCTTAAAAATATTTTTGCTACCATGGGTATGTCATTCAATGTAATGTAATAAGGCTTTATTTTGACTTTATTTTATTAGTTTATGTGTGTTAGCATTGACAGACTTTTTCCTTGTAATGTCCTCTCTAATTTTAAACATGAGAAATTCTCTCTTATCTAGAAATCAGAAATATTTTATTTTAGTTGCTTTATAATTTGATTATTTTAGGGCATTTAGTATTTTAATTGATTTATGGTTTACTTGTAGTGTCTTCCATCAGGTCTCAGCATAAGATATAATCTTTAGGCAGGTATCAGAGATATTCATACATGTTTTATTCTAGCTTTTTAAAACATATAATATGATAAAACATTTTGATAAAACATGTAACCCTTTAACCCATCCATAGTTTATTAGTAGTATAATATAGGGCTAAGATCAAAGTGATGTTTTCTAAAACCAATTTTTCTAACACCATTTATTAATTTCAGGTACTGTTCTCATCTTTTGAGATCATTTTTACCTCACTTTTCCTATATGAAGTCCTTTCTGTTCTAAGATCTATTTATGGGCTATCTAGTTTGTTCCACTGATACTCCGATTAATTACTGTGACTTCATAGCAAATTCTCTCTCATTACTTTTTTATTTTCCAAATGTTGCCTGTGTTGCCTTTTCATTTTTTCATGTGAACATCAGAATCACTTGGTAAAGTTCTAAGAGAATCGTATTTTTCTAATTATTAAATCTTTTCTCTTCGTGAAATTTTGTGGTTTTCTTCATGTAACCATAACACATAACTTAAAATTGTCATTGTCTTAAAGTTTTGTCTTCATCATCTGTAGAGGTTTTCTTTTCCTATTATATATTTAAATGTTTATTAAAGGAATAGAGGAAAGCTAAGTATTTTTATATAATTATCTTTTTTATACAGCTACTTAATTGAGAAGATTCTCAGTTGTGAGAGACTGACCTCAACTTGGCACATGAATATACAATCCTCATCAAAAGAAATTGTCAGGTTGGGGTTATTTAAGAATAAATGCAGGCAACAGTATGCAGTTTTTAAAAATTCCTGGGTTTCTCTGATCTAAGACTTTATTTTCTGTAATTATCGGTAAGAGATTAAATAACAGGTCTACTTCTGGTATAAGGACTTCATAGTGAATTGAATCCCAGCTATGGGGATCATGAACTCCTATTCAGATATTGAGAGCTCAATGAAGTCAGATAATATACATGAGATACCTGTAGGATGCCACATTTACCATGGACATTCAACAAATATTAACTGCCCCCCACTATGGCTCTTAAGAGATAATCAAATATTTACTTATGAAACACAGGCCAGCACTTTAGTGCAAAAACCTAAAAAATTTAAAAGGCCTGTAAATGACTTCATGAGTAAGTGGTAATTTCAAGCTTTCTACCTTCCTCTTTGCTTCCTGGAAATTTCTCTCTTGCTTCCTCCCTCCTCTCCCTAGACATTCTTAGCCAAGGTCCAGATACATCATCATTTCCTTCTCTCATATCAGCAGAGATACATTTGGGCTTTTAAAGAATAGACTTTGTAAGGAAACTAAAAGAAAACCAAACAAAAATAAAAATCACCATAAAATTGCAACAGAACACAGGGTCCCCATTCTAAGAATCATAGAATTTCAATGAATTCTGGAGGTATTCACTGAGTACGAAACCTTATGCAGGGCCCTACAAAGATTAGGTCAAAAATACCATTGGTCTGAGCTGTGACTGCTCATTTGGGTACGCCACTCACTGTGAGGACGTCTCAACATGGAAACATGGAGCAATGAAAATTCCCCTTTGGGTGTGTCAACTGGAAAGAAGAAATGGAGGTTTCTGAATTCCGGAGCTTGGCTGGAAAAGCTCTTCAAATATGAATCTCCATTCTTCCAAATCCTGACTTTGCATTAAGTCCTTCACTCTGACTTTTCATTCTGTAAGAATAGGAGTCAAAGGGAATACCAGTCACTTGTTTTTGCTTTGGGGTATCCTGGGTGAGATGGCTTTCCAATTCTTCTTGCTAAATATGATAATTATCCCTCTGAGGATAGGGGTAACATTTCTCTCTTATTGGGTATGGTACTGTAAATTTGGGTTCCAGATGATGGGAATTGTGAGAAATCTGACTCACTCTTCTAGAAATATATGCAAATAGAGGGAACCTACTGACAGGAATAGAAAAGCCACCTCAAATGAAAGGCAAGGAATAGAGTACAGGGGCCTCAGGGAACAATGTGGGTAGAGAAGTTGGAAGAAACCTGGTCTGAGAACTGTATTATGTGATGTCAGATTGGAGGGTGGATGCTTAGACCCAACACAGAGAATGTCTTGTGCGCAGAACACATGTACCAACATGGGGAGAAGGATCAGAGTGGGAGGGGGAAAAGCAGCAAAGTCAAATCCTGAGAGGAATGATGGATGAAATTAGTAGTATAGTCTATTGTGCATTTAAGATTCACTAAATATTAACAGTACCTACTATGGAGATCTATTTTATTTTAGTGCAAATATCATTAATACTTATAGGCACTTTTATAGGTCAAGTAATGACCTCCTTCATATAACCTGATATTACATTATAAGGTCAGAATGAATTATTTACTCGAATACTTTTCAGGTACCCAGCCATTCTCCCCAACATTGGTTAAAGATGGATTATTGTATTTTACATGGGGGGGGGGGTTAGCTGGTTGTGATACCGTTTTTTGTTTTTTTTTTCTTTTTTGGGTTGTCTTTATGGAAGAATACAGAAGAATAATACCACAAGGCACGTTTATTTCATCCCTACTTCTAGTAAAGTATTACCTATTTGGTCATTTCTCTCTCCAGAGCTAAGTAGCAGGAGTTTAGTTAGGCATCATAGCTTAAAAATCACATGCCTCTGAGCCAGAATGCCTGCATTTGAATTATACTCCGTTGTTTCTAACCCCATTAACTTGGGCAATTTCTTTTTAGTGCTCGGCACCTCAGTTTCCCCAAATAGGTATGACGATTCATTGATAATATTACCTACTGACAATAGTCCCTAGTTTATCAGATTGTTATGTGGATTAAATGAGTTAGTGCTTGTAAATCACCTAAAACACTGCTTGACTTATAGAAAGTACTGATGTTTGAAATAAAAATTTAGAGATTCTCTTCTCACTGACATTTTTCATTTTGCAGTTTAAAACACCCGGCAAATATTCATTCAGCTTTTCCTAAGGACATGCATTTCACTGATTGAAAAACCAGACCCAGGGGCACCTGGGTGGCTCAGTCAGTTGAGTGTCCAACTTCGGCTCAGGTCATGATCTCACGGTCTGTGAGTTCGAGCCCCACAGTCGGTCTCTGTGCTGACAGCTCAGGGCCTGGAGCCTGCTTCGGATCCTGTGTCTCCCTCTCTCTGTCCCTCCCCTGCTCATGCTCTGTCTCTCTCTCTCTGTCAAAAATAAATAAAAACATTAAAACAAAAAAAAAAAAAAGAGAAAGAAAAAGAAAAACCAGACCCAGATAATAGAACAATTAATATCTATATGATCTGTTCAGTTTACCTAGCTATTCTCATTTCAGTTCATTATAACAATACTATGAGAAAAGAATGGCAAGAATTCTCAAGAATCTCATTTTTAAGTAAACAGGCTAAGAGAAAGAAAGTTAATGAACAGTTGGATGTATGAATGGCTGCATGGAGAGATAGAGGGACAAGCAGCAGATGGAGAGCTAGGGGATAGACATTTGTTGGAATGAATATTACAGATTTGTACAATTTGAGCTTTACGTATGGACTTCATTTTTAAAAACTGTGGATGGGAAAGATTTATACATAATGCAGGAATAAAATTTTTACAAAGAAGAGAAAGCCACTTTTTAAAAAAAAGGAAATTATAAAAGAGAAAATGTGTTTTCTTTGGATTCAGGCATTAAAACAGTGTTGAAAATCTAATTGTTATAAAACAATAACAAAAAAATTCAAAAAAGGAAGACTTTAAAAACAAAGTGAAATAGGCCAATTTAATTTTACTTTTCCAGGCTTAAGAAATGCCAAAAAATAAACAGAGCCAGAGGCCAATTATTATTATTTTATAAGCTGCAAAGATGCATAAGAAAGGAAATCAATCTTGGTTTTTTTTCTGATTATTTCTCCACCAGATTAAAGCATTTACAAAAATAGTATGAAATCTCTGAAATCACCCAAGTGTTTTGTTGTTGTTGTTGTTGTTATGTTAACTTTTTAACTGCAACTTTTTATTATTTGGAAACATTTCATGTTGGGTGTTGTGTAAGCATCAGTTTCCAGATGCCTGTAGTTTGGCATTGTTTAGACTAACCATCTGGAGGATGCTAGCCTGGTGTAAGGCAAAGATCCCTATTTAGGGTCTTGAGGACTGAGGTTTCCAAGTGACTTTAGGAAAATCATTCTCCCATTCTGGGTCTCAGTTTCTTCTTTTATAGAATTGAGGGATTTGGACTAAATGATGCCTAAAACTCCTCCCAGTTTTATAACCAGCCAATCTTTGCTCTAGCATTTTAACTGGGATTTTGTAGACATTGCTTCCTTTTGTCTTGCATTTTTGACGCAGCCCACTCTTCCTTGGAAAATGATTCCTTAGAACGCTTTTCTGAAAGGCCAGTTAGGCTTCAGGCACTTCAGCAGACTTAAAATAATCAACATGTGTTTGTAGCAGCCACCCAGCCAGACCACGCACAGGAAAAATCACCCCACCCCTGGATGGACTTCACACTAGAGACCCATACTTAACTATGACCTTATTTATCTTTGCTATGTATCTGGGACTGATCAGACATAGCAGGCTTTCATGAAAGGGGAAAGCTCTGACTTTTAAGATGAGTCCTGAGGTCAGGCCTACTCAGCCCTAAAAAATGATGCTTATGAGAGAAAGTCCTTGATGGACTCATCACAGCTTCTTTAGAGTTATTGCTCATGCTATATTTGGGAATCCAGTAAGTTGCTTTAAAGAAGGGTTTGGATGAGTTAGAAAAAAGAAGAGGCAAACTTAGTTAGTTATTAAGAAAGTTTTCCAGGTCTTCCCCCCAAATAATATTTTAATTAATTTTAATTTTTCCTAAATCTCTTTGACGTTCTCATTATCAAGATGACACATTTGTGTGCTGATTTCATGTCCAATGCTATCAAGATACTTGATGCGGGCTTCTTAAATCACTCCCTTTGTTTTCACCAGCAACCTGGTATTGAATGCCATAGCTTTTCTAGAGGTGGCAGCTAATGGAAAAGACTTTGAACTGACTTGGTAGCTTCTTACTTGTTTTATAGAAGTAGACCAACTGTGAACCTTTCCTAATCAGCAGGTTTCTGCCACCTCCTGCTCCCAGTGATGGTGACTACTCGCAGAATTGTGTCTACTGGACAAGGCATGTTAAATTCCATTTTTGTCACTGTCATTAACATCCAGGGAATGCGTCCCTTCCTAAACACTCAAGGTAATAAGAAAGATATGACAGGTTCTTGTCATCATGGAGGAGAGAAGACATACTTAAATAGAAATAATGATAGCAACATTAGTTGTGGGTTTGTGGATATGCGTGTGTGTGTGTGTGTGTGTGTGTTCATTCTCAGTAATATCTTCCATTTGTTCCTTACAGAAATCCTTGAGGTAGACCATGCAAGGATCATCATTGCTATTTCATCAATGGGGTTATTAAAACTAAGAGGGCAGTACAGCTACTTGACTGAGGTTGTGCCAGTAGAAGATAGACTCAGGTCATTTGTCTGCTTACTATTGCAAAGTGTCAAATTAAAAGTATTGTAAATGACTGTAAGCATCACGATATGTATGGATGTAGGGATAGAGGAACATTTTCATGTAAGAATAAATCAATATATCATTGAACCAATACTGTTGAGTATTTTGACAATTTTTCGGTTCTAGAAACTAAGCTTAACCTCTCCAAGTATTCTGAATATGGAATACTCACATTGTACTTCTGGGCTTAAGTATTTTGGCTTAAAAATTGGTATTTATTCCAGGGGAACATGTGGTTAAAAGTAACATCAGTACCATTGATCTCTGTTGTTTTAGAGGAGTCTGTGTTCACAGGCACTGGAAGGACCAGGCCCCTTGGGTTTTCCTCTCCTCTGTTTGTCTAACTAGCCTTTCCTTAAATGTGAGGTCAAAGAAGTGACTGTGTTGAATCTTCCCAGTTATTGAAATGAATGACAGTTATCTTGGTTTTCTTAAGCGAGGACTTGGTCAAACTGTATTCCAAGTCTCCCATGTGTGTTTTGGATAAGGATGAGTAGTATAGAATCCAGTAGTTTCTTCCTACATAAGTCACAGTGGCACTAAGGTTTCTGCATCTATTTTTATAATAGTCTGGCCCATTACCACATAAGAAGTTTGCAGATGTCTGTATTAGAGGAAAAGTTAAAAATATTTACTCTGTCCTAAAACAATGAACAATTTACAGAGAGGAACGCAACAACCTCAAGTGATACATGAAGATGTATATCCACAACCATGTATAGTTCTTTCCCTCCTTATGCTTACATAAAAATAAACTAGCAGTGGGAAGGAGTAGTGTTAGAAAGGCCTGAAATCCTTATCGAAGCTTGGGTTTTCTCACCCAAAATGAGATTATTAGCACCTGCCTTAGAGTGATATTAAGAAGGCTAAACATGACAATTTATTTAAAGTGCTTAGCACAGTGGTACAATACCTGGTAACCATTTTATTATCGTTATTACATTGCAGAAATCTGCATCGGTGTGCAAGTGATATTGAACTGAGAAAATGTGAATAGTTCAGTATGACAGGCCACAATGTCTAAGGGCATAACTTGCTTAAAGTAGCTTCCCTCTTATTAGAAATTCTCTTTGCTGAGTAGAAAATTTTCTGATAAAGTTTCATATAATTATTGAACAACTACATGTGAAATAATAAGAGGGTCAGTCCATAAATATCTGTAGAATTGACCACTGTATTGTCACACCCTGACAATTCATAGGAAAGATAAGCTAAACACATTTATTTTCACTGATTTGTTCAAATCTGTTGTGCTTAGGTTAATGTGTATGTGTATAAATGAGGTTGCATGTCTATGGCATTTGCAAGTTTTCTCTGGCATTAAAAGCACTTTTCTGCTCTCTTAGGGCCAATTTGCACCATTCCGATGTCCTGAGTCATTTGGCTTTAATCACAAAGACAAGATCATTCAAGTCAAAGAGAGAAACCTTTCAGGAAATAGGCTGTAGAGAGATATAATGTTAAATTTTTGGTTGTGAATCCACAAACAAAACGTGCCTTCTGTTCCAGAATAACAGGGGCCATAGCACCCTCAGCATACAATATCTCATACCACCTGCACAATGCATCATGGCTTAGAGATGTGGTCCATGACAAACACATAACTGTGTACTGCTGGCAATGAATGTGCTAAGGAGAAATCCAGAGGATAATTTCTTTTAAAATCTATTTCCCATTATCCAAGCTGTCTTAGGGACTTGTTTTGGTTATTGTCAGGAATCAGATATATTTACCATGCTGTTGCTGGCTCTACAGAATCAACAAATCTTTCGCATCCCATGTGTGTGCTATTTAGCCTTTGGAAATAATGCCTCTTTTTGAAATATTTTTTGGGATGATCCCCAAGCTTCTGTAACTAAAGAAGCAACAGTAAAAAAAAAAATTTTTCTTTCCTGAGAGAGCAGCTGAGGTGGCTTAAATTTATACTACTAAGTAGAATTTCACTGCTGCAGTCATGGCTGTCTGATTTATGAAGGAACAAGAAATGACATTGCCATATGATACACTACTTCCTTGAACAAAATCCTTTAGACTATGGAGGACCACTCCTGACTGACAGGACAGCTGGAAAGGATCTGAAGAACAAAGCAAGGGACACACAGAGAGAAGATGGGGGCAGATTCCATGAGAGAGAGTGCTGCCACCTATCTGCCTTCAGAGCTAAGACATCTGAAGCCCATGATGAAACTATTTAAGGAACAACATTTTCTACTGAAAAGACTCATTGATTCAATGTGCCTATGTTTGAAGGGTTACCTTACGCCTATTTGGAATGGTCATGACCAGTGGATTGAAGACCAGTTGCTAGAAGTTCTAAGACACATTCTAGTTAGCACAATCAAGGGCATTGGAAAGGCCAGAGCTTTCTAAAGCTAGAATGGGCTGCTCAGGAAGAGAGTGAATTTCCTGTCACTGAGGTATTCAGTCAGAAGTCACATGACCATTGATGGAACTTTGAAGAGGATTTAAGCAACAGAACAGAGGATGGAGATTTGGCCAGGTGACTTAAGATCTTTTTGAGCTCTGAGATTCAATGGAAAAAGCAGTGGGAATGTAGTAAATATATATTAGATTTGTAATTCAGAAACTTGTCATTTTTTCTACAAATTACATTCTGGATTTAAAAATTAAAATAAAATAATAACAAAATAAGCATTGCTATTATTCCCCTTGTACACATGAGACAATTACATTAAGACAGATTAGGATTTATCATATACTGAATCCAACAGAATATGAAATCCCATCAATGATCTATGTTGTGAATTTCTTCTCCCTTTAGGATAAATGAGCCATACATGTAGTGACCAGCGATTGAGGCAGAGGATTGAAAGACCAGCAAAGTAGAGAGCAGGAGCATATCGTAGAGACCTACCATCACGCCTGAACTCTAAGGGAAAATATTTGATCAAGAAGCAGAATGCAAATACCCCACCTCCCCTCACCACACACACACACAAACACACACACACACACACACACACACACACACACACACACAAACTTCTCTATTCAAATTTTTCTAATTGCTTACTTCCAGTGGACTTTTTATCTGTAGACTTAACCTTGGGGCAGAGTTTCAGGCCCGGCAAGAATATAGCAATCATAATCTTAACCAAAGGGTTTTCCAAAGGTACTGGTTGTACCCTAGCTCATTCCAGTAATATCCAAAAGATTGAAGTATTGACTTCTAGATCACTGCTATTTCTGCTGTAGAATACAATCTCTTAATGACATGTGAGGAAGATCCTGGAACAGGAATGAATTATTCTTCAGTGAATGAAGCAAGGTAGGGATAGCCAAAGGATGTCTGGGTAAGGCTTGTTATATACTGAAGCACCCTTTAAAATTTTTTTTAATTTAGCATCTAAAATGGGTTGACTTGATTATATCATTCTTGGAATTTATATAATCTAGATATGTAAACATAGCAAGCCAGAAGTCACCCAGCAGAGGAAGTAGCAGATTCAGAAATATCGATTGGTCAGCAAGATGCCAGCAGAACCAGAACTAGAATCTATGGCTTTTGTCTCACATTTCCCTCATTACATGGGTAGCTCCTTCTTCATATGTCTAGTAAAGAATATTCTGTACCTCTGAAGACATCAGCTTCAGGGCATGATGCCGTCTATTGGAAAGAGTGATGCAGATCAGAATGATATATAAAGAAGGCCAAGGCCTTGGAAATGCCACAAGACCTTCCAAAATGGCAGAGAAGACAGTGAGCCCCTCGTTTTGACTCAAGCCACAAAAGATGTTGCAGGTCAGGGTTGGTGTCTATGTTCATTCAAGTATGTTCACAATGTAAACCTCTTCTCTAGCCCAATTTCCCATTTTCCCATGGTCAGCCTCAGTTACAGCCAACTGAAACTCCTTTCCCAATACATAGCATGCTATTTTCAGTCATGGTTACTTCACCTACAATGCCTTTTTCTATCCATCCTCAGCTGTCAATCTTATCCATCTGTCAAGATTAAAACCAAATGTCCCCTCCTTTATGCAGTCTTACTTCCCCTTCCCCAATGATATGCTTTCTCACATAGCCATACTTGTTGGTGCCCTGTCTACTTTTCTCTCAGAAATAATAAAAATTATTTGGATAAGAATTAGAGAAATTCCAATGACAAGAAAATACAAGGAATTCACTAACTTCATGAAAGTATGAAATAGGTATTCATTTTTTATTTCATTTTATATATTATTAAACTTATTTTATTCATTCATTCTTTTAGTTTAATAAACCTTTGATTATGTGAGCACCCACTCCTCATTTCCAAATCATATCTTTTTTTTCCAAAGACCAGCACAACTATTATTGTCTTCATGAATCTCTCCCTAATTCCTGACCTGTAAGTAATAAATGCTTCTCATAAATCAGCTATGCTTTGTCTATATTTTGCCACCAAACATTCCCCCATCCCCCCAGTAGAGAGTAAATCCCCAGAAGAGTATTTTTCTTGGAGAAAAATATGAAGAAAAGATAGCACATATTTTTTTTTCCTTTCTTAATAAGATCAAATCTGGTTTGCTGATATCCTACTCACACCAAATTCTTGGTCTCTCGGTGTAATATTTCATATGCAAAAATTATGAGGTGATGATTTAATTGACTCTTTTTTTTTTCTCTATGAAAGATTTCAAGCCATCAGCATTTGGCAGCCAAGACCATTCCATTTACCCTCTGGTTCTGGAAAAGATATTTGAAAACGCAACAGCATGAAAGCCAGGGTTGTTAAAACTATCATTTCCCTAAAGGATGTCAGAAGTCCTAAGGGGAAATATTTACAAAGAGAATCTGTTTTCCCTTTGGAATTTGCAGATTTTATTTGTCTATTTTTCTCTTATAACATGTCTCACCCTTGCCCCATCCCACATGGCTAGAAGACAGATCTGCTTGTCTTCCCACTGATGAATTCATCGTTCCGTAGCTGGTTGTAAGTCTATGCCTACTTAAGTAGATGTCTTTCAGTTAAGGTTTGCTAACAGATCCTCAACGTTACCATTAGTTTATTTTTATTTTTAAAAAAATTCTTTAGAACGACCTACTAGTTCCAATTTATAACCAAACTCTTTTTGAAAAATAGTTATCTGGAGAGTGCTATAATTTTAACAGGCTACCATAATTTTAGAAACTTGTCGACCTAATAAATGCCACCATTTTGAGTTAAGTGTTCTTTCTGTGTATTACCACATCACTCTTTTTTGCACTTAACTCAATGTCTGATTATTGTCTGCTTATTTACTGGTTGTAGCCCTCACAATGCTATAGTCTCTTATTATATACACGTATATGCAGAGACACACTCGTGCCCTATGTGCCTATCAGGTGTAATCAGTGCCCACAATGACAATAAGTGTTTGAAGAGTGGAAAACTACATGAACAGCTTCTGATAAAGTTCTTATTGACAACCTAAGCTGTGCCAAGGAGGCTTAATCACTAGGAATACAACAACCAGTCAGAGAGACAGAAACATAACTTTTTGTGAGTTGAACATCCCTTCAAATTAAAAAAGAGAAGATGGTATGGGGCGCCTGGGTGGCTCAGTCGGTTAAGCGGCCGACTTCGGCTCAGGTCATATCTCGTGATCCGTGAGTTCAAGCCCCGTGTCAGGCTCTGTGCTGACAGCTCAGAGCCCAGAGCCTGTTTCAGATTCTGTGTCTCCCTCTCTCTGACCCTCCCCCGTTCATGCTCTGTCTCTCTCTGTCTCAAAAATAAATAAACGTTAAAAAAAATTAAAAATAAAAAAAAAGAGAAGATGGTTCTGTTTTGTTTTTCTACAAGTGAGTTTATTCTTTCTTCCTCCCTCCCTCTTTCTCTTTTCTCTCTGTCCCTCCCTCCTCTTCTTCTTTCTTTCTCTCTTTCTTTCTTTCTTTCACTTGCAATATCTCTTAATCTTCTGTATGCTGGTTAAAAAAAAAAAAGGTCTTCAGAATTCGGTCTCCAGAGAACCAATGGAGTGCTCAAATATGTCAATGGGTAATTATGACAAGTTCACGGATCTATCTGGCATGTGAGATTTGGTTATTCATGGAAGACATAGCAGAGGAAACAATGTCTAAGTAAACCACTAAAGATAAATAAGAACTAATCAGAAAAGATTTGGAAGAAGAATTTCCCAAGAAAAGGAGCACTGTAACCAGAAAGAGGAGAGATGAATGGAACTGACACAAAAGTTAACAGGCCCATGTTTAGAAAGTAACAGAGAATAGTGTGAGGTGAGTCTGGGCAGGTAAACCAGGACCAGTCAGGCAGGAGTTTATGAGTCACTTAAGGAATTTGAACTTTCTCCTCATACCAGTGGAGGAGCCTTTGAAAATTTAAATCAGAGAAAGATAAGATCAGATTTGTATTTTACAAAGGATCATTCTGGCTTCAATGTAGTAAATAGACTAAAGGGATTAGGAGTTTACAAGAATGTTTCCCACAGCTAATGGTTCTTTGTGTATTTAGACATTATGCCCTTTATGCACATGTGCACGCATGCGCTCACACGCACATGTACATGCACACACACAGAGCTTTTTCAGAATTTCAGTTATTTAAATTATATAAATCAAATTCAGTGGTGACAATAACAAACCTTCTTCCAAGATTAAACCCTTTCTTGAAGGAAATATTTCTTTATTCAGAAAATCATGATCAACCTAGACTTTTGCTTACTTCTCATTCTACTTCATTTCTTTTCCTTCAAAACACCCATATACCATATATCTGTTTTGGAAAATTAGAAAACAAAATAAAAAATAACAATTGTTAAGCCCTAAATGAAGTTCCCTGACTCTGCTTGAACACAGCTAATATGAACATTTGGTCCATAAACTTTTTCTAGTGAATTTCTGTTACATAAATGGATTCATACCGTACACACTACTATGCAGTCTGCTTTTTTCTTTCAAGGGTATATTATGAACATCTTTGCGTGTCTTATTATCCTCAGTGGGCGTATAATATTCTACCATATGACTGTGCTGTAATTTAGTCCATCCCTGTTGTTACAAACGTCACTATTAATTTGATCAGATCAGTTTATATGGAATCTTAGAAATTCTGCTTCACAGAATTAAGATGACATTTCCCAGGCAGACTTCTCTGGTATTATGGGTTTTTAGCATTTTTCAGGAACTTTACCAGCTCATTAAAATAATACCAGGAAAGTATCTTCCCTTTGGGAGTTTTCTATGTTAGGAAACTTTTTACCTAACAATAAAATGAAAGGAGATGCTTAGAGGGAGAGAGTCTTGATCAAACTCCTTTTTGGAATAAGCCAAAATGGAGGTTTAAGTACCATAAATAAAAACAGATGTACCGCTCCAGAATGCCGAGGAGAGAAGATTAATTTGCCCTGAAATTTTTAGTTTTATCCTGAGAAATAATAAAAGAAACCATGTATTTTAATTCTCATTTGGAACTCTGATTTTTCTTAATCCTGTTTCCCATCCTGTTTTAATGTCCAATGGGTCTACCGAGGTAATTTCATGATACTTTTGTGGAGAGAACCTGAATTAAAAGTTAGAGTGCCCTAGTTAGGTTGCTAGTGTTTTCTTGATCAGTTTATCACTTGGAAGAATATAGCTGAGAGATTATGGGCCTGAGTTCTGGTATAAGCCATCACTGGGTTTAGAGTCAGATTCAATTCCTTATGGTTTTTAGTTTTCTCAATTGTAAATGAAGTTATTGACTTCTTCCTCACTGTTATTTTTATGTTTAAAATGTGCTGTGTTTGTTTGCTAAGGCTGCTATAAAAAAATACCACAGACTGGGTGGCTTGAACAACAGACATTTATTTTTTCATGGGTCTGGAGGCTAGAAGTTCAAGATCAGCGTTGTCTGCAGGATTGTTTTTTTCTGAGGCCTCTCTCCTTGACTTGCAGATGGTTGCCACCTGGTTGTGTCCTCACATGGTCTTTTCCTCTGTGTGCCAGTTACACTGGTGTCTCTATGTCCTAGTCTCCTTTTCTTATAAAGACATCAGTCAAACTGGATTAGGGTCCACACTAAAGGCCTCAGTTTAACTTAATTACCTCTTTAGAGTTCTGATCTCTAAATACAGTCACATTCTGAGGTACTTGGGGTTAGGGTTTTGGCATATGAACTTTAGAGAGTACAATTCAGTCTATAGCATGTAGTAATATATGTTTATTTCAGGTCTCTGGCATACTGTATGCTCAACTATTATTATTTAGCTTCCCTGAGCTTCCTTTTTCTCATTGGATATTAATATCTGCCCAATCTATATATGACAATGACTTGAGATAAATTATGTTAACTTTCTTTGTAAAATAACCGGTAGATGGCTGTTGTTTATTTTAGGTACACACATCCATACATACTTTCTTCCCTCTGAGAATATGCACGTCACATCCAGGCATTTGCTCTTAGCTTCTTTTCCATGAGAGCTGGCAGTAGGAAGGGTTAGGCTCCCATTGGTTTCCCTTTTACTCTTATTGATCTCAGCAGGATTGATCTCTTATTGATCTCTTTTCCTCCTGAAGAGGAAAGCACAAAGTTAATAATTGTCAGTTCATATAGCCATTCCCATAGAGACTTCTGCTGACATGAGGGAGGTGGCAAAGAGGAATGAAAGTAAGACTCTCTCTGCCTTGCTGTCTACAGGTAGAGGCAAATGAGAATTCTATCATGGGAATGTTTTTAAATGAAAAGAATGAAAGCTGCTTAGATTATTTTCTAATAGGTCCATATGTTCTTCGGGGTTGAAACAGCAGAGGTGGAAATCGGAATGCAGAGGTGACAACTCACGGATGGAAGATATGTTCCTTGTCATGACTTGGCTGAGATTTCTTTCTGGTTGAAAACTGGACTTGCTATGGAGTCTGTAAAACATAAAAGGCTTTAGATTAACAGAAAGTGGGTCTTCCGGAAACGGGAAATGTGGCAGTTTCTCACTTTATTGGCATGCTTGACAACTACTCTGGACATGTGAGTACGTGGTCTGGTTCCATAATTGTTCATGATTCAGGACCAGCTGGAAATCGGATTGCAGGGAGTCAGGTGTACTGGCACCTGCAGCTCAGAAGGATTGATTAACTCTATCTGTCTGGCTGCAGACCATCCTGTGTTACTAATATAACTTAGTAAGGTAGACTTACTCCTCTACAGTGACATAGTGATGTTTCTGGAAGATCGTTTCAAAAGATTCAGACTATTCCAATGCTCTGAGGTTTTCAAATCTCCCCCAAATGGGACACAATATGTTCTTAGCTCCAAACCCACATCACTTTGGCCCCAGCCTACTTTTTAAGTATTCTTGACTACTCCAAATCCCACTTTGAACACTTGCACTCCCAACAAATTAATCCTCACACGCAAATAACACTTTCTTTCTTTTTTTTTTTTTTTTTTTTTTTTTTTTTGGTATGCCATTCCTGGCATCTATGCCTATTGAAATGCCATCCATCCTTCAGGGTCTATTACAAAAGCCATATTTGTAAGATTTCCATAAAGACTTCCTAGATCCAAAACCATCTATTTAGAGGTGCTTTTTCCTAGTTTGAACCTTTACAGTGTTTGTTTTTACTTTTTTTATGGTCCCTTACTCAACCCCAAATTATAGGTATTTTCTTCCTCTGATTTCTCACCCCTTCTCCCAGATTAGCTGCTAAAAAGCAAGAATTATCACAGTTTTCTGTCCACCATTCCCACCTACCCAATACCGAGCACAGGACCCTCATTGAATGTTGGTCAGGTTGAACTGAAAGACAAAGTAGAGTATCCTGAGACTCACAGTTCCTAGAAATACAAAGCTTATAGTACCCTCTGCAGACAAAATGGGAACATTGGACTACATTTATAGAAGATAATAGTGGCCCTCTATTTCTAGTACAGACCAAACATCCAGCTGCTAAACTACAATATAACATTTCCAGGGGAAGGAAGCCAATGTAAATCCACAGTATGTGTAAAGTCAAAATCAGAAAGCCTGAGTTTTTTAAACCACTGAATGTAATTTTACAGTCTATTTGATATGATTTTTCTAGGCTGTGATTCAATTCAAACCAGTCTCTTCATTTGAACACAGTCTCATAGTTCTCTTCTGTACTTATTAGTACCTACTTTGCAGCATTAATTTAGTTTATTCTGGGTGGCATAGAGAAAGGTATTCCTTTATGATTTTTGGAGAGATGTATTTTGGGTGTGAGTTTTTTATATGCACTTGTCAAAAATGGTACAGTCTTTATTTTCCTGCTGAATGAGGAGGATTGGCCACTTAGTCTCAGACACAATGAAATTTACTAGAAAAATCAGTAACTTAGAAGACCAGGTTGTGGGGCCCAACACTTCTATTAGGATCCATGTGGCCCTAACAAAAATTTCTTACTTGGGACACCTGGGTGGCTCAGTTGGTTAAGCATCTGACTCTTAATTTTGGCTCAGGTCATGATCTCATCTTTGGTGGGACTGAGCCCCATGTGGGGTTCTGTGCTGACAACGCAGAGCCTGCTTGGGGTTCTTGCTCTTGCTCAATCTCTCTCTCTCTCTCCCTCTCTCTCTCTGCTCCTTCTTGCCCTCAAAATAAATAAATAAACATTTTTTTTAAAAAAAAGAAAAATATCTCACTCTGTATTTTAGTTATCTTATTTACATAAGTATAACAAAATGGGGAGTCTTATACCAAATTATGTCTAAAGACAATTTCAGTCTTAGCACTTTGAGATTGTGGGATCACTTACATGATGACTTTACAACTAAAGCCATTCTTTCATCAAAGTTAACAAAGTTTGCTCAAAGTGTGTGTGTGAGAATATGCATGTGTATGTATACAACAAAGTAGAGTCTCAGAGAGCTGATTAGTCTTTTGAGACACTCTGAAGCAGAAGGATGGTTCTTTGGTCAAAAAAGGTAGAAAAATGTGGGATACAATATCTGACTCATGGAAATTATCTATCATAGTAGTTGAAAGTCTAAAAAGCCTTACCCTAAATAAATACGTTTAGCTTTTAATATAGTTTATCTTACACTTAGTTAATTATAAAAGCTTTTTTTTTTTAAATAAGTCGTTTGGCCATTGAGGATAATATACTTCTTAACAAGATAAAGATTAATTACAAACCCACAGACATTTTCCCCTGTCTTTCTAGGTTGTTATGAGCCACTTATAATAATTGTTTATGCTCTCATTCTTGGAAGTCTGGAAGTCTCACTTTATGTGGGCCAAAGACCTCCAGTGTGCCTCAAGTATAGACTTTGCCCAATACTCACTCCAACTGCTCTCTAGTCATCAGTTCTCCAGTCAAGTTTCTTCAGTGCTAAGATGTACTCTTTTGCATTATATCACATGTAACCTAGTTCAAAATGAAATGATTATTTTCTCTATCCCATAATCAAATTTTGGAACCACCTTTAAAAAATAGTGATTTCCATTATTCTATCATGGAATATTCTATCAATATTCCATTATTCTATCATGTTCTTAATTGACTGACTTTGAAATTTTAAAGATATCCTTAACTTTTATATTTTCTTGATTAATACATAGACTGAATTGTGTCCCCCCAAGTTAGTATGTTGAACCCTTAACTCTCAGTGTGATGGTATTTGGAGATAGGGCCTTTGGGAAATAATTAGGTTTAGATGCGGCCATGAGAGTGGGGCTGTCATGGTAGGATTAGTGCCTTTATAGAAGAGACACAAGAAAGTTTTCACGCTCTCTCTGCCATGTTAAGACATAATGAAAAGGCAGCCATCTGCAGACCATAAGAGCACTCTTGATAAAACCTGACCATGCTGGCACACTGATCTCAGTTTTCTAGCCTCCAGAACTGTGAGAAAACAAATATGGTAGTCTCTGGTACCCATTCTATGGTATTTCACTATGGTAGCCCATGCTGACTAGGATAATAAACTTGCTTCTTCTTTATGTGAGAGAGTATTATAATGTTGCCCCAAAATTTTTCCTCTTTTCCAGTCTTCCCTTACTCCCAGTTTATCCTGCAACAACCAGACCAATCTTTTCAAAGAGAGAAGATATCAAGTTGATAATATACTCCTATTCTCATACCCTTCTTCCTTCTGAGAAATTTAAAGTATTTCAGACTTACAGCTTCTTGTTCTGTAAGCAAGGAGCTTGGATGTTGCTATCACATCCTAGCAACAAGTAAAAAGCTGAACGGACTGAGAAATCAACAACTATTCTAGGATCCAAAAAAGAGGTGGGGACACAAGGCAAATCACTGCCCTCAGGATTGAAGAGATAGGTGAATAGTTGTTATGGCTTACAGAGCAATGGCTCACAAGTAGAAATCACTGTGGGAACAAGTGCTGGGGTAGGGAAACTTGAACTCTAATTGTCCAATTGCTGTAAGCTCAGTGTGGACAATTCTGAGAGTTAAAATGTCCAGGGGGACCCAGTCATAGAAGCCCCCTTAGTATTGTGAGAACAATAGGAGCAAAGCAAAAGGGCAAGAAATATTGTGGATATTCATCAACCTGTATCAATAGTCACTTTCAACTTTAATGGTCCAAATGCACCAGTTAAAAGACAGAGACTGACAGAGTGAATAAAAAAAGCAGGACCCAAATACATGTTGTCTACAAGAAATCCACTTTAAATTTAGAGACACATATAAATTAAAAGTAAATGTCTGGATTAATGCTAGCATTAATTAAAAGAAAGTAAGAGTAGCCATATTAATTTCAAGAAGAGCAGACCTTGGGACACCTAGGTGGTTCAGTCGGTTAAGCATCTGACTTGGGCTCAGGTCATGATCTCAAAGTTTGTGGGTTCTAGCTCTGCATCGGGCTCTGGGCTGACAGCTCAGAGCCTGGAGCCTACTTTGGATTCTGTGTCTCCATCTCTGTCTGTCCCTGCCCAGCTCATGCTCACTCTCGCTCTCTCTCTCTCTCTCTCTCAACAATAAATTAACATTAAAATTTTTTTAAAAAGAGGAGCAGACCTCAAAGTAAGACGTTATGGATAATAAAGGGGGATTACCTAATGCTAAAGGGGTTAATTCTCTAAGAAGACACGAAAATCCTTAACATGTATGTACCTAACAACAGAGCATCTAACTCATGAGCCAAAAGTTGATAGAACTGCAAAGAGAAATAAATGAATCTACTATTATATTTGAGACTTCAACACCCCTCTAAGAGAAACAGACGGATGCGTCAGGTAGAAAAATCAGTGAGGGCATAGTAGAACCCAATACCACTATCAGTGCACTAAATATAATGGGCATCCATATGTTACTTCATCCAAAAACAGGAGAATTCTTCTCAAGCTCTTTGGATGATTCACCAGAATAGACCACATTCCAGGACATAAAGATACCTTAATCATTTAACCAGGTGGAATTTATTTCAGGTATGCAACACTGGCTCAACAATCAAAAATCAATTAATATAATCTGTTACATTAAGATAAAACAGAAAAAAATCACATGATCATATATAATAGATATTGAAAAACATTTGACAAAATCCAACACCCATTGATGATAAAAATTCTCAGTAAATTAGGAAGAGAGAGGAACTTCTGCAACTTAATCAAGTCAATCTAACAAAACCCTACAACTAACATCATTTTTACCGTTAGAAACTTGAAGCTTTCCCTCTAAGAACAAGTAAACAGGTGGATCACAAGGATGCCCCCTCTCACCACTTATTTTCAGCTTCTAATTGGAAGTACTTGCTAATGCAATAAGGCAAGGAAAGGAAATAAAAGATATATGATTGGGAAGAAAGAGATAAAACTATTCACAGATGATATGATCATCTTAGTGGAAAATATGAAAACATTGACAAAAAATCTCCTGGAACTAATAAATGATTATAGTAAGGTTACAGGATACAAAGTTAATGTACAGAAGTCAATCACTTTCCTGTATACCCCAATGAATAAAGTGGTATTTGAACTTTAAAAAACCCCACAAAAACATTTACATTAGCACTCCACAAAATGAAATACTTTGGTGTAATTATAACAAAATATGTGCAAGAAATGTGTGAGAACTACAAAACTCTGATGAATGAAATCAAAGAACTAAACAGAGATTCCATGGTCCATAGAAAAGGAAGATTCACTATTGAGTCAGTGGAGAAGATGTCAGTTCTATAAATTCAATATAACCCCAATCAAAATCCTAGTTTATTTTACAATTACCCACAAACTTATTCTAAAGTTTATATGGAGGGGGAAAAGACTCAGAAGAGCCAACATGATATTTATGGAGAAGACCAAAAGTGAAAGACTGACAAGATCTATTATAAAGTTGCAATATTCAACATAGTGTGGTATGGCAAAAGAATAGACAAATAGCTCAATAGAACAGAATAAAGAGCCTAGAAATAGACCCATATATAAATAGTCCACTGGTTTTTGACAGAGAACCAAAGGCAGTACAATAGAACAATGTCTCCTACAAATGGTGCAGGAACAACTGGACATTCACATGCTAAAAAAAAAAAAAAAAAAAAAAAGGAAAATGACCCTACATACAGAATGTATGTCCTTCACAAATATTAACTCAAAATTGATCATAGACCTAAATGTAAAATGCAAAACGGTAAAACTTATGGAAGATAGCTTGCATGAACTTGGGTATGACAGTAAGTTTTGGATACTACATTAAAGGCACCATCCATGAAAGAAATAATTGAGGGCTGAGCTTCATTCAAAACAAAAACAAACACAAAAAAAACTTCTTTTCTGCAAAAGACAATGTCAAGAAAATTAGAAGACAAGCAACAGACTAGGAAAAAATATTCACAAAAGGCATATTTGAGATAAACAGTTGTTATCCAAAATATAAAGAACTATTAAAATTCAAAAATAAGAAAACAGCCCAATTTAAAAATGAGCCAAAGACCTTAGCAGACATATCACCAAAGAAAATGTACAGATGATAAATGAGTACATGGAAAAATCCTCCACATCATATGTCATCAGGGGAATGGAAATAAAAAAAGCAACCGTTCTATACCACCATTCACCTTGTTAATGACCCGGTTCCAGAATACTGACATCAGTGCTGGTGAGGATATGGAGCAACAAGAGTTTTCATTCATTTCTGGTGAGAATACAAAATGGGGAGACCACTCCAGAAGAAGTTTGGCAGTTTCTTGCAAAATTACACTGTTCTTAGTATACTCATCTAGCAGTGTTGCTCCTTAGTATTTGCCCAAAGGAGTTGAAAACTTGGGTACACACACAAAAAGCTACATGTGGATGTTTCTAGGAGCTTTATTCACAATTATGAAATCTTGAAGCAACCAAGATATTTTCCAGTAGGTGAATGGATAAATCAGCTGTGGTGCATCCAGATGATGGAATATTATTTAATGTAAAAATAAATAAACTGTCAAACCATGAAAAGACATGGAGAAACCTTAAACATGTATTACTAAGTGAAAGAAGTCAATCTGAAAAAGCATGCTACTATATGATTGCAACTATATGACATTCTGGAAAAGGCAAGGCTATGTGGAGAAAGTAGATAAATCAGGGGTTGGGGCAGGGAAAATTAATAGATGGAGAACAGGATTTTAGGGCACAAAATTGCTCTGTATGGTACTGTAATGATATATACCTGTCATTATACATTTCTCCAAATTCCACAGAGTATACAATACCAAGAGTGAATCCTGTGGACTTTGGGTGATTATGATGTGTCAGTGTAGTTTTCTTGGTTGTAACGAATCTACCACTCTGGTCGGGGGTGTTGATAATGGGAGAGACTATCTTCATGTGGGGGTAAGGGAGATACTGGAAATCTCCATTCTTTCCTTTCAATTTTGCTGTGAACCTAAACTTACTCTAAAAAAATAAAATAAAATAAAATAAAATAAAATAAAATAAAATAAAATAAAATAAAATCTGAAGAAAAAGTTTTCCATTGCTACCTCAAATATGGTTTTTATTTTTCAAATCCTTTTTGGAATGAGGCAGGGGAGATGTTCACGACTACACTCACATACATACACACATAGGTGTATCTGTTTCTCTTTTTCCAACAGTAAAAATCGAAACACCTCACTTTAGTGTTCAGAAAACCCCATAATACAGCCCTGTTCACCTTTCTTCCCCATTACTCTGTAAAATAGACCTTACACATGAGCCAGTTTAGCCATGCATCTGAGACATCCACATGGTTTTCATTCTTCATCACCCAGCCTTATTCCCACTTTCTCAGTGAGGCCTTCCCTGAACCTCCCAGGCAACGATGATTTCAAATGTCTCTCAATTTCTCTAGTGCTGTGCTGCCAGTTACCACTTACTCTGCCTTCTAATCCTGTAGAAACTTAGTTCTTGATATTAGTAGTCTGTGTATGTCTTCTTAACCTACTGGACTGTATTTAATAAAAGAACAAGGACCATACTGAAAATATTTTATATCCTCACAGAACACCTATCATGTTCTTTCTATGGCAGGGGTGATCAGCAAACACTTGTTACATGGACCAGATATATATGAATTTACCTCTACTTTGAAATAACAGGCATTAAAATCCCAAACACATGTTTATGAACATCTTAATAAAAGAGATTCTAACCACAGTCTTGCCATTCGTTTTCCATTCACAACCTTTTTCTACTTGAGGCAGTGGTACTAAATAATTTAAAGGGCCTTTCTAGCCCTGCTTACCTATTGCTAATGGAAGTTCATATCCACAGACCAATGCAAGTACCACAAAAGTAACTGAAGAAACGGTGCTACCTGATAAGTTCAGTCAGTAAGTGAACTTCTCCAAGCTTTAACCTCCTCAGACATTCAGATGGACTGGAACTTCTTTCCAGTATAGTCTGTTGGCTGAGGTACAGAGAAAATGCTTGTGTTTATAATTTAGCTTGTGTATGTGGCCGGGATATTTAATTTACAATACAGCCTGAAGGTTACTGCTGTGGCTGAATGCTTTAAAAAGTGCAGGTGTGATGCCAGAGGACCTTATGGAACACTGAAAGAACTCTATCATCAAAACCACCTCTTTAATAAGAACATGTGGCCTGTCAGGTTAGGAACACCCATTAGTCAGCTTGATGGGTTGAATACCTGAAGGGATCTTAGTCTCCCCTTGAAGAGCCCTCCAAGAGGGGTCTTTGGAGTGAAACTCCCTTTGGCTTTCAGCCATAGTGCATTCCTTAACATGAAGTCAAGTAAAGGTTTTGAAATACATTTTGAAGTAAATCTCCCCACCCTTATAGGGGCTAGAGAGAGTTTGTATTTCAAAGAGGAATGTGGCATAGTTATACCAAAAACGTACAAGTGGAAAAGCTTTTGATTTGCTTGTTTGCTTTTCTTATATTTCTTACAGTGGAGTGGTTTGGGTGGAATGTTAAATTTGTTTCATAAACACAAAGTAGAAGGGAGATGTTGGGAATTACAATGCCAGTATTTTCCTATACGGTCGCTAAACTCTAAAGCTCTCCCCAAGTCATCAGTTTTGCCAGGCTATCTCCGATGTTATCCTAGCACTGTTACACTTTTTAACAAGGCAAGGCCCAATTTATTACTTCTTTTCCCTGACTGTGCGCCTCCACCCGCAATCCACTCAGGAAAGGCAGTTGCTTGTGAGAGAAATAAGAAGTAAACCTGGGTTTTGATTCTCAGTCCTAGGGGCTCCCATCCCTCCTTGCCCATGACAAGCATTTTATACCCACTTTGTTACTCCACAAAACAATGTTGCAGGCACACAAAAAGCTTTGAAATTCTTTTTTTTTTTTTCATAGTCTCAAAAACAGAAAGGTCAGCGGCAAGTCTACATGAAGCTATTTTATCTCTGATCTTTAAAGCCTATCTTAGAAGCGCAAAGCCCACATCCATAGTTAATTGCCAGTTTGCAATGTATTTGACAAATGAAGTCAAAGTTTTGCAACTTTGTACAGTTTGGGGAGGGGGAATGTGCTCTGGCTGCTGCTGATTGCAGAGACATAACTCTGGTAGTAAGCAATTAGGGAGCTGGCTGTTGGCTCCAGGGAAGTGATGGCCAGCGAGAGCTTTTTTAATGGGTCACTAGGGAAAGACAACATTCATCTCCATTTATCATAATGAAAACCAGGCAGAAGCAAAGCATGAGTGAACTGTTAGAACAACAAAATTTGTTTTGGTACCAGGAAGTTCATTAAGGGCAACTCAGTCTATCCCAGCACTGGCTTCTATGTGGTGCTACAGCTCATTGTTTGTATTATAATGTGCGCTTGTAAATAATGATCAGGTACTTCTGCCCTGGGCCCGACGTGAGGTAGGAGAACTCTCTTTTAGCTTTTTGAAGAATGTCACAATAGGAATTGGGTAGACAGTAAATGATCATTTTTATTACTTTTATTTTTATTAGTAGTATTGTGAAGTGCCTTGCAAACTATACAACAATACACAGGGTAAATTCTTATTAACAACCTCGTGAACAAGATTGTGCTCATCAACATGGGGATCCCAAAGGAACGGAATCCAGTTCTGAGCTCACAAAGGGGGACACTGGATTTCTGTTTATTTTATTTTATTTTTTTTATAATCAAGACACAAATAAGATTCTTTACCAGTTAAAATGATGACTTCTGAAATAGCCATGAGATGTTTGCAAAACTGGAACAGGAAATGAGTGACATCTGCCTTCCAAAGAAATTTCTAAAGAGGAATAAAGCTGTGATTCCAAAAACAGTAGCAGGAAGCAAATGTCAGAGAGGTCTTGGCCCAAAACCTTCTTTTCGGTAACCATTAGTCATCCTCTGACACCTCAAGGGAGACTTCTGGACAATACTTCAGAGGTTAAGATCCTGCCCAGTTATTCAATCTTACCCTGTCCTAATGTTTAGAACAAAAAACAACAGGCACATACCAGTAAGCCACACACACTAGTTTCATTGGATCTGTGACACATTCCATCCCTAAGACAGTACTTTCTCCTTACCCAGAGAGCATCCAAGCTTTGGCTATCCTCTTGTTAGGGAGTTAGACAATACAGTACACAGATGGCTTGAGGGACTTTGTCCAATTAAGCACACACATATTTTTTGGCTAATATTTTGAGGTTTTCTTCTTTTTCAAAAGCTTCGAGGGCTTTTTGTTTTAAATAGTTTCTAATCGGAAATGGTACGTTTAAAAGTTCTGCTTCTTCACTTTAGTGTTTTCCTTACCCTGAAAGATGGTTTTTATTTAGATAAGAAACCTTCTAGCAAACTTAGCTGATAGGATCTGTTGTTGCCCTGGGCTCATGAGGTCAACCTCATTTGACTGTAGCTACTCAAGAGTCAGTGTTTAACATTAAGTTGTAAACATCAGCTTGAAACTTACCAGAGTTCAGAAAGAGCTGTAGTCTATTAATCAGGCCGAGGACCATAAGTAATTGAAGGAAAGAGTATAAGCAGTTTGGCAAAAGAAAATGCTTTAAAAATGCATATTCTTCCTTTCCAACTTACTCCACAGAGAAAACGTTACTCTTTAGAAACGCCATTCCCCATCTAATCCTTACCAAATAGCATTTTGAAAGCTATAAATATTTACTTATAACCGTGACTACATTTTAAACTCACATTCTGTAAATGCAAAGATAAGTTCATTTTCTACATTAGCATGAACACCTAACCTGTGAATTAATATATATTTTTTAAAGCTACAAATTTCTAAATTTTCTACGTTAAGATGTAGGAAAGAATTAATTACTAGAAATTTCCCTTACCATGGGGGTTTATCTTTTATACCTCTCCTGTGTCCAAAAGGACTTTGAATTACCTAAGGTAATTATTTATATTATTAGGTTTTTGAAATGGAATAAAAACAAAAAAAAAAATAAAAGATAAAAGGGAAGTATACGAGTTTCAGTCTAATATACTAGAAACCCACTATAATACAGTTACTGTATATGAGAATAAAATTAAGCTCAGAGCTTCTTAGTAGTCAGAACAAAAAGGGCAATGCACTATATTATACAGTCTTCAATATCTGGTAAAATTTATTTTATTTTCATTTTAAATGTTTACTTATTTTGAGAAAGGTGGGGGGTAATGTGTGCATGAGCAGGGGAGGGGCAGAGAGAGAGGGAGAAAGAGAATCCCAAGTGGGCTCTGTGTTCAGTGCAGAGCCTGACATGGGGCTTGATCTCATGAACAGTGAGATGATGACTTGAGCTGAAATCAAGAGTCGGATGCTTAACTGACTGAGCCATCCAGGCCCCTCGGTAAAATCAATTTTATAAATTTGTCAAGAGAAGCAAGAAATTACTTCCTGAAGTATAAAAAACTAAAGTATAAAAATAATTCAACACATTGGTATTTTTACAAGTTATATTAACAACATAAAGGATAGTAACACCATCAGAAACTGTGAAATAAGAATGCAAAGTGGTTTTCTTTTTTTTTTTTTTTAATGTTTACTTATTTTGAGAGAGAGAGAGCATGAGCAGCGGAAGGGCAGAGAGAGGGAGACACAGAATCTGAAGCAGGCTCCAGGCTTTGAGCTGTCAGCACAGAACCCAGTGTGGGGCTCCAATCTATAAACCTTGAGATCATGACCTGAGCAGAAGTCAGACGCTTAACTGACAACTGACTGAGCCACCCAGGGGCCCCCAAAGTGGTTTTTCATCTAGCTATTTTTTGAATCTCTCAAATTCTGACCACATTATATGGAAATGTTTAGGAATTTTCTAAAATAAAATTGAATTCTTATTAAACAGCCTGGCCTTTACATTTGAAATACTATAATCCATAGGATTTAGTTTAATCCAGTACTTAAAAAAATGCTTTCGAATTTTGTTTCAAAACTTAATGGATCTTTAAGACTATTCTCTTAATATGTTGTTTGTTCAATTTTTAAAATTGTTTGCTTAGTTGGTTTTGTAAAGAAAAATTAACTTTGAGTTGGCAAAAATTTGAGGTAAATTTGGAGATATTAGCAAATGCTACAAAAATGTCTGGTGTCACCATTATGAAACAAACAAAACAAAACAAAACATCTTATTGTTTTGTAAAAGGATGTTTATGCCTTTTAGCCAATGAATTTTCAGTGTTTAGCATGATGTGCATGCTATTATCGAGTGACTTCCTTTCCCTCCAGCCAGTGTGTTTCTGCTGCTAACTAAAATTTAAAAATTCTGCTGTGACCTAGAAACAGAAATGCCTTCAGTGTCAACTTACTTGCTTGTCGTTCGGTAAGAAACCTCCTAGTGGGTTAAATATTCTCTAAAGTTGCTATATTGTGAAATTTAAGTAAAGAGCCAAGGCAAAAAATATAGCACTTCATCAGAATGAAATGCATGATGTTGGATGCATTCCCAAAGTTAGGGTGGTGAAAGCAGAGAGAGCGTTCCCTTCTTTATTGAAATATGAATGTTTGAGTAGAAGAATGGAAATTACTTATTTTGGACTTGCTGATTTATCCCGGTTGCATAAAAAGGCTTCAGAAGATAGAAAGCGATTCTAAATAGTCTATCTCAGAAGTACAGTATTCTTACATTTTTAAAATGTGCTTTAGAATTGCCTTTCTTGCATATGTCTTACAAGCTGTCCTAAATTTCATATTCAAACTATTTGAGCTTCATATATCTCCTAATTCAGAAGACAGGGAGCTTACCTATGACCCCTAAACTATGTTTGGGAAGTTTAGAATGGTTTGCTTTGTTCTATGTGTCTGAATTGAAAAACATCACTATAGAAAGAATAGGCAAAATGGAGAGGGAGAGAAAGGAATGGAAGGGGAAAAGACAGGGCACTGACCCATGCTTGTCCTCTTTTTATTTTAAAAGTAAAAGCATTATCTCTCACCTGAATTACTGGCATGTTCTCTTGCTCATTACCAAAGATCTATTCTCCACACATCGGTCTGAATTGTTATATTAAAATGTGTTTCAGATATTGTTTAAAATTATTTAATGGTTCCCTATTGCACTTTGAATAAACTCTCCCATGATCTCTCTTTCTCCAGTTCTTCCAGTGTCTCTCTTTAGTCTTTGCTCTGCTTTAAAAACATGTCAATACCTTTTCCACTTGACTTTCTTTTGCCAGGAAAGGGCCCTTTCAGTTCACTTCCTTTTGCCTGGAATGTTCTTCCTCCTGTTCTACACATGATTGGCTTCTCAACATTTAGATCTCAGCTGAAAAATACCATTACAGAGTGACCTTCTTTGACTAATTTATCTAATAGAGTCCTGCTTCCATCCCAACCCCAGGCAGCTCTTATAGTATGGTTTGTTCATTTATTTCTGTATAGCATTCAGCACAATGTGAAATTAAGTTCATTAATGACTTACTTACTTTAGCCTCGTCCCCTGGGATGAGGCTGTAAGTACGTAGAAAGCAGTCTTTGTTTTGACCCTGTTAGATACTCTCATCAACTATTACAGCATCTAGCACTGATTCAATACAAAACATATATTTGCTGAATAAGTGAATGAATTAAATGAGGAATTTGGCACTGACTGGAGTGCTTTGCCTTTGTGTATTTTCTTGAATAGAAAGATGGTAAATTATAAAACATCTAGAAGTTCCTCTAGAACTTTGGTGGGAAAAGTTTACATATGGCAGAGATGAGGAAGTTATATTAGGAATTTAGTTAGGGCCAAATCCTGGAGGTTTTGAATGTCATAGTACATAGTTTCTGGAATCTCTTTTGTGGTCAATGGATAGCTACTGAAGGTTTCTAAATAGTCAATGCGTACTTTTGAAATGCTTCTTTATTACTAGCTATGGAAAACCATTAGTGAGTCAAAAGGGTTTCATTCACTCACCAGTGGACAGAGTAACTTCTGAATGTCAGCAGGGCATTGATTTAATCAGCATTCATTTCTTTTTCCGTACAGAATGACTGCCACGTACAGTCATGCTTCTGGGCTGGCAGGAGAAAATGTTCACTTCACAGCCTGAGTTGAAATGGCCCAGTGTGTCCTGAATGCATTTCTGGCCAGAATTTTTCATATCTCAGTGGGGCGGTCGGCTCCCTGAAAAGTACCATCTTGTTGTCAGATCATTCCCCTTTCCTCAGTTGCTCTTTATTCTGCAGGGTTTTTTTTCTTCCTAATGTATAGAGTTACCCTCTCCTGCGGCTTATTTTATTTTGGTCTTAAAGGAGGTCCAATGTGGAGCCTTTAAGGGCAGTTTGCTTTTTCTTTGTTTCGACGATCATGCCTTAGTTGAAACCTAGTACTTACAAGGCCTTATAATAATCTCCATCCCAAAATACAGCATTATATGCAGCACACACATGTTCACTTGGACTTTTCCTACCATTTCAGATGTGTATATGTAATTTCTAAAATTGAGTACAAAGATATCAAGCTTCCAGTTGAAATAATGACTTGTTTTATAGACTTTGGACGCCAATTCCAGTTTCCTGAACTGGTTCACAATGATTTAAAAGTCATGGCCAGTTCATGAATAAGTTTTATGGTTTAACCTTAAGTTATCAAGTCTTTTTAAAAGTTTTCTTTTAGGGGCGCCTGGGTGGCTCAATCAGTTGAGCGTCCAACTTTGGCCCAGGTCATGATCTCACAGTTCGTGAGTTCGTGAGTTCAAGCCCTGTGTCGGTCTCTGTGCTGACAGCTCAGAGCCTGGAGCCTGCTTCAGATTCTGTGTCTCCCTCTTTCTCTGCCCCATCCCCATTCATGCTCTGTCTCAAAAATAAATTTTTTTAATGTTTTACTTATTTTTGAGACAGAGAGAGACAGAGCGTGAGCAGGGGAGGGGCAGAGAGAGCGAGACACAGAATCTGAAGCAGGCTCCAGGCTGTCAGCACAGAGCCCGATGAGGGGCTCGAACTCACGGACCGCGAGATCATGACCTGAGCCGAAGTCGGATGCTCAACCGACTGAGCCACCCAGGTGCCCCAGATCTTCTTAATATTTATATTGGTGAAGATGGTATTATGCTCAATACTGGCTTATAAATGGGGAAAGCATCAAATAGGAAAAAAACAACAACAATGTGCCAAAATTTAAGAAAAAGAACCAATTTGTCAACATCAGTTTTTGAGAGCTACTGAATCATATTCAGTGTTGTTAATCAGTATTGAAGCTCTCAGTGTGAATGATGACTTCAGAAATGTTATTAAACTGACATCCTTTTAATACAGTAGAGCTTAGGAAGCACACTCACATGTAATACACTTTTTGATGTGTGTGTAAAAGATTGGCTTGTTAGAAGTTCTTTTTTTCCTCTTTTTTTTTAGACATGTCATAGACATCCTCTATATGTAAAGTAGGTGGAAAACAAACAAACAAAAAGAAGTCATATGACCCCTATTCTCAAAGAGCTCTACCAGAAAAAAACGAATATACTCAGGTAGGCGCAAAGCACAGAAGAGTCTGATAAGTGCTTGTAGAGGAATAGGGATAAGATGATATTGTTGTACTTGCCTGTTGCTGGAATGTTGAGAAAGGCTCTGTTAGAGAAGACAGGATTTAGGCTTGGCCTTATGGGATTTGTTAGATTTCAGTAAGAAAAGACGAAGACTCTCTAAGTCAGTGAGTGGAATAGCCTGAGCCGAAGATGAAGGTAGGAAAGTAAAAATCATAAATATTTATTTATGTTCTGTCAACTTTAATGGCTTGTGCTATATAGAATCAGAGTGTGTCAGTGCTAATCTGTTTTGTTCATAATTTATAGTTTGGCTCTTGACTAAAGACAGTTTCCACGAACCACGAAGACCTTACTATATTCTCGTAAATTATGTGTCCATGGGAGCTATAGATTATACCATCATTATTGAATACATATTTATATCTTTGAAACAGATCATCTAATAAATTGTATTTTTGTTTATTTATTTTTTTAATTTTTGTTTTAAAATATGTATTTTTGTTTTAAATTTATTTATTTAAATTCAAGTTAGTTAACATACAGTGTTGGTTTCAGGAGTCAAACCCAGGGATTCATCACTTATATATAACACCCAGTGCTCATTCCAACCAGTACCCTCCTTAATCACATCACCCATCTAGCCCATCCTGCCACTTGCCTCCCCTCCAGCAACTCTCAGTTTGTTCCCTGTATTTAAGAGTCTGTTATGGTTTGCCTCCCTCTCTGTTATTGATTTTCTTTTTCTTTTTTAATTTTTTTAAACGTTTATTTATTTTTGAGACAGGGAGAGACAGCATGAACGGGGGAGGGTCAGAGAGAGAGGGAGACACAGAATCTGAAACAGGCTCCAGGCTCTGAGCTGTCAGCACAGAGCCCGACGCAGGTCTCGAACTCACGGACCGCGAGATCATGACCTGAGCCGAAGTCGGATGCTTAACCGACTGAGCCACCCAGGAGCCCCTGTTTTTTGTTTTTTTTTTAAGGATTTTTGTGATTTATGAAGCACATTTATATACATTACACAATTAAATCCTTCCAAAATCCTATGCAGTAGATGGTGGTATGGGGTTTTTGTCTTAAAGGAGAACTTTGTTTGTCTTAAAGGAGAACTAAGGCACAAATGTTTAAAATGACTTTTTCCAGGTTTACTTGACCAATAAGTGTAGCCACACCCAATTTAGAACCTACTGTTTTTCCTCTATATCTATATCCTCATCACTGTGTAGATGTCCATACAATTCATATTTATCTGTGTTGGTATGTGAGAAGTTGAGAAAATGTAAATTAAGAAAGAAACCACATCCCAAATTAGTGACAAGCGAAATCATTCTGTGAGTACAGAATTGAGGACAAAGGTAAAGGGGACAGGGAAAGCAGACAAGACAAGATTTGATGGAAGGAAGGCCAATAGCTAAGAGTAGGCACATTCAAGAGGAAAAGAGATTTAACTATTATTAGACAAAATTAAGGATCTTAGGTCTTAAAATAAGGCAGTTTATGTTTTCTGTGGTTAGGACTAAGATTATCTATCGCGGAAGGGCAGTAGCTGGGGACTTGGGAACTCAGTACTTCTTTTTTAGTAATATCTGTGTAGCAAGACTGTCAAAAGCAGACTCAATTGAATCTTATATGTTGTTCTGTGATTTTTTTGTGTGTACTTTTTAATAACAATGCATTTTCATGTCACCATACTCCAAAACAGATGAAACATAATTTGAATTTTGCCATGAAAAAGACTGCTAATGTGAATATTCACTTTTCTGTTATGGAAAAAACAGGTCTGTCTCTAGACATTTCTGTGTCTAGAGCATAGGGCAAAATGTCTCAGGTTGAGTAAATTTAATCCTATTTTCTTGGAAAAAAAATGCATCATTGTGTTTCATGGAGAGCAATGTATTGCGTGGTTTAGGAGAGGATTTTGTGGTGTCTATGGAGTGGTTATTAAAAATTCTTCTTTTATATTAATGAGAATCAAAGTTACATGTCTGGAATGAAATATTTCAATCAAAAAGGAGTGTGGTAGAAAGTTTTATGTGCTGTATTCAACATTTCTTATGCATTGGTTTCTACTACTCTTAGTTTTGTATTCTTCACATTCTAGAGCAGGCTAACAAATTTGGTGAAGTGAGAGGTATATTCATTCCCATCCTCTGGAAAGTCATAGGTTTGTTTATACTCCCATTGTCAGGATGAAAGGCAAAAGGAACAAAAAGAAAAGAAGAGAAAAATACAAGATAAAAATGTCAAAAATATGAATTAGAGGTGGCACCACACTGGCAGCTTTCTGCGTGTTTTTTTTTTTTTAACGTTTTTACTTATTTTTGAAACAGAGAGAGACAGAGTATGAATGGGGAGGGGCAGAGAGAGACGGAGACACAGAATCAAGGCAGATTCTAGGCTCTGAGCTGTCACCACAGAGCCCTACGCAGGGCTCGAACTCAAAAACCGTGAGATCATGACCTGAGCTGAAGTCAGATGTTCAACTGACTGAACCATCCAGGCACCCCAGCAGCTTTCTGTTTTGATCAATTATGAAACAAACAGAAGCATAAAGATTCAATTTCCCTGAAAATGCAGATGGCTCAGCAAAGAGCAGGAAAAGAATGAACTTAGAATAGAGCATGTGTATCAATTTTCACCAAAGCCCAGATTGCCACATATCATTTTAGGAGCCCTGTTTATTACCCTCCCACTTTTCAGTATGGGGGGTTGTGTATAGTGAATATGAACTAGAGCTTGGCCCTGCCACTTTAGCTGTTAGTCCTTGGGCTAGTACCGAGCTGGGTTAGAAATGTTTGTCTTCATTTGGTTCTTTTGTTTTTTTTTTTCCCTCTGTAGCTTAACCAGCTGGAAAAGGCAGTGCAAGCAGCCCACACGTTTTTCATGGCCAACCCTGAGCACATGGAAATGCAGCAGAACATCGAGAATTACAGAACAATGGCCGGTGTTGAAGTACTCCAGTTGGTAGACCGAGAAGCCAAACCACATCTGGTGAGCGCTGGGGACCATTGCCCTAATCAGAAGGTGCTCCTGAGTTTCATTTGACTCAAAGCAGATTCCTGTGCATGGGGGTTTCAGGTTGAGTCTCGGTTTCCAATACAGTGATAGTTCTATATTTTCAGAGTTCTCAGATGAAATATTGTCATTATCAGGGCTGAAAAAATTGAGAGAAAATGAAAATACCTTTAGAAAATAAGTAAGATATGATGAAAAGTAGAATGTGATATAAACATCTGTCACCCTCTCTGAACGTCAGTGCCCCCACCACCTTTGATTTTACATATGGGAGTTGAAGCCAGTGTGAATTGTTCAGGTCATACTGCGGTTTCCCAGCTCCCAGTCCAGGTGCTTTTCCATCATACCTATACTTTTAAAATTCTGATTATTTTAAAGCTATGTAATTATTCATTTAAATGAAAGCTTACTTAAAATCACAGTAAGTTGAAGGCTTTTTTTTTTTTTCAACCGGAGATGTCACCATTCTCAACATGTGACCTCTAAGATAATTGAAGAATAGGGTAAGAGAAGAAGATTTTCAGAAGCCTATTATCATCACCATCATCATCATCATCATCATCATCATCATCATCATCATTATTATTAAATTGGTCCATCCCTGGAAAGTGGATGCGTCACAGCCACCCACATCAGTCTCCCTGGCCTTTGGTGCATGGCCATAGCTACATGCAGATGGGGTTAGAAAATATTGTCTTGCACGTGCTCAGGAAGAATATGAAATTGGTGACACAGCATTCAGCTTGCTGGTAACTCCCATCTCATTTACAATTACTTGAAGCCATGGAAGTTACCTTTTGTCTTCCAGTACAACCCTTCATTATTCTTCCACAGCACAAGAGCGCAGTGCCCCCTGCCCAAATGATCCTGAATCTGTCTAAATCCTGCTATTCAAGCACCCCAATATTTTTCTGCTTCTTTGCAGGAGAGTTACAGTGCAGGAGTTAAACATTATGAGGCTGATGACTTTGAGCTAGCTATCAAGTACTTTGAACAAGCTTTAAGAGAATATTTCAGTGAAGATATGGAGTGCAGAGCCCTGTGTGAGGGGCCTCAGAGATTCGAAGAGTATGAGTACTTAGGGTACAAAGCTGGCCTCTATGAAGCCATTGCAGGTAAAGCTTACTTTTCCCTTTATTTATTTCCTGATTATAGAAATACTACATGCAATCTGTAAACTATTCTAATAATACAGAAGTATATGTTGCAAAAAATGGAAGATATATTTAGCCCATCCTATCTCCAATAAATAAATCTACCTAGTTTAAATGTTGTTGACTGTGGTGCCAAACTTTTTCAGATGCATATGTAAATGTTTATGTATTTATCAATAATTATTAGTTCATTTTTTATAAAAATAAGACAATACTATGGGTACTGATTTTCAGCATATTTGTTTTTTTGTTTTATTTTATGCTTAACAATGTAGGTGGACTTCTTCTCATGTAAGTACATGTAGATCTACCTTATTGTATTTAATGGTTGTTTAATGTTCCAATATATGTGGAAAGCATAATTGACTGGTTCATTTACTGATGAATATTAAGGATGTTGAAGGTTTTCATTATTGTAAACAGTGTATTAGTGAATACTTTTGTGTAGTTTTCTTCAATTAATTAAAAGAGCATTTCATTATATATGAAAATTTAATATATTACCAAGTGGCTTTTAAAATAGGTAATATGAATTATAATTAGGGAGATTGGCTAGTTAACCATTTACGGTGGGAAGCATATGCAAAAACACAAAAATAAATTCTATTTATGTTAATGTAAGTATGAAAATAAAGCTATTTGATCAAAATGCGAAAGAATATTTTTATAATGGAAGGAGAAGAAAACCACTTCTCAGCATAACAAAAGACAAGAAATATGAAAAGACAGACTTTACATAAGATTTATAATACAAGAGATACAATAAATTAAGCTGAATTACAAATGACAAGGGGAAAAAGTTGCAAAATATTTAGAGGCAAATAGTTAATATTCATAATATTTGAGTAGAACCTGTAAATTATTATTATTAGTGGTAATTTATTTCTGATTTATCGATAGTCATAATAATAAGCAACATTTATATAGCAGTTACAATGTAGAAAGCATTTTACATATTTATATATCTTTTAATCCTCTAAACAACTTCTTGTAGGTGTCTGAGGAATTTATACCTCATAGCAATGTGATTAGGGTGAAGCTAGAAATCTGGGGTGGCTGGGTTCAGCGGGTGGTTCAGCGGGTTAAGCGTCTGACCTTGATTTCTGCTCAGGTCATGATCTCATGGTTCATGGGATCAAGCCCCAAGTCAGGCTCTGCACTGACAATATGGAGCCTGCTTGGGATTTTCTCTCTCTCTCTCTCTCTCTCTCTCTCTCTCTCTGCCTCTCCCTTGCTTGTGCATGGTCTCTCTCTCTCCCTTTCTCTCTCTCTCTCAAAATAAATAAATAAACATTAACAACAAAAAAAGGTGAAGTTGGGAATCAAACCTAGGCTTATCTCACTCTAGAGCTCATATGTTTTAGGTCTTAATTGAAAAATGGGCAAAGGATAACTTATTCAATAATAAGTGTTTAACAAATATCTGTTGAGTGCATATTGTGTTCCAAGTTATAAATATATAAAAAACAATGCTCCACTTCACCAATACTTGTAGAAAGGCAAATTATGGAAGTGAGTCTATTCTCCCTAAGTGCCAAAGGTTTTCGGTCTCCACGAAAAGTACCACTCACCTAAGGAGTTCAAACCAAATCCCAAATGTTACCTTCCAATCCAACATTTCCCTTAATTGCTATTCTCTTCTGATTTGTTACCAAACTATGATTGCTAGCATAGTTACTAAACTATACTACCTCCTAATAGAATGTAAGATTCCCTAATTCTCTCCACCCCTTTTGTTGCCACTCTGGTTCAAATCAACAGTATGTTTTAACAAAGCCACTGTGATAGCCTCTCACAGTGAGGGCCTTTCTGGCCCTCATGTCCTGATGAGGTTTTACTCTGTAGGCAGACGGAACAGTCTTCTTAAAAAATGAAAGTATGTTCACAGAACCCCCCTGCCAAAGACTCCCATTGCACTTGAAATAAAATCCGAAACCTTTAATAAGGACATTCATCCTTATTGTTGTGCAGTTGTGTATATTTTCATCCTTTCTCTTTTTCTGTCTTTGATCCACTCCTAGGTTCATTTTCACTCACAGACTTTGAAACTTGTTGTTTTCCTCTATTACTTGCCTAATGTTCTATATTGTTAATTGCTTGGTCCTCAGCACCTAAGTATACTGACTGGCAGATAGTAGGTGCTTAGTAAATATTTTTAAACCAATGAGTGGAAAGAAAAAAGAGGGGAAGGAGGGAAGGAGGGAAGGAAGGAAGGAAGGAAGGAAGGAAGGAAGGAAGGAAGGAAGGAAGGAAGGAGGGAGGGAGGGAGGGAAGGAAGGAAGGAAGGGAGGGTGGGAGGGAGGGAAAAAGGAAGGGAGGGAGAAAAGAAGGAAATGAACTTTCCACCATCACACTGCAGATTAAAAGGATTATTCATACTCTATATTTTGAACATGTAGGTCATAAATTGTTAAGGTCTTTGAGAGGGACATTTAGGAAACATCTTTTAAAATTCAGATTAAGAAGTAGACTGAAAATCTGGGTGCCTGGGTGGCTCAGTTGGTTAAGCGTCTGACTTCAGCTCAGGTCGTGATCTCCTGATTCCTGAGTTCAAGCCCTGTATCTAGCTCTGTGCTGACAGCCCAGGCCCTGAAGTCTGCTTCAGATTCTGAGTCTCCCTCTCTCACTGCCCTCCGCACTTGTGCGCTCTCTGTCTCTCTCTCCCTCAAAAATAAGTAAACATTAAAAAAAGTGAAAAAAAAAGTACACTGGAAATCAATTTGTTGGATGAACTCTTTGCCTCATTATCAGTTACTCAAAACCCAACTCAATTCACCTAAAATCAGTAAAAATATCTGAATTATTGAGGATTTTTTTCCCCAAAGGTTTTGTTTTGCTAGGCCTCTGGTAGAGTCATCTGCCTACATTTTTGTGAGCACTGTTCATTTGAATGTCAGTTTTATATGTGTTTCACATTTCAATTGTTGAGTATTTGTTTACACTTAATCTTTTATTTGGAAATCCTTTTCCTTTATTATAGTTTATTATCTTATAGTAGTGTAAGGAGGATATGTATCCTGTCTCCACCCCCACAATCTCCTCTACACCTGCCTCCATTAATAGCTACTGAAGAGCTCTCACAAATGTCCTACATCTGATTTAGGAAAATTAACTGATACTTACAGAAAAACATTTAATGATTTGCTCGAGGTCATCATAATATGTTGGTTGCTGAAAAAAAATAGAGATCTCCTAATGTAGGCTCTTAATGCTTACTACACCTATCACCAACATTACCCCCACTTCCAGTAAAGACAAGTGATTTAAAAAGGCATGGTTCCTAAAACTCAATCAAATATTGTATATTACAGAAATATGGTAAGTCTTTTAGGGAATTCGATGCATATCCAATTTATTATGAGAAGGAAATTTTAAAAAGTATTCCCATACAAGTGACTTAGATCTCAAACTTATTAAAACATAATAATTGTATAATAACATGTGATATAAAAAGGAGAAAAGAAATACAACTAATAAAATACAGCATAGCTGTATGTAAATTCTTGTCTGCTTCAAAACTGTTCTAAATTAAGACTGAAACTGGCTTTTAAAATACAGAATGTATTTAGGAAGTCAGAATATTTGAGTTTTTAGAGTTAGAAGAACTTTAAAAATTGGAGAAAAATACAAATGGCTTCTCAATGCAGTTGTTTATGACTGTGCTTGTTGAAACTCTAAAGAATATCCTTGCATCACTCTCATTTTGTTGCTATTTATATCTTACATTGAAAAATACCTCCATTCAGATTTGGCGTTCTTGTTGGGTGTGTTTTCCACCTCTCCCTTTTGCTTGTCATTTGGAATTAGGAGGAGTGGGTATTAAAAGGTAAGAGACATGCCAATGGTCAAGTAACTAAGAACAAAACAGTTGAAGGTTGTTTGTTGTTTTCCTAAGAAATAAAACAACTATTTATTGGATTTTTATATAGCTATTTATTTATAAGATGCTAAACAAATAGAACTAATTCTTCCCCTCCCAGCCTCCAACTGTAGTTAAGAACCAGTGGGCTCTAGGGATTCTGTTTGCTGTGCCACGTTGGGTTGAGTTAGCCAGACTGTGCAAAAACTAGCGCATTTTCCTACAGACCAGAAAACACCCTTTTTGTTGTGTTCTGAGGTCCCTCTTCAAGTCATCAAGATACAAGCCAAACTCCGCCCAACAGAGAACCTTTTTGAAGGAGATATTTGTGGTAATAAAATATAAAGTCATGATGTCAGAAGGTTTTATCGTCATTCTCATGAGAATCTGCTCTGCACAAGCATGAATAAACTCTCCTCTATCTGGAAAAGATTGTCTCCATCTTCATTGCAAAAATAATTGGGGCAAAATGTAGGAAATGTCTGCTTCTCTGGGACATTAGCCACTTGTGTTTCCTCAGCTCATGCTTGGATGAGATAGAGCCCAGAGCTAGAGGGAGTGTGACAACCTCTACACTGGAGAATCCTATTTGTAAGTGAGAAGGATGGGAGCAAATTAAGGGGAACAAAGAGTCAGAGTGTGTATCCAAATTCTTTAGTTTTCCTCCTTATCCTATTTTACCAGTCCCTATGGTATTAGAATTTCCAATGTTCAAGTGATAGAGCCTTTTGTAAGTGAGTGGAATAGGTTCCTGACTAATAGATGTAAATTTTATATATATATATATATATATATATATATATATATATATATATATATATATGTATATAACTTGGAAAAGTTAAGGAGAAAAAGCATCTTTGCTTCTCTTCTGTACACAAACTGTGTGGCAATTACTTCCGGTCAACTGTTCCTTAGCATGACCAGGATCTGAACATCCGATCTCCACCCAGAACACTTCAGGCCACCCAGTATCCAAAGAGAGGCCCCAGAGTTATTAAACAGGAAAGATACGTCAGCAGTAGGGCATGGGTGGGGTGAGATGGCCTGTGTCACTCTCAGGAGATGTAGGAAAAAGATACACGGAAGGGGAGAGTGCAGTACAGAGAAAAGATCAGGGTCTAGAAGATTTGGAATCTACTATTAGTTACTTTAGTGATCACTGGTCAGGAGGCCTTGGCAAGTCACTTACTTCCTTGGTGAAAACGATTTCTGCTCATAAAATGAAGATAATAATGAGATCACTCTAGCAGTGTGGTGAAGTGAGGAATGCCCTACATTAACTATGGCTCTGACCTTGAAGTCTGGACACTCTGGCAGACAGGAGGGACCCACCTCTTACTCTTGTCTTCCAGATCACTATATGCAGGTGCTGGTTTGTCAGCACGAATGCGTCAGGGAGCTTGCCACCCGCCCTGGCCGCCTCTCACCAATTGAGAACTTTCTTCCCCTGCATTATGACTACCTACAGTTTGCCTACTATCGAGGTAAAAGCATGGATTATCCTGAAGACCTTTGAGGGAAGGGTGTTGCTCATCATTACAGACATTGCATTTTCTTCTGTATTTCTCAGTTTATCATTGAGGCAGTGGGGATTAATGTGTTTTTGCTCTCAACTCATATCACTGCATCTCAGGCCAGTGAGAGCAGGTGAAACCACAAGTGGGCAAATGCTGTGATAATGCCCTGCAAGTTATACTAGGCTGACAGTTTACATGATTTTTAAATTGAATTTTTCTACTTAATTTTAAAAGGTCATATATTGGAGCGCCTGGGTGGCTCAGTCAGTTAAGCGTCCAACTCTTGATTTCCTCGCAAGTTCCTCTCACAGTTCTTGAGATCAGGCCCTGCGTTGGGCCCTGCTCTGACAGTGTGGAGCCTGCTTGGGATTCTCTCTGACCCTCCCCCACTTGCACTTCTCTCAAAATAAATAAGTAAACTTAAAAAAAGTCATATATTCATAGGTCCAAAGACTAAATATCATAAAAGCCTCCTTCTCTTCCTTTTTCCCGCAACCCAATTTCATGCCCTATGACCCAGTTTCTGATTTATCTCTTTGAAATACACACACACACACCAACTTATTTCCCCCTCTTATACATAGAAGGTAGCACATTATTTACACTGTTATTTACGATGCTTTCTTCACTGAATAATATATATCGGCGGTGTCTGGCCGGCTCAGTCAGTGGAACATGTGACTCTTGATCTTGGGGTTGTAGGTCTGAGCCCTCTACATTGGCTGTAGAGATTACTTATACATAAAATTAAAAAAATGTATATATACACACACACACACACACACACACACACACACACATATATATACACACACCAGATTTTAAAGCTTTTTAGTAAGTTGGGCCTATGAAATTGCCATTTGCTTAAGTTAAAAATGGTCAAATTTTGGCAATATTATATGGTTTGACCTAATTGTGTCAGTACATGGAGATCTTCCTCACTCATTTTTCTTTATAGCAGCATATCATTGTCCTATAATTTATTTTATGTGTCTCCTTATTCATGGGCATTGTGTTGTTTGTTACAGTTTTCTATTTCAATCAAGGATCAAATGAATAACATTTTATGTAAGTTATTTCACATTCACACATAAATATATATATAGGACAAATTTCTAGAAGTATAATTGCTGTGTTGAATGGTTTATTCATTTAAAATTTTGATAGATGTTGCCACATTTTCTTCCATATGGAGTACATTTTTCATTGCCCATCAATAGAATATACTGGGGAAATTTTAGATATTTCACCAATCCATTAGGTGAAATTTTTTTTATCTCTAATTAGTTTTAATTTCTATGTATCTAATTGAGAAAGAGAGACTGAGCATCTTTCCTTATGTTTAAAAGCAATCAACAGACTTGTGGTTGCTGAAATTGGTTTTAGATATCATGTTGTCAAACTCAGTACAAACACAGAATTCACTCCCAAAAATTCTGCTCTGTTTATCTCTATTAAATGATATAAGTTGTAGCAAACATCTTCAGGTGGAAACTTTTAATAATTGATGCAAAACATCTAGCACCAAAGCAGACCAAAGATAGTACCTTTTAAACACCTGAAATCATGTCTTTCCTTTTGTCTGTGGCTATTTTTTTTTTAAATATAATTAACATATGGTGTTACATTAGTTTCAGGCATACAACCATTCTATGCATTACTCAGGGCTCATCATGATAGGTGTAGTCACCAACTGTCACCAAACAACATTATTACAATCTTATTGACTGTATTTGCTGTGCTGTACGTTTCAAGTCTGTGACTTATTTATCGTATACCTGGAAGTTTGTACCTTTTAATCCTCTTTATTTATTCCTCCCATCCCCCTCCTCACCTCCCCTCTGACAACCATCAGTTTTTTCTCTGTATTTGAGAATCTGTTTTAACTGGTGACTATTTTTGTGTGTGCTCTCCAGCCTTACCTTGTCTTCCCTCTTATTCATGTTGAATGCTGACCTCTAACAGTTTCTGGATTTCTTAAAAATCCTCTAGATGGACGTAGGCTAACTCTAATGCTGCAGCTCTCTGGCATTTCAGTTGGCGAATATGTGAAAGCCTTGGAGTGTGCTAAAGCTTATCTTCTCCTCCATCCGGATGATGAGGATGTACTAGACAATGTGGATTACTATGAGAGCCTGCTAGATGACAGCAGTGACCCAGCATCCATTGAGGCCAGAGAGGTGAGACCAATGTCCTGAGAGGAAACTGCATTCTGTGAGATGCACTGGGCAGAACTGGTAAAAATGTAGCACCGCTCTTAAAGCTATCTAGCAATTCAGTAAATGTTGTAGAATTCAGTTCTTTTGTACTTTGCTTATTTATGCCAGGAGCATATTTTTCTCATATGTGATAGCTTGTGAAAATCTGTTGAGATGGAGACTTTTTTTTGTAGCTGTGCATATTTTTTTAGCTCATATGTCACTGTCTAATGAAAAATATTTCCACTTGAACATTTATCCTATTTCTTAACTGTTATTTAAATATAAACTTTTCTTTCACTTTTTTTTCCCTCTAGGATTTGGCAATGTTCGTGAAGCGTCATAAACTGGAATCGGAACTAATAAAATCAGCTGCAGAGGGTCTGGGATTTTCATACACAGAGCCAGTAAGAGCAAAGAGGAACAAGAAAACGTTTTCTTTAGAGAACTATTTGATGGACTTCTTATTTATGATTTTATTTCCCAGCTTCAATTACTGAAAATTCCAATCTCTTGCCTTACATTGACAAAACCCAGGAAGTTGGGGGGGGGGGTGTTTATTCAATGTGTATGCTAAATGTTAAAAGACTTTAACAGATCTCCATAGCACTGAGACTCAAAGTCAAAAGCAAACTTTTCTGGGGAGAAGTGTTTTGTACCTGATGCATTTACCTCAGGATGGTTTTATTTATTGAACTCTGGATGCAACATTTTGTATTTCTCTTATACATTTTAACCATTAAAAGACTTCAATCCCTGCTGAAGAACAAAATCGATCTCCATTTTACTATTCATTGTGCTGACTTTCCTCCACTTGTCCGTGTTCGCTTCCGGTCATTCTGCATGTGAAGACACGCTTTTTGCAGAACCGGCACTGTGGTACAGAGAGATCTCTGTTCTGATTTCTATTTAAGGTTTCATAAGCAATTTCTACATGTTTATACCTTTTTAAATCATTTTTAGCTGCATATGTGGAATTGACACGCAATGAATGACGATTTTCTTGAGACTGAGCGTTTGTTTTGTTTCTGACTTTTTTTCTACCATATTTAACGCAGGAAGCATTTTTCTCTGTATTGAACTATGAATAAATTCCCAGGAGTGGGATTATTCTGCCATCAAAGGATATGAGAAGTTTTAAAGTTGTTGAAATTGCTTTTCTAAGAGAGTTTTCTCATACCTTCATTGGTCCTAGCAATTCATAAAAGTACCAGTTTACTGTGGTGCGTAGGTGGCTCAGTCAGTTGAGCATCAACTCTTGATTTTGGCTCAGGTCATGATCCCAGGGGTGTGGGATCAATCCCCTTGTTGGTCTCCACACTGAACATGTAGCCTGCTTAAGATTCTCCGTCTCTCTCTTTCTCTCTCTCTCCCTCATTCTCTCTCTTTCTCTCCCTCTGCCTCTCTCTCCCTCTCGTGTCCTATCTCTCTCTTTCAATTTTTTTTTTAAGTACTAGTTTACTACAAACATCTCAGCAATGGGAAATAACATTTTAAAATCATTCATATTTCTTAGGTACAAAATGGTATATCATTGTTGTTTTAACTTGTATTCTTTTGATGACCAGCAAAAATAAATTTTTCACATATTATTATTAATTACTTTTCCTCTGATTTGAATTATCTGGGCATACCTGTTTTTTATTTGCTTACCTGTTGGTTAACTACGTATAAGTTCCTTATATAATGTACATTATCATATGTTTATAAAAAGCACTATTATGGGCTATGTGCTGACAGCTCAGAGCCTGGAGCCCACTTCAGATTCTGTGTGCCCCCTGTCTGCCCCTCCCCCACTCACACTCTGTCTCTTGCATTGTCTCAAAAATAAATAAACATTTAAAAAAATTTTTTTAAAGCACTATTAGTAATATATTCTATTTGTAACATATTTGTTTTTCATTTCTGTCTTTGTTATGTCAGTTTTTACTGGCACATTAAAAAAATTAGGATAATTTAAAGTATATAATAAACATTTCTCTTTTTTTCTTATTTTGAGAGAGTAAGAGAGTAAGAACAAGTCGGAGAAGGGCAGAGCGAGAGGGAGAGAGAGGAAGAGACAATCTCAAGCAGGTTCTGCATGCTGTCAGTGCAGAGCCCGACATGGGACTCGATCTCAGGAGCGGTGAGATCATGACCTGAGCCGACTTCAAGAGCCCAGCACTTAACCGACTGAGCCACTCAGGCACCCTTCTAATAAACATTTTTAACATACTTATAACCAGCCCTACTTACTATTTTCTTAAAATTTCATTCTCCGAAGAAACTTCAGAAAAAGTCATTTTATGATCCTACACAGATGATTAATCAAGCTGTACATTTCTGTGTGTTTGTTTTGTTCAAAAAACATAAGGGAGTTGGACTAAATGATCATGTAATTGTCTTCCTGACACCAAATTCCAAATAATTTCTTGGACAAAAAATATAAATGCTTAGGCTAATTCCATGCTACTTTAAAAAATCCATTGGTGCAGCATATTGTCTTTGCCAAAATAGCATCAACTTTAGCTGTTTTTTTTTTTTTTTTTTTTTTATTAATCTGTTTAAGTTATTTACTGGATCTTTATACAGTGTGCAAGTTTCCCAATGATTTAGGTCTTTTGAGTGTTTTAAGCGTATATTTTATTTTTGTGAGTTATGTTTTAGTGATAAAGCTACTGAAGTGGTTTTTATGTTTGTTTCTTTGTTTTTAACTTAAAACAGAATTATTGGATCCGATATGGAGGACGACAGGATGAGAATCGGTGAGTTCTTCATTCAGAACACAATCTGTTTATTTTTAATGAGGAGAAATACTTAGATTCATACTCATTATAAGGACCTTGTCTCTATGAAATAGGCAAAAATACATAATTAAAAGATTCCACACTGGGAATTAGTTCCTCAGCCTTCTGGTCCCAGCTCTTCCTGTACTTCTGTGTGACCTTGAGTGATTTATCTTCCTTCCCAGTCTTGTGTTTTTCCTCCAGTTTAAGGGGTTGGAGCAGGTGATCCCTGAAGGCGAAATATTCTGTGATTCTAAATCAGAGAAAATTGGATGCTATTTGTGATTTATTAACAGAATTGAGCTTAATTTTTTTCTTGTTAATGCTGAATTGTCTTACTGCATTTGAAAGCAAGAAGCTCAAAAAGTTTCACTGCAAGCTAAAATATTAGGTGGAGCTAATCTAACCAGAAGTGAAGGGACCTTGTTTTTCTAAATGATAGAAGTGAAAAGTCAATGTGTATGTTATGAACAGTTCAAGGAATCCTAGAACGTTGGAGTTACGTGTTTGAGATGACATGGTCTATCCTATTCATTTTCAAATTCAGAAACTGAGGTTCTGACAAGGCAAAGGACTCTCTCAGAGTGTCACTGCAAGGGACTGGCAGATTGAGATCTTCCTATTCAAAATTCTGTGGTCTTTCACTAGGCTTCAAGGCCTCAACCTCTGGGTGGCCTAAAATTATCAGAAGATACCCAAGAGTGCACCTGCATATTTGGGTTTATTCAATCCATGGATATTGAAAGGACATCATTGCTATGATCTGGATGTTTGCCAAGTTTAAAACTTGTGTCTTCTTTCTTGGAATAGTCGAGAATCGCTACACTAGGTCTCGGTTTATTTCTATTCAGTCATTGTTCAGTGATGCACTCTGCTCCAGACAAAAATAAAACACTCTGAACATTACAAAGATTCACACGATAATTCTTTTCTCTCTGTTGAGACTTAATGTCTAATCCCAAGGGGATAAAGTTATGGATACAATTAACTGTAAAAAAAAAAAAAAAAAAAAAAAAAAAAAAGGTGCTAAGGAGATTTAGAGAAGTGAAATAGAGCACAGTCTTTGAGGAAATAGAGGTCTTCATGGAGGCAGTGGCAGTTAATTTGATCCTGAAAAACAGGTGGACTTGTGCAAAACAAAAATACACAATATGGAGTCACAGACTACCTGAGTAAGGTGGCTTTTGTCTTTGAGCATCTTTATGCAGTGAGAAATTCAATTCCAACTGTTTTTAACGGCAGGGTCCCTTCAGGAGTGAACGTGGAGGGGGCAGAAGTTCATGGATTGTCAATGGGGAAAAAATCATCACCCAAGATAGATCGAGACTTAAGAGAGGGTAAGTATCTGTGCACTTTTACTTATAGCAGGAGGGAAAGGAGATGAGACTTGGCTAGTTCTTACTAAAATTAAGGAAGAGCCCACTTTCTCTGCAAAGTAACGAGTTAGGACTAAGCTAGGACATTTATAAAATTCTGAAAGCAAGCCTTAAAAACAAGACTGTCTCAGATTTGTGTATCATTGCCTTTGGTTTTCAATATAAATGCTTCCAAGGTCACTCCCTCATCTGTTTCCCACAGGAATCCCGTGAGCTGGGCAGGGATTGAATGATCATTGGGACCCTCGGTTAAGTACCTGAGGCTTGGACTGTTCCCAGGGCTTCCTTCTGTTGTGCAGGGAGTGAGTGCTAGATAGTGCAGAATAGACTGCATCAGGGGAACTTGAAGAGGCAGGTCATATGGATATACAAGAGTTAATGTAAGGTGCCTGAGGCACATATGCTTGAGCAGGGCTCTGAGTGATAAGTAGATTCTAGTGAATTGACAGAGGTGTGGAGGGGCCGTTCTGCTGGATAAAACAAGTGGAACAAAGGCACAGAGATAGAGCAGAACATCATATGCCTATTTACATCAGTTCAAAATTAGTGCAAACATATATAGAGTGTTGTCAAAAGTAGTTTATAAATGGAGCTAAACACTGTTATAATAATAAGTTATTGGCCCCAGTGATGGTACTCAGTTGTGACCCTTAACAATTATTATGATAGCTATCTATTTTAGAATTTTTCAAGCAAATTTACCCACCGTTTGTTTGAATACTGAAAGCATCTCATGTGAGAAAAGTGTCCTCACTTCACAGGCAAGAAAAGTGAGGCTCACAGAGACACAGTGACTCGCCTGGTGTCTCAACAGCTCTTAACAGGTTGAGGAGCCATTTGAACCCAGGCATTTGAATCCAAAGCCCATTTTCTCTTCCTTACCTGGAGATGGAACATAGAAGTGTCTAGATATCCAAAGTGTATCCTTTATTGATTAAATACGTGCACGATAAGAAGGCTTTAAAAACCTGCATTGAGAAGTACAGTTCTCCTTTCCCCAACCAGAGAGTATGTCAGCACATTCCTCTAGCTGATTTGAAAATTTCTGGCTCTCTCTAGCTCTCACATTTCCCAGCCCTTTCCTTCCTTAGCTTCCAAGTCAGTTTGAGGCAGTAAACAGGATAATATGCTCATCTAATCTGACCTGGACCTCAGTCTGCAGCCACAAAGCCCGAGCTGTTTTACAAATGCCAGAGAATTTCATGGTCAGCCAGAGTTCACATTGCTTTTTAAGCTGAGAAATCACCCAGGAAGTACATGCCAATAAGCCAGCACTTTTCTGTGGATGTTTGGGAACCTCCAGGATAGTTGCCAAACTTCAAAGCATTTTTTTTTTTCTGGCTACCAGGCACTCTGATGTCCAGAACCTGACTAGGAAGGCTGGTATAAAGAGTAGAGCGGGAGACTGTACAGGATGGAGAGAGACCATGATTGGCTGGCTACCAAATTCTGTCCTTTCTCTAGAATTTGCTTAGTTGAACGGGCTACCGCTTCTTACGATGTTCTCTGGGAAACCACTGGAAAGCCTTCTGTGTAATCACTGGAGATCTAAATAGTTTCTAAATCAGTGGTAGTGGTAGACAGAGGCAAAGTTCCCAACCAGAAAACACTTACATATCTTAGTCTGGCTGAAAGATGTCAGGGAGGCGAGAAAGGATGCATGCTTCACCGTGTAGAATACGTTTCAGCTTTTCTCATCGTCCACAAAGCCATCGTCATCTACTCTGGTTACCTAACAGTTTTTAGTAGTATTCCAACTGGATGGCTCTTAAACACTGCAGGAGTGACCCAGGACAGCATCGCAGAGTGACACCACTCCATGGAACGTGCCTCTCCTCTCACTAAAACCATCTGTCACTTACCCATTCTCCTTTCAATACTAGTCTCCAAAGGTCTTGCTCCATAATAATCCCAGTCAGTATAGTAGAAATAACACTGAACTTGGAATCAGGAGTCCCACTTTCCAGGATCAACTAGTCTGATGTGCTGTGCTGTGATGGATGACTAAAGACTTGGTGTCTCTGGGCTGTATGACCCTTGGCTGTGAAAGAAGCCTTGCAACTTTTTGCAGAAGACCAGTGTGAAAAGTCTTTTGTAAACCGTAAAGGGCTATGCTCACATAAGGGCTTGTTACTCAGCACATCCCTGTTGTGACTTGTATGATGTTGTAATATTTACGGTCAAATGCTTCTTCCTGCCATGTGAGCCACAGGCAGTGAGCACAAAGGAATATTTTCCTAGACGATCCCTCTTTATTGCAACTGGAGAGTCAGAGCCAGGCACATACTTTATGAATGAGAGAAGAATTAAGTTGTTTAACTAAATCTCCTTGAGCTGTGGTTAAGAGTTGGCTGAAGCCATCAAATCAGGCCCCAGGAACCACAACTTATTGGACCACATTTTTATTTTTATTTCAATGTTTTCCTCTGTCTGGTGTGCTACTAGTCATTTGTAGGCTGCTAGATGTGCATTTTTGGATAGCAGGGTTTGTTTTGCCTATTTTTTTTTTCCTTTTGGTTAATAGTTGGGTAGTTGGTTGTTTTTCTGTTACATGCATGCGTAGGAAAGCTCTGTATAAAACTCTCTGCTTAGTGGTGATTCTGTTAACTACGTGAAAAGCAGATATCTAGAACAGATTCTGCCTGAACCTATGGGTGTGTAGGGAGTTAAGACTCCATGCTGCATTTTGTCTCTTCACCTGATTTTTGTGTGTTCCATGTGGCATGCCTGGGGGAATTGTCGATATCCCAGTAGCACTTTTTAAAATATACTCTTTTATGCTTATTAAGATGCCTCAGTCAAAACATAACACAATATACCAGGCATATTTGATGATAATACTATAATAATCAACATAATAATACCAAATACTTATAGAGCACTTGATAATGGTGGACATTTTTCTAAATGTTTTAGTTTTAGTAACTGTTAAAGCCATATTTGAAAATAAGGTAATTATATTTAAAGTAATACACTCTCAGCATAGAAAAGGAAAAAAAAATAGGACAAAGTACAAAGCAACTGAGCTCACTAAACCCTTACTCAGTCATCCATTTTTATTTGGGGTTTATATCAGAAAATGCTTTTCAGCAAACCTACAAGTATCTTGTCTTGCTTGTTGACAGACCATCTCTTTTACATTTCTAAATGGGAGTGGAATATCCAGTTTACTTTCCCAGATATTTGAGAAACTGCCTCAATTTGGCAACAAATGTTAATCAGCTGTAGAGATTGGAGCAGCCTTTCTCAAACAACCTGTGTTTTATGTTAAGAGGTTCTGCCGGGGAGTGTGGGGGGTCTACTGTTTTTTTATTGCTACCAAAAAATAACACAAATGTAGCAGCTTACAATAACATGCATTAACTATGCCATAGTTCCCACAGTTTCTGAGGTCAGGAATATGGGGATAGCCTAGTTGGGTCCCTTGCTTCAGGGTCTGTCATAGGGTCTGTCAAGTAGTTGATCAGGGCTGGGGTCTCTTTAAGGCTTGACTAGGGAATGATCTTCCAAGCTCAGATGATAGAATTTGGTTCTGAAAGTCTTAGTGGATGGAGGTGTGCAGTTCCTAGTTGATTGTTGACTGGGGGTTGCCTCATTCCTTGTCACGTGAGTCTGTCTAATGCAGCCACATGCCTCATCAAACTGCAAGTGGAGAAGGCAATAAACTGAGTCTGCTAGCAGGATAGAAGTTGCATTCTCATGCAATGCAATCACAGAAGTGACATCCCATCATTTTTTTCTATATTCTGTTGCTTAGAGGCAAGTTCAAGGCCCCACCCACACTTGAGGAAAGCAAATTATGCAAACCCATGAATTCCAGGAGGCAGTCATCATTAGGGGGCCATCTGAGAGTCTTTCTGCCTGAAGGAAGGAAGGAACAAAGGAAGGAAGGAAGGAAGGAGGGAGGGAGGGAGGAAGGGAGAAAGAAAAGGAGGGAGGGAGGGAGGGAAGGAAGGCAGGGTAAGATTAATGGTGAGAACTGCTTCATATTGTTTTGATACTCAGGATATTCATAATGCCTGTGTAGATACTAAAAGTTCTAAGAAATTCTCTTAAATCTTACGTAACCTAGTGCTCCCAAACACATTTGATCAAGAAACTCTTTTTTCATCAAAAATTTTCTGCGAAACAAAGGCACTGAATTGTGTATGTATGTGTATTTTTTTTTAACTCATCCAAAAGATTGGTATTGAAATTATAACTTGTGGTTATATTCCTGGAATCCAAGAAATTCTGTATTTATAAGGTTTGGTGTGGCCCCTAGTGGGTCATGTAAATAATGACCTTATAGCCAAGTACTACTGTGAGATTTCATACCGCATTGGGTGCAGTTACTGTCACATCAACACCAGTTAGTAATACTTCAGTGGTTGAAGGCTGACAAGAAATGAAGTAGAACAAACTGGTAAGTAATGTATTAGGACCAGATAAAGGCCCAAATTCATCATGGAACACTACAATTTCATAGTAATTTCAACAGAGAAAAGTTGCAGTGGAATGAGTCATTACACACCAAAAATACTATGAAGCATGCTGGCTGAAAAGAACCTGGGCCAGATCAGTTAGTAGAATATTCACATGGAAGGTAGCTTTCTTGTTTCTGCAAAATAACATTAACCATTTCATTAAGATCATTAACTTGAATGTAGTTGGTTTTATGGTCTTGCTTTTATTTAATGTTGTGAATCAGTTTTGGAATTATAGTTATTGGAAACTCTGAGGATAAATATACCATTCATAGTTCTATCATATTGTAAGCACGGAAGCAAAATTGTGGCAAACTAATGTGTCAGCCCTGCCCCTCCTTGGGGGATGTTTCCTTAACAGATAACTGTGTATTACCAAAGATTGAGAAACACTGTCTCTTCACTAATTGTGGGCTGTGGGGACTCTTTCATCCTAACTAGACTAATGAATTTGTTGTTTTCCCAACTTTGGTTTTGTTTTCAAGAAATAGAATAGACAGAAACTTCGACTTGTTTCTTCCTTCTTTAACTGATGTGTTTTAGGCCAGTGGGTTGGTGACCATTGCTTGACTGGGGGAAGAAGGGAGAAGCTGTGCCCCTTCTCCCCCACCCCCCAGTGCCTCCATCCAGGCCAAACTGTTGTTACTGACAGCACCTGCGTCAGGTCCCTTTGGAGTACTATAAAGAGCAAAAACCTGTTTTTCTTTTCTGTTCGGTTTTCTGGTCAAGAGGGTTGTACTCTGTTACATCTGAAGATTTCCTCACCAGCAGAGGCTTTGTCCTTCAGTCATAATGTCTGTGAGGAAAGGGCTTTGTCAGGTCTAGATTTTGTAAGCTACCACCTAAAACATGACCCCAGAGCATCACCTTCTGAAAAGCCTATATGGGCTAATTTCATAAAGATGTGGGCTCTACTCATGGAGAGAGCAGGTGGCTATAGGAAACCTTCCTGTGCAAAGAAAATGATATAAAGATTTTCCCAGAGAACAGAGAAAAGCAAACATTCCAAAAATAAGACCATCTAGAGTCAGTTAAGTGGTGGAAGAAGACGGGGAAAGAGTTGGCTGGCTTGGGTGTGACCGTTCTGGTGATGGATTTACCAGCTGAGTTGTGGAGTGAAGACATTTCTCTACAAACAAGTGAGACTGAGGTGTGTATCTCATGTGTGGGTGCACAAACATGTAATCAAGTAATTGCATGTGATGTTGTAACAGAATTATGGACCAAGGGTTGTGGAGAAGGGTGGGTGCTGTTGCCCAGAGAATTCTGGAAGGTCTTATCAGAGTCATCACAGAGAATCCTGTGAGATTCAGAGTCTACTTTATAGGCTCATCACTGGAATCAGGTGAAAAGATGGTTTATCAAACCCCAAATACTAACAAATGTGTTGATATTATTGTGATGCCATGGAGAAGCCTGACAGTCAGACATCTGTCTTTTTTTCCTGAATCCATATTGAATTTATCAGGCTTCCAATTTGTCTTTGCCTTCTTAAGCATTCATGGGCAAATGTAGTCTCATGAATTTCACATTGAAAACTGTTGGGTGCTGTGTGCTCACACCCTTGGGAACAGAGGTAACAGAGAAGACAATGTGTTCTGTCCCTTCAGGTGGTCCTCTGCTCTACGAGAACATCACGTTTGTCTATAACTCAGAGCAGCTGAACGGGACCCAGAGGGTTCTCCTGGATAACGTCCTGTCGGAAGAACAGTGCCGGGAGCTCCACAGCGTGGCCAGTGTGAGGACCAGAGAGGGAGGGGAGCCTGATATTGGGCTGGCCTGGCATGAGCCCTGGAGTTGTCTGGTCCTGGGCTCACTTGGAGTCAGGAACCAGATCTAAAATATTACTTTCTTTAGGACAGGGACATTGACTGTGGGAGCATTTTCATAGCCTTGTTTGGAATTATCTTACTTTTGTCTAGATCTGGACACAGAATGGATCTGGGGTAGTTAGTGGCTTCATACCTAGAACAAGAGCCATTCAGCACATGCCCTGGCTACCATATAAAGTCACTGGGAGAATCTCTTTATTTTAATCGATAATAAACAAATATATTAATCATTTATATTCCTCCCATTTCTACAAAAAGTGATATTTTGTAAGGAAAATGTAAAGTTTAAATAAAGATATCTCTTTTGATTGGAAGAATTAATGATACCAGCATCGTGGTACAAAATAGGGATGGTTCTGAGTATTGACTTTGTTCCTTAGCTTCCTGGCAGTCAAGGAAAAAAATGGAGACCTTATTAATTCATAGTTGTTATTAATAAAGCATCTTCTTGTGTATTGCTTCCAGGGAATCATGCTCGTTGGTGATGGATACAGAGGGAAAACTTCACCCCATACACCCAATGAAAAGTTTGAAGGTGCCACTGTCCTGAAAGCACTCAAGGTACAGTCATAGCTTCTTTTGGGTTTGGGTTCCTAAGTGTCAACCCAGGACCTTCTGTTTTAGATCCTTTCATGTAGTCACCAATTTATCAAACTTTATATCTCATCAACTTGCAACTGACAGATAATATACAACACCCCTGTCTTCAGGGAGCTCCTGGTCCATTGGTGAAATCATACTGAACCACGTGATTATCCTGTACCTCAAGAGGCATCATTGGGGAGAAAGAGGATAGTTCTCTAAAGGAGAGAGGATGAAGAGATTAGCTTTCAGTGTTCCCTCTGTGATTAGGAAGGGTGACTTTCAATGGCTCATTTTACTAACCCAAATCCACAAGCATGTAATCGTATTCCCACTAGTCAATGCAGACATGCCATCCCTCTGTTGCCTTACTGAAACCTAGTGTCTGTTTTTCTCAAGTCTTCCAATCAACCCAGTGCTATTTAGTGTTCTTATTTTTCTTCAGTTTGGTTATGAAGGCCGAGTCCCACTGAAGAGTGCCCGTCTGTTTTATGACATCAGCGAGAAGGCTCGAAAGATTGTAGAATCCTATTTCATGCTGAATTCAACCCTGTATTTTTCCTATACACACATGGTCTGCCGAACAGCCCTGTCTGGTAAGATTCCAGAGTGTGAACTTGTTCTCTTCCACCCACAGTGACATGAGAAAGAAAACAATGTAACACAAAGCTCTATTACATTTTAGACTAATGGTTTAGCAAAGTTCCAAATTCCTAAAACAGAAGAAGCTTGCTAATCCTTATTTTTCCCTTCCTTCTTTTACTCCTTTTTGGTCATCTAAAGTTCCAAACGACCATTGTTCTGCCTATCTTTCCTTTCAAGTCCATTTAAGCAAGTAGCTTAAAGTCACACAGAGAAATACTTTTCTGCTTTAGGCTTTACCTTCCAGGGAATCAGGAACCTGGAAATCACGGTCCCCCTTCGCATCCAAAAGCATTAAGTAGAAGCATGGAAGATGAAGGGATTGTTGAAAGATATGTTCTTAAAAAGGCAGAGACTGCCTCACTCCCTGCTGTCATTATTTCGTCCCTAGATCTTCTCTTCCACACCCTCCTGAGTAGGAGGGAAGGGACAGTGTCATGGGAGAAGACTTTAAGACTTTAACATGTGAACTTTCAGCTGAATCTTTTTTTTTTTTTTTTTTTACATTTTCATTTCACCCCTCCCCTTTTTCTGCCCTACATGAAGTACAACCCATGGAATGCAGGGCAATTCAATTATGTATGTTTATGTCAGGAAACTTTTATAGCAGAACAGGCAGATGTGACTTGCCCAAGGTTTTACATCAAGTTTGCACCAAACCAAGACCAGTCTCTTGACTGCCTATCTGGTTCTTAAATCTATCTGGGTCTACTTATGTCTCTAAAAATTTCCAAAAGGCACCAGCGATAGGAGAAGACAGTCTGGTTGTCAGCTCTGCTGTTAGAGGTTACTGCTCTCCTGCCATTCTCTCCTTCCATTTTCTGGCAGGTCAGCAGGAGAGAAGAACTGACCTCAGTCATCCCATCCATGCTGACAATTGCCTGTTGGATCCTGAGGCCAATGAATGCTGGAAGGAGCCTCCTGCCTACACATTCCGGGACTACAGGTACAACCAGCACAAGCTTCTAAAGCAAGCTTCTGCACAACAGTTATCAAAAACCCATGGAAACTAGAAAACTGATCTGTTTTGCTTGTCATTATATCCATCTCTGTGAGGCAGAGATTCTCAAATAAGCTCCCGAAGCAGCTGCCACAACCAGGAAGCGACGTGATCATCTCATATTTTTGCCATAAAATTCCAAGAACGTTTTGTTGCATCTTAATCCACAACGTGCCCATTTTGTTTTAATGTAAAAACTAAAGGGTTTTTCTTTTGCTTTGTTCTGTTTATTTGATCGTTTGGCTTTCACCGAAACATATCCCTTGTCGTATGTATAGTTCAGTCTGAGAAGACCGGGATATGCTGTCTCAATGCACAAAGGGATCTTACGATGCCACTTACCTAGGTCAGCCTTTTATACATAAGAAACTGGAAAGTCAGAGGAAGAAATGGGATGTTATGTAAGTGTGTAAAGAGAATTGTCAGGAGGTATAGCCCTCATGTATATAGTAGTGTGTTAATTATTACCGCAGCGTGCTCCAGACAAAAACATTTCTTGAGCACCCCCTATCTTCAAGGCAAGACCACACCTCCTGGAGTTCTGTAGCTACTTAGGGGAAAAATGCATCCTTTAGAGTTACAAGCATAAAAGGGAAGAAGAGAGTTGTAAGTAGTGTGGGCAGGTGCAAAGGGGTAGATTAAATCTAGTTAGGTGTTCTTGGGAAAAAGTGAAATGTGAGTTGAAGTTTAAAATAGAATTAAAATTTTAGCATAAGTGAAACAAATAAATACTTCGGGGGTAGGGCCCAAACTATATCTGTCCTTACTTACTCTTTAGGGTTAGGAAAGTTGGTTATTTCAATGTCTAGTTCAAAAGAAACTTACCAATCAGGCTTGTCAGTTTACAACCATTTGTCAGTATTCTGTGATGATGTTTTTGTAAACATATAATAGTATACATTTTTTCTTTTATTTTCTTATAGCGCTCTCCTATATATGAATGATGACTTTGAAGGAGGAGAATTCATATTCACTGAGATGGATGCCAAGACTGTGACTGTAAGTAAACCTATGCAGGCAAATTTATGTAACATTTATCTCAATCTTGCCATTTTCCAAGGACTCACAGACTATTGGATTTCAAATATCTGAGCTTGAGAATTCAAGAGGTATAAAGGGGCCCAATAAATGTATACATCATAAAATGTTAGAAATGGAATCACCATCTGGGGTGCCTGGGTGGCTCAGTCAGTTGGGCATCTGACTTCAGCTCAGGTCATGATCTCACAGTTCATGAGTTCGAGCCTCGTGTCAGGCTCCATGCTGACAGCTCAGAGCCTGGAGCCTGCTTCAGATTCTTTGTCTCCCTCTCTCTCTACCCCTCCCATGCTCATGCTCTGTCTCCATCTGTCTCAAAAATAAATAAAAACATTTAAAAAAAAATTTAATAAAAAAAAAAGAAATGGAATCACCAATCATATATATTCTTTAAATTGCCCATCTGTAAAATGGACTAGAAGATATATACACACATATATATCATATATATTATATATACACATATATATACTATATATATTATATATACATATATGTATATATTATAGATAGTACATATATTATATATATTAGTCTGATGGAAGGATAAAAACACCGATTTCTTTTTTAAAATTTTTTAATGTTTTATTTATTCTTGAGAGAGAGAGAGAGAGAGAGAGAGAGAGCATGAGTGAGGGAGTGGCCAAGAGAGAGGGAGACACAGAATCTGAAGCAGGCTCCAGGCTGACCTGTCAGCACAAAGCCTGACATGGGGCTTGAACTCACAAGTGGTGGGATCATGACCTGAGCCAAAGTCGGACGCTTAACCAACTGAGCCACCCAGGCTCCCCAAAAAACACCAATTCTAAGTCATCCATGCCTAGGGCTAGACAAATGATTCTACAGAATAGCTTTCAAGCAACGTGGTGTTCTATATGCTTGGATTGAGCATTGGGCTCTAGACCTTTAGTTATCAAAATGTGTGTGTGTACACACACACGTATGTATATATATGATTGACTGTAAGTAAACCTATACCTGAAAATTGATATATATATACATTCATACACACACACTTTGGATGAGATTCTAAATACGCCTTCATAGGTAAAAATCAACAGTTAATTTCCATCACTCTCTTCCTAAGCAAATCAATGCCTCTGGAAAACCAGTCTACTGAGTTAATAGGCCATATAGCCAGCATCCTTTGGGCTTTAAGCCAGAGCACATACACCATGGTAGGGAAACATGTTTTCCAAGGGAAGAGATAATTGAATTGTAAATGGATTATGTAAATGGTATCTTTCTTCCATACAAAATCTAAATAGTTGAGGCATGTATCTGACAAACTTCAAGGATTTTGCATTATCCAAGCTATGTCCACAACTTTTTCTGAATTTTATGTTTTTAATTTCCTATTTTGTACCCTTTACTCATAGTGAAACATCCATATATCATTCATGGCATACCTACTGGGGTATAAGCAGATGAGGGGGAACCCTATGGAAATTGTGGTTAAGGTTGTCCAGAAACATTGGAATAATTAAGAAAAATTATTTCATACAGTTTCATGCAATGATGTATATCTAAAAGGCTATCATGACTCACACTTTTTTGTAACAGCTTAAGTATCAACAGAGTATTTTAGTGCTTCATGATCTGGGAAATTAAATCAAAATTGATGATCCGGGTTGTTTATAATCCTGACACAAAATTATCTTTTTTTTTTTTTTTTAAAAGCTTCTGTGCAGAAAGCATTTGTTTTCTGAGCTCTGCTAACACTAAAACAAATTTTTAAATGCTTGCATCTCACACAGTTGGAAAGAAATCAGACAGGTGGTTGAAAAGATTTCTTTACTTCTCCTCCATCTAGTGGCCATATTTGGAAATGCTCAATGTTTGAAAGTAAGCGATGCCTGGACTACAATGTGAGAATCAATCATTCATTAATTATCGAATGCAAGGTTAACTGTAATTCTGCCCCCCCTTTTTTTTTTTAAATTAATGTTTATTTACTTTGGACAGAGAGAGAGACAGAGCATGAGCAGGGGAGGGGCAGAGAGAGAGGGAGACACAGAATCCGAAGCAGGCTCCAGGCTCTGAGCTGTCAGCACAGAGCCCGACGTGGGGCTCGAGCTCACAGACCGCAAGATCATGACCTGAGCCGAAGTTGGACACTCAACTGACTGAGCCACCCAGGCGCCCCTGTAATTCTGCCTTTTAAAGATGTAAAAGCAGATAATACTGCTGTTTAATGTAGCTATACTTTTAACAGAAAGTTGTAACTATTTTAAAAAGTACTGAATCTAACCACTACTACCCCCCCAAAAAAGAAGAGAAATCGATTTAAACAATGTTTTGATTCAAAAGCTCCAGGTTGAAAGATTCATTTTCACAGATTAACTCTACTTCAGATGAACACATATGGTGGAGTTTTTAAGGCATTTTGTGAGTAATTAAAATTCTTAGGTAATCAGCCCAAATAAAGAGAAATGGATAGTGTTACTTTTCGTTTCTTTGACTCTGAAGGGAAAAATGAAGCAGAGAAATGGCCCAACTTAGGGCTTTATAAGGAAGAAAAGTCTTCTAAGGTTTTTATTTTGGAAAAGTCTGGGAAGTGCATGAATAACTAAATGGTGGCTAAAGATTTACATCTACAAGCACAACACAAACGCTTCTCTGACTTTTAATCATCAGTTAGATGGAAAGCAAAAGGAATTTTCTTTTATCATACTTGGAAGATACATGGATTATTTTCAACAGCAGCATGTTTGTAAAACATGAGTATTTTGGGATTTGGGTTTCTCTGCAAGTTTGAAAGAGATGAAATTTAATAAGTTCTATTTGCTTCGTGAAAAGTTAAATTCAATATGAAACTGTGTGCCAAAATTATGTTTACAGTCATCTAAATTTCTGAACATATTTTCCTGTAGAAGTAATGTTATAAATGAAAATTGTTTATTCCTTTATGTGGCTGATATATAACAGGTGACGCACTCCATTTGATAAAATTAGTTGTAGAGACTTCTGTGAGCCGACACACCTATAATCAATTCCAAATGCTTCAAACAGCTGATAGCTTCTTTTCCTACACTTTCCCAAGTTCTTCATGTATAAAAGTACTTTCGATTCACCCAATTCCATCAGGGAGAAAGCATTAAATTGTCCCCACACACTTTCTTCAATATTGTAAAATGTTACTGCTGACATTTGATAATCACACAGAAGCATTGGCAACCACGTGTGGTTGAGTGAATCCTTACCAGCGCCAGGGCATAAGCCACTCAGAAAACTGGAAACTAGATCTCAAAGCGGTGTGTCTAAAAAGGCTTTCCACTGGACTTCATATGTCCCAAGTATCATTTATGTTGCTGTTTCTATGTGGAAATGTAAAACACATTCTTTCTCCAGAAAAATGAAATCAGGTTGATGCCAAGGGCACCAATACCTAGCAAACTTTCTAGATTTACCTTAGAAAAGTCACCTTGATGAAGCTGCATAAGGAATCAACTCTCTCGGGGCGACAGAGTGGCTCAGTGAGTTGAGTGTCCAACTTCGGCTCAGGTCATGATCTCACAGTTTGTTTGAGCCTGATGTCGGGCTGGGCTCTGTGCTGACAGCTTGGAGCCTGGAGCCTGCTTCGGATTCTGTATCTCTCTCTCTCTCTCTCTCTCTCTCTCTCTGCCCCTCCTCTGCTTGCCTTCTCCCTCTCCCTCTCTCTCTCTCTCCTCTCTCAAAATAAATATTAAAAAAAAAATTTTAATGCATTTTAAGAAATCAACTCTCTCCAGGAAAAACAAATCACTCCTCAATTACTGTGAATAGAAGAGTAACCAGCAACTGCTTTTCTCTGCTCTCCCCTTTAACACACACACACACACACACACACACACACACACACACACACACACATATCTCAGACTTTCTGACTCCTTAATACACCTCCCTCCACCTTTTCATATGTAGGTTATAGTCTAGGGGTACCTGTGTTAGGTAGTATCCAAGGGATTCAGGAAATTTTGCAAATATTCCTCCTGAAGCTGGCAGTGAAAAAATATAGCCTCCCATTTTAAGGTGAAGGAAACCAAAAGTTCTTCTAATGGGCATGTATTCAGAAAATAACTAGTTAAAATGAGCCCCTCTTATCCAATAGTAGAATAGTAACATTTTTTTTCTTTTACTTTAATGTTTTTAATGTTTTTTTTTTGTTTTTTTTGGGGGGGGGAGGACAGAGAGAGACAGAGCATGAACAGGGGAGGGGCAGAGAGAGAGGGAGACACAGAATCGGAAACAGGCTCCAGGCTCTGAGCCATCAGCCCAGAGCCTGACGCGGGGCTCGAACTCACGGACCGCGAGATCGTGACCTGGCTGAAGTCGGACGCTTAACCGACTGCGCCACCCAGGCGCCCCTTTAATGTTTTTTTAAATTTATTTTTGAGAGAGAGAGAGAGTGGAGGAGGGGCAGAGAGAGAGAGAGAGACAGACAGACAGAATCTGAAGCAGGCTCCAGGCTCTGAGCTGTCAGCACAGAGGCCGATGCGGGGCTCGAACTTGTGAATCATGAGATCATGACCTGAGCCAATGTCAGACGCTTAACTGACTGCTGAGCCACCCAGGCACCCCTACTTTACTTTTCTAAGCTGTAGTATGGAATGAGTAATGTTTCTGTGTTTCTCAAAAAAGAAAAATTAATTCTACTGACATCAAGCACTTCTTAAAATACAGAAGCAAGGCCCCTTATATTCTGTTGGTTAAGTTCACTCGATTTGGACAACCCGCTTATTTGATCTAACATTTAGGCTCCCCTAGCAGTGTCCCTTTTCTCTCTACCCTCTTCTACTTAAACATTAGTGAACAGTTTCACCTGAGTGACGCACAAGCTTGGAAGGACTATGTCGATCATTTCAGAGCCCTGGACGCCATGGACTAGGTCTCCTCAAGGGGTAGAGTGTTCTCATCACTGGAAGGATTAAAGCACGTGCTGAGGACCATTGGACAGGCATATTGTAATGGCAATTGAAGCATCATATGAAACTAGACTTCCCTTTTATTGTGAAAAGTTCACAAACCATAAATGTACAATTAAGGACAGAGGAGGAGTGCACCCATGGAAAGCCTACCTAGATCAATAATAAAAATCTACCACACTCTAGATGTCCCCTTGATTTGTTTTTGTCATCCCACAATTCCACAAATATGAAATAGACATCTACGTTATGCCAGATACTGTGCTAACACTCAAGGCGGGGGTGGGGGTAGGGGTGGGGAGGAATAAAAGAGACTTTGTTTTCGTGGAGTTTGCCAGCCATAGGATAGCATGTATTGAACACTTGTTCTGTGCCATGGACTGTGCCCGCCATTCTCCCTGAATAATTTTGTGACTCAATTAGATATTATTTTGAACTCATCTTTGCTTTACAGATGAGGAAATTGAACCAATCCATGTCTATTTCAACCCCAAGATTCCATTACTTTGATGCAAAACTTGACCTAAATAATCCCATAGAAGGGTAGAGAAAGGGGTCATAGAATTCCCATGATACGAAATTGAGAGTCTAATTTTCACTTTCTTACTCAGGCCTCTATCAAACCAAAGTGTGGGCGCATGATCAGTTTCTCTTCCGGAGGAGAGAATCCGCATGGAGTGAAGGCAGTCACCAAGGGCCAGAGGTGCGCTGTGGCTCTGTGGTTTACCTTGGATCCACTTTATAGAGAATTGGTGAGTATGTGATCCACTCAGAAGGACAATTAGATGCCCGAAGACCTGCTTCCTGGATTGATTTCTCCGGAAAGTCCTTTCATTGTTCCACACCCATCAGGGATCTTAGAGATCATAAAAATCAATCAATCAACCAACCAGGTTATTACAGAGTCCTTTATTTCTGGTTTCCAACACTGCCTCTGTTTTCCAAGCAAGCTCAAATTTTCTTGTTCAGATCCATGATGAAGCAATTATACCTCTGATGCCTGTAGTGTGAGGTTGAGAGAAAGATGAGGGGCTCGGAAGGCATTTCTTGATCAGATGGGTTCTAATAAGTGAATGTTTGTGGAAATAGACATCAGAGTGATAGCTGGCAGTCTCTAGTTAGTCTTGAGCTTAGTTACAAACTGTGGCTTCAGGAGAAAGTAACTGCTTTCTGCTGGGCACCAGAAAACTGATTTGTTTTCTCAACAAATCGTTAAAAAGAGCACTGAATAACTTATGAGACACGTGTGGAAGATGATGAGTGAACCTGGAAGTTTATTATTATTTATTATTAACTTAAACATTAGCTATTAAAATATTATTATTACATTAGAAGGAGACAATCTGAATAAGGGACCGTGATCCCGTCCTTCTGGATGCCCTGACCAGAGGTAATAGTCTCTATCTGTGAGGCTTCAGAGGAATGAGACCAATGGGTAAAAGCCCATGAGAGGAAAATGTTGGCTCAACATAGGAATGACTTTCAAATTGTCATGACCTTTTGGTGGAGTCGCATGCTTCGGAAGCACCAAGCTCCTTGTCACTAACTGGCTCCAGCCCAAGCCTCGGCAATAGCTTGCCATGGGATGCTGAAATGGAAACAGAAACTTCGTAGTCTTCCATCCCCTCCAGCCCCGAGTACTGACAAGCTCTGAAATTCTAGTCTTTAAAATGGCATTCTGTCCAACTTTCTCTTTAGAGACCTTGCTTGGATTCACTTTAGTCAGAAACTGTTTAAAATTAATTCCTCTGCCTCATACTTTTTTGCCATCAAGTCTGACTCACACGGCTTTTAGGCCACGTTCTGTAAGCATTCTTTCACATACTTCATTTACAGAAGATCTACTTCGTGCCCGGGAAACTCTGTTAGGGGCCCTGGGGGTGCAAGGGTGACAGAACATAGTCTGTGACCGTGAGGAGCTTGGAGAAGTCAACAAGGAAGTAGATCGAAGACAGCAGTGTGGGTTTTGTAGGGGACATCAAGACGCTTACTCCTGACCGAGATGATAGCCATCAGTCAGGCACTGAAAGGAAAAAGAGTGGTCCTGACAGGGTTGGGGGGCAGAGCACATAGTTCTGAAGACTACAAGGGGGCACCGAACAGTCTCCCTCAGGTGTGATTCTTTGCTTGTGCTTCTCCACTCCGAAATGCCAACACCGCCCCCCCCCCTCACTCCACCACCACTAGACTCCTGCATTAGGGAATCTAGACAGATGAATAGACAGGGAGGGTCATATGTTATTGGAACATCATCACACTCCTTCCTTTCTTTAGTGTTCAATTGAACAGACATTCAGTCTGTTTCATTCCTGAGTATCCCAGCCCTCTCTTCCAAGATATTTTCTATCAAAATAAACTAATACAAAGAAAATTCTTGTGGCTCCTTCCTAATCCAGAGAGCTTTGGGAAACTTCTCCAGAACCCGGGCAGTAGCGGCATCTAGTGGTCACAGGAGGGAATGACCAGAACCTCTTGAGCAACTACTAGAAAATTTAGCCTAGGGGATTCTCAGGCTCTGCTCCGCACTGGAACCACCCGGAGAGCTTTACAAACTACTGGCATCTGTCTTCCATCCTCAGACATTCTGGGGATCTGGGGATCATTTACTGATACAGAATGTGATCTGAGTGTGGGGAGCTTTAAAACTCCCCGGGCAATTCTAACATGCAACAAAGTTTGAGAGTCCTGAGTTCGGTGCGTCTTCTCAGACTAAATCCCCGAGCAGGGAGAGCCTATGGAGGAGTCGTCAGAGCTTGCCGATTTCTGCACGTGCTCTAGATTGTTTTGAAAGTATCAATTCCCAAGGAGTGGATAGCATCATAAATTCTTAAGGATGTACAATATCAGAAGCTTCAGTTCCCTGTACACGCAGTTCCAGCTCACGAACTTCTTTCCGTTCAGGAGAGATACGATTTGGGATGTCTCTCGTGGCAGTCAGATTTGAGAGTCTGTGCCATTTTTGTACATCAGTTTGTTAAGCAGCAAGTTATTGTTTCCACGTTCATGAAGTAGCGCTCAGGCATCTTAGCATCACAGCAGTTTAGTTTCTGTTATTTCGTACATTGGGTCCTTTGGGTTGACTTCATGTAAGCGTCATTTTCAATTCGGAGGTCTTGAATGGAAAAAGGGCTTTGTTTTCAAGCCACCAAATAGTTTTCCCGTAACTTGCTGCGCAAGGCGTTGTGCTAGGGGCCAGCAATAGGCAACATGGACTACATAAGACATACTCCTGTTTTCAAGGAGCTGGAGGTCAGAATGAAGATTGAGTGCAAGAGCTAAAGTAATTAAAACACCAGGTAAAATTCAGTAAGAATTATTAGGGGCAGTTGCACATGTTAGGGGACATAAAGAGGAAACGAGAAAAGCTTCATTGAAAAGATGGCATTTAGCATGCAGCTGAGAGAGACATACTTGAAGCAGAGAAGGGACCCTTCATCCACTCATGTGTTTACTCATCAAATATAACGGAGCCCTTGCCAAATGTCAGTGGGTTTTCTGGGCACCTGAAATACAAGAATGACCAAAAAGATGAGCTCTCCTGCTTTCATGGCACTTAACTTCTAGTGGAAAAAGAAAATAAGGAAAATAGGAAATAATTGAGAGATGTCCAGGTGGTGAGAAATGATGTGTGGAAGAGGGAGCAAGGTAACTGGTTTGAGAGTAAAGGGGAGGTGACAAATCGTGAGTGTGCTCCAGACAAGTGACATGTGAGTTGGCATCTGAGTGACAAGAAGAAGGCAACTGTGATAAAGGTCCTGGGAAGAGTATTCCAGGTAGAGACCAGGTTGCAAAGGCCCAGAGATCAGAGGTGGCTTGGAGTGGTTAACACACCAAGAAATCCAGAGTGGCCAGAACATGGTAGGCAAATGCAAGATGGACAGTGGTCTGAAAAGGGGACACAGAGGAGGAGGAGTCAGACATGACAAACTAGTTAAGAATCATGAATTCTATTCTAACTGGGGTGGGGAAGCCATGTGCCCTCCTCTGCTCCCCACTTACCCCCCAACCTAGGAAGTTACAGAATAGGAAAGACATTGTCATACTCTAGTACGTACAGGAAAGGAAGCATCTGGCCTACATGTTGTGGGCTAGAATAGTGATAGAGAAGGTGAATGAACATGGAAGGCTGCAGGTGCCATTTGGAAGTATACCAACTGGGCCTGCTGATGGTTTGATGGATGGAGAAGGGAATGCCTAGGATATGATGGAAGCATCCAGAAATACCTTTAACCTAGACTAGGGCAAGGGATTTCTTGGAAAGTGCTGCATTCGGGGAATTTGAGGTAACTCAGGAAGTTACAGAACAAGGTGAGGTGAAAAGAGAAGGCAAGGAGAACCAATGAAGAGAGAAAGTTCTGACTCGGGCAACTCCTTATAAGCACATCAAGAAGATAGGGCCTGAAAATTCAAGTAAAAAGAACCCAAGTAAAGGTTGTGAGCTGTGAACCAGATAGTGACAGGGTCCGAATTAAAGTGCAGAAGGCCCATTAGAAGCATGTGTGAGTGGGTGTGAAATGGGAATATGATTTGGAAGCTGAGTTCGATGAAGAGAGCCTAAACCTGTGGTTCTGAGGTGGGAGCAATTTTGCCTCCCAGGGCACATTCAGCAATGTCTAGAGACAGAAGGGAGGTGCTGCTGGGTACCTGGAGTGGGCAGAGGCCAGGGATGCTGCTAAACATTCTACAGGGCACAAGCCTACCACCACCACCAAAGAATCATCTGTTCCAAAATGTCAGGAGTGCCACAGTTGAGAAATCCTGCTCTAAACTAAGGCAGCAGTAATGTGCACTGAAAAGGAGTGGAAACAGGAGGTAGAACAGAGGGGAGTAGGTGATTTATCAGACCCAAGGAACCATGGCTGGGCTATTAGGGCAAATGGTGAGCAGGGGCAGTCTTCACTGACAGAGAGAACTTATGTGGAGGACCAGCATAGGTGTGCGGGGCAGAAAACGCTGACTCCAACCTGAACACCGGATTGAGAACTGAGTGGGAGACATCTATGGAACCACAAAGTAGAAAGGGTATGGATCAGTTGAATACACAAGACTTCTTGGCCAAAGAGAAATCTTGGAAAGTAATTGCTTAGGGCATGAGGCAGTCAGCAGAAGGCACCAGTCGAGGGACAGAGATGAGGTTTAGTCTTTAACTGGATCTAGCACCAATCTATGCACAGATGGATGCCTGGAAGTGTTTGGGAAGCACCTGCCACTGGGGCTGATTCTGATTCTTGTAAGAGAAATGTGTAAATTATCTTTTTTTGTAGGAGCGAATACAGGCCGATGAAGTGATCGCAATTCTGGATCAAGAACAACAAAGGAAGCATGAACTGAATATCAACCCCAAAGATGAGCTATAAAAATGAGGAAAGAAAAAGTTCTATCAGATATTTATTTAAATTGTTAATCTTATGAGAACCTTTTTATTTTTGTACAGAGCCATGGTATAAATTAACAGGTTAATCCGAGTCACCAGAGCCCCCTTTTGTTCTCGAGGATGCTTGCTTTGCCTCACTCAGCCTGTCTATCTTGGTTTTTCATCGGGTCATCAACCCTCCCCCACCCCAACCCCCACACATGTGCATACACACACACACCTCGTTTGTTGCACATGCGAAAGCTGAAGCAGAAAGAATAAGCGCATTCTTGGCGAAACTACACCTCTCATGCGTGCTCCAGTTCTAAAGTTAGCGTGTGATTTGGACGCGAAGCCTTTCTGGCCCTGTGCCCTTGAGCAACACCCTCTCCCAGTCCTGGCAGCCATGAGCTGGAGTCTGAGGAGCCCCCAATGGGGTCTGCACTGCCTCATGCGTCACTGATTGGCTCTGAAAAGCATGGCAAAAGACGGAGGGCCCCAGCCTTCGCAGGGCCTTGGTGGAGTTAATTGGCTCTGGTATTCTCACCTGAGAACAAAGTGACACTGGAAGCTTCTATTCATCCTCCACAGTGCTCCAGAAAGGACTGCCCTCAGACTTGCGTCTTTTAAAAGGTGGTTCAGTGGGTTGAAGTAGAAGGACTCTTCACCCCGGTGACTTAGGAAGAAAATCTTCAATCCTGCCTGAATCAGGGCACCGCCCACACATTGCCTGAGTGTGGGGTCCTTTGGCCAGAAGGGGCATTTCGTAAGAAAGATGGATTTCTGACTGATTCCAATATTCACCTGCATGTATTTCGGTGTCCCCTCATCTTTGCTGCTATCCAGTTCACAGATTTGTGCTTGTGTCTGATTGTTTAATACAGGGAGCCTTAGTCTAACATTTGGCATTTATTTGTCTTCTCCCAAATGTTTGGTTTGTCTTCACGGAATGGCTTTGTGGCTTTGCGGACAGCCCAGGGACACCATTGGGCCATGACTAGTTCTGCTGGCAGGTGCTTTGGGGCCACAAGGAAAATGGAAGCACTATTTTTGAAGGAACAGAAATGGTTAGCAGCGGTGTTAGTCCGGAGAACCACTGGTCTGCGGCCAGAATTCTCAGGAAGCTCTTCAGAGACATTGTTTGGGGTGGAGCCCTGGGTGGTTCCGGCCTGGGGGAGCCTGTGCCGCTAACCAGTGGGAGATTCTCTGCCTCTTCTGATGGGCACTGGTAGAGGAGTAGTTCTTAAGTGAGCCAGCAGATCAAAACGTTTTCTGAAAATCACATTTACTCTTTTGCTGTTTATGATCGTGGTTGACAATAAGCATATTCATCCTTTGAGACTGAAAAACTGAGTCATAGTGAGTTATGTGCCGTCTGTTTCCCACCCAAGCTCCAGTTGGGAGAGCCCAAGGAGCATTAGATTATAATCCCAGCTGGATCAAGTATGCCTGTGTGACCTAGAGCTACCGTCTTTCCCTTTCTGGGCCTCAGTTTCCTTTTCTGAAAGCCACATAATTGGTTATAATCATTTCCAAATGCCCTCCACCCTCTCACTCAAACTACAAAGCAGATAAAAGACAAAAACAAGACGATCTTAGAAATGTGTGCAAATACAATCAGATTCACTTTGACAAACACTCGGAGAATCGGGAATGGGTTCGTTATGTACACATGTGATTTCAAAAACTTTAAACCCAACTTTAGGGCTAAAACGTCCTGAGCTTTGAAAAGGTAGATTTCTGTTTGCTTGCTGTCTCGCTGAGAAGCGTGTGCTGGCACTCTGATTTGCTGATAGGAGAATCTGGGCAAGATCTAATTTCTGTTTTCTGGCAGCAAGGCATCAACGAAGAAAACAGTCTTTGGCTCCTCGTAGCTCCCACTTCCTGGGTGCTGGGGGAGCCCCAGGAGGGGCAGGGACTTGGGCACTGATGCTGAGACGCCGCCCCGCAGAAAGTGGGTGATGGCCTCCAAAGATGTCGTGTGGATCCGCGTCGTGAGCCATGTGCTGACTGCACGGAGGAGTGATTCCTGTTTTTCAGGTTGCCCATGTCGTTTTACACCTGGGACATCATGTATCCACTAAAGCGTTTACTGTTTAATCTGCTCCGAATCAAACCATACACGATTTTCTTCAGATAGTTAGGGAGTGTCATCAGATGACTTGAGACAAACCTGAGCCGGGGCTGCTGAGTCGAGTGATGTGAGGATGCCCGGCCAGGGCGTCCACTACAGGGAGGGGTGCCTTTTTCGATTTAGCCCGAGATGGTACTTACTCCCCAGTCTATGGACCTGGACGGCTGTGTCGATCCAGAAGCGGTGCCTTTTTCTGATTCACTCAGAAATGCTGTATGTGCTGGAGACAGCCCCGGCTGGAAGGCCCGCCCACTTATTATGACCTCATGTCCGGGCCTCTGCGGCTATACCTCTTGGGGAACTACCACTGGTCTGATGACCATCCCTCCTTTGGGTGAAAAGCCTGCAGTTTCACAAAGCTTTTATTTTCACCGTATTATTGCATTGGATGCTTCTAAGCAGAGCTTGCTCACACACTAGCACCCCAGGACGTGTTCTGGGTACAGATCATTATGCCACTTCCCAGATGAGGAAATGGACGGCAGTGGAGGGAAACTGGAGGCTGTGATCACTTAGCTTGGAATGTCTGTGTCTGAGGTAGAAGCACAGCCTTTTGAACCGGAGGGGAGAGGGGCGCCTGGGTGGCTCAGTCGGGCAAGTGTCCTACTTCGGCTCAGGTCGCGATCTCGCTGTTCGTGAGCTCGAGCCCTGTGTCAGGCTCTGTGCTGACAGCTTGGAGCCTGGAGCCTGCTTCAGATTCTGTGTCTCCCTCTCTCTCTGCCCGCCACCGCTCACACCCTGTCTCTCTCTCTCACAAATATAAATAAACATTGGGGTGCCTGGGTGGCTCAGTCGGTTGAGCATGGGGCTTTAGCTCAGGTCATGATCTCGCAGTTCGTGGGTTCGAGCCCTGCATCGGGCTCTGTGCTGACAGCTTACAGCCTGGAGCCTGTTTCAGATTCTGTGTCTCCCTCTCTCTCTGCTCCTCCCCTGCCTCTCTCTCTCTCCTTCAAAAATAAGTCAAAAAAATTTTTAAATACATAAATAAACATTAAAAAAATTGAACAGTAGGGGAGAAAATTTAACGGGGTTGTTTGCTCCCTTGGCCATTCTTCCAGGTGTATTAAATATGAAATAATACATTAGCGTGAAGAGAAAAGTAAGATGTTTAGAAAATCTGAACTTTTGCTCCTCTCCTATTTTCCTGCTGAGCGATGTATGTTCCCCTTCTCTGCTCAGAGATACATCGAATGCAGGTTGCATAATTCGATTAGATCAGCCCCACTTTTGAAAAAAACACTATGTACCAGGCACTGCCTTCATGAAGCTCACAGAGAGGGTTCTTTCAGTCAGGGGTCATTTTCCTCTTCCTCCAAGGCACAAAGAACCTGGAAGGTCAATTTCTTCTTGAGAAAACACTGACACGAGACAGAGTGATATTCTTGGATGTGCAAGGTGCTTTCTTCAGAGCCCTGAATAAAAATTATTTGACAAGAAATTTTAGTGTTAATGCAGTCTTAATCATTACTGCGTACATAGCACTTTTTGGCGCTTATTCAGCTGAGGAAAAGCCACGGAATGAGTCACTACCATTTAATAATATATACCTGTGAATTTTAATTGAAGTACAAATGCTGAATGATTTCACATAAGACCGCCACAGGGAAGAACTGACGTCAAGGAAGGAGATGATGGGGGCCACCTCACCAGTCCCTTCTGCCAAATAATTAAACATTCTGGGGTGACTGACGGTGGTGTGGCTGAGAAGTGGGAGAAAGTTGAACTGTTCCCACATCCAGAACTCTTCAAGGAAACAGGAGCCATTTGGCAAACACTCCAGACCACAGGTTAGATTGGGCCCATGGTAACGATCCCTCTCTTCCTCTTGCCAAGAAGCCTGCGATGTGAAGTGACCTCCCCACCTAGTCCCACAGCCCACCCGCAAATCCCCTACTCCCAGATAATTTGATGTTTCCAGCATGAGACATAGGGCTGTTTGTTTGGGACCCGGTTGATTTCCCCAGACCCACTGAGACAGGTAACGTCAAGCACTCTTTGAGCTCACTGCTGGGTTGGAGCTGCAGACTGATGCTGTCAGAGCTTCCCCTTACAGCCTATCCACGGAAAATCACCACGTTCTCTGTGCCCCCTACCGACCTTTGAAGCCAAACAACGTCAAGTCTGGAACAATCTGATCATGGATCTTGGCTTGCTTCGCAATGGATGGCATCAGCCATGTGAAAAGTTGGCATGGGAGTCACACCTGCCCTCAAAAATCTTGTTAAGGGCCCACAAGAAAAATAACCAAACAAGATGTCCCTGCCCTCTCTTTTCCTGTCACACATTTGCCAGGAGGAACGTCTGAATGCTCCTTCCATTCACTCTACAACATACCTTTTCTAGCCACTTGATAGGATACACCTGAGAGGAAGGGGAACCGAAGGTAACAAGAGCAGACTTTAACAGCCTTTCCACTCTATCTGTCCTTCTCCTCAGGCTTTCTTCATTCCAGTCTCCAACAATGAACTGGGTGTCATTCATCTATCTGGGAACTCTTGCCCTTGAACCCTTTGGTTAGATTTAGGTGCCTCCTTTCTCGATGGTAGTGTGATGGCCTAGGCTTTGGAAACCCTATCCAACTTCTAGTTAAACCTTCCCTTCTTCTCCCAAGTTGGTGCTTCGACCTCGGAATTACTACCTCATGGTGGGCGGGGGTAGAAAAGAGGACTAAGGAAGACACATTACCTGCTATGTCTCATCTTTTTCCACTTGTAAATCATATATGCCATTGTTTCAAAGGGTTGTAATCATGGCTGGCATTTATAAAGCTTTTTTATGGACTCGAAGCACTTGGCAATCATACATAACTACACAATTATCTTGAGAGACACATCAGTGCAATCTTCATTTTGTAAACAGGGAAAATGAACAGTTGCGGGGGAGGGTTGGAGTAGAGCTCTGGTCGCCCCTGAATTCATTAATCAGACAGTTTTGAGTGGCTGCTCCACGGTGGGTTTAAGGAGTTATTCAAAAATTACTAAGATCCCATCCCTTCCTTTAAGGAATTCAAAGCAAAGTGGAAAAAAAAAAAAAAGATGTAAACAAATGAAACAATGCAAAATGAAGGAAGTGCTGTGATAAAGAGTTACAATAGAGGGCACCTGGGTGGCTCAGTTGGTTGAGCCTCCAACTTTGGCTCAGGTCATGATCTCACAGTTCGTGGGTTCGAGCCCTGCGTCGGGCTCTGTGCTGATAGCTCGGATCCTGGAGCCTGTTTCCGATTCTGTGTCTCCCTCTCTTTCTCTGCCCCTCCCCAGCTTGTGCTCTGTCTCTCTCTGTCTCTCAAAAATAAATAAACATTAAAAACAGAAAATAAGATAAAAAGTTTCAATAGAAACAGGGACAAAAAGGCCATGTGAGTTGAGAGAAGGGAGTGGTTGCAGAGACCTTTTTTCACCAAAAAGGCACCAGTTCATTGGACACTGGCTCTGCCACCCATAAGCAGAAATGAACCACGTGACCTCTCATCACAGCACAGTATCCTCCACTGAAAAAGCACAGGGTGTCGCCTGGATGATTTCTTGGGTTCTGAAATGTCAAACTGTCAGAAAAAGAGTTCACGCAAAAGCTGGTGTTCTGGAGGGGGCACGGAATGGGATCTTTATTGCAGTTTGCCCTGGGAAAGCACTTTAATGAATGCTGTGAAAATCCGAATAAATACCACTTTATAAGGAAGTTGTTTCTTATTACCCTGTGAGGAGGTATATTTAAGTGGGTGGGGTGAAGCCGCCTGGGACCATGCCTCTTCCTGAAAAGCAGAGGAGCAGTGAGTGTCAGGGGGAGCTGAAGTAAACCCCCTCCTTCAGTGAGCTCTTCCAGTGGCCTTTTCTTCTGCCCATGAGTCCACGAACATGCATCTGATCTCACATGCCCTGGAGCCAATCCACTCACTCAAATTCTTAACCTTTCATCTTAGAAATGGGAATAATGAGCATATCCCAGCCCACCTGAGGACAGTCAGGTGTGTTGTCTGAAAAGCCTCAAGCATTTGGTAAAATTAGTCAAGGTGTTAGCAAAACCAGAAAGCTGCGCAATGCTTTAGTAAGGACATCTCTTCCAATGACAAGCAGGGCACGGGGTTTCAGAGGCTTTGGGAATCTTTGGAAGCAAATCATTTCCAACAGGAGTTAATGGGACCCATTTGCCTCATTTCAAACCCAAGGGCTGCGATAGGACCTCCTTCAATAAGTGTTCAATCATACTTACTGTGTTTGTTCTCTGTACCTGTTTTTGGTTTATTCAACTTTGCAAATGCCTTTGAAGGTCTTAGGTAATTATATTGCTTAGATTTAAAATAAATTATAGAGCCCCGAGGCTTAGAAGCTAACTTCAAGGCTTCTGGTCAGAGGAATATGCTGGGGTCTCCTGATACTCCAGTGTTTAGCCACATTTACTGAACAGACACCAGTATTTCTATTGGATTTGAAGTTGAGAGTTTCAGGACATGATATTCTCACAAGATCATATGAATTAGAATTATACTTCTTTAAAGTTCATATTGGTAAGTAAATAAAAACTTATTTTGCCCCCCCATCTAAGATAAAGATGTGACAATATGTTTTAGCAAATTGGGTTCTGAGTGGTCTTCGTTTGAAATGTATTCTGCTTTTAGGTACTTTGTACAAGTGAAAAACAGGCGTGAAGTCATTGTTGGGACTCCCTTGACTGGATTCCTGGAGGAATGTTCCATTTTCCTTCATCGTTTATAGCATTGTGGTCACTGTTTTGCAACATCCCAGTAGACAAGGTCGTTATTCACATACAGGGAACAGGAAGCCCGGAATAGATGAATACTTTGCCTTAAGTCAAAGTCACAAAGACGTCAGCTTCCCGAGTGAAAACTAAGTGGTTGGATTCTCTAAGGACACGCTGCAGTTCTGGCCATTCTTTTGAAGAGGTGGGAGGGAGGCGGAATTGTAAGGAGCCTATCTGACCCCAGGACTCACCGCTCCTCACACCCCAGTGGGAATCTGGAATGAGGCTACTGTCCTCAGCCAGATGGTTGCCACGGCTACTCTGAGTGTGCCAGGTGTGATGAAAGCTCTGCTCAGACATGCTTTGGGTTCCTTGCAGGGAGCTCTTTGAGCCTCCTCTGAACTTCCAGGCCGCAGGGCTGAGCATAGGGTACAGATTTCTCTTCCAGACATTTGGCATCTGTGTAATGATTTTTGTCTCTACGGGTAATACAAGTACATCAGATGCTGCTCCCTGTACCATGAACTTTGCTTTGAAGCGCCAGCGAGACACTTCAAAGGCTCGGCACCATGCAGAGATTCTGTTCCTGGGGACTCTGCTCTGTCGAGGTGTGCCCATCAACCTGGGACACATTGCCTACCGAGGCACTTACAGCTAAAGACCGGTTGTCAAATATGTCACAGGTGACAAATTGGCATACTGAAAGCTTCAAACCGCACTGCCTTCAGAATAAGCATAGAATGTACATCATGCTTCGAACTCTGTGCGGGGAGAAAAGTGTCATTTACATGCAGCATGATTTACAAACTACAGAAAACGAGACTGAGATTAGAGTGGGCTGCAAAGCTCAGCACAGAGTTCTTTGGGTCATTGTTTCAAGTCCACATTGAACTGTCCAGAGCTATTTAGACTGGGAAGATCAAGCAAGCCTGTGGTGGAAACTCAAGGGAGAATCACAGACATAATAAAGTTCTGTATTTATAATTCAGCAAATAAAGGCCGCTGCAAATAGCCAGCTCCAGGTTGGAAGGGGTTTGGAGAGCATCTGGTCCTACAACCCTTCTTTCAGAGTTGGGGAAACTGAGGCCTAGAGAAGAAATTGATTTATCCGACTTTACTCCAAAAGCTGCTGGTAGAAACTGGACTTAAACCCAGGTCGCCTGACTCCTGGTCCATCCAGAGCACTCTCAACAGAGTCAGGGGAGAATAGCTGGGAAGAACGCAGGCTTTGTGCCACCCAGACTTGGAATATTTGCAGCCTTTTACCAGCTCTCTGATTATGGACACATTTCTTGTCCCCTCATATTCGATGCCTTCATCCATAAAAGAAGTAGTAATAACGATCTGTTGAGTGATCAGATTTAATTGGGACAATAGAAGGAAAATGTCAAACACACAGCAGGCAAACGTTAAAAGGTAACCGTTGTTTTTACTACAGGAGAACAGTTTTGTAAAAAGAAGAAAAATGAATATGATTATGATTTCTCTAACAGTGCTTTTTCAGCTCTCATGATTTTTTTTTTTTTAATGCATGCTCCCATGAAGCATCTCGAAATCTTCTAAGTTAATTTTCATACAGTTAGATTTAAAAATTATCTCTGGCCATGAACAGCACTCTTCTTGCTGGGGGCAGGGGCACAGGGGAGGAGAAACTGGTTATACAATATTGAGAGGCTGTTTTAATTCCAAACTAGTTGTCAGCCCCCAGTCTAGAAGGAGATCCTGGCTTCCCTGCCCACCTCATCTGGTCCTCTGATGCCCTAGCCTCATGCACTGGGATATTTCAGCAACGTTTCTTAGTTGTCCCTGTTCCAGCTCGTTGGAAGGCACAATTTTTTTTCTAGTCCTTTTACTAAGCATTCTCTCACTTTCATTTCCATGGTGTAGAAAACACAGAATCAAAGCTTAGCAGCAGATGGCACTATCAGCATACTTTGCATTAAGGGGTAAAAAAAAAAAAAAAAAAAAAAAAAAAAAAAAGAAAAGAAAAGAAAAAAAGTAGGATGCCTTCATTCATTCATTCATTCATTCATTTTGACAAGTGTCAATTTAACATCGAATATGTGTTCAATATTGAGAAGGATGCTAAACAAACATAAGAGGTGGCCCTTAAGTTTCGGGGGGAAGACCGTGTGATATGAGAGGATACTCAGGGGACCTGTGTGAACATAGAGGATGTATGTTCTGGTGGTTTTTGAAGAGAACAAGATGGCGGCAGGCTTAAACAGCAAAGGTAGAATTTTTTGAGGGAATTGGTCTAGAGCCGTTCCTTCAAGGATGAGTAGAATGTAGAATGGCAAAAATGAAAGGGGGTACATGAAACAAATTGTCAAAGCAGAGTTACCCGCTGTCCTGACCTTCAACAGCACTATATCCCTGGCAGCTACTGTCCCAAGTCTGACCCCTATGGCTTACAGAAATCCTCATGGCTCGGGGCGCCTGGGTGGCTCAGTTAGTTGAGGAACCAACTCTTGATTTCAGTCCAGGTCATGATCCCAGGGTTGTGGGATCAAACCCTGTGTCAGACTCTGTGCTGAACATGGAGCCTGCCTGAGATCCTCTCTCTCTCTCCCTCTGCCCCACTCCTCCCTCCCCCTCTCAAATAAAAATATTAAAAAGATATAAGAAAAAAAGAAAAAACGAAATCCTCATGGCTCACATGGGTGGCCGCTTTCACAACCATGATGCCATTTGACTCTTACTGCAATTCTATGACTTTAGCTTTACCCACATTGTTATCCTAATTTGATTAATAAGAAAATTGAGTCCCTCAGAGGGAAAGTGACTTGCTTAAAGTCACACAGCAGTCTCTGGCAGTGCTGGGATCCAAAACTGGATTGCATCCCAGCTCATGAAGCAGAAAACCAAGGCTCTTGTGACACAGGCCATCACAGCAGAGAGAGCTTGGGACGCAGAGCAGATCAGTTTCAGCTGTCAGTCTGGGTTCGGGTTACTGAGGGCTTGACCAAGAGCTAGACTAGACTGTGTGGTGTGGGGCTGATCCTGTAAACCTCAGGAAGGATTCTGAGGTTTGGGGAAGCTAGACACGGATGTTACACGCTGCAGCTGCATATGAGGCAATGGAAGAAAAAGGACAGGAATCAGGGAGACGAGCGAAGAAACTGTTACAGAAATCAAGGCTGGGACTGGGGAGTAAATGGGAGTGCTCTGTTCTAGCGGGGAGATTTTGTTATTGTCATTAATTCCTCTCTTGTAGAAGTAAAACAAAGCAGACTGACTTTAAAATGGTGGTTTTGAATTCCCTATAGACAACATGTCCCCTTACTCCCTGCACCCAGAGAGGTCTAATCCCACTCCCCTCTACCACACACACACACACACACACACACACACACACACACACCTGAGCCCACTACTGCCAAGGCATACCATGAGGACAGCCCCAATCAGGCTGGGGACCATGGGACAAGAGGGAAAATGACTAAGGAGAGCATATTGAAGAAAAAAGAAATAAGGACTTGGTGGCTGACAGAGTCACCAAGGAAAGAAGATTAAAATCATGAGTCTGAGCTCTGGAGCCTAGGAAAAGAATGCCATTGATGCAAATAGAGAGATGAGGGGGAAAAGTAAAAGTAAACTGGTTCCATAGAGAGCATGACCTTATTGGACATGAGGACTCCTAGTAGCTGCTGGACACTCAGCTGAGTACAAATTTACTTCCTACTCTGCTTATTGATTTCTTGCTTTTCACTTTTTTAAAAAATTTTTCTAATGTTTATTTATTTTTGAGACAGAGACAGAGCACAGTCAGGGGAGGGGCAGAGAGAGGGGGAGACACAGAATCTGAAGCAGGCTCCAGGCTCTGAGCTGTCAGCACAGAGCCCAAAACGGGGCTTGAACTCATGAACCGTGAGATCGTGATTTGAGCTGAAGTCGGATGCTTAACGAACTGAGCCACACAGGCGCCCCATTGCTTTTCACTTTTGAGTAAAAACTTAGAAATGATTTTTTTTTAAAAAGTCTTTTACAAGTAGGGAAATGAGGGATAGAACTGCCAAGTTATTAGTGTTACCACTCCTTGTGCAAAACCCTTCTGCTGACATCAAAACAAAGCCTATGGCCTTTTTATTCTTAGGGCTCACAGAACTGTGCACATCAGGGCCCCTGTCTACACCCTCTTTTCCTGGTTATCTCGTCCCAAACACAGTCCCCCCTTTTACTCTCAGATGTTTGCCGTCTTTTCTCTCTACATGGAGCACTCTCAAGCTCCCAACTCCCCCAGCTTCACCAGGAAACTCTCACTGTGGGCCAGTGTCACCCGTTCCTGGGGGAGAAGCTGAGGCTAAAACCAGGATGGCCCCAGACAAACCTGGACAGTCTGCTCTAGTGTTGGATGCTTCTTCCTCCAGGAAGCCTCCTCTGACCTGCCATAGCCCTGGGCTAAGTTCAGTCTCCCTGCTGAGGAGTCCGGCTCTGACCTTTGTTGCCTTCTCACTTTCCTAATTACTAAGTGGCCATCTTCCCTGCTTTCCACAGCGGCTGTCTTAGTGCCACCTCGTCTCTCCCTGCGCTGGTCCAAGCAAACTTTGTCTCTCTGTTGAAGGAATACAGCAGCTTCCTAACTCCCACTACTTCCCTACTTCCACCATTGTCCCCCTGTCAGTGTATTCGCCATGAAAAAAAACAGTCATCCTTTCAAAACGTAAGCCAGATTGTGTCTCTCCTCTGCTCCAAATCTTTCACTTGTTTTCCATCACACTGGCTGAGCCTTTACAATGGCCCACAAGACTGAGCCAGTTACCTCTCTGCCCTCACCTCCTTTACACTCCCTGCTTACTTAGCTTCAGTGATACTGGCCCCCTTACTGTCCTAGACCGTGCCCGGGATGCTCCTGCCTCAGGGCCTTTGCATACACTGTTGATGCTTGTACCTTTCTCCCTTCAGGTGTTCGCAGGGCTCATCCCTCATGTCCAGCAATCAGGATCAAAGCTCACGTTCTTAGGGAGGTGTTCCATGACCTTGCTTTATGCTTGAATTCCTACAGCTGAAATCCCCTCTCTGGTTTATGTTTTCACAGCACTTACAACCTATTTCACCTCATTTAATTTATCTGCCTATCTCCCTCCTCTCCAAATGTAGTTTCTAGGGCGGGAACTGTATTCGTTACGGTATTTCCAGACTTTAAAATAGTACGTGGCACAGAGCAGAACTTGAGAAATATTTATTGAAAGCGTGCATACGTGATTCAGTGAAGGAGTCAATGAACACAGTGGAGAGGGCAGCTGACGGAGCCTCAGAGTTTTAGTGTAGCCACTCTGGGTTTGGGTGCTTTTCCCCTCTAGCTCTTATTTTCTCCAACTGGTTTGGGTACTTTTTCCCTCTAGCTCTTATTTTCTCCAACTGCAGAATGAAGGATTTGGACTCGGTGCTCTTTAAGGACACCACAAATAGTGGTATTCTCCTAACCTACCAGTCAGTGCTAGGGAAGCAGCAGGCTCCAATGTTGTTATCAACCTGGCCTTGAAAGCAAGGAAACATTAACCGGCAAACTGAAGCGTTGTGCACGTTACAAGTGATAAAAATATATATACAAGAGACAGGAGGATTCCATACATGAGGAAATTGTCAAGAAGACGAATGATGGAGCTGAGCTGACACAGACAATTTATTATGGGGCTAGCACTGTACCTCACCCCAGGGACAAATTGCCCTAGCAGCCTGGAAAATGACACCAAGGGCGGGCCAATCCCCATCAGATTACAAAGCCCGGCACTGATACAATTTGTGATTAGAGCACTGCTTGCAAATCTTTCCTCACACCCACCAAATGGCCCCCAGAGTGGGTGGATTCTCAAATTAGTCATATGAGAACAGAGGGTTTAACAGAAGAGGGATTCTAGGAGGTTCTAGGCTGTTCCATTTTCAAATGCAGCAGCCCTTCAGAAATGGGAAGTAATTCAAGATGCACATATTTTCTCTCTATTGCTACGCTGCCTCGGGTGGGAGAAACAAGTCGGCCGCCATCTTAGGGCACTTGGAAAGACGGTGGAAAGGGCTGGAGCAGTTCATGTAAAGGAGACACTCAGAGTGCTACAGCCGCCACACCCTGCGAGTGGGGGACCAGACCGGTTATTCAGCTTCTGCTGTACAGCTACCTTGTGGATACAAACCTGAGCCCAGGAAGGTCAGCCAGTTATTCTGCAGTAACCGAATCCACCATGTTGCGATGCTTATCAGCAGGATCGCCCTCTGCAGTTGTGGTTGAATAAGATTTTGCTGTTGTCATCTTGTTTGGTAACACCGAGATAGCAAGTGTTGCAAGTGTAATTATTACTTCTGAAATGCCCTCTTGGCAGTTGCTGGTGGTGTACCTCTATGTGGTGTGTGTGTGTGTGTGTATCTACCATTCTCCTCAGTGTTCTCAGAGCGGTCTGGGAACTTGGATTCCACCTCAAGGAAGTAACCGTGGATTGGATTTATATCCAACTGATAGATAATGCCAGAGATTGTGTTGAATGTTTCCTTGTGCTCTCAAACCTTTTAAGCTAGTACCTTTGGTTCCATTTTACAGACAAGGAAATTGAGGCTCAAAGAGGTTAAAACCATAGTGAGAGCAGTTTGCTAAGCCCAGAGTTAAGGATTTTAGGATTTGTTCCCTAGACATGGAAACATTTTTTTTTTTTTTTTTTTTTTTTTGAGAGAGAGAGAGAGAGATAGAGAAAAATAGAGAACACCAGCAGGGGAGAAGGGCAGAGGGATAGAGAGAGAGAATCCTAAGCAGGCTTCATACTGAGCATGGAACATGACATGGGGCTCAGTCCCCCGACAACTGGGATCACAACCTGAGCCAAAAACAAGAGTTGGATGCTTAACTGACTGATCCACCCAGGACTGCCTTGATACAATTTAAAATTGTATGAAGTAAAATAAAAATGAAATCTTAAGAGGAACATGACTGTATAAAACAGGAAAAATCAGGCTTCTTGGGTTGAAGCAGGACTCTGGACTTTGGAGCCCTGTCCACCTGCCCCCCTCATCCTCCTCTGTGGTCTCCCTAGAGCTGTGTGGGGCACATTCCAAATAGCCTGCTGGGTGAACTCCAAGTTGCCCCCAGCTTGAAAGTGCTATGAGTCTATGATTCTGAGAAATTCCTACTCAGATCACATGCAGACTATCAACTCCTTCCTCTGGACGACTACTGCAACTAGCCAGACCACAGATACAGGATGCTGAATTTCTTCAGGAGTTTACATAAGTTTACAAAAGCATAGAATGTCATAGAGGGAAAAGCATAGAAATCAGCAAGTCTAAAAACCCCACATACCTAATAATAGGATAATAATTTTTTGTTTTATTTAAAGCCCAGAAAGAAGCCCAGAAAGAAGAAATGATTTGCCCAGGGAAGTCAGTCAGTCACTTGTCCAGTTGTCTTGTCTTTTAGAGAGGTGATATTTACAATATATGGCAACTAGTGTCCCTTAAGCAATCAGAACAAATAACATGCTGGGACAGGGTCTGAGGGAGGCCCACCATGGCAACTTTTAACCCATCAGTTGTTAGACTGTGAGGTTGCCACAGGGGTTCTAGAGGAAGGATTGAGGGTACCAGGGCAGCGAAGTTTGAGATGGTCTAGGGGCTGGGCTGGGGGAAGTGGCTTCTTACAAATGACCCAGAATTGGGGCGCCTGGGTGGCTCGGTCAGTTAAGTGTCTGACTTTGGCTCAGGTCATGATCTCACGGTCCATGAGTTCGAGCCCCGAGTCGGGCTCTGTGCTGACAGCTCAGAGCCTGGGGCCTGTTTCAGATTCTGTGTCTCCCTCTCTCTCTGCTCCTCCCCTGTTCAAGCTCTGTCTCTCTCTGTCTCAAAAATAAATAAACGTTAAAAAAAAAAAATTTAAAAAAAATGACCTAGAATTATTTAGCGACTAGTCTACCCATCATGGTACAACATAGCGGAACAACAGTCCTTGCCTTCATGCATTAATTCAGCAGAATACCCAAAGCTGCACGATTTCCTTGCAGCTGCTATTAAGGTAACTGTGACTTTGTCCCAGTGCTGATGCTGCTTCCTTTCCAGGAGAGGAAAGAAGAGGCAGAGAGGAACAGAACTTCTGCCAGCCAAGTGTCACATCAAAGCATTCCACCCAGATCCACACAGGTGCAGATACCTGAGGGCCATCTCCAAGCAGATAGTGCCATCTCTGGTAATTGGGTTGACATCATCTTGCAGCCTTAGAGGATTTGAATCCCTCCCATGACTCCTTCCACCTCCCACCTGGTGGTGAAAACCTCCGGCTGGGAGCTCATGATATGCAAAGGCAGATGCAGGGAAACTACAATGTCATACTCCTCAAGGGAGAGACTTCTCTTAGGTTCTGATCCAGACGCCTAAAGGGAAAAGGGGATGAAGGCCCCGGTTGCCTACAAGTGGGTGCAAAGAGGGAGCCAAAGATGGTCATAGAAACATATACTCATGGGATTAGAAGTCTCCTTAATAGTCATCTAGTGCTCCCCACCCCCGCCCCATCCCTGGGCCCAGACTTGAATCTTCAAACTGGACCAGCCCCAGCCAGACTGAAAGATGTGCTGTTCCTAAATGAGCCTTGGTTTCCCTCACTTCCAGATCTTTCTACATATAGTCTCCTCAGCCTACATTTCCCCCCTTCTTCCCCTGATGCTTCTTGGGCCCATCTCCTTCTTGTCTTCTAAATCTCATTTCAGAAAATATTTAAGTAAGGTCTGTATTAGATGTCCTTTAGAAATGTTTCCACAGCCACTGGAATTTCACACATGTAGCACTCACTACACGGATGTTTTCATCTCTGTCTCCCTCCCTAGACTGTGAACTACATGAGGACAGGGATTGGCTCTATTATGCTGATCTAGCAGTACCTCCAACAGGACCTAGCACAACAAAGGCATTACAAAATATGAATGGGGGCGCCTGGGTGGCTCAGGCGGTTAAGCATCCAACTCGATTTCAACTCGTGTCATGATCATGAGATTGAGCCCCGCATTGGGTTCTGTACTGACCGCACAGAACCTGCTTGGGATTCTTTTTCTCTGCACCCTCCCCCTCTCTCTCTATCTCTCAAATAATAAATAAATTTAAAAAATGTGAAGGAAGGAATGAATTAATGAATGAATTGCTACATCTTGATCCCTGGCAAAGTATTTGCATTCATAAATATTATCATTGCACCAGACTTATGAAGAAGAAAAGACTTGTTAGGTTTATAAGAAGTAATATTTTAATTCCCATTTTATGGATGAGGAAAAAAAATCCTCTGAAAGAAGAGGAAAAAAAAACGTTATATATATTTAGAATATATATGGGCCATTCATTGTGCTAGGACTCTCAAAACTTTTATCATTTTTATCCTTGTACCTGACCTGTGAAGAGTTCAGCACATTTTTAAAATTTATGTTGGGGCGCCTGGGGGGCGCAGTCAGTTAAGCATCCAACTTTGGCTCAGGTCATGATCTCCCAGTTCCTGAATTTGAGCCCCACGTTGGGATCTGTGCTGACAGCTCAGAGCCTGGAGCCTGCTTCAGATCCTGTGTCTCCTTCTCTCTCTGCCCCTCCCCCACTCGCGCTCTGTCTCACTCTCTCTCAAAAGTAAGTAAAAATTAAAAAAAAGAAATTAATGTATGTTGTCAATTTACACACTCGTTTCAGCGTACAGTTCTATGGGTCCTGACAAATGCATCGGGTTATACCGCTGCCACCTCGATTGCAATACAGAACTGTTCCATGGCCCTCCACATGCTGCCCTTTGTAGCCATGCCCTCCCCACTGCACCCCCCTCCAGCTCCCTGCCAAGCCCGGCTGTGTTCTCCATCACTGTAGTTTGCTTAAAATCCGAGAATTGAAGCAACTCACTCAAAGTGAGCAGCTAGTGGGCGATTAGGTTTTGTCTTTGAGCCCAGGATTCTGATTCCCTGTGAGGGTGGAAAGCGAAAGCTCTGCTCCAAGGAAAACAGCTGTGCTATTCCCTGGCCCACCTCCCACCTCCACCGACAGGGCCCTGTCCTTGGTCCGTGTTCCACGGAGGCAGGGCAAACATGGCCTCATTACAGAAGGCAGAAATCTGATAAAGCTCCACCTCTGATCATTCAGTAGGTTCTGAGGGAAGACTGTGTTCCTACCCAATGGAATGAACTGAAAACCATTATGATCAGCAGGCTGCTTAGCCGACTGTGGTGTAAGAGATTGGTCTTTTTCCAGTTCCCTCACTTATCTCCAAGACAAGAGGGTTCTGAGGGAAGGTCACTGCTAAACATTTACCTCCCCACCAAGGCCCCAGGGCCCTTTTCCAGACATGGATCGGACTGCAGGTGAGCCTTGCTTGCACAAGGTGGGTGCCGCTGCTAATTGGGCTGATGTAATTAACCGTCGCGGTTGTGCCCCTGGGAAGCCAGCCACGGTCTCAGCTTGAGCGGCCTCCCTGGGCCAGCCTGCGGTGTGGGCACGCATCTTGCCGGAGCTCTGAATGCAAACAGGTTTAGAGGCGGCTTCAAAAGCAGAGAGCTGGACTACAGCTGGGAGAGGGCCATTTCCCTGGGGGACGCTGGCTTCATGGGACCTAAGGGATCGAGAAATCATTTCATGTTCATCCTGCTTTTAATCAGGGTGGCAGGATATTGGTGCCACTTTTGTCTAAAGATAATCTCTTTTCTAAATAATAATAGAACAAGTACTTGTTTTGGGCTGAAGGAAGATAAGTGAGTTCTGATCTGCCCTGACAGATACAGGAAATAGCTGTGGGCCTCCAGCATTTAACCCAGCCCCCCCCCCCCCCAACTGCTTCCCTTCAGTCTGGGACCCCGCCCCTGCCTTTCTTCCCTCCCTGGATACCTTAGGAAATAATTTGTAATTTACTAGGGCTCCTGCTCTCCCTCAAGTTGCAAGCCTGTGCTGCAAAACGCCATCCATCTCTGCCACCCAGTGAAGCTGGATCTGCTCCTGAGGGCTTTGGAGATAAGTAGCCCTGGTGCTTTAGGTGTGGAAGCCTCCAGAGACCCCAGCCTTTGCACCCTGTGTTCTCTGCTGACAGGCTGCAGCAGCAACAGACCAAAACCCTAGGCTCACACACAAAACCAGGGACAGCAAGTAATGGAAGGAAGTTCACAGGCTATGAAAACCCCACCTTCTGGCCAAGTTACCTGCTGGCTGGGTGATCTTGGAAGAGTTGCTCACCTTCTCTATGAACATCATCTTCCTCCCCTGTGCAACAGTATAAGTGATACTGATCCTTGTAGGGCTGTAGACAGAATAGTGCATGTCAAGTGCATACAGAACACGCTGGATAGTAGTAATTATAATCACCCCCATTATCATCATCACTGTTCCTACACAGAGTTTGGTTTAAAACAACGGTGTTTGGGTATTTTTGTAAATTATATACTCGATGTGTTCTCGGTCTTTTGCTACCAATCCACAATATGATACAACATGAAGAACGTCCCAGCTAACGCCTGGCCTTTATTACTGAATGGAACTTCTGCCCTGAGAGCCTGTTGCGTTTCACCTTAAATTTGGATATACACCAAGTAGTAGATGGAAAAGTTTTCTCTCTCCCTGAGCCCAGAGCCCAGAGCCCAGAGCCCAGGACTAAGCCAACACTGCCAGGCTTGGCCCTCTGCTTCCACATCCTACCCTGGTTCTTCTGCGCCCCCCACCCCACCACTACCCCAACCTCAGAATCAAAGCTCCTCCTAAATAGAATGCAACTTCTAGCCAAAATAAATACTTGGTAAAAGAAAAAAAAAAAAAATCTCAAGAGATCACAGACCAGCAATGAAAAGAAGAGAATGGGAATCCTCTTCTTTTCCTACGTCTGCCACTTTCCCAGTCTGGAGACCTATGCCCTGAAGTTGGGCGTCATTCCTCTGACTGAGAGTGGACATCCTCCCATCTCCTTCAGACTTTGCCTATTTCAGGGGGTGTTCCTTTGCAATGATGTCTGGGCATCAGAGGAGAGGGTGTGAGCCCCACAGAATACGGGGGTTCAAGTCATGAGATGTCAGGTCATTTGAATGCAGAAAACTCCCTTTAACACTAGAGGTATTAGTGCGGGGCTAATGATGTCATGATCCATTCATTGACTATTTCCTGGACCAAAATGATAGCCGATACCCTCCTTTCACTGTCTTTTGAGGTACCTCCTGCCTCCTCTTTTTAGATCTAAAAATTTGGGACCAAATGAAAAAAAGACGTGGATTAGGTAAATAATTAATCCATAAAACAACCCCCTAATTCATAGGTTCCCTGGTAACATGTCTAAAGTTAAAGGTGAATTTAGCTTGTGTCTTTGTCCATTGAATATATATGAACTTTCCATCACACTAATATTCAGAATTTAAAGATCAACTTTCCAGGATGCCTGGGTGGCTTAATTGGTGAAGTGTCCAACTTTTGGTATCAGCTCAGGTCATGGCCTCACGGTTTATGAGATTAAGCCCTGCATCAGGCTCTGTGCTGATAGCTCAGAGCCTGCTTAGGATTCTCTCTCCCTCTCTCTCTCTGCCCCTCCCTCCCTCCCTCCCTCTCTCTCAAAATAAATAAACATTAAAAAAATAAAAATCAGCTTTAATCTTAGGGCTTTGAGCTAGTACTGACATTGGCTTTGAAATCTCTTATCTTCTTTGGAGAGAAAAACTGAGGATCAAAAGAAATTTTCAGATATAGCCAGTATCACAGTAAATAATCACATGACTTAATCTTTCCATTCTTAAACTACTCTTCCAAGGACCTTACAGGCTTAGTTCCTCACCCATAAAATGAAGATTATAATTATCCATTTTCTATGCTATGAAGAAATACGCCAAAAATATCTAAAGTAGAAATCTCTAAATTCAACAGTAGTTTTTTATTTTATTTTATTTTATTTTAGAGAGAAAGAGAGAGTAGGAGAAAGGGGCAAAGGGAGAGAGAATCTTAAGCAGGTTCCATGCTCAGGGCAGAGCCTGACTCGAGGCTCAATCCCACAACCCTGGGATCATGACCTGAGCCAAAATCAAGAGTCAGATACTGAAGCAACTGGGCCAACTCGGCTTCCATCAGTAGTTATTTTTAAATGGTGGGATTACAAGTAAACTTATTTTTTGGTTTTTTTTCATGTTTTGCAGTTTTTAGCACAAAACAATGTATTTTTTTAACTTTATTTATTTTGACAAAGAGAGAGAGAAAGAGAGAGAGAGCATGAGCAAGGGAGGGACAGAGAGAGAGAGAGGGAGAGAGAATTATAAGCAGGCTCCTCACTGCCAGCACAAAGCCTGGCTCAAGGCTTGAACTCACCAACCATGAGATCATGACCTGAGCTGAAGTCCAGAGTCAGACACTTAACTGACTGAGCCACCCAGACACTCCAAACAACTTATTAATTTTATGCTAAAGAGATATTAGTTAAACATCATATTTCATAAGGCTGTATAATGCATAAGAGTTGTGCTATAACAATAGTTACGTTATTCAGTTATTACTCAGCTTCTCTACCATTTTATAAATTCTTAGGCCTTGCGGTACCCTTTTCCTGGGGAGTAGTCCCAAGCAAAGAATCTAGGGGACTCAGAGGCTACTCAGTGAAGCATCCTGTACCCTTCTAGCCATTTAAAGACAAAGTCATTTAGCCTGCGTATCCCTGTACCAATGCAGAATGTAGCCAACAACTCAGTCATAGACTCACATCACTCTGTTCCATGTTCCTGAGGTTCAGGCCCGGCCAAATGAAGAGCTCCTGGGTGAGGACACCCAGGGTGGGAAACAGAGCACTGAGTCATTCCATTCTCACCACATGTTAACTGCGAGGCCTCAGCCCACCCATTAGCCTCAGGCAAAGTCTGTTGGCCACTGTTTCTCCATCTGTGGGCCCCAATGCTGACCAATCGTCCCCTCTGGCACCTTATAAGGGAAAGCTAATTAGAAAACTCACCTTGTAAGAATGCTGCAGAAAGACCTTTCACACGGAGTAGAACCACAGTGCCCAGAGGCACTGTGACTCAGTGGTAGAGCTGACTTCCAACACCCAGGTCTGATCACTCTCCAGCCAAAAAAATAAAGGGAAGATGTATCTGGCAAAGGCCAGGCCAATTCCCACGGGACCAGCCACAAAAATAGTGCACGGGAGTGGCAGGTCCTCAAAGCACTCAAGAAAGTCTAGTTACATGTACAGTGACAGAAAGAGAAGGGAAGAGATCAATCAGCTCATTTACTCATTTGTTTATTTTATTAGTGTATATTGTCTGCCCCTAATGTATCAAGGGCTGTGTTATTTGTTATGGGGAAAACAGAGATGAATCAGATAGCCCTAGCCCTCAGGTCTAGTTAGAGGGAAAGATAGACCATAAAATAGTAAAATGCCTTACAATTTTAGAAATTAAAATATACACAAAAGTCATGGAATTACAACATCAGAGGAGGTTTAGGCTGAGAGCAAAAAGGAAAACTTCACATGGGAGTTAAAGCTGAATTGGGTCTTAACAGAATGACTATAAGTTCACCATACACTGAAAAGCATACCAGAAAGACAAATGTGCATAAATAGAGAGGAACAACAAAGACAGAGTACATGATCCAGCTTTTGAAAGTTACTACTGTTTCCTAAATAGTCTATAGCACTCCATAGCCATCTCATTCTCTAAAATTGTCATGGAAGTTTCTCTGCACCTAAACCTCACCGGAAGAGTGGTATTCGTAAAGTAGTCCAGTGAACTGAGAGAAAGAAAGGGGGGATAAAGTAGGAGTTGAACAATATGAGGTACCCCCCCAAAAAAAAAACTCCATCCATATCCTTTCAGTCAAGGCTCTAGAATGCTCTTTCTTCAAGGCTGTCAGAAGCCTAGCCTAAGCTGGCTTTGGGTGATTCTTCCACTCCATCTGCCAACTTAATTATTTGGTAGAGTTTTACACTACGCTGGCTGGGAACCACTCAACAGCCATCTGTGTGTTTGTGTGTTTTTTAATGTTGTTATTCTTTGTGCTTTATCTTTTGTTTTTGTTTTTCTTATTTCCCCACTTACTCTGGCCTTGCGTATGTAAGGAGGTGTAAACTTTCCTGTTTGCCATCTTGGGAGATAGTTAAATGCTTGTCACTACTTTGTCTATATTCCCTCCATTCCATTTCTCTCTCTCCTGAGAATAACCATCATGAGCAGAGTTGTGATCTCTTCTACTCATTCTCCATGCTTCCCTCTTATTTTTTCAGCCTAAAGAGATAAAAAATAATAATAATAAGGTGCAGAAACAACTGCTGAGATGAAAAGGAACTAGATACTTGGGAGACCACAATGCCCTCCCTTTTCTCTGAGGCAGATATGAGCAGAGAGGTAGAGTCATCATATTAACACATTCTTCTGGGCATGGACCCATTGCTGCCCATGACTCAGTAGATGGTGGGGACTCTGAAGTCATCCTCCTAAATGATTACTTTATTGCCTAGAGAAAGTAGAACTTTATAAAGGTCAAAGTAGGCATTGATGCTTTTCCAGAATATTCTCCAGTATCTTGGTGCCTTTTCCAAGATCACAAGCTTTGAGGCATAGCCCATGGAGGCCAACATCAACTTTGGTTCTTAGATTAGAACAGGCCCACATACACGTTTATTCACTGTTTTATTTTATTTTTTTTAATGTTTATTTATTTTTGGAGAGAGAGACAGAGTGGGGGAGGGGCAGAAAGAGAGGGAGACACAGAATCTGAAGCAGGCTCCAGGCTCTAAGCTGTCAGCACAGAACCCGATGCGGGGCTCGAACCCATGAACTGTGAGATCATGACCTGAGCCAAAGTCGGATGCTTAACTGACTGAGCCCCCCAGGCACTCCTTTGGTGTTTTAAATGAACAGAAAGATACCTTGGCTTCCAATTCCTTTCTCTTGTTCTGTGACAATAGCATATCCATCTTTCTGAAAACACTATTCTGATAACATCATTTTTCTGTTTCAAAATCTCCATTAGCTTTCTTCTGCCTTTACACTTGGCCTTAGTCAAAAGGCCGAGAAGTGATAGCCTTCTTCTGCCTTTAAGACAAAATCCAAGCTATATAGTCATGCACTTCATGTCCCTAGGTTCTCAGGTAACTCTGCAACTTTGTGTCTCCATATTCCCAGCCACATACCCAACCCACCCAGCCACAATAAAGGCTTGACAATCCTCGACACACGCACCTGCCTGCCTCATGGAGGCTGTGACTCACTGTTCTTTTCTGCTTGAATTGCATTTCCTTTGAATCTCCAAGAAAGAAAAGAAAACAACACAAATTGGGACTGTAACTGCTGGCTCATCCTCCTTGACTCTCCCTAATTCAACGTAACTGCGCTCTCATTCCTAGGACACGAGTAATATTTTACCTGTATTTCCCATTTTATCTGCATTAGAATTTCTCTCTCTCAGTACCATTAAATTTTTCCCCTGTCAGAAGAGAAGTAATTTGGAGGCTGGTACTTTTGTCTGTTTGCTTTAATGTTGTATCCCAAGCACCTAGAACAGTATCTGGCAAGTGACGGATGCTCAATCAATAAGTATTGAAAGAGCACCTCTGTGATCCTAGACACTGCTAGCTGTCTATGTGTATACCTACACTTTTCCACTGACTGTGTGTTCCATGAAGGCATGAAGGCCATGGTTTATTCATCTCTGATGTACTTAGCATAAGGCCTAGCACACACTAAGAAGTTGGTAAACATTTGTTCGGCAAATGACATCCTGAATGAGGGCATATCTTTATAACCAGCTAGCTCCACCCATTATCTTTTTAATTCTTAAGTAACTACTTTCTTTCTGCCTCTATTCTTCAGATTTCCATGACAAGGCTCTTTATTGCCCTTGAATTGCAAAAACCAACAATGGACATTTGTCATACCTTTGTTGCTGCAAATACTTATCAGAACTTTACCCATATTGTGAGTATCCCTGTCATTGTTTCCTATAGAGTTCAGAGGAAAGTCAGTGGTGAAGTGGGGAGATTGGGAAAGAACTAAATTGAAATGAGTGATGACAAATGTAAAGAAAAATCCCACACTCATTTCCCCCACTAACTTCACTCTCTAATCCTTTTATTTCTGTAGTAGATACATATAATCACTTATAATTTGTGCTATTTGAATAACCTGAATACCTACTGGAAAACTTGCTATTTTATTGTAGAGGATTAGCTTTGAAACAAGGATTTTGCTGATTGGCCCATTTTTATAATACTCTGAAATTAGGATATTTTTCACATTTATAATAATTCTAAGTTATTGTGACTCATACAATATCAGGTGATGTCCATTAAGACAGAGTCCAGATTTATTCACCTTTGAGTCCCCATTAGCTAACCCAGTTATAGGCATAGAATGAGGTCTAAATGTACTTAATTATAATATGATAAATCATTCAGTTGGTCAAATGACTGAATGAATATCTATTAATGCATTACTCTATGTCACACATTTTGCTGCATTCTGGAGTAATCCGAAACAAGCATGAGAGTTAATTTCCTGAGTTATTCACAGGCTAGTGGATAAACACATCCACAATGAGTTGCAAACTACTTGAAATAATTTCGTGATATAGTTACAACTGAAGTTTCAAATTTATGTATCAAAAGGTAGTTAAAATTCATGAACGAAGATGCAAAAAATTTCGAGATAATATCAGCAAATCAAATCATCATACTTTTATCCCCAGTTTGCTGTGAACAGTGCTCTGACAGCATCTGACTAGGATGAATAAGATGGAAAGATTCTGGAGCCAGGGAGATCTAACTGTGTCTATGCAGTAATCTGAGGGAGAGGTAGCGATGATATAATTAAGTTTTTTCCAGGGGGAGTACAGAGGAAAGAATGTGTCTGGGAAATATCATGGAGGAGACATTGTCAAAATTTGGCAACCACTTAAATTAAAAATGCATTTACAGCCTGGAAAACTGTAGGAGCATTAACAGAAGAGCAAGAGGCGAAAAAAGTCAGGGTGGGAGAAGATTCGGGTTAGGCATCCTGAGCGTTGTTTTATGCTTTCATTTACTTATTTATTTTAGTGCTAACAGAAATTCTAGATGTCTACCAGGGAGTTTAAATTGTGGGAGTAGAAATAAGGAGAAATTAAAATACTAAAGATGGGGATTTAGAAGTTACTTGTGTATAGCACAAGGGCTGTTATCTTCCTAATAGATGCGTATTTGGTCAAAGCTATGAAACTAAGTAAGCATCTCATTTTAAAAAGTGTAGAAAGAGAAGAATAAAAAGATTAAAGACAAAAGCTTGTGTTAAAAATTACTTTCATGGAGAAAAAACAAAAATAATGTCAGAGAAGAAGAGATTAACAGAGATGATGGAGAATGAGGAGTGTGTCTTAGAAGCAAGAGAAGAAGGAGAAACCCAGACTTGGTGAAGACAGAAGGTATGCATGTCAGTCCATGAAGGTGGGTTTGGAACTATTCAAGGGTGACTGACTTTGATTCTACACCACCCCAGATCTGGATCCTAAAACTTCAATATTATAATCACCCAAATCCAAATAGTTGAAATGATTATCTCAGAGATTGGTCTGGTCATCCTTAAGCAGAATCATCATGTTTAAGAACCATTATCCTGCATGGTAATCTGATGTTTGCATAGTTTTAAAGTATTATTTATAAGCCCTTTCATATACATTTTCCCATGTAAATCCTAAAACAGGTGGTTCAGATAGATCTTTTAATCCCCATTTTCTCAGGTGAGAAGATAGGAAGTCAGAAAACTTAAATTAGTAATAACAACAAAGAGTAAGCCACAGATCTTCTGACATTATCCAAAGTTCTTGTTCTACATGGCTCTAATATAACCTTGCACGAAAGGGGCCATAGGGTTCTGAAGACAAATGTCATTCTATTTCAGATCCTGACACACCGGGGCCTCTTTAGGAGACAAGATGAAAGGATAATATTCCAAATGGAGAGAGAAACTCCTTGGGCATCTGGATGTCTTGATAGTGATAATAATCAGCTCATTTGGAACAGTTTTATTGTTTAGAAAGTGGCTTCCTCACTTTAGCATGACAGTCTAGGCTCCCAATACCTTACTGAATCAGAATTGCTGGGTCCATTTTACAGATGAGGAAAATGAGACTCAGAGACAATATGTAAACTACTAACAGTTATGTAGCTGGATTAAGACTATACTCAATGTCAGCTCTTCACATTCCTAGTAAGGAATTACATTTTAAGAGAATATGGAAAAGAAAGTGGCCATTTTGTGATGTTGCAATGAAAATTAATGGTGGTGGAGGTGGTGATAGAGGGGGTTGGGGATGTTTGCAAGCTTCCAGAACAGCAAGGGTGGTGGATTGTAAAATTGATGCTCTGGTGGGGGTGAACACAAAGGAGGTTGGAGCACTGCTGCAAGTCCTACTGGTCTTTGAAACTCTCAGAAGGCTGACCAAATTCTCCTGCCAGGTCATTCCGGTTGGACACGCTCCTTCAGTCACATGGTGCTTCTTTTTAATTTCAAGATAGGGTTGGGGATTATGTGTTGATCTCTATCAGAAACAAACCATTCCCTCCTTTAAACTTAAATGAATCTTTTATGAGGTAAAGGACCTTATCTAGGCTGGTGCCTGAATAATTTAATGGTTTTCTGAACTAATTGTACCCAGAGGCATGTACATTGAATAAATTAAGTGAGATAAGCTATCCTTATCCTCGTGTTGGTAACACATTTCTTCTTACCGCCATCTTCTATTGCTGTCATCATTCTAGAAAAGTGACTCAGTCTCACCTGAAGGGAAATGGAACTGAGCGGTTGGTAAGGCTGATGACATGTGGTTTGTGACTAAGCGTTCCCAGAAATGAAGGGTTGATCTTCTCCCCTGTGGCAATATACAGTATGGCAGCTGTTTTCCTAAGACTCCACTGACTTGGTTGCCAATTTCCTTAATCCAACTTCAGTCAGTACCTAAAACTATGAGAAAAGACAATGAGAAAATGGGCTGTTTGGCAGCTGTGCCTGTGCCCATCATAAAACATCGCTGATTTGTGGTAAGAATGGAGTTGGTCCCAAGAATCCAATGAATTGATTTTATAGCAGTAATTTATCAATGCTTGATAATTTCTAATGAATTTGAACTGTGCAAGAAGGTAAAAATGCAAGATTGATCTAATCTACTCTCCTTGATCTTGGCTGCACTTTGAAACCACCTAGGGACTTTTTAAAAATTACTAATGCCTACACGCCAGAAACTGAAAGATTTCCCAGGTTGAAGCAGAGTTTGAGAACTAATTCAATGAATAATCTTTCATTGTAGGAATTGGTTTTTAAAGCTTTTTCACTTCTATTATCCAATCTCATTGCCATAACTGCTGTGTGCACTGGTCCAGGTAGATGATTCCCTTCATTTTACTGAAGGTATCAAGGTCACACAGCTAGTCTGCAGCCAACATCCTCTTTTTAAGTGGACACCTTATTCTATTTAAGCTAATGCTCTCCCTGCGGTGAATGATGGACAGCAGTTAGACAGTGGTGTCCATGCTTAAAAGGACATGATTATGCAGAAGTTAATCTTTGTGGGTGAATGCTCGAAATCTGAAGTCTTTTTACTACTTTGTCAAACATTCCGTATTAAAAATAAATCTAGCAGAGAACTGTTTCTAATGAGTACCTGCATTAAATCCATCTGGAGATCTTGTTAAAATGCAGATTCTAAACCCAAACCCAAGAGAATCTGATATAGTCAATCAGAGATAGTACATTTGAATCTGCATTTCAGAGCTCTTTAAGGTGATTCTTATGCCCATTGAAGCTAGAGAAGCATCGCATAGTGTAATTTTCAAAGTGCTGTCCATCGTCAGATTGACAATGTAGTGACTTCTTGCACTGAGACTTAGAATACGATTCAGCAATCTGTTAAAGCTTTTCTACCAGTTCTGTTGTAAAGCAAGAACCTACAACACTCTTGAATGTATGGCAGTGGAGGCATTAGAAATATTCCCCCTAGAATTTCAATATGTCTGAGGATCAGCTAGACAAACTTGGTAAAAACCAGAACTGCCTCAAAACCATAAGTCTTTACGTTGATATACAAGTACTGGTTCTGTATAGTCAAGAAATGCTCTATGCTTCTTATGCAAAACCATTATTGGTGTTTTCTATTTAATATAGAACAAAACCATAGCAAATCACAAGATAATAGTGAAAAAAAACATCGATTGAATTTTATCGTCAGAGGAAGGGAGCCATGATCCATGTGACTTTGGGTAAGTCACTTCTCTGATCTCAGTTTTTCATTTCTAAAGTGGGATTAATTACTATCACACCAATGAAACAAGGTTATTGTAAGTTTCTAACAATATGCTCAGTAGAAAAGGGCATTGTAAATTCATTCTGTACAATTAATTCTGTGCAAATACGATTATTTTATAATAGAGACAGTGGAGTCTTCTTTGGTGGCCTTGGAGAGTTAGAGATTTGCTTCCCAGTGGGTTTTTTTTTTCCCTTTCTCTCTCTCTCTCTCTCTCTCTTTCTTTCTTTTTTTCTTTCTTTCAAGACAGATGTGAATTTTGAGAGAAAATCCTTTTGATACTTTTTAACAATATGGTAGAATCTGGAAAAATGTTGGCTATATATTTAACCTGAGACCAGCATGATATATTTTATTGTAGTTAGTCTTAATTTCTTTACTAACATATAATGAAATATCATATAGTCCCTTGACAGTCATGTTTTCAAAGAATGTTTACAGATATACTCAAGGCGATTAATGGAAAAAAAGCAGCATACAAATTGTATATGTAGTATTATGCCGATATTAGAAGATACATGAAATAAGAAATCAAATATTTTTGAGCATCTACCATACAGAATAGTGAAAATTTCTCCCAGTCTTTGTTCATAAACGTAACTGTTGTATGAAAAATATTCTATTCTACAATAATACTGCAATTTGACCAACATCTCCTTAGCAACTATTTTGATTACTAGCATTTGTTGTTGCTATAATTTTAGAGTAAGATTTCCAGAAAAATTTTAATACCTCCGAGGATAGATACTGAGTCCTTTGAGCCTACAGCTCACATTAAGTGATAAGCAATGCTATAAAATTAACGTATGTGTGTGATATATTATTTGATATTATAAAATTATAAAGTTATTTTATTCAATAGACTATACATATGTGTAAACACCCTAAGATGATGGAAAGAAAATCATTAGTTAAAAATGTAAGCCACTATGTTGAGATAGTGCCTAGAATTTAAAGAAGAGAGACAAAATGGTCCCAAGAGCATATGGAGAGAAAAGGACCCTCATGTTAACCAAGAAAGTGCAACTGGTAAAATCTAGATCTTAGCTTCTGGTTAGCACTTGTCACATCAATGCTTTAACTGAACTGAATGGACAAAAACTTTGATCAAGCTACTCCAAGCTACTTCTACTTTCATAGAAGATGGTTCTCTTTGAAACTCCTGGAGAAGCATACTTGTCCTTCTGCTTAGGAGCTGTGAGCCTCCCTGGACCAGTCTTGCCACCTAGAGGGAACTTTCTTTGTCAGTTTAAGGATGGAACTGGAGGGTATTATGCTAAGTGAAATAAGTCAATCAGAGAAAGACAGGTACCATATATTTTCACTCATATGTGGATCTTAAGAAACTTAACAGAAGACCATGGAGGAAGGGAAGGGGTAAAAAAAAGTTACAGAGAGGAAGGGAGGCAAACCTTAAGAGACTCTTAAATACAAAGAACTAACTGAGGGTTGATGGGGGGTGGGGAAGAGTGGAAAGGGGGTGATGGGCATGACAGAGGGCACTTAAGATGAGCACTGGGTGTTGTATGGAAGCCAATTTGACACTAAATGATATTAAATAAATTAAAAAAAATAAACAACAGCAACAACAAAATGACAAGTAAGAAAATTGTTATACACCCTTCCTTTCTGTCTGTGGAAGGAGGAGGGAATAACTGAGTTTCTAAATAATTTTGGAGGTAAATTGTGTTCTCTGAAGGGAAGTTTAAGGAACCTTAATTACCACAGTTTTAAAGTTCAGGTTCAATATATGGTTCTATGAATAAAAACAAATGATTCAGTGAACTTTCCTACACATAAATATTTGCCTATAACTATGATAAGATCCTCTAGTAGATTCTAGGATGTGAAAATTCTAGGTCAAGGGGAATGATCATTTTCAGTCTCCTCGAACATGTTGGTTAGCTGATTTCCTGATTGATTTACATCAGTTTATATTCCCAGTGAAGTAGATAAAGTGTTCATTTGGCTTTAACTACAACAGAAGCTCATTGTTGTCAATTTATATGCAGAAATTTTAAAAAAAAGTTTTCTTCAAATATTTTATAACCAGTGCAGTTTTGTCAGTTTCTCCTTTACCATAAAGTATAAAATTATCTTCTATTTCCATTGGACGCCCTTCATCAAATTAAAGAAATTGTCTTCTATTGGTAATTTGAGAAGAGTCTGTCATGAATGGGTGTGGGATTTGTTGAATGCTACCTCTGAATCTGTTTAAATGACAATCTTTTCTCATTTATTCTGTGTATAATATGAATTATACTGATTAAATATCTTCAACCAAACTTGTATTTCTGGGAAAACCCCTTTTCATATGGCATCTTGGCATTTGTACATATTGTTATATTCCTAGTGTTCTAAGATGAAAATTTAAATTATGATGTACAGCCTTTCTTCCTTTTTAGTTCATGCCTTTAAAGCCAATTTTTCTCTTTTGTCAGCGTTAGCTGCATACTACAAGTTGTAATATGCTGCATTTTTGTACACCATTAAAGAACTTTGTAATTTACATCATGATTTATTCATTTAGTCCATGAGTTGTGTGAGAAGGACATCAATTAATATAGAACCATATACTATGCAGTATCTTTTTCTAGTGAACATATCCTATATTATAATTTTAATACTTTGAGATATTAAGGTCAAGTTTGTTAATTATATGGTTCAAACCTCTATTTGGACTGACTTTTGTCTGCTTATCTATCAGTTACTGAGAAAAGGTTTTAAATCTTTCACATTGACGGTAGTTTTAGAGTTTGTAGTTTGTAGTCTTACTGCTCTTGGGTACAGACAGGTGTATAATTGTTACAATTTTTATGTCTTATTACTTCCAATAATGCTTTTTGCCTTAAAGCCTGATTTGTCTGATAGTAATAGAATAAGATTAGGTAAATTTTGGTTAATATTTGCATACTATATCTTTTTCCACTTTTTATATTTTTAACCTCTCTACATATTTATGTGTAAGGTGTGACTCATAAATTGAATGTGGATCTTTATTTTTATCAGATCTGAAATATGTGGTTTGTTTACAGACAATTTATCACTGATATTTTTAAGTTTAAATCTACCATTTGCTATTTGTTTTTTTGTTTGCCCCATCTGTTCTTTTTTTTTCTTTCTGCCTGTCTTCTTTCTGATTAATCGTTTTTAAAGTTATCATTTTATTTTCTCCTCCATTAACTTCTGAGCTACAAATTATCTTTCTATTATTTTAGTGCCTACCCTAGGGATTACAACATGAACTTCTGAATTATTAGTGCCTACTCAAAATTTGTGTTTTGTCCATTTCCAGAAAATGTGAGAAACTGAGGCCACTAACATTCTATTTTCCCCATTAAGCCTTTTTAAATATACATGTCAAGTATTTTAATATATTTTAAGCCCCGCCTTATATTACCAGTATTGTTTTATATGATAGTATTCATTTCTACGTACCTACATAGTTACTTTTCCCAGTGTTTTTATTTTCTCCTCTTTACGTTTCTGTCCAGGATAATTTCCTTCCTTGCACTTGAGTTTATGATCGTTTTTCTTCTGCCCACAGGATGCCTGTTAGTGTATCTTTTAGTGCATGTCTGCTGCCAGTGAATTTTTGCAGTATTTATTTGAAATTTTTTTCTGTTTTTAATGTACTTTTTAAAGGTACTTTCATTGGTGTAAAATTTTAGACTGTTAGTTTGTTTCCAGTACTAATCATTCTCTGGTCTTCTGGCTTTCTTCATTTCCTTTGAAGAGCTACCTTATCAGTTTTTTACTTCTTTGAAAGAAATGTGTCTGTTTGTCTGGAAGCTCTTAAAATTTTCTTTCTGATTTTTATTTGTTTTTTTTTTAGTTGTTTTCCTCTAATGTGATTGAGGGTGATTGTTTTTTGTTCTTATCCTGACTAAAAAACAGAGCTTTTTGATTTGTGGCTAATTCCTTTTGTCAGTTTTGCAAAATCCTTTTTTAATCTTTTTAATTTTTTTAAGAAAATACTTTTTTTAAATGTGATTCACCTGTTGGCAATTTTTTTACAGTGTTTTTTTTCCCCCCTCTCCCCATTATTTTACCATATTCCTGGCCTGACCAGTAATTTTGAATTGATTGTTTGACATTGAGTGTTAAAATTATTGTGTCTCTGTATATATATTTTTTATTCTGAAGGGTATTTATTTTCTTTTAGCTCATAGATAGATGTTAGGTAGATTATTTCAAGTCTCTGAGGGATTGTGATAACTTGAGGCTCAATTTCAATCTTTGTGAGGACTGGTCTAATTCCAATTTCCTCTGACTCCTAAGCAAGTCATGTGAGTAATGTAATCCTTAGTTCTCTTTTTCCACTGGTCACCAAGAAGTTCATGTTCAAGTACAATAACTATATTGACCTTGGTCTGTATTTTATTTCTTCTTATAGCAAATATTTCTTGTTTTTAATTTAATTATCTTCTTGTACCTTTATCTAGTATTGTAAAGATTCTCAAATACTTTTTAAGAAAAAAATTTTAATGTTTATTTATTTTTGAGAGAGAGAGACAGAGCATGAGCGGGGAGGGACAGAGAGAGAGGGAAACACAGAATCTGAAGCAGGCTCCAGACTCTGAGCTGTCAGCAAAGAGCCCGATGCAGGGCTCGAGCTCACAAACTGCGAGATCATGACCTGAGCCGAAGTCGGACACTCAACTGACTGAGCCACCCAGGTGCCCCTCAAATATCTTTTAGAATCCATTCATTCATCACTTAGTATCACCTGTCAACATTATTTAGGGCACTAACTGGATTGTAGGTAGGGCCATGCATATGGACTTTTTCTGACTTAAAGAGGCTTGCAGTCTAATAGCAGGTAAATAACGAACAGATGAGTGGAATGCTTGAGAGTAGGAAGACTGGCTAACAGTGCATAAACCATGTGCTATAGGAAAGAAGACAAAGGAATAACACAGTTTGCCTAGAATGATATTGGAGAACACGAAGGTAGTATTTGAAGGAGCAGGTAAAGAACGAGTTAGATTTCCAGGAGAGTGCCACTGCTAAGGCATGAATAAAGGTAGAAGAGGAGAAAAATGTATTTGAGAGAAGAGTCTGGTAAAGAATGAGATGAACATCGTGGAGGGTACTGTTGATTCGAGTCAGCGGGGTCGGGTAAGGCTGGTTGAAACCCTCGTTTCTGAGACTCTTAAGCCAGCGATAGGATCGAGTGTTCTTCTTTGGTGATCTTAAGATTAGTGCTGGTTCTTTAATTACCTCCCAAGAGATGTCTTACTAAATCAAAAACAAGAAATAATCGGTGCCTCCAGCGCTAAGAATAACCAAGGAAAGAGAAACACACCTGCCTTTTTGGTCACCAATACTAATATTTTACTTTCTTGGGTCTTGAGCGGTAAGCTGAAGCCACGAGTTGGAACGGAATGCAGGCTGCTGTCGGGTGATGATTCAAGCTGTTAGATTTGCAAAACTGAATGTGGGTGGTTTTGTTGTGTAATCCTTTGCCTTAATCTTTCTGCCTTTAATGAAGTGCTTTGACTGTCTCTTTATGTGTATGCCTGTTAGATGTAGGACATGCATGGAGTTTCTTAATGGAACCTCATCAAATTTAAAGTCATGATTGAAAAATTGCTTGCCCTAGGTTAAAAAAAAGTCCTCTTTAGTTATAAACGAAAATAAAATTAAAAAAGAAAGAAAGAAAAGGAAATACTGATAATCAAAGGCAGGCTATGCCATTGGTATAATTTTATTTGGGAATTTTAAGTCCAGAGAATAAAATAATTTGGTCAAATTTGCTTCTCATTTCAAGTGAGTCTCAGAGTAAGAATTTAATGTACTGAACTAGTGCTCACATGCAGTGTTGAAGGGAAATTTGGGATCTGAAGGGGAAAAATTGATTAAAAAGTAATTAAATCACAGACTGAATGTTTTGCTTAACATTTTGAAAAACAAGAAAAGCCAAACATGTTCCCAAGCAGCATGCTGTCAGTTCAACCGTTTCTCAATATTTCGGTCAATATTCTATCAACAAACATTTATTGAGTGTCTACTACATGCCAGGCTTCCTGTTCACCTGCACAGACAGTGATGACCAAATACAGGCACAAACTGCTGATCTTGCTGAGATTAGAGTCTAGGGAGGATCATTAGACAGTGGTCAAATAAGCACACATGTGAAAGAATAATTCCAAATATGAGGAAAATGCTGGAAAGAAAAAAAAAAGCACAATCCTACAAAAGCCAGTAACGAAGAGATGGGCCATAAACATCTCTACTGTTTGTGGACATAAGTGGATGGCATACAGGAAACAGTTACCCTGAGCTGCTTGGTGCTATGGACAGAACGGGGGTCAGAGTGAGATTCTTGTTCTTAAGACACTTAGGGCTTTCCCACCACGTCCTGCAAGGGCAGAGGTTCTTAGGAGGTTCCTGAAGTTAGGTCTGTCCCTCTTCTCCCCCCTCGACTAGTACCTTCACCAGTCCCCTCTTCTCCTCCACTCTGTCTCCACAAGGCTGTCAGAGAGACATTTCTCAAACTCGGCTCCAAGAGGGCCTCACTCCTTCCAGTAGCTTCCGAAGCTTCTCCTTTACAGGCTTACGTTCCGCTGTTCTCTATTCATAGCGAATTCGAGGGCCTGGCGGACAGGCCCCTCTGTGATCTTAGTGGCCTTCAGCTTCACAAGATTTGCCTTCTGTCACTCTTGTCCACACCCATGCACCCCAAGATTCAGCCTCAGTTAGTGTTTGTCACGGCAACATTCACTTCCCTGAGAGAGGCAGGTTCTGTTTTCTTCTTCTGGGAAGCATTCCCTCCCTTTTTTGCCTGGAAAGTCCCCACTCATTCCATAGTATCTAGGGCAAATGTGACTTCCTTACCAAAGCTTTCTCCCACCTCCTCAGGCGGAGCTAGTCACTTCTTTCCCGGTGCTTCCCAAGCAGTCTGCACTAGTTATTCCTTTCATCACATAGTGCTCTATTTGTCTTTGGTTATTTTGTAAATCAGATTATGAATGTTCTGGGGGTGAATACAAGGTCTGATGCAGTTCTAGAATCTCACTTTGGCTCCTTTGGGTAGTTACCTAATACCATGTTTTGTATAATTCTATTTTATTTATTTTATTTTATTTTATTTTTTTATTTATTTAGAGAAAGAGTGCAAGCAGGGGATAGGCAGAGAAAGAGGGAGAGAGAGAGAGAGAATTCAATCCCAAGTAGGTTCCACACTGTCAGTGCAGAGCCCCACACGGGGCTCAAACTCACAAACTGTGAGATGACCTGAGCCGAAATCAAGAGTCAGACGCTTGACCCTCTGAGTCACCCAGGTGCCCCTTATATAGATTAATATATGATTGTGGAAGGAGAGAAAAAGTGAGGGGTCCCTGGTGTCTGTTTCTGTTAGTTTTTAATTTATAACTAAATTATGGCTCATGGTGTATTCTTAATGTCTGCTGGTAGGAATAAAATCAAGAGCTCAGGTGGTTGTTAAAAGTAAATTTTGAGGGTCAAATTAGAGAGCTTTGGTGCTTAGGAGGAAGAGTAGCCCTCAGACCATACGGCAACTGTGTAAATTATAACATGCTGTCCTTTTCTCAAGACGCTTTACTTCTACCTGTTGAAGAATTATCATTATATGCGAGTTTTGTTAGAACAAAGCCCTTTTGGGGTGCCTGGATGACTCAGTTGGTTGAGCGCCCAACTCTTGTTTGGGCTCAGGTCATGATCCCAGGATAATGGGATCAAGCCCTGTGCTGAGTGTGGAGTGGAGCCTGCTTAAGATTCTCTCTCCTTCTCTCTTTCTCTTTTTCTCTCTGCCTCTCTGCCCCTCCCCAGCTTGTGGTCTTTCTTTCTCTCTCTAAAATAAAAAATAAGAATAAAACATTTTTTAAAAAACACTTTATTTTTCCCGCTGTCTACAATTGCTGTGAAAAATATACAGGTGTATGATATCTATAGACAAGGATATGAATGCTGTGCCCATGTTCAGTGCTCGATCTGTAGAACTCTAGGCAGTGGGCTTTTGAAAAGACACTATGCTCCGCACTATAAACACCACCAGATTCCTGCTTTAAGGAAAAACAGAAAATTACAAGTTCATCTTCAAATGGACACCAAGGTCATTATCATCACGAACAAATGCCTACTGATTATGTAGGCAGTTGTGTCTGCCTTACGGAAGACAAGAAGCTATGCTACGGGATTAATTTCTTCCTCATATGAATGTCTAGATCATACTATGTCTTCTCTGTTTAAAGTTTATCTCCGTCTACTTTGAATTATGTACATGTATAATACATGTATTATTCACACATTTCTCTCAAGCAGAATCTTCTGGGGCTTAGTGTTAATATTGGACCTAATTTTAGGTCACAGAGCTATCTTTGGTATTGGGTTTATGCACAAGACCAATGTTGATGGGTAAGAGGAAAAAGTCTAACTTAACTCCCAAATTGATGGGTTAAGTGAAAGATAAATGTGTTGTACTTATTAAAATAATTGTGATAACATAACATTTTATACCCACAATCATTTTTTTTTCCCAGCAGTTCATCCATATGTTCACATACCTACCTAATCAAAATAATAGGTTTTCTAGTCTTGCTGACTTAAGATAGAGAAGTTTCAAGGTAGAATTAGAAATGATGTGTTAGTGTTTTCCTGGATTTGGGTTATAAATCTCTAAGAGTAACTTAGAGATTTTGGACAGGGACAAAATTTTGAAAAACAATAAGATTTGGCTTCCTTCAGACCATAGCAGTTTTCTTCACCAAGAGATCAAGAATATATTCCCATCCAGAGCCTTTTCTCTGACTATGGCTTCTTCCCAGAACACTACTGCTCAGATCTCTCTGGGGCTCAGCCCTTCGACTCATTCAAGTCTCTATCTATTCTATTGTTCTTCCCTGAGAGGCTTTCCTCAATCATAATGAGGTGCAAGAGATGAGAATATAGGTGTTGGTGGGCCCTGAAGAAAGGAGCTGTACTTTCTGCTCTAAGAACAGAGCCCTGGGAAAGTAGCAAGACTTCAGTATGAATGCTGTGCATGAGTCTGGTAGGTGGAGCCCTAAACAGCATGAGAAAGGTTACCATGTTTCTAAGCCTGATATGGAGACAGCTGTGGGTCAGGGGTGGACACTGGCATGACAGAAAGAAACCTCTCATAAGTAACTCATGGATGGTTGAGTAAGGGCCAAATGGGATCATGGAATCCTTAGTGAATATCTGACTGGATAGTTGACTGAATGCCCCTGAGTACCACACCTTCCCGTCCCCACCAATACAACTTAGACTAAGCACCAGGTAAAGGAAGAACAAAGCCTGAATTGTCTGAGACTGTTCTATACTGGCAAAAGTAGAGCTTGAAGTAGAAATTAAGTCAAAGTTTAATAACAAGAAAGGAAAATAAATTTCTTACACATTTAGGTTTGTGGGCTTAGATTCGTACATTCTACAAAAGGGAAATAAAAAAGTGCAGGTGTGCTGACAGTGGAAAGAGGTGTGAAATTAGCATGACTGAAAAATGATGAGTTTGGTGGGAAAGTCAAGTGATATACGCAGAGGGCTTGGTGTACAAAGACATGTAAAATGTGATCTCATCTTCAAGAAGATCACAGATGGCCCGTAGAGATAAGTGTGTTCTTTAGAATATCAGAAGTAATCCGAGGGATTATATGCTAAGTGTAGCCACTGCAGAAGTTCAGATGAGGAATAACTAGTGAAGGTTGTTTTGTCAGGAAAGGCCATATAACGGAGGGGTGGGACTTGAAATTGGCCATGAGAGAAGCATAAGACTGAGACAAATAATAGATACAAACAATGATGTGGTAGTAAAACTATGTGTGTTGTGTTTGAGAAACTGGAGAATAGCTATATTATGGCAGGTGTGTTAGAACATAGCTAGCTAAGGCACATTGGAGACATCCATCTGGTCCAGGTGTAGAACGCTCAGCGAAAGACTGAACTTCAATCTGTAATCAGTGAGGAGCCATCACAAGTGTCTGGATAGAGGGAATTTCTGTCAAATGGAATGCATCAAAAAATTAATTTCCAACAGTGTGCAATTTTCCTTGTAGCAAACCAGACAGCCTTATTACATAAGATCAAACTAAAGCGGTTGGATAGGAGAGACAATACTCCAAAAAGGCAGAGAAACTAGAGATACAAGCTGGAAACCAGAAACATAAGAGGAGCTAAACATTAAAGATGCTCTGACGGTGCAGCCTTATCTTGATGTTAGAGATTGTCTATGTAGACTTGCTTTGCAAATATTACACATCATTACTATTATTGTCTGAAAGGCAATATAGCAACGCGCGAATGAATGAGTGACCCATGTTTACATCTATTAGAGTTTAGTTTACTCACTGATCTTGGGGATTGTGTGAGGTCCAGTGCTGTCCCTAGGAAGTGATTTGCATAGATGCTCCTGTGCCCTATGTGGGAATATGGAGAAAAGAGTACCTTTATAGAAATGTAAATCAGGAGACGGCCTGGGTGGCTCAGTCAGTTAAGCTGCCCACTTCAGCTCAGGTCATGATCTCGCGGTTCGTGGGTTCAAGCTCTGCGTCGGGGCTACGTGTTGACAGCACACAGCCTGGAGCCTGCTCTGGATTCTGTGTCTCCCTCTCTCTCTGCCGCTTCCCTGCTTGTGCTCTACCTCTTTCTAAAATAAATAAAAATGTAAAAATATTAAAAAATAATAGAAATGTAACTCAGATTTGTCACTGTCTGTGTCACTGTGACCCTACACTGATTTCCTATTACAGTCAGAATAAATAAAAATCACACTTCTTACCATGGGTTACTTGGCTCTATATGATCTGGCCTGGTCCTTGCCACTGTTTGATTTGATTTCCTAGTACTGCTGGCCTGCTTCACCCCACTGCAGCCACACTGTATTCTTCCTATTTCTTTAACAAGACAACTATATTCCCACCCATGGATTTTGCTCTTATTGTGGTCTCTTCCCAAAACACTTGTCCTCAGATCTTTCTTCGGCTCAGCGCTTTGACTCTTTCAGGTCCCTGCTCAATTGTTCTTCCCCAAGACATGTTCTTTGACCGCGGCATCAAATAATCATCTCCATCTCCCACCCCACCACTCCTCTTTATTTTTGTCTAGCTTCAGTATTTTTTATTGCATTGATTAGTAACTGACACTGTAGTAGTAACTTATTTGTGTGCTTATTATTAATTTCTCTTACTAGAATGTAAGCTCTGTGAGGTCAAAGCCTTTGTCTAACACCTCTGTTAAGTCCTGGCCTGGAAGACGCTCTGACGTCTGTTGGTACTTGTATAAATGAATAAATAAATGAAAAATATATCATTATTGCTATCATCATTCTGTTTTTTTTTTTAAATTCCAATTCCAGTATAGTTACCATATATTGTGATATTAGTTTCAGTTGTATAATATGACAACTCAACAATTCTATACTATTGCTATCATTCTTAAAAACCAATATTGACTGAGATCTTACCCACATGCTATGACTGGGTGATTAAATGTTGTACTTGGTTATTCCTCATAACCACTTCCCTAGTCCCTGAATCACTTAGCAGTGAGGTAACTTTTGTAAAGTTACTCAGCTAGCAAAAGGATGAATCAAGAATTAAACCTGGGACTGCCAAGCTCCAGTAGTCTTGTTTTATCATATGCTATATGTGGGAACCACCATGCCGTACAAGTGTATGTGTGCGAGCATTAGTTCAGTGTCTGTAAATTAGTAACTGAAAGCAACTAACTCTCTTGGACAAAAATCTCTAAGTCAAAAGAAAACTTTGGGGAATGTAGCTGGCAGCATGCCATTGGTTTAAGGTCTCGATACCCTAAGCACAATGTTTTGCTGTTGTTGTTGTTTTGTTTTGTTTTGTTTTGGAAACCCGGAATTACCAATGGTATTTTATTTCATTTATACTTCAAGTTTTTATTTAAATTCTAGTTAGTTAACATATAGCATTATTGTTTGTCGTTTGCAGACTTAAAAAAATGCGTTTTTTCTTGGAGCACCAGGGTGGCTCAGGGGGTTAAGCTCCAACTCTTGATTTCAGCTCAGGTTACGATCTCACGGTTTGTGGGTTTGAGCCCCACACTGGGCCCTGCACTGACAGCGCAGAGCCTCTTGGGATTCTCTCTCCTCCCATCTCTTTGCCCCTTCCCCGCTTGCACTCTGTCTCTCAAAATAAATAAACTCAAAAAAAGATGCCTATTTTCTTAAATGTATGCCCTGGCCTTTGGAATATTTCACTTCCAACAGTCTGAAACTGTGGCCATTTTGGGAGTACTACTCTGATTATGGGGCCCTTAATTTGAAAACATGGGTAGCTGGAAGGTCCTGGAAGTTTATATACTCCTTGGATTGCCCTTTACCAGTAACTGATAGGTACAAGATTATGAAACTCAAAACCCATGGCCTCAGGTTGGGACCTCTTTGAGACAACCTAACATTCCAGAGTTCACCTCCAAGTTCAAGCTAAAGCTGCTCTGCCCAAGACTTTGCCTAATACTGCACCCTTGCCTGGTTGGCTTTCTCCCCTTTCCTGTCCTGCTTCTCCCACTCTCTTGCCATTTTCCGTCGGAGCACTTTGTCAACAAATCACTCATATGTTAAAATTTTTTCGGTTCTGGCTCTGATAGTAGAGAATCTAACCTAAGATAGTGATTCACCCAATTCCCCCCTAGTGCAAATGAGACTAATTTGGCCACACCTAAATTGCCTTTCCCTAGACATCCATACTTTTCTCACCACTCATGTTCTTCCCAAACTTGTAAAGGTGAGATTCTTACTCATTGGAGCCAAATGCTAGGGAAGATCCACTGTAAAGAAATAGCATTTTATAGAAGAATCACCTTGGGCGTGTATAGATCCTAGTTCTTTGCTTCCTGGAGCTCAAGCATAGATTTGACCTAACTCATTTCCTCCCCACATTCCTGGCTAGTAGACAAGTACAGGGAGGAAAGAAGGGCTGAGTCACTGAGGCTTAATTCACTTGTCTATTTCTTTGCCCTTAGAGCTTGCTTTAATTGAAGAAACATTCAGTGGGATTAACTTTGCTACAAAAAAGCATTCTGGGTCTCCTTTCAAGGCAGGCCTTTGGCTGTATTAGAACAGCATGAATACTTAAAGCCTTTGAACAATGCAGATATTTTCTCGTTCTGAGTGAACTGTCTTTCCAGTTGGGTCCATAGAACTGACCTTCTCCTGTGTCATCTCTGTGCCTGCAACCGAAATATAGGAGCAGCAGTATATGGATGCAGTGACAGAAGCTAACTTCATCAGATACCTGGGCCAGGCCTTCTCTCTTGAGACCCAGATAGGGTTCCCAAACATCAAGAAAGTTTAGGAAAGAACAAACTTGCCTCTTTACCATGGAAGACAGGAAAACTGAGGAAAGATTGCCCTCATCTAATACCTTGCATTGTAATTCTCAGGGTCTTGATAGAGTGCCATTGTTTGGCTTAAGCCAAACTGGGGCATGCTTTGCATAAGAAAGTCAGAGAAGCAGTTAGGAATGCTCTTACCATGGAGTGATAGGAAGAGTACTGCAGTGGACATGAAGAAGACCCTTGGGAAGTTGCTCTAGGTTGATCACTGACTGGTTGTGTGACTTTGGGAGAGTGACTCAAGTTACCTGAGCAATGGTGTGTCCCTACTGTAGAATGAGGTAGTCTCTACTAGCTCACCATTGTCAGTTTTCTATGATTTTGTCTTTCTTTCAGCGGTATTCAGTGTTAGTATGGACATTGGGTGTTTCCTGTATCGGCTAGCCTTGGTGCAGAAGACTGGTGATTCCTCACGTGGCATTCTCCCCAGGACATAGAGCTTTCCTGCTCCTTGCCCCGTATCTTGGAAAGTGCAAAGACTGCAAGCTGACCCAAGAGTCACTGAGCAACTGTCCAAATGTTCTGAAGGGTGGCTACCCCACTGGCAATGTTTTTTTAAAGTAAGCTCGGGGCGCCTGGGTGGCTCAGTCGGTTAAGCGTCCGACTTCGGCTCAGGTCACGATCTCGCGGTCCGTGAGTTCGAGCCCCGCGTCGGGCTCTGTGCTGACTGCTCAGAGCCTGGAGCCCGTTTCAGATTCTGTGTCTCCCTCTCTCTCTGACCCTCCCCCGTTCATGCTCTGTCTCTGTCTCAAAAATAAATAAATGTTAAAAAAATTTAAAGTAAGCTCTACATTGGGGTGCCTGGGTGACTCACCGTTTGTGGGTTTGAGCCCCATGTTGGGCCCTGTGCTGACAGCTCTGAGCCTGGCGCCCGCTTCAGATTCTGTGTCTCTCTCTGTATCGGGCCCTCCCTTGTTCAAACTCTGTCTCTCTCTCTCTCTCAAAAATAAATACACACAAAAAAATATTTAAAACAGTAAGCTCTTCGTTGAATGTGGGGCTCAAACTCATGACCCCAGGATCAAGAGCCACATGCTCTACTGACTGAGCCAGCCAGGTGCTCTCCCATTAGCAATTTTTAAATGTTTAAGCTATGGAGCAGCAGGAAAACAGACTTTTTCTAAAATTCTATTATCCTTCAGGGGCAACAGTTTCCTGAAGTAGATGTAGTGGCCTCTCTTTCCTGGTCATATATAAATGTGACATCGCAGGACCCGTTCATGCAGGACCCCTTGATGAAAGCCCCTTATTGACAGTCTCCCTATATTATTAGGCTATTACGATTTTGCTTGTGACACGTATCCCACAAGAGAGTCCAAATGCTGCTTCTCCAACAATGCCTTAGGTCTCTCTAATCAAAAGCATCTCTCTACTATCTACTCTCCTAAGTAATCCATGCGTAATCTCTCCCTGCAAGGCCTTACATTTGTTTCTTCATCTTCTACTACCTTCTCCCTAAATTCTAGACTATATGCACCTGAAGGACAAGGGCTAAGTCTTACACCTCTATTGATCCTTGAGCCCAGAACACATTAGAAATGATGGCCTTTCAAGCATTGACACCGGTTTTATTCAACCATTTCAGAAGAGGCAGCAAGAATCAGAGGAAAGAGCAAAGATTTTAGAGTCAGGAAAGTGGTATTTCACTCCTGGTCCTTCTGCTTACTGTCTGCATGGGCTTGTTCAAATTATTTCAAATATTCAGACCTCCGTAACAAATTCGAATTGAACCCGTAACATGGCAATATCATCCCTTAACTTTACAGGACTGCATGAGGGCAGAAAAATCTGTTATAAAAATAAGCCTCAAGAAATAGTAGCCGATATTATGATTATGTTTATGACTATTATTTGTCTCTATGGAATGCACCTATCCGTACTGTGGAAAGTGATACAAAAATGGATTGGATCTAAATTTGTGATACAGATTTTTTTTTTTCCTGGCCCAAGGTAATGAGAATATGTCACAGAGAAAGATGTTTGTAGATGAGAGGTAAACATGGGAGCCTTAACTTTGTTAAAATGTTTGATTTATAAGTATACACACACAGTGGTTTGTAGCAATTATGAAAAAAATGTTAACAATCATAATTTCTATGGTGTAGTTACATGGACAGGTATCACACTACTTTTACATTTTTTCATACTTTTAAAAGTACAAATACTATGTATGCTAAAAAAGAAAAATAAAGCTCACTTCTATACACACCATAAGGCTTAAGGTATTCTCTGTTGATACTAAGTATTTTTTTTTCCTTAATAGGAAGCATAACTCTGGTAAGCCAATGGCCAATCAAGGAGAAGCTAGAGTAGGTGTCAGTGGAGTTTCAGGCTCTGGGAAGAAATCCAGAGGAAGATGGAAAGAGCAGGTGAGATCTGAAATCTGAGGGTTATACCCCAGCTGGGGATTGGAACCCCCAACCATCACAGCTCTTTCCTTTCTATAATAGACAGGAGCCAAACAGTAGCTATTGCATTGTGTAGTGTGTTTGAAAAGACAACCTTCAATATGTGTATGAAGATAAACTTTGAATATGCCATGTAGCTTTGAATCTCTTCACCTTTTTCCTTCCTTATTCTGAAAGCCATTTAGGGAAATAACAACATAAGAACTGTTTTTCCTGTGTATTATAACTGAAAGAAATCCATCAAATCTTTCCCAAATACTTAGTATGTTTTCAACACTTTACTTAGAAGTTGGGATAGAAAACTGTAAAACGGTCACCGTGCAGGAAACACTTTCAAGAGATACATGGCCACCAAAACCCAAACAACAACAACCACAACCACATTGTGGTAACACCCATAGAAGCAGGGGTGATATTCAAACCACTTATCCAGCCATACAGAATGTGCACAGACCCCTCAGAATGTACACACTGACCGAGAATGGGTGCCTGCCGTAAAAAAATTAATGTTAACTGTTCTGAGGCAGGAAAGATCATTCTTGCATCAAGGAGTACCTGGGTTTTAAAGGCATTTTTGACAGTGTAGTTGGCAGCCATCTATTCTATTTGTTTTGTTTTCTATTTCACTTTTTACTTTCTCTTTTTTTTTTCCCCAGAGAGTAAGAGAAGTGTTATGTTCTACATCACAACAACTATAATGCTTTCTAGTGGTCAGAAACAATCCCCTGCCAAAAATCAAAATGAATAGCAGAGGTCGTCTGAACTGTGTCACAGAAACAGGAATATAAGCCAGGGCTATAGAGTCATACCTATGGCGGATAATCAATGAAGCTTGGTTGTGGAGGTGATGTTTCAAGAGTTAATCTTGAAAGTTGGGTCATCTTAAAGATAGATAAGGAGATGGGTGAGAGTGAGGTCAATGCATTCTGTTGGAAAGAATAGTGTATCAAGGCACAGAAGCATGAAAATTCAAGGATTGTCTTTTCATTTTATAGTTCTCAAGTGACTAGTGTTTTGAGGTTCATCAGTGAACAACACACAGAAGCCTGTCTAGTCAAATTACATTCTAGCAGGGAAAGTGGTATAGGCAGAATTGGTTGGATGACATTAGACTTGAAGAGTGAACCAGTGGCGGACTGTAGATGGGCTTTATCTTTTCAGCAATGGCCAGCAGTTGAAGGGTTCTCCCTCCACTAAGGGGTCTGGGTGCATTGGAGATAGCCTGGGGGGTGACAGATTCTGGAACTGCCTAGCACAAGACCACAGGCATCTGCTTTCTGGATGTGTGTTTGTGTTCCTCCCAAGAGGAGTGATCCACTGAAAAATTATTTGCTAATTTAGAGATAGTAGTACCATCTACTACTCTGAAATGGAATGAAGGACTTGGTGCAACCCTTGGCTTTACCCCTACCTAGTTTTGTGAACTTGGACATGGATGTGACCTCTCAGAGCCTCAGCTCTTACCTGTAAACTATAACTAATAATGTTTGCTCTGCCTATTACATAAGACTGTAGAAGTCAAAAGAGGCAATTTATATGAAATTTCTTATATGAAAACTTTGAATCAGTGTATATGAAGAATAGAAAGATTTCAAATTTATTTGTGTAATCAATCATAAGATCCTTTACCAGATTTCCTTTATCTTTGTTTTTCTTAATTTTCTGCATATATATATATATATACATATATATATGAGAGGAGCTGTATATAGCTGTATATATATATATATATATACACACACACATATATGTATATATATACAGTATATATATATATATATACTACATATATATGTACTACATATATAGTATTTTATATACATGTATATTTCATATACATATATATGATTACATGTCATTTCTACATTATATATACACACACACATACATATATATGTATATGTATATATATACACATATATATATATATATATATATATATATATATATATTTCCCCCCTGAGAGATTAAACCAGGATGCCTCAGCTAGGAGAGACATGTTATGGAGAGATATTGTCCTGGAAAATACCTCAGCTGTTGCACAATTCTTTGCTTTTATCCCAGAAACTCCCACAGCTTTCCTCGAAATGGTATTAATTCTTATGGCGTCTTAATTTTATGTCAGTATGCAGCCCTGTGGTCTTCCTCAAGTGGTGGGCTACCTCATGTAGAACTACACACTTCTAGAATACTCATGGTAGTAGAAAACTTAGAGCTCTACTCCTCTAATAGGGCTAGAAAAGAACAAGACCTACCTGTCTTGTCCAAGGATTCATATAGCTCACAGCAGAGGGATGACTAGAACCTGAGCTCTGTACTCTAGAGTCCTTGTAGTTCAGCTCCTCTCATTTCTATCCCTAGCACATTCTCATCATCTCAGATTTGGATTCCTGATGCGTATGAACAAGAAGTGGAAAAGAAAACTTAATGTCTTCCTTCCAAAGTGTGGGAGGGTCTTTCTCAGAGAAAGCCTGCAAAATTTTGAAACTCAGACTAGGAGTTTTTTAATCTGGTAGGTTCCCAGGATTCACCTATGACAGATACATAAAAGTCTTTTCATAAATAAATAATAGAATAGAATAAAATAAAGTAAAATAAAAGCCTAGAGACCATTAACTATGCTTTAGGCTTTTTAGATTTTTTGTAAAGCTTATTTACTTATTTTGAGAGAAAGAGAGAGCGCTCACACAAGCAGGGGAGGGGCAGAGAGAAGGAGGGACAGAATCCCAAGCAAGCTCTGCATCATCAGTGCAGAGCCTGTGAAGAACGTGAAATCATGACCTGAGCTGAGATCAAGAGCTGGACACTTAACCAACTCACCATCCAGGCACCCCTGCTTCAGGCTTTTTAAAATAATGCTTTGCAGGTATTAACTCATCTAGTTCTCACAACAAAGTTACAAGGTACCACACTGCCCCCATTCTACACATGACGCTCATTAGGCAAAGAGAAGTTAAGGACCTTTCCCAAAGTCACCAGCTGGCAGTGGGAACATAGAGGGTCATACTGCACAGCTAAGTCCTTGTTCGTATTTCCTACACACACACTTCAATGCAGACACCGGTTTGCCATAGTGTGGGAGAGACGATACATCCTCATGAACGTCAAGCATTCTCGGGCTTCAGGGGATTGTCCAGCTGGGAAGGACACTTGCCTCAGTTTCTCTAGGAGAGGGTAGGCTTAAGAATGACAACGTTCTGCCATTAAGGACTACCTAGGTTTTTCTAAAGGAATTTTTGGGAGACAGGCCATGGAACTGGCTATAATTTTTTTTTCCTTAAAAAAATTTTGGGTAAGCAGAGAAGTTGTTAATCCTTAATCCAAGTACTGCAGTGAATCTTCTTTTTTTTTTTTTTTTTTTTTTTGCATTCAAAACCAAAACCAAAAAAAATCAAGAAGATCAAAGCAAGTGTAAGAGGTGTTTTGCACCATGAGCATAAAAGCCACAATTGGTTCCAACGCTCCCAGAGTGCGAATTCCAGAAAGTGCTTTAGGCCAGGAGTGTTTGTGGCTAAACAAAAGCACTGGGGTGGGAAAACAGTAAAGCAAGTACAGAGGGAGAGAAAGATCCATTTGTAGGCAGCACCCAAAGTATTCATTGCCAAATTACACTGAGAAAGAGGATCAAAAAGAACAAGAACAAGGGCTTAGCTGTGGCATGGAAAAGAGACCTCTTCTAAGCAGAGGTTGTATTGTGTTGCACTAAAAGTGGGAAAGGAAGGTTGGGACTAGCAGTTCTTTGTTAGTGGCTAGTTGGATGCAGCCTTGCTGTGAGATGCGGGATAGTCCTATTTCCTGCCTGGACCTCGGTTTCCTCCTCCAGAAAATGAGGAAATTAGACCCGATGATTCCTAAGTTCCTTTTGGTCTATACCTCTAATATCATAGTGTTGTGTTTTTCTCCACCCTGACTTGTCCACAGTGCTTTGCAACAGACCAAAAAGTATCAAGGGAAGCTGAGCAATCCTTTGGACAGGAATCATCGAGGGAACCCTCAGTACCAAAGCCCATGTACCACTTCTGTGCAGACTTTTGCCGATCTCAGCCTGTCCGTCTGATTCTCATACCTTAACAAAGTTTTTACTTCTGATTCTCTCACTGTGAATGCACACGACCCATTCCACATGAGAAAGAGTGCCTGGTATTACACAAGAGTACCATGGAAATAATTGGGATGGAGTTCATAAGAAAATAGTCTTTCAGCCAAGAGACAGGAGCTCTTTTCCTCAGGAAAGGAAAAAAAATGCATTATAATCATGGGAGAGAGGCAGACATTCACCACTCCTGCCACCCTCACCAAGGGAGGTCAAAGTGTTAAAGAGGCTGTGATGATGAGCAGACTGTGGTATTGTACCCCAGGACAAGAAGTAATGAGGCTGAGGAGATGAAAGACGGAGGGGAGAGGCAGCCAAGCTACGTTCTCATGAATAGGATATTATATGAGGGAAGAAGAAAAAGGGCAGTATATGAAAACACAGAACTCCCATTGATTACTGAATCCTGATTGAACACTAGCCAGCTAGGGGACACCATGATGCCTTCTGCCAAGTCCTGATAAGGCTACACTTAGATATGACTTCCTGTCCTGCACAGGTCTGAAGGTAGGGGTCAATATGAATGGAGGCAACTGCCTCCAAGGAATGGCCTGAAGTTCTTGACAAAGTACGGATAACCCTGGAGCCCTATCCACCGTAGAGGGAATCACGACTCTTCTGGGAATATCAGGTGTGCACAGAGAATGAAATACCGTGTGGATGTCTCTGGTAGTAAAGAGAGGAATTAGGCAATGAAATGGGACTGTTCCAAAGATAATTGTCACATCATTTTGCTGAGTTTGTGTTGCTTATGAGTAAACCAGGTAGGGTGAAACACTTTAGGGTCCCTGAAAAAGCAAAAGACAAAGGGAAAAGATGGGCCCCTGTCCCAAAAGTAGTAAAAGAAAAATACACACACACACACACACACACACACATTCCCAGTGGCCTGAGAATCACTCTGAACACCAGGTGTTAGACTTCCTAGGGCTTTCTCCTGCCTGGGTGAGTTTCACAAAGGTGAATTTCCTAGAACATTATTTTAAAAGAATATTGGATACTTATGAATACCAGGATTTGTTTCACTATACCAAACACACTGGTACCTTGATGACACTCCAGTTTTAGAATCCTTGGGCACAGATGTTCTGAACATATCCAAAATGCGTCTGGCAGGAGGCCCTGTAGAATGACACAGCAGAATTTCTATTTATTTCACAGCCCGGAATCTGACAATGGGTTGCTCTTTGTGTTCCTTTTCTTTTCAATCTCATTTAAAATCCAGGCTTTTCTAAACCCTAGGTATTGTGAGTGCTTTCAAGTTCTTTCTCTAACTTTTAGGAAGGTATTGGTTAATTGACAAAAAATTAGATACAGTTTGATGCAGACCTAGCTGAAAAACGGTAGGGCAGGATGACCAACTTATAAAAGGTAGTACCTAGAGTTTAGAAATATAAAACCATTATTCCGAATCATTATGATTTCTTTTACAGACAAAATTGTGGTATTCCTCAAATTCTAGAGCAAATGTCAGATGAGTTAAAGTACCATAAAATTCTTACTATACTATCTGCGGCTCCCTATGCAAAACTCTCTTTGCTAGAAATCTCTTCCTGTCTCTCGGCCTTCAGCATGTAGCTTTTACTCGAATTACAAAATACTATACCCTCCAAGGTCCTAGACCGAGAATTCTGATCACAATTGCAAAGGAGAAACCTACCTGCCAGTACTTGTCACCCACTTGGCACATGGATTCAGGATCAGTGTGCAGAATTACAAATCTCATAAATTTCAAGTGCACACCCAACACTGACTCTAAAATCTATACTTTAAACTCATGAACTATTCATATATATATACATATATACATATACATATATATACATATATACATATATATACATATGTATATATATGGCTTTGTGACTGTAATTTGTCTTAAAATTATAACCTTATATCTATTTTGGCAGACTCGTTTCAGGACACTCTTAAGCTCTCTTTAACGGATATTGCTGAAATATGTGCCAGGGGTTCACAACCCTCAGATTACAGATGTGAAGGTGAGGTGCAGAAAATCAAGCACCTGGCCCCAGTCACCAGACTTACTTCAGTGTAGTGTTCTTTCAACCCCATCTCTTTGTATTTCCATGAAAACCTATATATCTGTGTAACCGGTTTTTAAAATGTTCATTTTGAGGGAGAGCGCAAGCAGGGGAGGGGCAGGGAGAGGGGGACAGAGAATCTGAAGTGAGCTCTGTGTTGACATCAGAGAGTCCAGTGCAGGGCCTGAACCACGAGATCATGACCTGAGCCCAAGTTGGATGCTCAACCAACTGAGCTACCCAGGTGCCCCTCTATAGAACCATTTCCGATATGAGCCTGAAGCACCAGGAGAAAAGACAATGTCAATCAAGCTCGGAAAAATAATAATGGACACTACGGCTTTTGGGGGTACAAAGAGGATGCTGGGAAATCTAAACTTAAGGCTAGAAGTCCTTTATGTGCTAGTTTATCTTATAAGAGAACCATAGAATATGTAAGAGAAAGAGTCATTGAAGGGAGGATGCCAATCTGTGGGTGCCCTGATTCAAGATTAAGAGTATCTTCCCTGATTCAGGAAGGCTCGATTATGACCCACCACTCACGTGTAGCCCTTTATTCTATACTTTTATTTTGCTATCAGAAGTGCCTTATATACCAACTGGTATCCCTGGGTTACCTTCCTAAAGAATCCGAACAGTACGCCCAAAAGCAGAAATATGGTCCTCAGAAGTCCTATGCAAATCGGGTAAATTTTGGTGCACACGAATTATTAAAGAATAATGACTCATGTTTTTTTAGAAACACAGGATGGGCAAGCTCTTGTCACCAAAATTTACATGGAGAAATTCTACTTGCTGAATAATTAACTATATGAGTACCATATATCCTTTGTATCCCTAGAACTATATTGCTCAACCATTGAGCCTTTTGTTTGAGAAAATTCATCTAGGAGATTATCACATGAAAACTCAGTCTGACATGTAACTTAATCAACCTCACCATCAACATTAGAGTCCAAAGTGGCGCTGTCTCTTTATATTCATCTCCTGATTTAATAATTTTGAAACACCTTTTTATGTCAATTTTTTAATTTCTTTAATTTCTTTAATTTCTTTCTTTATGGGGATCAAATGAAAGATTATGAATTCTTAGGAAAAACTAAAAACAGACTACCAAGACGAGACTACAAAGACCACTATCCCTTCTTGAAAGATGATGCAGTACTTTAGAGCAACGTGGCAAGAAAACTAGAAATTAGGCAACAGTAAATTCATCTCACTACCCTTCTGGGTTTCTTATTGCATCATCTTTCTGGGCCAGCTGTCCAATAAGACTGTAATGAAAGTCACTTGTATAGTTTTACATCTTCTAATGGGCACATAAAATATAAAAAGAAACAGATAAAATTAATTCTAATAACATATTATTTAATCCACAGTATCTTTTAACACGTAATCAACATAAAAATTATCAATGAGATATTTCATATTCTTTACTTTTATTAAGCCTCTGATATCAAATATATATTTTTCACTTACAGCACATCTCAGTTTTAAATACCCACAATTTCAAGTGCTCAGCAATCACAGGTAGCGAGTGGCTGCCATATCAGCACGGTTTTGGACAATTCCACCATTCTTCCTTTTTTAAAAATTTTAGTCTTTTGTTTTTTGGCTCATTAGAATTGACAAGTAAGAATAAAGTAATTCCTGCCATGGTAAAGAGACAAAATGTCTCAATATATGAAAAAGCAAAACCACTAAATTTCCATACTGCATTTTAGATTTATATGATAATATAAATGCTGTGATAATTGTAAGGAATACATTTAATTGTTTCTTTAAGTAGTTTTGGAATTGTTAAAACAACAATAAGAGAACATAAAACTGAAAAAAAAAATGGGCCGAAGACTTTAACAGACATATCTAAACATATTTAAACAGACATATCTAAAAAAGATATACAGATGAAAAATAAGCCTACGAAAAGATGCTCCACATATGTCATCAGGGAAATGCATATGAAAACAATGAGGTACCACTGTATACCTATTAGAATGGTCAAAATCCAGAATACTAACAACACTAAAGGTTGGCAAGGATGTAAAGCAACTGGAACTCTCATTCATTGTTGGTGGGAAGGCAAAATGGTACAGCCACTTTGGAAGACAGTTTGACAGTTGGTTACAAAACTAAACATATTCTTACCATGCAATCCACCGATCATGCTCCTTGGAATTACTCAAAAGAGTTGAAAACTTATGCCCATGCAGAAAATTTCACACAGATGTTTTATAGAGACTTTATTCACAATTGCCCAAATTTGGAAGTCACCAAGATGTCCTACAGAAAGTGAAAGGACAAAAAAACTGGTACATCCAGACAATGGAATATTATTCAACGCTAAAAAGAAATGAGCTATTAAGCCATGAAAAGGCATGGAGGAAACTTAAACGCATATGACTAAGTGGAGGAAGTCCATCTGAAAAGACTACATGCTGTATGATTCTAGCTATATGACATTCTGGAAGAAGCAAAACCATGGAGATTGTAAGAGGATTGCCAGATAGTAAGAGTGGTTGCCAGGAGTTTTGGGGTGGGAGGAATTTCAGGGGAGTGAAACTACTCTTTATGGTCCTGCAATGATGGATACATGTCACTGTATATTTGTCCAAACCCATAGCAAATCAGCACCAAGTGTGAACCCTAATGGAACCCATGGGCTTTGGGTGATTATGAGGTGTCAGTGAAGGTTCCTCAATTGTAACACATGGCCCGCTCTGGTGGGGGGGTGCTGATAATGAGGAAGGCTGTGCATGTGTGAGGTCAGAGGCTACATGGGAAAGTTATGCTATCCTCTCAATTTTACTATGAAACAAACTACACTAAAAAAGTCTTAAAATGTTTCTATCAAGTTTTTGTTTTACACTTCAGAAGATTTCTAAGAGACAATAAAAGCCATGAAGTAGAAATCTATATGAATAGTTAGAACTGCTCAAAAAATAAGTTTATTTGATTATAAAGTGCCTTAATAGCATATCAAGAATTAACTATTTTCTTTGCTCTTTATTTTTCTTTTCTTGGAAACATTGTATCAGTCATTTCATTTTGGAGGCTCTATCACCTAGATTTTAAGGAATAAGAATTTTGAACTTTTTGGTACCCCTAATTTAAGCTGAATCTTCTTTGCCTATTTGAATGTACACATACATGATGTGATTCTATATATAAACAGGAAAACAAACTGATATTTTTAAAGTGTTATGTATTATATCCAATGTCATTCCATAGTTATTTATAAATCTAAGCTATTAAATTGCTTTCATGCCATCTAATGTAGCCCATAAAAGAACAAACTTTCCTATTTCTTTAGTAAAAATCATCAAACCATTTGATAGTAGATATTTTATTGGCTGAATCAAAGTATAGAATTGAGAGTTGATATTAACACTGAGTTTAAAGGGGAACATGCCCAGAGCCCACCATCTGTAGTGCCGTTTCCACATACAACCAGGCATCTGCATCCCTTCCCAGTGCTGCTGAGGTCATTGTCATGGGAAAATCACTAAATAGACATTAGGAGTATCTGTAGTTTAGTTCCTATTCCAAAGCAAACTCATTCTGATTTCAGTCAAATAAAGTATTAAATCTGTGAGTATCTCATGTACCAAATGAGGGTATTTTCCTGGTCTTTCCTACCTCATAGATTGGTGAAAATAAGAAAATAATAATAATTTTCTCTGAGATGAGAAACATCAATATTTGAATCTCCGTAATGTCTCTTTCCTCTTCCTCAGTGATAAAAATAAAGCCAAAGGACAGACAGACACACACACACGCATACACACACGTACACACACACGAACACACACACCATCAACACCATTTCTTGATGCATTTTTATTTATTTTGTAAATTTTATTGCATGCCCTGGAAAACATGGGTGTGCCTCTGGCTCACCAAAATCCCATTACACAAAATACCAAAAGACAAGCAACAGAAGCTTAAAAAAAAAGTATCACATCTATAAGAAAGAAACTTTCAAAAACATTAATAAAGCATATAAAACATTTGACATTTAATTTTTGTACAATTATAAAAATAATAAAAAAAACACAACCTTTAACATTTAACATCCCACATACTGTACTTTAGGAGAATGTCAGGAAAACAAGAGGTCAGTGGAATTAATGAAGAAAGTTCTATTCTCCTTTTCTGTTTCTAATCACCTCCAAACAAAAACCTTTCTACTCCCCAGCTAACTGCGTTGAGCTGAGGCCACCAGAACTCCATTAAGCCCACTCCCACTTGTCTGTCCCTAATACTCTTTCACCCCTTATCCTAGCTACTCATACACTCAAAGAGCGCGAGTTGCCACCAGGACATGAGGCCAGTAGTTGTGCTTAGCCTTGGCTAGTGCCAAACACATGATACAGTACAGGGATTTCTGAGTCCTTAGTGCTACCTGAACAGTGCTGAAATAGCTCAGAAGAAGTCCTAGGCTTGTTCAAACACTCAGGACAGTAGAGGAAGCTATTTCCCTCCTCGCGTTGCCAATGCACAGCTTTTATTCTTCCCCTTAATAGGTTTTCAAATCCACATATTTATTCCACAAAGTAACAGGGCCCACAACCACTTAAGCACAATAAAACTTTGAAATCAAGGACTCACTCTCTTTTAACGTACAAAATAAAAATAATAATAAAAAACAACTTTCCCATCCCCCTATCTTACAGTTATGGCATTTATTTTCTTATTTGACATTGTCATCTTACTAAGTGGTGTTTCCATGAAAATATAAAAACAATAATAATAATAATAAAAAAAAATTTTGAACTGTGGTTCTGGAAAACCCACTATCCCAAGAAGAAAACAAAAATTGAAACACAAAGTAGGCAATATCACACACAAAACATATATACACTTTTCAGGTGAAACTCACACATCATATTTTTGAGCCCGGTTAGCCCTTTTGCACTTTAAAACAGAAATGGAAGCTTATGTGCAATCAAAGCCCTTTACTAGAATGCACAGAAGGATTTTAGAGCTCATTAGCATATGTACAAAATATTTGTTTTAGAGTTTGGAAAAAAAAAGTATCTTTCTGAAAGATCTACAGGAGTATCGTCATTTACACGTTTTCTCAAAGTCTGAAGACGATTCTATGTTTAAGTGGTTCAAGCAACGCCTCCCTTGGAAGGCAGATCCCCTCATCTGTGGGGACATTTTTATGTCTACGACAGTCCAGAAGAGAGATGGACGGGAAATTAGATTCTCACAGTTATTTTCCAACAAACTCAAACTCTTATTGATCAAAAATGAAAAGTTATATAGTGATGCAACTGATGCCACAGGAAAGCTGATCTCATAATCTTATATTTTCCAAATCACTACTGTTTTCATCCTTGGAGAGAGAAAGATAAACAAGCTTCTACTTGCAGAGTTTTACATCATTGGAGGATTTCCAAAAGAAACTTTTACCAAATAATATTATCTGTGTTTCAAAAGGTCTTCTAAGAATTTCAGTTCACAGCTCACTGACTGCTTACCGTTTAGAGGAGATTCAGTATTTCTGTATGATTCCTGTTTTTCTGGATATTCTTAATAAACCTTATGACTGCAGTGTAAGAACTAGATAGAGGGCATTCATTCTAATCAAATCAAACTTAATTTGAACAGTGGTAGCAAATGTCTAATTGACTTAGTCAACCCAGTACTGAAACTTAGTTTTCAGGCTTCTGTAATGGCCACAAACGTTTTCCCAATAAATATTAAGAGATAAGGCATCTGGTATTAAATGTAAGTGGATTGCTGATATACCCAGATACATATACCAGATGTGTTTGACCCGGTTGCCACACACCTTTTAAGAATTATTAGGCATTATCTGCATTCCCCATTCCCAACCAAAAGCAAGAGAGGCTATTTCCCTTCTTCCAGTGCCACACTCCTGTGACAGTGTGCACGTGGATTTTTTTTCTTGTGATTGGACTAAAAATAACCGCAAAGTGAACGAGCGTCACTAACAGCAGTGCCAGTAACATGAAGTACGCCAACATACAGAACTGTGGATATATGTATACAGTCTCTCCCATATGATAAGCAATGGTAAATACAACTGGATGCATCCAAAGGTTTGATGTGCCAACTGTTTAATATCAAAATAAGTGAAGGGACATTTTTGTCACTCACATGTGCCGTCAAGCTCCAGATACCTATTACCATACATGATACCCCTTGAAATAAAGGGTATAGATAAACCATCCAAATAAGTAAATTAAAAAAAAATAATAAGTTGATAAGTGCAACTCAATTTCCTTTCCTTTAAATTACATTTAAACAAAACTCAATGTCCCCCACCCAAAAATACATACTGTATATTTATATATTTATATATATAGTCTTAGACTATAAGGGTGAAAATGCTTTATAAAAGTCAATGAGAAATCTTTGCAGCTTAAGGAGACACCCACTGCTCTTTTGCTCACTTCCACCTAGCCATGGTAACTTCAGTTCTGCAAGCAATAGATTTGGAGGCTTAAAGCCAGAATCAGAATCAGATGCCAGGTTGGACATTAAATCAAAGGTAGCCTCTTACTTCTTCTTCCCTTAAGAAACCAGACTGAGAAGAGGAAGAAGACCTAGGGAGAACGCTCTGAAGGTCAAGCACTAGTGCTTTGTAGGGAGGCAGACAGGTGGGGACAGGATGGTAAGAGTTCACACGGTGGTGCTCACTCCCCCTCTTCCTTGATGCGCTGTTGCTTGTTGCGACGAGCATCCATGTCAAAGTTGAAGTCATTCCACTCATCGCGGGGCGGGAAGGAGATGGTCTGGCGCAGGGTGAAGCGCACAGCGTCAATAACGCGCTCGCCGCGGGTCTCACTGGAGCCCACGCTGACTGTGGAGGCACCACTTGGGGTCCTCAGGAGGTGGGGAGGGGAGGAGAAGTCGTGGAGCTGTCGGTGGTCCAGGATGCCCTTCCAGATGGCATGTCTGAATTGCTCAGGGATTTTTAGACTTGCCAAATCCTGTGCAATAAGAAAGGGGAGCAAACAGATTTAGGACAAAGGGACAGACTGACGATTTAGTCCACATCATTTTATCATTCCCCAGTGTTCTGATTTAACTGTCCTGAATTGATTGATCTCCAAATTGGAAAATAAAATTAATTCTCTGATAACCCTTGCCATTATATGTAAGCAAAAGGCACAGCCTTGAGGTGCCATTTCTGCTTGTGGATAACACCCCACTTGCTCTCTAATGGTCTGTTTTTTCACTAGTAAAGTAGGGATAGTTAGATCAGAGGGCAAAAGTCCTAAACCAAAAACATGAGATAGAGGTACCTTCCAACTCTTAAATCTACCTGGCTCTAGTCACTAGAAGAAAGATATCAGTGGAACATCACCACTGCTCAAATGAGTAGATGAGGAAAAAAAAAGTTTATTAATAGGTAATGAACACTCTCTGTATACCAGGCACTGAACTAATTATTTTATATACATGATCTCATTTAATGCTCAGATTAGTGGTAGATACTATTGCACCCGCTTTATAGATTGAAAAGCTGAAGTTCAGAGAGGTTGACAAGTCTAAAGTTACACAACTAAGTAAATGAAATGGGGACTCAGGACAGCCTCTGAGCCTAAACTGCCCTAATGGCCAGAAGGTCTCTTGGTGTTTGGATAAACCAGGGTATCCAAATGCAAAGTATGTGTCCATCCTCTATTAATGGGGGTAGAAGGCATTACAAATATGCCCGAGCTTAACTATCTGTGGAGACATCTCTTACATTTTTATCTGCATTATCTCTTCATTAGCTTGTTTCAGTGATGGCTCACATTTTTTTTTTGTTTTGTTTTTTTGTTTTTTTGTTTTTTTTGGAGCAGCATGGTGGGTAGAAAGAACACTGTGTTTGGAGTAAGAAGACCTTGACAGAGGTTCTTATTCTGTCACTGAATGACTCTAGACCTTCATCAAGTCACTTTTTCCCTACTGGCCTTAGTTTCTTCATTGATAAAATGGGATCAAATTCCTTTTTACATCAGCACGCATTGTGGGCTCTTGTGTGAATATGGATGTGAAAGTACTAGACCAATTATAAATGACACTATCTAAATCTTAACCATTGGCATTATTACCATATTAAATTATTATTAACCCAGTCCGGCATCTTAGAAGGGATACTTATGAAAACTGCCAAATGTAACCATATCGTTTTTCCAGGAAGGGATGCCAAATGACTCAGACAGGTATTGAGAGACAAGCTGCAAAAGAAGTTTCTATTTCCAGTAATGAGATGGAAGAAGCTGAGGTGAGGATGCAGAAATGAGATAGCTTCCCAATTACTTCCCAGTTTGGACGTTTGCAGTATGGGCACTCCGATTTCCCATTCTGGCAGAATACACCATAAAGAAGACAACCCACATGGAGATGAGTAAGTGTAACTCTTTATGCTTCTGGAGCTCTCAATAAGTCTCTAATGCTGTAAACTGGCCTCCCTCAATCTCCATGATTCTCTGGATAGATTTTAACTTATGATAGATGAGGAAATTGTTGTCCAGAGACCGGCACAAGACCTAGCCAACACCAACAGAGATGGACTTCTGGAGAACATCTGCAGATCCTAATAGCCAAGGGGGTACCTTGACACACTCCCCAGTGGGGACAGGGAGCAAGTGGATGGCATAACTTTAAAAAAAAAATAGGGAAGGGACCGATTCTCTGTTCTATCATATAGGACTATCAAAGACAGGGCAACTCTCTTCTCCTCAATGGATGGACATCATTGTAAAGTTACCCAAAACCTGTCGAAACTTACTACTAAAGCATTCTCTATAGTTTTCACTTATAATTTATTCCATCAGGGAGCAGCAGCCAGGGTGATGTGTGGGGAGGAGAGGGGTGGGCACAGAGGCAGTGCAGTATGTACTTGTCATCACAAGGGCTGGGGCATTCTCATGCTGCAGGGGCATCTCTAGCATCGGTGCTCAAGGAGGGGAAAGAAGAGATCTCAACTACACAAACAGCAGCAGAGGCAGAGAATATTTCTTCCACTAGTCCAAAAGGCCCTCTGGAAGCTGGAAGAGAGGATAGTAAACCCCAAAGAGAGCAGCATGAAGAGAAGCCTGGAAGGAAAATCAGATTGCCATAAGCCAGAACAATACAAGCTCCCAAGAATACAAGCCATTCATGAAGTGGTATAGGAAGCGCGCGCACACACACACACACACACACACACACACACAGTCCCCTTCCATCCAGCTTGCTGCAAAAGACAAAGAATATCAAAGCCAGAGGGAGTGATTTTGAACCCAGTTTGATAAACTGAGGCTCAGAGAGGCAAAGTGATAACCCAAAGTCTCATTATTACTAAAAAGCATGGATGGGACTTGAACCATGACCAGTGAATTTTCTCAATGGTCAAGGATGGCTTGGCCCTATTCTAATATAATTGAAAATGAGGGAACATATGGTTCTAATTGAGAGGAATGGCTGAATCCTCCTTAAGGTCCTACTTTAAGGAAAGGCAGAAGAAGCCAGTTAACAGAGTTAAAGACCAGAAGCTTCCACCTTAGGACTCTATTCCTAGTTCTGCCATCAACTCATCATGCAAATGATTATAATGTTGTCTCTCCATGATTTAAAGTGAGGATAATATCACCTGATTCCTGATAGCTTCCCTGGGGTCTCATACTGATTAATGAGCACATCTAAAAAATTCTCTAAATTCTTTCGAGATTATAAATATCTTGGAGGTGGGAATTGGGTTTCCTCTTTCCCACTGAATACAGTATGTGTGCTATAGAGAATTACTGGCTGATCTGACAAGCAGAGGAAGACTGATCACCAAACTTCTCACGTATGTAGGCTCAGGCCTGGGAATCTTTCTAATATGGTAATGGTTTCCACCAAATTTGGGGACTGAGGGTATGATAACAAATTTTAAAACCAGGGGGAACTGAACTACAAGGTGGATGTCACCAGGGGGAGGGAATGAAGAAATAAAACTCAAGAGAAAAGTCTAACAGTTACTTACATCCATGGAGTAATGCTCAATCTGATAGATGGTGGTCAGCCCCTGGGTCGTGAAATAGTCCAGACATGATGAACAGCCCAACCTCGCTAAGAAACTGCAGAGGGAGGAGGGAAGAGGAAGGAGGAAACAGAAACAGAAAGTTCACCCCAACTGCATTGGCGAGATAAAGGAAAACCCAACATTATCGCCCTCGGATGCCCTACAGGAAAGACTAGGGGCAGGTGAAACATACGGAGGCCTTGGATTTGAGGTTTGGGAATGGTTAGTGACTTGAACTTTAGGTCTATAGAAATTAAAATCAACTCTGAAGATTCCTGCAGAGCAGTGATTTTCAAAAGGTGATTGGTGGAATTCTCAGGGGTTCTACATAGATAAGTGCCTTATGAGCCATTGCAGGGGGGTGAAAGGAAGGAGCCCAGTGGTCAGGTTCCCAGCGCTCTTGCCTCCTGCCTCTTCACGTCCAAAAGAGCACCTCTACTCGAATTGCTTTGTCTCTGGGGTTTCTGAGAATGGTTCACGCGGCTAAGAAAAAAATGGAGGCTACTCTACTAGGAATGCTTTCTGATTTATGTCCTACTCAGAATACAGACCCCTCCTTTCTGGCGCTGGTCTCAGATTGGTGATGCCACCATCACAGAGCCACAGGTGGGGTGGCACAAGCCACACGCCTTGCCGTCTCTCTGACACTGTTTAGGACTGCCGCATCAGTCACATGGGGATCAGTACCCATTTTTCCAACAGCCAAACGAAAGGGTCATTCTGCACGTGAAGCAGGGGCAGATGATGTGCACTAGGCGTGGATGTGGCACCCACTCTCACTTCTGTGGGAAGAGATCTTTCAGGCTTCACACATTTCCCTCTTCTGGCTGTCTGAACCCCCTTGCCTAAGGTGTGCCTGCTTTGTGTATGTCAGTGTAACAGCGGCCATTGGCTTCTTGAAAGTCCCTGTCGTCTCTATAACCATTAAAACTTCTTTACGGACATCCCACTCCGACATAATGAGGCCATGGTGGCTGAGAGCTAGGAGTCCTGGAGAACGGGAAAGGGAGCGAGATAGCAAGTTTACGGCCCTTCTTGGGTCCCCAGCCCTGAGCACCAGTTTGAAGGCCACAACTGACCATGTGAAACTGTGAGGGAGGAGGAAGAGGGTAAGTGAAGATGAGGGGAAACAGGCATGAAAAATGATTTGCCTATAAACTCACATTTTCACTTTGTCCCCTATGGATTATAGTGCTTTTCCTCGATTAAACACTGCTGACCACTCCACAGATCAGAGATAACAGTGCTGAACACCCATCGTAGGAAGGGCTGCTTTCTTTTTTTCCCAACTGCGTACTGAACTCTGAGAGCATCCGCCCTTCACCACCCCGAGTTGCTGAGGACAGGCCCCCGGGGGCACATGCCATGGACTCACCTGACAAGGCTGCAATCTGTGGGGTACGGAGGTGGGGGAGTGCAGTGGGAGGTGGATGGCATGGAGAGTGGGGGAGGGAGGGCCTGGGTGGGGCTGAGTCCATTCATGTCTCCAGCCATTGGCATGTGGGTGCCCATCATAGGAACTGAACAGAAGCAGGAGGAACAGAGAGGGTTACTGCCGTCATCAGTACCAGCTTCCCAGGGGTCCATCTTGTCTGGTTTAATGTTACCAAGGGCCTAATCCACCAGCCTTCCTTTTCAGTCTTCTCTCTCACTGCACCCCTTAAGCACCCTATGTCTCATCCAACAGAAGACAACGTTCACCAAACTCCAAAATAATTACACATTTCTCGAACCCTGCATGTGCTCCTAGGACAATCTCCCCCCACTTCTTTCTAATGCTCTGTTCAACTGCACACTACTCCTGAGGTTGGTTAATATATTCCTCTTTGCATTTGCCTTCATGGCTTATATTTCTGTCTCCCTTGTTAGGCTAACTTCTTAGGCCTGGCACAGATCACGTGCTCAGTAAACTGAGGTGAGGTGAACAAGTAAACAGATCTGTGAATGAGAATGACCTCTGGAATAACTGTTTGGGAACAGAAGGATTTATTGCAATATTTGGGAACCATAGGCCTATTAAGCAAGAATGAAATGAAAGGTTCCAGCTCTTTCTTATGGTCCATTTCTGGATTGTATTCAGGGACACCAGCAACACTGATTGGTTTTTTACTAAACTACAAACTGGAAACATCTACCTATAGAGAAGAAGCGCTTAATACAGATCATATCTATGAAACAAATTTTGTCTTCAGGTCAAAAAAAACCAGAGGAACATTGCTACTAAAAGATTAATGCGATTTGCTTTTATTTTCGTGAATAGCAATATGCTCCCAAAGGAAAGGCCTCTGTCACCAACTAGCCCCCTAAAGAGCACAGGCTTATTTTATCTTATCACTTTCCCTTCTGACTTTGCCGGTGCTATCAAAGAAAATTGTGAAGTATAAAGAAAAAGTAGGCAAACCGTAAATTACACAAATGTGAAGGAACAAATGGACTCTAAGATGTCACAAGAGAGGAAATAAAGTAAAAAAAAAAAATGACACTTTTTCCTTTTGCTGTCAGAGTAGCAGACCTGTCAGGGGGTGAGGTTTGGAGCCTTAGGATGAATTTATCACTAGTGAGACAGCAGTTTGGCTCTAAAGTCTTTGTTAGCAAACCAAGCAACCTTACCACATACACCTGTGTCTCATGTAAATCTGAATCTTTGCCATCGGACCACAGAGAGTCACAACCCTAGCTTCCCTTAACTTTAAGAAAACAAAACCAAAACAAAACCTCTAATCTCTTCAAGGTAATACTGAAATGCAGGTTTAAAGGCTTGATCAGAATAATGAAGGATTTCAAAGGACAAGATTGAAGCATTATTTTATGAGGGGCATTGTAGGATACATGTATAGTGTTTAGACTTCTGTGTCCTTATAATACATCCTTCTGCATTTCTAGCATCCGTTTGATTTTCTCTAGTTTGGATATGCACTTTGCTAGATTTAGTTCTAGTGGATAATTCTATTTACAGCAAAGCTATATAGCAATCACCATTCATTTGGAGGCCCAATTTTCACATTGCCTCTCACAGTTATACTTAGTCGATGTGAGTAATCTGTGCGTGAATAAGTAAAAGGGAGACTCCTTTCTCTATGTCAGTTCCTTAATGACTGTATATAGGATGGCGTAGACAAGATGAGAAGGCTAAGATCACAGGGACACACAATCATAAGATGTTAAAAGTGAAGAGTGATACTTTTATGAGTGGAAACGGAGCATTAGAGCAGAGAGGTTACTTGTCCATAGTTGCATGGCTAGTCCTGCCATAGCATCCAGAGGACAACCTATTTCTCTAGACTTTAAGTCTACCACACCATGCTACTTCCCACATGTTGGATATATTTCCTTTTCACTATCTCAAAGTATCGATATAGGAGGTGGGTCCCCCAACCAGGTTGATGGGAAGTGCATGGTTGTTTTCACAGAGATCCTTTTCTCTACTGAAGGAACAGCCTCCTCTATCTCTACCAATGTGCTTTGCCATGAACCATACACTTCGAAAGCGACGAAAAGCTCACCATGAGGAACTCAAGCCATTAGGCTGTGATCTGTCTGTCCCACTGTGCCTTTCCTCAGCTTAAAAAGCAAGCCTCTCCCCGCACCCCAGAGTGGAATCCTCCCCTACACTAGCCCTGTGGACCCATAAGGTGCAGCTAAACGGAGATGTTCTTACTGTTGGCTCCCATGCCATCAGGAATGGTGGTAGGAGTGAGGGCGTTGCGCTGCTGAGGGTTGATAAGCTGGCTCACAGAAGGCAGCTTGTTCATGCTGTTCATTTTGTTGAGAGGTGGAGAGCTGTTACCATATGAAGACTGAGTCTGCATCGAGGTCCTGGGAACATAAACATGGCAATGATGGTGAGCGGGTCATACTGAACAGGGCGGACTTGTCAGATCCCACAGGTCTCAGATCGAAACGTGGCCTTGAACTACAATTTGTAAAAATATTCCTCCAGGACCTATGACAAGAAATTATTTGTTTCCGTCTGAGAACTTTTTTTTTTTTTTGTAAACTAGGGAGGGATTGCAAGGCTATCATCAAGTCATATTTCTCCTGAATTTAGAGTATGAAGTTGTATATCTTCCTAAAGAATCTCTTTTGTGAGAGGGGAAACAATTGCATCTTCTTTTTGCCTCTATTATTTTTTTTCTCCATCTCTTTCCCCTCTCTGGCCCTTCAACTCAAACAAGTTTGAAAATCAATAAGGGAAAAGAAGTCAGTGAAGACCTAAAGGCTTAAGAAAGACACGGAGATGCCAATTTCAAATTGCAGCTGAGGCCTGTTGTGTGTAGCTTCCTAGGCCAGTTGGGGTATACAGAAAATGACTACGAGCACCATCAAATCGGGAATTTGGCAGCTCAGCCTGCTGTCATGCAGAGGCCACAACATGGAAACGTGCTTCCTCTGCTTAGGTGTTCGAGGGCCTTTGAGAAAACCCATGGGGATGCCAGCTGCCTTTCTACACAGGAGAAGCCCGGAGCCCAAACAAGTCTTCTGTTGATTTTTGACAAGTCTCCTGGGAGACAAAGACCAACAAAAAAATTCCACTTAGCATAACTTCAATTTGGAAATTTACTCGGATTGGCTTGTCATTCTATGCATCATATCACATATGATATTCCCTACCAACTGTCACGTCTCACTCTCTGATTACAGAACTAGTGATATCTATGATCATCGGAGCAGGATATAGCATCAGAAAAACAAAGTTTAAGACTTCCTCTAGCATATATTAGAATCTATAGGTCCCCGTGTTGGCCACTAAATATCTTTGCTTTTGTTTTATCACAAAAAAACTCTATAAATACATACACACTTGTTCAAATTGGATGTTAGAGGTAGAAAAATAGTAAGAAACAGTCCCATCTGTGAGGAGCTCATACAGTAGTGGATACATGGGGATAACAATCCAACCTACCTTATAAGGCTGTGGTGGGAACTGGAAAAGATAAGATGAGGAAGAACTTTATGGGCTATATGCCATTTACAGTGAGTAATTATGACCACAGAACAAAGATTGGAACTATGGTGGGAAAACTCCCCTTTTACAATTTCCAAAGTGCGTTATTTTTTCCTATTTGTCTCCTTCCTGCAGTCATATTTATTATAGTAGATAAGAGAGTGAAAAAACAGTTTCTCTAACATTTTATTTTGTATATATGTGTATATAAAACACTCTATGTTTTATATATATATATATATATACATATATATAAAACTCTATATTATATAAATTATATATATGTATTATATACAGAGAGAAACTTTGTGTTTGTATGTGTGTGCATGTATATATATATATTTGTATGTGTGTGCATGTATATATATATATATATATACATATATATATATACATATATATATATACATATATATACATATATATATATATATATGTATTTGCATAAATAAGTATGGCAATTGGTGTACAATTAACAATTCAACTGTGTTCTATAATTACTGACTTTAAGGTAGGAGGGCATCGCTTTTGCTGTTTAGATCTTTTCAAGAACTCACAATTATAGGTCCATGTTGTATAAACAGGTGTTTACGTAATAAACCCTCCCAATTGCAAGACACTTCAGGTTACTAAGCTCTCCTTTATCCATTTTCTGAATGATTTCCACATCCCTCTGGAGGAGAACATGGTCTGGCAGGGCAGGGATGGGCAGAAATTATTATGCCTATTTTACATATGTGTAAATATAAGGTCTTAAGAATAAATGGGCACGAGTCACACATTACTAAATGATGAGTTGAGGGTCTCCTGGTTCCTAGCCCAGGAGTTTCTTTCTTTTATTCTGTGATAACTTTCCAGAAACAAGACAGTATTATGCATTAGGTCACAGAATCAGGAAATGGGTTAAGTGGTAAGAGAAGTGGGAGAGACTGAGATATGGTAGGGGGCAAGGGATCTAGCAGTCAGTCCCCCCAACTATCATCAATCCAACTATCATCTATCCCCGTGTTGAAGCCTAGTGTTAAGAGTTAGCACGTTGGATATACTTAGGAACACTTGTAAATCCATATCAAAGTGCAGAGAAGCACAGGGAAAAGTGGCCAAGAGATGCTTTGCCAGGTGCTTTTTCCATTTTTTCCCACTCTAGGCGGAAAAATTCCCCCTGTTCAGACTCCAGGGGCAGGTTGATCTTCTGCAGCCTAAAGATACCTCTCTCTTTCTCTTCCATTTTCCCAAATCAGTCAAATGCAAAGCAAGAGCTTATGGAAGCATTGCTTGAACCATTAATATTCACCTTTAGGAAAATAAAAATATTTTTTAAAGCTTTGCATTTTTCCTGCGTGCTGTAGCATAATAAATCCCTTCTTCCAAATCCTATTACACTTCTCTCCTCTGTTTCTTTTTGAGGTCTGTATTTTTGACCATTTTATTAGGTCATTTATTATGAGCAGCCTAAACTATTTTAGGAAGCTAGCTCAGAAACCATAGATGAACAAAGAAGGAACATGAAATTTGGAGTCAAACAAAACATCCAGGTTCATCTTCTAGATTTGACACAAATTAATTGATTTTGGATGTTATGCAAGGCTCTTGAGTCTTATTTTCTTTATCTGTAGAACAGGTATTATACTTACTCTAGAAAAGCTGCTATAAAGACTAACATGGAATAATATGGAAACAACCTAACAGTCTATCAATACATGAGTGGATAAAGATTCGGCATATATACAATCACATATTACTCATTCATAAAAAAGAATGAGATCTTGCCATTTGTGCCAACATGAATGGACCTAGAGGGTATTATGTTGAGTGAAATAAGTCAGATAGGAAAATATATTGTATGATTTTACCTATATGTGGAATATAAAAGTAAAATAAATGAACAAACAAAACAAAAACATACTTATAAGTACAGAGAACAAACTGGTATTTGCCAGAGGGACCAAGGATTGGAGGAATGAGCTAAGTAGGTGAAGGGGATTAAAAGGTACAAACTTCCAGTTATAAGATAAATGTCACATGGATGCAAAGTACAGCATAAGGAACACAGTCAATAATACTGTAATAACTTTGTATAGTGACAGATGGTGACTACACTTAATGTGGTGAGCATTCTGTAGTGTATATAAATGTCAAATCACTGTGTTGTACACCTGAAACTAATATAATATGTTAACTATATTTCAATTAAAAAAATAATAGAGGGGCACCTGAGTGGCTCAGTTGGTTGAGCGTCTAGCTTGTGATTTCGGCTCAGGGCATGATCGAGCCCCGTGTGGGGCTCTTCCGAGGGTGGAGCCTGCTTAAGATTCTCTCTCTCTCTTTTCCTCTCCTCCTCTCCTTCACTCACATGCTCTCTCTATCAAATAATAATAATAATAATAATAGGGTTTTTTTTTAAGTTTATTTATTTATTTGGAGAGAGAGCGAGCCCATGCATGCAAGAGGAGAGAAGAGAGAGAGAGGGAGGGAAAGAATCCCAAGCAGTCTCCACACTGTCAGCGCAGAGCCTGACAGAGTGCTCAAGTCCAGGAACCCTGAGTTCATGACCTGAGCCGCAATCAAGCGTCAGACCCTTCACCAACTGAGCCACCCAGGTGCCCCAGTAATACCAGATTTGTAAAAATAATTAAAAAAATAAAAAAGTAAAATCTATTATATTCTTTAAAAAGAAAACATTAAATTAGATTATATGAGAGCCCTGGACATTGTCCCGTAATTTGTAGATGCTCAAGCAACTTTGGTTCTTTTTACTCTTACCCTCAGTAGCAAATGTTTAATACTCTCGTTTTTGGTCAAGGGAGTAAGAGGCATCAGTTTAAGAATTAACAGGAGGAGGTGAAAACTATTCTTTCTTGAACAAGTCCAGGAATTAGGGTGAGTGGATAAATGGGGATAAGAGAGTGCCAAAAAGTCAAAAATTCTGATTGCCTCTCCTTTAATGTGGAAGAGAGGGTTAAAGCCACAGGGAGCAAGGTCAGGGCAGTCTGTTTACCATTAAGTTTTCAATGCCTGAAATACAGTGAAATACAAAGAGTATTCTGATAAGCTCTATGTGCTGTGGAAAAGGGAGCAAGACTGAATAAGTCTGTGACCAATTTAAAGGCCTTGAAGAACCACCTTACCCCCCACCCCCCTTACACATATAATGTCACAGTCATTGAGTGGAAAGTCCCAAGGATTATTGAGGAATCTGAAGAGAAGGAAAAAGTATACAAGGACAATAAGGATCTGTGACGTGATGGGTTTCTTGCCCTCCTCCACCCTCCCAGTGCATGCACGCGCAGGCACACACACACACACACACACACACACACACACACACACACCGAAAAAAGCGATAGTGTAGCAATCCTCAGAAAAACAACCAGGAGTAAGCCTCAGGCTGTTTTCTCCAGATTTCTTTAGATTTTTGCAGGAATCCAACATAACAGAGATGTAGAAAGACATGTTTCATGTAATTCTAGTTTTGAGGAGAAATTCTGGAAAAGTCAAGTCCTAGGTCTTAACTTTAACAGCTCAGGCTTCTGTGTACATTGCTAAGAAAACAATTCAGTATCTCAGAGCTGTAGGTGACCTTAAATCATTTAGGATGAAAAACACAGGTTTCCTGATTACAAGCCTTGTGCCTATATCCATGGCAAAGAGCCCAAATTCTTGAAAAGACAAATTCAAAGTCATCTCCATCTTGATGGAGATATATAGAATTCCGCCAAAGGATTCCTTTTTTTTTTTTTTTGCCTTAAATCTTTCATTGTTGGTTAGAAAGCAACTCTCTGGTAGAATTTGGTGATACCTGAGGGTAAATCTAGTCCAGCAAACTGTTTCTGGAGTGCAGAATTTGAGAGGGGAAAGAGATAATGAAGATAAAACAAAATACCCCCTATCTCAGGAAGGTCAAAAAAAAGGGAAGCCATGTGACATCAGAAAAGGAAGTGTTCTTCCTCAAAATTTTGCCCACGACTGCCCTGCCAGTAACCTTACCCTCCAGTTGGGTAATCTTGCTTCTAAAGACAAAAGGTGGCATTGATTCTCTAGATAGATCAACTGAAATTATACAATATTTTCCATTAGTTCAAGTATATACATTTATATAAGTCACTATACATGCATTAAAAACTTGCATAAAAATGGGGTGAAAGAAAAAAAACTTGTGAAAGAAAAAGCAAATGCAAAAAAAAACTAAACATACTCATTAACCCTTTTAGGGATTTGTGAACCCCTTAAAAGGGGATTGGAAAGTTATTTGAAAAGACCTCAACAGCATAATGAGTGCATCAGATTTTACTAATATACTTTTGTCTTGAAGATAATTTTTTCTTAAGTATTTTTTCAAGCTACTAGATTACTTATTTTTATTCAGAACAAGTGTTTTTGAAGCTTTTAAAAATAATTACTCAAAGATTAGAACATAGTGTAATTAAAACAAAAATGGACAACAGGTTCCACTACAGAGTTCTGGATGATGATTTGCTAATGCCCATGCCACAGAAGCCGAATTATTTAATAGATTGGGATTTGGATTTGATTCAAGTTTGGCAATTTCATATATAGCTCGAGAGCTGTTCAGAGAGGTAGGCAAATGATAGTATAATACCTGACTCCTTATGGTGAAATTAAACACCCACAGGGCTAAAATATATTTCAAGTTGAGGTAGGCATTGAAATTTATTTTTAGAACTGATGACCTTAATACAGAGCATCTTAAATAAAAACACCAAATACTGACAGAAGTGGAACAAAACCGAAGGGATTGTTCAATTACTCTTGTTCTTAAACTCACACATGGTACTTCAAGCATTGATAGGAAAATATTCTAGGATTAAGGAATTAAAAAGCAAGAGAGACAGAAAGAAAAACTGCAAGATGAACCAAGATGCAAAAGTTTATTGAAAATTAAAATCACACATCCATAAAGCAACAGCCTCAATAACAAGAAATCATTGCTGTGATGACACAGAATAAAGGGCTGGTGATTTGGTGTGGGGAGAAGTGGGGGGAGAGTTTTCAAGTCTTTAAACTATTATTTTAAAATACATTTCTAAAATGGAAAGCAATAGATTCTCTAAACTCTTTGAGCCAAAAAAAAAAAAAAAATCATCTATTCTTTCTATCTTTAAGTTTCAGACCAGGAGTTCAGATTTTCACATTGTCTACCTGGACATCACTTAAATAAAATGTAAGTGTCCTGGACAAAGGAGTTGGAACAGTATCAGCAATATGGCTAGTTTCATGGTAGGACTGAGAGATAGGGGCTCCAATGAGCAAATTAGTCATAGATTTGGTGAGAGGCCTTTGAACCCCATTTCGGCCATTGAAATATGATCTTTAACTGCCTGGAATAATATTACTGAGGTGGTTTTACCCTCGTATTAAAATGACAGATTAGGTTTATCTGCCTTGGGGTCTTAACAATCGCTTGCGGGGTAGGGCCCCGGGGTTTCCATGAGCAAGGAAGATTATCATATCAGATGCCAACAAGGTGGCAGTGGTAGGATCTAACACAGTGTTACTGAACTTTCTATCTACATATTGAGGGGAGGACACTAATAATGCAAACTCTCTAAAAGAAGAAAAGAACATCCCCCCACATTGGCTACTTATAGTAATTATCATCTCTCTGCCCAGCAGTACACTTGACACTTCAGTGTGTTACTATTTGTAATATTATTGCATGACCAGCATTAAAAGGGCCTGACTGAAGCTCTCAGTCATCTAGAATTTTCTTATGCACAGACAATAACAACTTTTTTCTCCTTTTCTTAAAAAGACATCTTAAGTTTGAGACCTGCTCAAAAGCTTCTTTATGAGTTTTAGAAACACAACAGAAGGTAACAAAAGGGTTCCAATAAACATCTTAATGCCCCTCTTTCCAACCTGAGCCCCTCCCTTCTAAGAAAAACACAAAGCTCACAGACAAACACAGGGGTTCCTGACTGCCCAGTGCTAGATATAAGGATGCAGAATCTGTGGAAAATGTCCTTTCTTGTAAAGTTTTGAGTCCCTTCAAAAGATTTTCTCACTACTGGCTGTATGCCTTTGAGCAGTTGGGTCTCTGAGCCAAAGTGTCTTCAAGTTCTGCTTACGAGGGCTGGACACACACACACGTGCACGCGCGCACACACACACATACATGGACACACAAGAAACACACGCTCAAAATACAGATATGGGGTGGGGGTGGTCTATGGGTACACTGATCGGTTTGGAGGGCTGGAATGTCTAAAGAAGACGTCAGACTGTTTCGGGGTTTCTCTCCGGGGCTCCACAAGCTCATTCCTGAAGCAGGCTGAAAGGAGACTGCAGAGAGGAACCAGAGAAAAGAAGAGGTGAAGACTTAGGACTTCATATATTCACATCAACTGAATACAGAAATACCCTCCTACCTTCATGATCACAGTAAGACAGAATAGAATGACCTACAAAGCTATTTTTGCTCCTTCCTCATTATCCTCCTTTAAAATTTCTCAGAGATGACTTCCTCTCAAGATTTTTGTGAAGAAATGAGATAAAGTAGTGGTAGTTCACTAGAATTATCAGAATCACCCATAGAACTTTAAAAAAGAAACAAACAAACAAACAAACAAAAAAACAAGATCCCTCAGAGACCAGGCTGGGGCCCAGGCATATATATTTTTAACAAGTTCTTCAAGTGATTCAGTTGAGGACTAACGTGTCAGGGTAGGTCAAGGTACTTAGTACAGTGCTTGGCACATTGGACTCGATGACTTGAAAAGGGAATGCAGAGACAAGAATTAACATTAATCTTTTATAAAATGTCATTGGCCCAATTATGATACCTCATTATTGTTCCTGTGTAGCCTAACTACGAAGCATGAAGAAATACGATCTTATCAGTATGGGGACTGCATCACATGTATTTGTAAAGAACTATTAATGAGCATGTTGTATGTGCCCAGATTGAGGTGGATAAATATCTTAATCCTTTCAGTCACAAACTTGGCCTCCAAATGCACATATCAAACTCATGAAAGCAACTTTTACATAATTAAGAAATCAATTATGCCACAAGGATGCCAGGAACAGATCCTTTTACTTTGCTCAAGATTGTGTAACCCTATGAACTGTTTGGGAATTATTTCCCAGATGGCTTTGAGTCACATTTGGTTATTCCTTACAAAGGAACAAAGCCATTTTTATTTGGTTAGGGCTGGAATTCAGTAAAACATCTCACCAGCAAGAATTGAGATCATCTTAAAGAATACGCCAGAATATGAATTAGTAGGGGCACAATTTACTCTCAGATAAAGAATTGTAACTGACTTCTTGTTTGGAGATTACATTTTAGGGCTTCTCTTGGAGCAAGGACTGGATGGGACAACACACAGGAATCATCTTTTAGTTATGACAAGAGTATATAATACGGACCACGAGGGTCCAAACTTTGAGATCTAGAACTGAGATTAGTGGTGCAATGAGACGTGAGAACTTAGAAAAGTGATTTAATCTATCTGAATTCAATTAGCCACAGGTTTTTCCTCATTACCAATTCATGGCTAATAAATCTCTGCCCTGAAAACTTTCTAACAGAGCTGTGATGTTCAAAAAGTAACCCTGTATAAACTGTAAAAGTTGTGTTGTTCCTTGACCGAGAAGGTTGAACCAAATGAAATTGTCAATATCCACCTGTTTTTTCCTCTATGAGATTGGCAATTGCAAACAAATACTCTGGACATATGAAGGATTTCTAAATCAAACTTAGAAATATGGTCTAAATCATACCTATCAACAAGACAGAGATTTGTGTATTCTCCTCTCTCCTATGTTGATAATGCTGAAAATATTGCTTGCTTCTCCCTCAGCTATGTAATCTGAGGAAAAAATACCAATACTCTTAGAGAAAGCCATAGCCAAATGAGCTTAAAGAGGTAAGGCTTTGTACTGAAACCACAAGGATACATACCAACTGACTGATACAGAGATATAAAAGTGGGCATAGATATTTATTTTAGTTTTATTATTATAACTTTCTTAACCAATGAAGCAGACAAAACACTGCAAAGAGCTGTGTCTTCCAGATCTGGCTTTCATCTCACCTTGATTATAAACTGGTTATAAAATCACAGGCACAGTCATTGGGCCTCAGTTTCCCCAACTATGGTAGGATGAGATTAGAACCATGACCTTCCAGATCCCACTATGCTCCACTGTTCTCTGACCTGTATTACTGATAATCGACAATCATCAAGGGATCACCAAGGAGAAGGAAACACTCCTCAGGATGCCACGTTTGTATTACAATTAAAATAAATCCATACTGTAGAAACTCGAAAATGATTTTCCAAGAGAAAACAAGAGTAAGGCTAAGTATAATTTTAACAAAATGATGTTGACCTGAGATCATGGTGGAAGCCAAGACGGAGGATAAACTACAGGAAAAAAATGAAAAAGCAATACTATTGGTCCAAAGTGCACACATCAAAAGATTGCTAAAAAGGTCTCAAGTAGCTTCTGCAAAGTTGTCTTAAGAGTTAATGTCCGTTGGGGCACCTGGGTGGCTCAGCTGGCTAAGTGTCTGACTCTTGATCTCGGCTCAGGTCGTGATCTCACGGTTCCTGAGGTCGAGCCCCGGGTTGGGCTCCACACTAACAGTGCGAAGCCTGCTTGAGATTCTCTCTCTTGCTCTCTGTCTCTGCACCTCCCCTGCTCATGCTCGCTTGCTCGCTCTCTTCCCTCCCTCTAAATAAATAAACTTAAAAAAAAAAAAAGAACCGTAGTTTCTTTGTTAAAAAAAAAGAGTTAATGTCCCTTGAAAATATGAAGGCAGAGTCCAGTGTCAAGAATGGGTCCAATTTGTCCTCCCATGAGATTCTTGTTTCTATAAACATAACCCCAGAATCTTTATTTCAATGTGGGCAAATCAACAAAAATCACACTTCTTTGCAAATGTGTATAAAGCCTACTTATATCTATACCAATTTGATTCACAAAAACTCAGTGTAAAATTTATTTTCCATAAAGCCTATGATCATGAAGGTAACTGTGAAGGAATTTTTGAAAAAGGAAAACCATGCACAAATGAAAAGCAAGCAGAGAGAAAACACATAGTGAGAAACAGAAGTAACTCAGCTGAAAATATTTTATTGCCACTTAGTGGAAACTGTGTATTTTCTTCCCACTAATTTTCCCTCTACTAAAAAGAAAAGCACAAAATTGATCCCTTACCAGCATAAAATTGGTACTATATTTTTAGAAAGGAAATCACAGGCTATTATAGGCATTTTCCAAGCTGATTTTTTTCTTTTCAAATGATTGCCAGGGAATTAGATTTCCATTTTTCTTTGTCTAGTCATTCACACTCTTTCTTGGAGATTTACACATAAACAAGAGAGCTGAAAAAAAAAAAACCCAGTGGAAGAACGCAGCAACTGGAGAATTTATGCAGATGTGTATTACTCATTCGAGACCCATGTATATATGATACAATAAAGACAAAATGAAGCCAAATGTCTATATTTTGCAAAGATTTCATTTGCAGTGTCACATTCTTCCATGCACAAGGCGCCACACTGAAGTTAGCTCTTACACACCGTGAGATAGTAACTCAAAAACATGCAAGGATGCTTTTAAATGGACACCCCAGGGAAGGGGAAGGCTACTATTTCCTCACTATTTATCTGTGGCTACACATGCGAAAAAGGGATGATATGTTTCTAATGTCTTCGGGGCTTTTTAAAAATAACACAAGCTTAATATGCAGTTTCTCTCTGATGAAATAGATTGCTTTATGAAATCCAAATTATAAAATAATTTCCCTTCAGAGCAATGCCACCCAGTCAGACGACAAGCGCTGGATAACTCCTCACGTGGGAGCACAGGGTTATGTATTCTCATGTACACCACGTAAATGAACACAAATTGCTTATGCCCCCAGCTGACTAAGGTAGAGCTTCCTGGTTTATCAAATCTCCAAAATTATGGCACTAAACTATTCCTTCTATGGTATGATCTAGAGAAGTTGTTTAAAGTTGTCTTATTAACTTATACAATGCTCAGAATAAATTTCCAGAGCTTTCTTAGGATTCAAACGGTAGTCTGATTAGGAATTCACCACTAAATTGTAAACTATGGAAAGGTAGGAACTTTTCCCTCTGTCCGTAATGCTTTCCCATAACAGATCTTCAATAAAAGTTTGTTAGGTGAATCAACTCAACTATTCTAGACTTAGCTGATGATAAGGTCACAACACTAACCATATTTTGTGTCCAGATGGGCATCCCTAACTTTCTCAGACAAAAGAGATTTCTGTTAAAGGCTGTCGTTTTGGTAGATGCCAAAATACCACTTTAAAAATCACTGGAGGCTTTCCTAAAACGTTTTCATACCTCTCTACTTTAGGATACATGTATTAGCTTCCAAATATTTCTAGCAAAAAATCTGAGCTTTGAGAGGCATGAAAGATGATCCCACTCATTTATCTAGAACAAGAACTGGCAAACTACAGTGGATGTACTTTGGGCCATAGGCTAAGAATGGTTTTTACATTTTTAAAAGGTGTGAAAATTCAGAAGAAAAAGAAGGATTATATCATGATATGAAAATTATATGAAATTCAAGCTTTAGTGTCCATAAAAATTAGTGGCCACTCGCATTCATTTATACAATGTTTGTGGTTGCTTTTGTGCTACACAGACAGAACTGGGCAGCTGGCTGCAAGAGACCATATGGACTAGAAAGCTGAAGATGTTTACTATTGGTGTTTTGCAGGAAAAAAAAAGTTTGCCAACCTCTTTGCTAGATGGTCAGGCTTTTATAAACCACATCATTTAATAAGTATCAATGTGGCTTGACAGTACTTTTTCTGTTAACTGGGGGAAAGGCAGGAAGGACTATCACAGAGTAACTAGTTCAGCATGATATGCTACTATGTAATCTTTCTGAGTTCATTTTGGCTGAGCCAAACATTTCCAGAGTGCACTGGAGGCAATTTCCGAGTGTTTTTTTAATACCAGGGCATGCATATTTGGGAAAAGGTACTTATCCTCACTCGGTCTGTAAGTGATGTTACGGGTCTGTTTCTTTGATCCTTGCTGTATGATTTGACAAGAACTAAATCGGCTTTAAACTTGAATATATTAACATACATTTTCTTCTGATATCCTAAAGAATATGTAGGATTGGCAATGGGAATTCTGTTTGCAACCCTGATTTCTCATTCTCCTTTGGGATATTCTGTGTCCCCAAGAAAACTCCTGATTAAACTTCCCACTCAGCCTTACTATAAAACTTTATAATTATGATTTGCAAAACTTCATGCTCAAAGTAAATGGTGGGATCCCTTCCAGGCAAAAAAGGTCTTCAATGCTCAACAAGCCTGAAGTCTTTTAAGGGAGAGCACAGTTCTTTTCCACCCCTCTGCTGCTCACCCCATATGCCACAGGCAGGGGTGCTCAGAGGTTGCCTCCTGACTATCCCAGATGCAGCCCAACTCCTCAGCTGCATTTATGTTGATTAAAAAAAAAAAAAAAAAAAAAAGAATGAGAGACCTCTTTCTTTCACTTTCTGTAGTTCTGTATAGTTGCTAATAATATATCAGAAATTAACCATTATTTATTGTTCATTTGCTGTAAAAGACAAAATTTGCCTTAGGCAAGATGGTTTTGGCTTCATTTCTTTTTGTCTGGAGAGTAGAGTCAAATGTTTGAATTACTTAGACATTTTACATTATCTACAGAGACTCTGGCAATATTTTCAGTATAGACACAATATCTTACTGAAGGTAACAAGGGAGTATTCTTAACCACAGATCAACAGAGTCTTGACTTGATAACTTTCCTTTCTCCCATAAGAGCTATGCTATTCTGATTAGTCACAAAACAATAGCATTAAAGATCCAAGAGTCAAGGTAAAAATCAACATATAAATAGGTTGCATGCTGATTCTAATATGGTTGCAAACTCTGGCCCAATGTATGTAAAAATGTATTGTTGGAAGACAACCTAGAACAGAGATGCTGAAACCTGACAATAAGACTCCACTTCGCCCTGTTGCATCCGGGCAGTTTCCCAATGAGCACACACTGGGTCTCAGAATCCTCAACACAGTGCTCAGATAAGTCACTTGGAGGAAAACCTAGGCGCTAACCCCAGTCTACTATGGTTTTCCCAAAAGTGGGTTGTTTGCATCCCCAGAAAGGTACAGGACAATCCACTGGGATAAGGCAAGTTTACGTGTTTTAAAATATACACATTGTTACTAGAATAGCCTGTATACCCAAAATTCTTCTATTGATAGAGATGTATGGTTGAGGCGTGGAGAGAACAAACTCTCTCTGTAGGAGTCTCTGTAACTCACTTGAAATGGTTTAGCTTCATTTCAGAAGCCGGGTGGAACTCCTAAAGGTATGGAAAGAAACTTAGAAGGTGGTCGAAACTAAAGAAGGGGCCCCGTACCAGCTCATGTGAACCTCTCATGTTCTGCTGCCTCACGGCCTCTTCTACGCCATCCACCCATTGCCTTGCTTCTACCCCAAACAAACAGCCACTGTTACTCATACCTCCTAAAATGACACATCAACACACTCACTGTTTCTGAAGTAAATGTTGGTGCTGTTGCTGCTGTTGTTGCCTGTATGTCTCGATTGTGTGCTGAGGAAGGTACTGCATGAGTTCCAGGGACTCTTTGATCTTCAACAGCATTTCATAGGTCTCACGGCCCCTCACCTACATGAAGGACACAGGAAGGAGAAGGAAGCATGAAGAACTCTAGAACAATTAGCAGTACAGTCAATCGTCTTTATCTGTGCATTCTGCATTGACGAATCTGCCTGCTCGCTAATGTTCACTGGTGACGTGAACATCGGTACTGGGGGTGGTGCCCTGTGGTCATTTGTGGACGTGCGCAGAGCAACACATTTTGGTTGCTCAGGAGAACAAGGGCGTGCTCCACCATCTTGTTTCACAGTTCCTGCTGCAAACAAGTATCCTTTCCATGGTCTCTTTACTGCCACATTTTGCACATTTTTGTGGTTTTTGTTGGTGAACCTGTTCTCTAAAGTGGTCCCCAAGGGTAGTGCTGAAGTGCTGTCTAATACTTCAGGTGCCAGAAGGCTGTAGTGGGCCTTAAGGAGAAAATGTGTTAGATCAGCTTCATGTAGGCACAAGTTATAGTGCTGTTGGTCATGAGTTCAGTGTTAAAATGAATCAATAGTATATATTAAATAAGGTGTCTTTACTGATGGGCTGCTGAAAATGTGGTGCCCAGAGGCTCACGGGAACTTAATCCTATATTTCCCCACGAGCAATGATTCAGTATTTAAGATAGCATTTGCAGGGATTTTAGAAGACAAAACTACCCAAAATAATGGGAATGAGCTGTAATTAAATATCTCTGAAAGGCATTCAGCTGAGGCAAAATAGGCTTCTTCTCTCTTTAAAAGAGTCTCTGAAAAGGGTTTAAAAGTATGAGCAGGACCAGGACTGGAGCAAGGCAAGCAGGGCCCGTGAGCACTTGCAGGGCCCCAAGAGTGAGTGCTTATTTAAATTCTGCACCCTAGGCATTTTACTTGCCTCACCCCAGTCCCCTCCCTGAGGATGAGAGGCAGGGTTTGTCAGAAGTCAGAAATGGAAAGGTTTCCTCTCCCTTAACTCTTACTTGCCCCAGCTCTGTGATCACCTCTGCGAAGCTCCCCGCTGACCTCACTCAGTCTTTTCACGAGTCTTCTGTCCTTTCTAGGTGCTGCTACTGCATCATGCCTGATACTCCAGAGGCAATTATTTCATTATATCCTAACTGTCTCCTCGCTAGAAGGCAAGCTCTTTGAAGGTAAGAGTTGTATTCTACTGATCTGCAAATGCTAAAGGCCTAGCATATTTGCCACCCCAACAGACACCAACTAAATTCATGTGAAATTAAAAGCTTCCCCCCCTCTTTTTTTAATTCACACAATCCACTGTGGCTAATTCTTCACTGCACGTTCAAGATGTAACTGATTACACAGGACCTCCTTCCTTAGCACAAACTGAAATTTCATTAAAAACAGCTTCTCAAGTGGTTCCTATCTCAGCAACTGAAAACACATTAGGTCTTTTGGAATACATGGGATATCAGGAAAATGTTTAACTTAAAGTTCACAAGTCAGTTTCCATATGTAGCCTGAGAAAAAAGACACCGAGAATCTTGGCTAACTCACTGCCTGATTGTTTTACTAGCAAGCAGTCTATTGCCCTGAAGGTCAGGGCCCAAAGAAGGTAGGGAAGCAGGTATGGCACACCCAAACCTGTTGGTTTGCTTTAGCTTCCATACAGGGTGGCAGCTCCCAGTCAGATCTCCTGGCCTTCCTTGCCTGGCTCTCAGGTCAGTCAAGATGGCGTCAAGGGTTATACTCGTTACCAAGACTTGACTGCCACTCTAGATGGCCAAAACCTAAGGTCATAAGAATCCAACAAACTTCAACCATAGTCGAAGACAGGGAGCCTCAGCGACTGTAAGAAGACTCATGTTCCTTGTAGGAATGAACAGTGCTGTTACACAGCAACTGGGCTGAGTCTCCTGGACATTCACACGTAACTGAGGACTCTGTCTTGCTTGGCCTTCTTTATAGCACTTCCTAAAAGAAGTCACAGTCGAGTCTGGAATTGTTGTACTGTCAGATCTGTGAACTCTGTCTGGCAAAATTTCAGTCTTGGTGACAATATGGCATGACCATGCTGTCTAGGAGAATCTTAGGATTCTTAAACAATGAACTGCAAATTAATAATAAATATTTGGGTAAGAAAAATTATATTAGAACAATAACTTTGGCTGGATGGGTAGCGGGAGAGGAGCCTGCACTACTGACGTATTTCAACATTGGGGAAGAAAGGGATCATTTCCTGATTTTTCAAACAATAGCTTCTCCCTGTTTTATCTCCCTCATCACCACCACCCCTTTCTCATTGTCACAGATAATAAGATGACACAGAGGAAGAGCTCATTCAGAGAAGGTAAAATGAAGTAATTGTGAATATTCAAAGGAGACTCACTGGTAAATATAACAGCTCATCATCTGGGGATCTCCGTTTTTTGATGGATGTCATCTGGATGCCGTGTGTGTTCTGACGAAAAGCTAGTGGAGGGAAAATGCAAGTTTCATCCTGGGAACATTTCTGAAGCACTAATACATTCATTAAACAGAGAGTAGCCTCCGCAAGACCTGTGAGATTTGAGTTGCCAGTCCTAAACCTCCATTTACTTGCTGATAATCGAGTTTGCATTAAGGGCACACCTAACAATCATGAGGTGGGGGAGGGGAGTGAGCAAAAGGAAGACTTAGGGGAGCTGGCCTAAGTCATGTGCAGGCATCCCTGTGTCTTGCTGGCCTGCGTCTGCGAACAGCTGTTAAGGAAAGGAAGATAAATTGGTTTGGTGTTTCATGTTTCAGATCATTTGTCTTCCAAGGAGGGAAATGTGTGTTGTGGAAGTTGTCTTGGCCATGCATTCAGCTTGTGTGTTCAGCCCGCTCGTGGTAGTGCATACATCACGGAACTTCAGACATGCAGTCTCATTTCCAGGGCTGTTTTCCCTTTGGGAAAGTGAGTGAATGGAGCGCATAAATCCCTAAGGTTTCCAAAATTAGCAACTACACCATATATCCAGGATATAGAGCTGATCCTTTTACCGAAGCTAAGATCATCTATTCTTACTAAAAGTTACTAATTTGTAGGTAACTGAGGTGCTCAGGGAAGCATATAGAAGCTATACCACCAGACAGACTCAAGAGCAAAATTAGGGTGGGGATATAACTTTCTTCATATGTGTATGTATACAAAGTAAAGGCATGTATGTGTGTGTGTGTATATGTATATGTATACAGATATATACATATATATACATATATCTGTATACATATATCTGTATACACACACACACACACACACACACACACACACACTTTTTTGAGGAATAATTAGGGAGAAAAGGAGTCTAACAAGAAGGGCAAATAATACTATAAAAAGTACATATGTAAGATATATGTCAAACATACATATATACTTTTTTGAGAAATAATCAGGGAGAGAAGGAGCCTAACAAAAGGGCAAATAATGCCATATATATGTATATACATATATACACACATACTTTTTTGAGAAATAATCAGGGAAAGAAGGGCCCTAACAGGAGGGAAAATCATACTGAACAGTTACAAGTTGATGATGAGTAGCTGTTATAACACAATACAATTTATATATCTTCGGAATACTAATCCAAATAAGATTAAAATGTTTTTTTCATGATATAAGTCATAGGGTGGTGTATTTTAAAATACTTGCTGTAGTGATAACAGGCTGACATGGGGCACCTCCTAGAATCAACTTCGCAATCAGACGGGCATGCAGATCAGTGGTTTTCACACTTTGTTCCCTGGAGGTCTGGGCCCCTCTGGGGCTGTACCACATGGGCAAGGGATGGTTGTGAGCAGAGCATGGAGCCACAGACGATCCCCTACTCCCGTCCCCTTCAAATAGAGTCACTCTGCTTTAATCTGTATGCATTTTAGGTTTTTTGACATATTTCATTAAAGCAAAAAAAAAAAAAGCTTTTAATGCTTAACAAAAGAAGTTTGAAAACAGCGACCTAAATCGTTAGCCTTACTGTAAATGAGGTAACTGAGGCCCCAAGGCCCCAAGAACTGTCAAAATTCAATGCAACCCAGATCTTCAGAGTCCCCAGACTGTGCTTTGTGAAATATATTCTTAAATCTCACTATTCCCAGGAGTTCATTAGGTAGGTAGATGCTATTTTCAGCCCTGATGCTCAATTACAGAGAAGTCAACTGACATCAGTAGCTGACACCCAGAGTTTCTGATTCACAAAGTCTGGGAACTAAGAATTTGCATTTCTACCCAGTTTCAAGATAATGCTGATGCTACTGGTCTGGGAGTCACAGTTTTAGGACCGCTGGACTAAGAAATCCTCACAATGAGGATTTGCTTTTGTAAAGCTGTGGTGCACAGCTGGCGTCCATTTCAGCACCTCCATCAATGGGACAGCAGTTTGCACTGGCTGTGGGGCCTCAAGTCATACTTGCCCCTAAAGCCTTGAGGTCTTATTATGCAGCTTCCCAAATGTCGCTCCTAGTCCCCACATTTGCAGAAAATTTAGCCCTACCCCATTTGGCTACTACAGCTACTTACGGCGCTTCGTACCGTCACCGTTCTTTGCGCTGTCCGAGACTTGCTGCTTCCTGATGCTGTCTTCATCCGCCTTCCTGTCTCTCCCTGGGCAAGCACAGATCCTGGCCTCAAAGCAGCGTCGGCCCAGGACTTGCCCACTAGGAATCAGAGAAGAGGGAGAGAAAGGGCGAAATTGAAAAGACCCTTAAAAGCCCTGGAATTCTCTCATTTCCATTTCTGATGCTGGCCATCACCCATCCACCATGACCACCAGTTCACTCATCGCTGCTCCGAGAATGGACCCAGAAGCGCTTGGCAGAACACAAAAATGCTTGCATGCCACAAACAACATTAGTAAATATGATTCCATTTGTTCCGCAAAGAACCCCCAAGCCATTCACTGAACAGTTGGATTTAACTACAGATTTTGAAGGACAGTTGAGTTGAGCTTGTGGATGTCTCTGGATAAAACCCCCTTAGGCAGCCCAGACTTACTCAAAGAAGTTATTAACTGCCTTGGAAGCCACATGAAAACAAACACTGTCTAATCAGAAACTACTGTAGTCAAATGTCAAGAATTCAGGTATAAAGTGACTTGCATGCCTTCCTGGTTCTTTTCTCCCCTCTACTTTAATGCACCCTGTTCTGCCTCCACCTTCTTAGATCTTTTATGTCAGTGTTTGCAGCCAGGATTTAAAGCACAAAGGACAAAATCAAGGTTAGCTCTTTGCTATACATGGGAAGTTAATGAGAGAGCAAACACAATTTCACTTTGCCCTCTGCCCACGGTGTTTTACAGAATGACAATTCCACATATGCCACTTACTCTCTGGTTTCCAGAGTAACAATGATTAAAATTGGACGGCGGTTCATCCCTCCAACACAACTGCTGTTACACATGAAATTGTACAGGACTGTCGTGAATTCAGTGCCAACCTGAACACAGGAGGAAAAAAGAATCTGGGTTAACACTGATTTGAACTGATGTTCTTTCTTCCTTCACAGTTCTGTGTAACCAACTCACTTCTGATGAGGTGATATGCTTTCCTCTAGGGAGACAAATTCTAAAACCCATTGTAGATTCCTCTTTGCCTTGCCTCTTGGGAAACTTAAAGCTAATGTTTGGAACATTGGACACTACATTAGGTGAAATAGGCTTTAAAAATATTAATTTTTGATCCTATTCATTTGTAAGCTAATCCCTATCACCCAATTCAAATGGGGGGGGATGAAAAAATTACCCATAACAACAGCAACACCCCAGGGATATTTCCCCTATGTGAATAAAACAGTGCAACACAGATTTAAATGTAGACTTCCATAAATAACACTGTGGAGCTGAAAAGGCCCTCAGGATTAAAAATCACCTAGTCCTAAGTGGTCATTTATGGGTGAGTCAACTGAAGTTTAGAGAGGGAAAGTCACAGGCTAAAGGTCCACACAGCAAGCCAGCAAACCAAAAGACTCTGGTTTCACTGCTCCAGTGTTCTTCCCACAGAACCGGTCTGGGAACAGGGGCACAGAGCAATGTTACCAAGTTAACTTAGTGCAAATTAAAGAGTTCTTAAGGAGATAGACAGTCTATAATAAAGCGGAAGAGGGGAGATACAAAAACTTTTGTATTTGATGACAAAGACTAAGGCAGAAATAGATGCTCAAAACACACTAATGCTCTCCTAAGTCAGCCCAGTACTTATCTTTTTACCTGGGGTGGTTCATAAGGTACCAACACACTCTGTCTTCCTGTGATGGGGTCTTCTACATACTGGGCATGGCTGTTCCCTTCTACTCGAATCAAATGACTAGGAGGAGCAATCTGTCCTGCAGAACAGAGAAAGACAAAATAGTTAGTTCTTTGCCTTCCAAATTTAAAAAAAATGAAGCTGCATGGACAAAATATTGGTGGCTAAAGAAATAGTTTGTTTAATACAGAAAATACACATCCTTGGAAAAAGGAACAGATCTCATTGCCAGATATCTAATAAATGAAGGTGTACCTTTGTAGCAATAGAAATGGCTGGAATGCTCATCTATATTTAAGGAATAGTCCTTTGTTTCTGGTGCTTAAGGTAAATAATTCAAGCTTTCACAGTACTCCATGACTATGTCTCTGCCCTGATCCATAGAGGTGATTCTGTTAACTTCCATGGGAAATGGAAGGAAAAGGATTAATTTAAAAAAGACAACTCAGCTTGAGAGAAGATGCTTCCCTCAAATTGACTAGCAAAAAAATTCAATAAGGATAAGCATTTCACTGCCTATTATTTTCTCTGCTACAAAGTATCCATATTTACACCTGCTTTTTTTTTTTTTTTTTTTTTTTTTTTTTTTTTAAGATCTACACCCAGTGTCGGACTTGAACTCATGATCCTGAGATCAACAGTTGCATACTCTACTGATTGAGCCAGCCAGGCACCTGGTTTTACACTTGCTTTGGTCATAAAGATAAATTCATTGGCTTTGTGGTGCTGAAAGAGCTCCAGGTAGGAGAATAAGAAAAAGGAAGCATGCTTTAAAAGAGTATAGGCCAGGGGTGCTTAGGTGGCTCAGTCAGGTAAGCAGCCATGTTTTGATTTTGGCTCAAGTCATAATCTTACAGTTTGTCAGATCATGCCCTGCATCAGGCTCTTTGCTGACAGTGTGGAGCCTGCTTGGGATTCTCTCTCTCCCTCTCTCTCTGCTCCTCCCCAATTCATGTTCGTTCTCTCCACACCCCCCAATCTCTCTTAAAATAAGTAAATAAAACTTAAAAAAAAATAAAATAAAAATGAGCATAGGCCAGATTTCACAAAATTGGGATACCTGACAGAGCTCCAAAGGAAAGAAGATGATCTGAGAATTGGGAGCCATAAGGGTGTTGTTAACATTTGGATACATATTACCATTCTATACAATTTTATACTCAATAAAAGTCAAACATTAAGTGTGAAAATGCTCTCTGAAGAATCACCTATTTGGCAAAAACTAAAAATAGCTATCATGTCAAACAATGAGAAAGCAAAAGAAAACAAAATATAGTTGTATCATCTTGATGGATCAAGGACAGTTATAGAAACCTATAATGGAGTCTACATATAAGGAATACTCTTTAAGGCATACTGTTAAGTGAAAAACAAGATAGAAAGGTATTGAGGGGAGCCTGGGTGGCTCAGTCTGTTAAGCCTCTGACTCTTGATTATGGCTCAGGTCATGATCTTACGGTTTGTGAGATCTAACCCTACTTGGGATTCTCTCTCTCTCTCTTTCTCTCTCTCTCTCTCTCTCTCTCTCTGCCTCTCCCCCACTGGCATACATGCACATGCTCTCTCTCTCTCAAAATAAATACTCCTTTTTTTAAAAGAAAGGTATTGAAAATGAGGCCATGTAGACAAGGACTAGAAGTTAATTTGTAAAAAGTAGTTGTGTTAAGGTGGGAGGGTTTTAACTTTCTCTTTTGAAATTTCTACCCACTCTTTTTCTTCCTCCATTAATTTTTCTTCACTATCTATTCCTACATCCATACTAGCTACCTACCAATATTTCTATTTTTAATATATTTTCTATCTAAAGTATCCTAACTTGCAAGCCTCTGCACCCAGATCACTCTTTGGTGAATATTTATGTGTTCTCTTGTCCTTCCTTTCCACTTTCCTCTGCTCCTTACCTAGCCTCCTTTCATAGAACCTTAGAATATTCAGTGTAAGAGAACCTATGGAAATAGTGACCTCCTTTGTAAAGCCCTTGTTGGATATGAGGCTCAGAACTTGGGGCCTGACATTTCTATGGACACAAAGCTTAAAGGAGACCCCAAGATACCTGTTCCCTGATCCATAGTCCTTTACTTTGCTGTCCCACCTCCCAGCTTATGTCCTAGATCTTCTATTTATTCCTTTTATCCATTATTCATCTTCATTCCTTTTTCATCTCTCCCACTTTCCTCTTCTGTTTTTTCATGTTTCTCACCTTTGATGCTTCCTCCACTTACCCTTCCTGATCAGAATTGATATAATCTTAATAATCACTCTAGGAAAGGCACTAAAGCTGAGGGTTGCCATTGCCTGGGCTGGACAAATCGGAAGTCAGGTTGTCCCTTCTACATTCTCTCATTCAAAAAAAGGATAAAAGAGAAAAATGAGGGAAGTAGTAGGGACTGGAGAGGCAAGTCCAGGTCATCTAGTAATCACCAATATGAAATTAAACTGTCCAATCATTATGGAAGCCACAAGTTTATCATTTTTCTCAAACAGCCCATTAGACATAAAGGTAGACTGACCTGCCATCGGATTACACAGATTGGAACCCAGTCAATGGGTTCCAAAGAAAAATCTCCACAGGATCTCTATATTCAAAGAGCTTAGCTAAACAGCCACCAACCCTAATTCTTACCCTCATTGAATTCACGGCTCAGTTCGTGGTTGGGGCACCGTTTCACCACCTCGGTGACATGTTCAGCCTTCTTGTAGACAGGCATGGCACGGATGACAGCGCCCTGTGGTGGTGGGGTCATCACCTTGATCTGGATGGGACATGTCTTTGCAATTTGGCAGTAGAGTTTCTTCAGTTCAGTGGAATACTGCTTAGAGATGGGCCAATGGTGGCAGGAAGGAAAGAACCAACAGGAGATACCATTACTTTCCAAATCAGAATAAGGACAACATGTTCACTTTGTACAGATGTATGTTCACAGTTGGCTACTACATACACGACAGCGAGGATTCTTATTAGAAGAAGTTATATTCATCAATCAAATTAATCATTTTTCCTACTTTAAATACAATCCCATGGCAAAAGAAGAATTTGCATTTATCAAAACATATTTATGCCATTATTTCCTGTTATCTTTAGGATAAAGAAATTGAGTCTCAGAGGGGTTTAAATAATTAATACCACAAACACTTTTATGGAGTTCCAGAAACTAAATGGAAAAAACAGTGTTTTCATGTACTGAGTAATATTTCAGAGATTGTAATTTACCCTGCCCTTACAAGACTCTAGAGAGACTCAGAGGAAATAGGATTTATGGAAAAATTAAGATGGAATGGAATATCTGGCAGAGAGTAAAGAGATCTTACCCAAGGTCAACCAACTAGAAAATTACAAAGCAAAAATTCTCCCAAACTACTGTACTTATGTTCTCCTGTCATAGCCTGAGACCATGAGAAAGCTGACAGGGGCCATTTGGCTCTATACTCTCATGAAAAAGGACAGGCCTGTTGTAATGCCACAAATCATGGTGCAAAAGCCATCAAGATACAGAACTCTTCACTCATAAGTGACTGAAATGTTTCCTGCCCATAAATCCTTCTGCAGGGAAAGGAAATTCAGTAGTTGGTTGGTTGGCTGGCTGGTTGTAGAACTGGCAAAATAGGGAAGAAAGCATGAGACTTAGAACCAAATAGAAGAAAAAAAGCCCTATCCTGTGCTTCTTCCTCTCCCCGTCTCTGAACCAATGTAGAAGTCTCCATTCCAATCCCTACATTCTATTAAATCTTAGCGTCCCGATCCTCTGTGTCAATTCCCCATCATGGTATTTCCTTCTCATTCTGCTGCTAAAGTGAAACCACCCAGGCACCAGAATTGCCAGCCAAGAGTGGGGCACCTAGTAACACCCAAACAAAGGTAAACACACACAGACACACACACACACACACACACACACACACACACACACACACACTCAGTTCGCAATGACATTCTCCCAGGGGAAAGACACTGGGGACCAGGAGCCAGAATGGCAAAAAGATTTATTACTGATATGTTTCAACCCAACTCTGACAAAAGGCAAATGTCCTACTAAAACGTACATTTAAAATAATCATTTTATCTCTTTCCTTTTGAAATATTTTATTTAAAGAATCCTTCTTTTCATCCCAAGCCTTTTAGTATATGAAATTTTCAGTTAAAAATTTCCTAATGCTAGAAATGTGTTGCATAATCAGCTCTCCATGCCCACAGGTCAAGGATTAAACACAGCAAAAGGGTTTTATATAGCCTGAAGAAATAGGGAGCATGCCAAAAATTGACCACAAAAATAAAATTCTACTTGGGAGACACTGAATGGAATCTAGAAGAATATTTTTGTGCTAGTGTTTTTTAACCAATGACTTTACAAAACAAAGGCACTGCCTTGGGATGTGTTAAGAACTCACTTTTACTGAGAACTCGCAGAAAAGAAGCATAGCTGTTTGTGTGTTTTAGTTAGGAGATATATAATCTAACCATGGGTTTCATAAGGTTCACCTTAGGAAAAATGACTGAAAAATAAGTTTGTCACCTGAAGGCATATAAGATACCTACCCAAGTATGTAAAGACTGCAAAAAAAGAAGGATAAGTCTTCAGAATAGGACAGTTAAAAAACATATACCATTTCAATAACTGATATACTAAAATGTGAAAGTACTAAAAACAAATGTAGGCATCATCAGGTATTAATCCTCACTCGTTCTCAGGGATGGGGGGAGGGAATCTAATTTCTGAGTCTGAATAACGATAAATAATCATAGCTTTACCATTTCCTGAGTTCTGTTGTCAGAAATGCAATCCTCACACAACCCTATGAGGAAGGTATTACAGGTATACAATCTCTTATCTGAAACCCTTGGGGTCAGATGTTTTAGAGTCCAGAACCGTTTTGATTTTAGAAAGGGAGTAGAGTTCCTATAGCATATATTATAGACACCTCCAGCAGCATTTAGGTCAGCGCCCCATGATCAAACCTTAGCATTACTTCGGAATTCATGAACATTCACACCAACTGGGAAATAAGCATAAGGCCTCAGAGTTCAGGCTAGATTTCACCACCAAATGAATCTACCACAAACTCCACGAAACTAAAACCGAACCAAACCAACTTGGGGTTTTGGGAGCTCTTGGGATTTCAGAATCGCAGATAACAGATAATGAAACAGCATTATTATCCCCATTTTATAGATAAGAAAATTGAGGCATGGAGAGGACTAGCCTGAGGTCACCAAGGAGAGCTGGTTAGCAACCAGTGTAGAAGAGTCCTAGTCCCGGCCTTTTAACAACGGTTCCTTGTCTCTATTTCTCTTGGCTCAGCAGTGCCAATTCGTGTACTTTTGCATTTTTCTATTTCCCAACAGCATGACTATTTTCTGAACCAACTTAAAAGGTATACAATCTTCTCTAACATTAAAATGGGCTCAACAGCGGTTGACTCACCATCAACCATTCCTCTTTATTTCTCAGTGCAATAATGTTTGCTCACTGAACTGCAGAGAGAGGGAGCAAGCAATAGAGCTGGAAAAGTCCTGGATGAGGAGGAGGTCGTCCTTGGAGGCTATACTACCAGCTAGCTGGTAGCTGTGTGTTAGCACTCTTGTTACAGCTCAGGGGAATTCACGTAGGAGGCCCTGAACTTTCACATGGTTTATTAAGGCCCTTTTGTGTTCTGACCCCATCTCTCTCTCAGTCCCTCCCCGCACCCTCCTAATACATTCACCTCCCATGTGTTCTACTCATGCAGACATCTTAATGGCTCAAACACGTTACACTCATCACCCACAATTCAATCATGCCACTCGGTCTAGAACAACTCATGTTCTTCCTCTGTTCTCCACACCAAGCGAGGACAATTTAGTCCTAGCCCTCTGCTAGGACTGCGTCTAGTACTATAGACCACATTTTCCAGTTTTAATGATGCAGGTTTCATATTGACTAAATCCAAATCTAAATCTAAATATCAGACCAGGGCCAAGATCCCTTTGATTACTGCTTCTGGTTAAACTACTAGGCCTGCTGTTCAGTAACTAGAGGGGCTGAAGCTGAAGAGGCCTGGCATGCTTGGTTCTTTACAAAGCCAAGCTTCTGCTATTCTGTTTCTTTTACTGGCCAATCCAACCTGTGATGATGTTTAATATTTTTCCAGCACTAAATTCGGGCTCCCTGGCCTATAGTGTATTCATAATTCTTTACACTTGCCCATTTCCCTTATCCTCTACCAAATAGCCCACTGTCACCAATTTCCCAGGCTTCTGCATGACCACAAAAAATGGGAATCTGATCTATGCCAATATTCTAGAATACACTGGTAATTTAAGCTGGCACAGGGTGGAAACTGAAACACATCTGGTTTCTCTTAATGTCTCTCTCTTTCTCCCTGGGACTTCTAAAATCTACCTCTAAACCACTCCCAACACTGACTTGACATTCTTGAATTCTAAGGTCTAATTTCTTCTTTTGGGTCTGTATTCTTTGTTGTAATCAGCTTTGAGGTATAACTTACTACAAAATATACCAATTTTAAGTATACAAGCTGATGACTTTTGACAAATGCACTCAGTTGTGTAACCATCACCGCCAACACCCTATTCATCAAGAGTATCTTTTGCCCTTTTACAGTTAATTCTCTCCCTGATCTCTTCCTAAGCAACCATGTACCCGCTTTCTCTCACTGCACTTGGCCAGAATTTTACAGAAATGGAATGATACAGTATATAATCTTAGATGCCTGGCTTCTTTTCACTTAGCATAATGCTCATCCACATGTTTGCCTGCATCAGCATTTCATATTTAATGAAATTCCATTATTTGTCAATTCATCATTTATTTCCAGTTTGTATTTACTATGAATACAACTCTTACGAACATTCATACACAAATCTTAGTGAGGACACATGTTCTCATTTTTCTGGATAGGGACCTGGAAGTATGATTGTTTAGTATGTGTATGCTTGACTTTATAAGAAACTGCCAAACTGTTTTACAAAGAGACTGTGTCACTTTACATTGTCACCAGCAGTGTATGAAGGTGTCACGTCCTCATCAGCACTTGTTATTGTCCATGTTAATGCCATTCTAGCAGGTATATATGGTTCTTATTGTGTTTTAAATTAGCATTTCCCCGACGATTACTGATGTTGAGTGTCTTTTCATATACTTATTTCATGTACTTCATTTATATTTTTATATAATAAAAATTTTAAATATAAATATTTTATATAAATAAATTAAAGTAAAAAATTAAAAATATAAATAGATTTATATTCATTTTATACTATTTCATATACTTATTTACTATTCTTTTTTAAAGTGTTCAAATCTTTCATACTTCTTGAATTTTAACTTTTTTAAGTTTACTTATTTACTTTGAGAGAGAGAAAGATTGCAAGTAGGGAAGGGGTAGAGAGAGAAGTAGAAAGAGAATCCCAAGCAGGCTCCGTGCTGTACAGAGCCTGACGCGGGGCTTGATCTCACAAACTGAGATTATGACTTGGCCTGAAATCAAGAGTTGACGCTTAACCCACTTAGCCATCCGGCATCCCTTAAATTTTAATTTTATAATTGGGTTGTTTGTATTCTTAATTTGAGTTGAAAAAGTTCTTCATATGTTCCAGATACAAGTCCTTTATCAGATATGTTTTTAAAATATGTTTTCTCCCAGTCTGTAGCTTGTCTTTTTTTTTTTTTTTTTTTTTACCAATTTTCTGTGCTTTTCCAAAACAGTTAATTTTGAGGAATCATCAATATTTTGCCTTTAAGGCTCATTTCCTTTCTGTCATAAGAAATCCTGGCCTAGCCTGATGTTCAGAAGGATTTTGTATGTTTGCGTGTAGAAGATTTATAGTTTTAGCCGTTGCATGTAGTTCTGTATCTATGTTCAGTCAATTCTCCTCTTCCTTTTCCTCTTCTTTTTAACAACGATCTATTTGTTCCAGAAACATTCTGGGACTCTGTTCAATAGCCTTGGCATCTTTTTTGAAAATTAATTGGCCAAATGCATTCACATTTTTATCTGGACACTGCTCTTTTCTATTGATCTATGTGTCTTCATACATCAGTGCACACTGTTTGGATTACTCTAACTTTATAGGAAGTCTTGAAATCAGGTAAATGGCAACCTCCAATTTTGTTCTTTTTCAAGATTGTTTTGGCTATTTCAGGTCTTCTGAATTTCCATTTAAAATTTACAAGCAAGTTGTCGATTATCACAAAATACCTGGTAAAATTTTGGATGAAACTGTTTCTAATATATAGGTGATCTTGAAAAGAAGTGATATATTCACAATATTATGTATTTTAATCTATGAATGTGGTATATACATCCAAATAGGAACCTTTAATTTCTCTCAGGAATGTTTCATAATTTTCAGTATATAAATTTTGCACATATTTTGTTAGACTGCTCCTTTGGTATTTTTTTAATTGTTTACATGCTACTTCAAAATTTTTAATTTCTAATTTTATTTTTTCAGTATATAAAAACATAATTAATCTTTGTATATTGACTATGTATCCTGTGACCTTGCTAAACTTATTAGTTCTAGTAATTTTTTATAGCTATCTTATGATTTTCTGCATAGATGATTACATTAACTGTGACTAAAGACAGTTTTACTCCTTTCCAATATGCATGACTTTTAATTTTTATTCTTGCCCAACTGCAAGAATTGAACTATGGTCCAATTTGTTATTGTTTTATTTTTATTTTTTAAATTGATATCTTAGACCATTGATTTTAGACTTGTTTCCCTAATATAAGCATTTAATTCTGCAAAGGTACATCTAAAGCATCCCTTTGGCTATATCTACAACATTTTGATATATTCTTAATATGGAGGAATATATAAGCATTTCTTTTGGAGGTTGGGTTATCCAATATAATTTGACATCCAATTATAATTTCTTTTGGAGTCTTCATATTCAATATAATAAAGGACCATACTTACATTCTTGAGAAAGATAATTCTTCCTCTAAGACTTCTGTTTATTAGGTGGGTTCCATCTCTGGCTCTAACCTATTTCCCCTTTGTACCATTTTCTTATCATTCCAAATGGATTTTTTCATTGCTGTTCTATGGTCATTTTTTTTTCTGTAGCTAGGTTTTTTCGACTATAGGTATCAAAGGAAGAACCCAGTTGAGTCTATATCTGAAAAGAGAATCTCCTATATCTAAGAACTTCGTTGGTGATGCATGTCCATTGCATTGAATCTCCAGCAGCTCTTTGGGTAGATGTCAAACATTCCAACCTTTATGTTTAAAGGTATAACCTATCTCTTCCCACAATGCTGTCACTATTAGAAGCAGTTATGAAGGATTAAAGACATAAATTTCTCAACTTCTTTTTCCATAAATGTGTCTGGTTTTTTTCATAATTATAACATATGCACACGGAAATTCTGAAAAACAGAAATATATGACATATTTCCCCCACCCAGAGATGCACACCATTAACATTTTAGACTTTTTCCTATTCATATAAACACATACAACACAAACACTCTCTCACACACACACACACCCTTATACAAACTGGAACACACCATAAAAAAATTTGGTGTCTTGTCTTATTTAACATATTGTGAGTATGTCTAATTTAAAAATGTGATGTTAAAGGGCAGTAATTATAGTATTAAAAAGAGACATACCATGATTTATTTAATCATGCCTTTCTTATAGAATATGAATTTTATTATAATTTAAAAATATTAAAAATAATGCTCTTGTGCACATTTTAAAAAATTACGTTTATTTATTTTTGAGAGAGGCAGAGACAGTGTGAGTGAGGGAGAGAGGGAGTGAGAGAATCCCAAGCAGGCTCCGCACTGTCAGTGCAGAGCCTGATGCAGGGCTTGAACTCACGAAACCAAGAGTCAGATGCTTAACTGACTGAGCCACCTGGGTGCCCCATGCTGTGCACATTTTAATTCACAAATCCTTTGCACATAAATTAGTTTCAGTTGGATCCCTTAAAACCAGATAGTTGAGTCAATGCACATGTTAGTATTGCAGGGAAGTCCAAGGTCAATTTGAATTTTCTTCTTTTAAGTAAGCTGCTTATTTTTCCCTAGATCCTTACAGGATTTGTTTCCTTCTTTATTTTTATTTTCTTTTAAGTGAGAATATTTCTAATTTTTTTTTGGAAATTATTTGGGAATTGGTGAGCTCTTTCAACTTACATACTTTAACTCAATATAATTTACTTTTCTTGTTTTACTTATATTTTTGCTTTTTCTACTCATTAATTTTCAGAAACATGTAAGTCTTACTTTGGATCCACATTGTCTATCTTTCATACATTTTATATACTCAAACATGAATTGTTAGTATCTTTTCCTTTTGTCTGCATTCAGGGAAAGCTTGTCAAAGTCATGTACATATCATGTGTAGGGTTTTCTAGAGTTAGTTCTGTTCTGCCCTACTACAATTAGTTGTAAGTCTTCTATTGCACTTAAATTGTTGTTCTTTATCTTGCTTAATCTCCCTTTTTACCTTATACAGTCATCTTTCCATCACAGCCTGCTGTTCTAGGTATGTTATTTTCTTCACCAATTTATAGTGCTTATGTTTTATTGCTTTGTACTGAAGCAATCTTCTAATTTTTTTTTTTTTCTGGTTGCTAGGATGTTTTTGCTTCCTTTGGTTCATTAAAATGCTGTTCCCTTATATTTAGAGTTCTTTTACTTCTTCCTCCCCCCTCCTCCTCCCCCTCCCCTTCCTTCCCCCCCTTGTTGTTGTTGTTGTTGTTGTTGTTGTTGTTGTTTTGATATAGGTATGTAATCACTTTTATAGTTTTCTGTGAACATAATAAGATATAACTAGGGCTAGTATTTGCATCCCTCATGTCTCTTTGACAATTGAAAATTTGACAAATGTCAATTTTCAATTTGATTCTATAAGCCCTTTAAAAAATAAAAATTGCTACACTATTATAAATAGCATGAGTGTCCAATTTAGTTGGGCTTTTTCCTGTAATTCATAATATTTTAGTGGGAAGTTAAGATTCTATATAAGAATTTGCTTATCAGCTGCCACTGTAAACTAGGCATGAGATCTATATATTAACATCATTCAATAATTGCCAAACAAATGTCTACTAAGCACATACTACCTATGGTCGATACTCTGTTCTATACAAGAAACATAGAGAAATAAGATTCAAAACCCCATAATGCAGGAACTTATATATCCTTGCTGTGTAGGGCAGTTTTTGAAACATAAACTGAAAGAAAAACTTAGTCTTACCTCAAATTGGTCATGGTTTAGAGGTAGAGTGAAACAATCCACTGAGCATAGCAGAGGTATACAGAATGTATTATGGGATTACAGAGGATAGAGCAATAACATATTTGTTAATAAATTTGCTATTTATTTAGTATTATATTCAAGACTCTGTTTTAGTTCTGGAAATTCAGCAGTAAAAAAAAGCAAAGTCCATGCTCTAAAGGTGTCACTGCTCTAGAATAAACAAATAAATACTATGTCAGATGGTAATAGGTGCTATAAAGAAAATAAAGTCTGGGTAAAATTAAAGGATATAGTCAAGAACCAGGAGCTGGGTAGTGTGGTGTGAGGGGGATATTATTTCATCAGGGAAGAATTCTTTGATATATTGATATGTAAAGAAAGATCTGAAGGAAATACACTGGATTGAGCCATGCATAGGAGGCATGCATGCTCATCCCATGGATGAGCCTAGGGAAATAATATTTCAATTACTGGAGCTAGCACATGATAAGGTCCTGAGGAGAGTATGTCTGTCAAGGAGACCAGTAAGCAAAGGCTACAGTGGTAAGGGACAAGATCTGAAGCAGACAGATAATGGGGCCTAGACCACGTGAGGCCTTATAGGCCAGGGAAAGACTTCAACTTAGTGTGAGCTAGGAAGTCATTGGAGAGGTCTGAGAAAGTGACATGATATGATTTCCACTTGAATAGTATTTTGGCTGTTATGTGAAAAACAGACTTTATAGATGGAACAGAGAGATCAGTAAAGAAGCTACTGCAAATAATTCAAGTAAAAAATCCCAGTGGCTTAGACCAGCAGTAGAGTTGGTGAGAAGCAGTTGGTTTCTGGATATATTTTAACCAGATTTACTGGCAGATTGGTTGGAGATAAGAGAGAAAGAGAAAAGTAAATGTATTCTACTGGAGAAGAAAGATTTCACAGTGGTAGTGATATTTAAGTGAGGCCTTAAAAGGCAAGTTATTCACCAACTATATGGTATACCCAAGGATGCCAGAATGGAAGAGCCAAGAGACAGAGAGCAGGCTTTCCACAGAGAGGGAATATCATGGATATAAGCAGAGAGATGTTAACTATGGCTAAACTATAGGTGGGGGGAGGCAGGAGGGGGAGAGGCAGGAGGCAGAGGGGCAGAACAGAAAGCAATGAGGCTAAGCCAGAAAGGCAGTTGCCAGATTCTGAGGAGCCCTGGATGTCAGAAGAAACAGCTAGACTCTACCAGCAGGCAAAGAAGAGTCACTAAGGATTGCATACCAAGGGACGGATCTATCAGGTCAATGTATTAAGTAAAGCAAAGCCAGTAGGAGCGAGACTGGATTAAAGTAAGAGGAAGGGGACCTGTCAGGAGGTGTTCAGGCAAGAAAGGAGGAGGGCCCAAACTAGGGTGATAGAAATGACTAAAAAGGTGAAGAGACGGAGGACATAGGACTCACTAAAACTCAGTCTTCTAGTTTTCATCATGAAGGCACCAAAACAGACTGAGAATTGTTTTTCATTGGAACAAAAGATGCTTGCAAAAATAAGACCAGTTATTTGCTTATTACCTTTTCTAAAAAAAAAAAAAAAAATGAACGAGAGTTAGTTTAGGGCTCCCGACAGTCAGTAGTAAAATAAGACTTGGCTTAGTCAATGGACTCTTCAACAAATAGAGAAAACAAAAGATAGTTAACTTTAATTCTGGACCAAGAAAATAAAATAACATGAGGTAACACTGGAATTCATAGGCCAACTTTGTTGTGAAAGAAGTAAGGGCTTAGTTATCAAAGCCAAGAGCATTAGGGAAGGACTCTTACTCAACCCCATCAATTGTAAGCAATAGTCACTGAGCTAGGGGTCAAGAGTCAAGATTTAAAAATTCTGCCTCCTCTACTCATTCCCTGGGTCTTTATGCAATCACTTAACTTCTCACCAACATAAAATTAAAATATATACATATAAACTTCTATAGCTCTTAGGGTGGAGGGGTAAAATCATGGATGGATAGGAGAAGCCTTAGTCAACTGCAAAGACCAACATAAAAGCTGTGAATTATGATTATTACTGAAGCTTCATGTTTCTAAGATCTTCCACATAAAGTGTTTAATGTAGCTTAAGTAACTGGGGGAGCATTGTGAAAACATTATTTCAACCTGGTGAGGGAGTGGTTGTCAGATAATAAAAATCTGCTTAAGTTTGAATATTAACCATTTACAATGAAATCAGACAATTCTTATTTACCTGGTAGTGATCACTAAGTTCTAGACCATGTCAAGCTACTGGGTTCATTTGTTTAAGAAAATGAATGGATTTGGTTTATCTGCTTCCATACATTTTTATATACACATGTATAGATTCATAAGTAAGTACAATATAATTTTATGTGTCCTTAAAATTTACTTAAGCTACACTGATCAACATTTAATCTCAGCAATCTCTTTTCATTTCTCTTGTTTTCAACATTTATCTGTGTTCTTACATGTGGACATACTTACTCATTTTAATAGAAGGAAGAAGAGAGGGTAATGAGATAGAATGGAGGGAGACCTTCTGGCTTCATCTGTAATATTTTATTTAGAAACAATATTTGAGGGGTGCCTGGTTGGCTCAGTCAGTTAAGCATCTGACTTCAGCTCGGGTAATGATCTCACGTTCCATGAGTTTGAGCCCCGTGTCAGGCTCTGTGTTGACAGCTTACAGCCTGGAACCTGCTTCAGATTCTGTGTCTCCCTCTCTATGCACCCCCCCCCCACACACACACACACACTCACACCTCTCTCTCTTTCTCTCAAAAGTAAATAAACATTAATTTTTTAAAAAAACAATATTTGAAGCAATATGAATTTTGGTAGATACTCAGGTATCTAAACTTATTTGCTGTTTTTGTAGGCTTGAAATATTTCCTAATAAAAATTGTAATAAATAAATTTAATATGGGCAGTACCTGTAAGTCTGTTGCAGACTTATAATTTTAGAATATGGAGAATATAGAAATAAGATATTAGAACCCAGAAGAAACATTATAGCATGTCTTGTCCAAACTTTATTCTCCCATTAATTTTCAGATATAAAACTTAGTGAAGTTGGTTCATTAATTTAACAAATATTTATTGAACACCTGCTTCATGACAGGCTCTCTCCTGAATTCCAGGGAACTAGCAGTATACCTTGGGCTAATGGAGTTGGCTTAGACGAAGCAATGACATTAAACAAATTATTTCTAAAAATGTGATATATGTTCTAAAGAAAAAGCAGAGGGACACAAGGCAAAATGTGAAGCTCTATTTAATTTGGAGGGTCAGGAGAGCATCCCTGAAGAAATGATTTCTAAAGGTTGCACTAAATCTAGGCAATGTAGGAATGAACTCAGATTTCCTTACTTCGGAAAAACTAATACTTTTACAACTTCATTATACCCTGATGACGGAGTTTCCATATAAAACCAAACTGGCATTGTAAGCCAAGGATTTGGTTTTCCGTTTCTGTTATCAAATCACTTGTTTCCAGGCAGTTTTAGTTTATGATACCATGGCTAAGCTTTTCTTACAAAGTTAGATCAGCTTAGAGATGATTTGGTTCAGCCACTCCAGTTCCAGAGGAAAGATCCAAGCCCCAGAGAGGAGAGGAGACTTGCTCAAACACACTCAGCAACAAGGACCATCTTGACACACAGGCCAATGTCCCAACTCATGCACCATGCGGTCTTAACACTAGCAGTATGGGGCCCAAGTGGAACTGGTGTATTTCATACCAGAGTGAATTTACATAAACATTCAATATGATTAGAAAAACAAGTATAAAGCTCAGAGTTCATCTAAAAAATAAAATTTGATCACCATTTCCTGCAAGATTACAAGGATATTCCATACTGCTATTTGTTTCAATATCACATGCTTTTTAGTTTAGTAAATAAGTCTGACTAGGAATTGTGATTTTCTTCCTAAAAGGTAAGTACATTTTCAGAATGGGATCTTGAATGTAAGAATAACAGGAAATGCCCACCAATTGTTTTAAGAACCAATTTTACCCCATCTGGTCTTAGATTTGATAAGTCGGCAGTGGATTGTATTAATCTTTTTATATACAGTATTTAGGTAAAATACCACATGAACTTGTAGCTCTTAAAATTAGGCAAATCTTAATGTAAAATCAGAAAATAAAATATTGTGATAGAGAAAGAGAAAAAAAAAAGGAAAAGAAAAAAGCATATGTGAAAGAATTTACTTCCAAAGATAAAGTAATTGATCTCTCAAAAAAAGTCATAGCCTTTGGCCACTCTGTCACTGAGGAATTTCAGGCAACTCACATGATCTCTCTGAACACTGAGCTAATAATCATCCATAGGGGAAAATGAGAGAACTTCATTAGATGATCTATGTTTCTTTTGTTTTGAATATTTTATGATCTGATGCAAATCTGTCAGAGAATTCAGTTTCCAGGTTCACACTGGCAAGGTACCTCTTTAAAAAGAATCTGGAAAACAGAGTGTTGATAATCTTTCTGATCAGAAGTACATAAAAATAGTAGGAATCAATGTGTGTACTGATATAAATGTATGCATATCCAATAGTGTGTTTATTCCTAAGGATTACTAGCCTATGAGTAAGAACAAAGAGCACATTTTTTGTTGGGCCTCAACAAAATTTCCTCTTCCACAATCTTGAGCATCCACATGAACAAAGTATTTCTACAGTGTCATGGAACAGAGGTGCCTCAAAACTGACAAATGAACTAACCTCTTTCTTGCTATACAATATCCCTGACAAAATGGAAAAGCAAGCTTTGCCTGAGTTTTGTTTCACTTTGTGAAGGAGGGGTGAAGGTTTGGCATACTGAGGAGTGAACTCCACAAAGCCAAATATCATGTTCAAATAAAATAACTCCAGGGGATTTTGGAAAACAAGAGTAAATTCAGCTCCTCTACTAATAATATGTTGCAAAGAGAAGTGGGGAGAAAAGCATTCCAGTAACTACGACCCCACCGTCACCACCTGCCTCAGTAGACATACTATATTACATGCCCTTGGCTGCCAGACTGGTAATTCAGTATCACAATGCAGAGAGATGCCAGCTAATATCAGCACACACCTGCATAATTTTTCAACAGCTCGCTTTCCTAAAGGTGCAACACAGACCCTCCCTCCCCACTCCATCAAAAAGCAAAACAAAACATTTACTCTTTCAACCTCTCCCAGAAGAAATACCATACCGTATGCAAATCCCAAATTGCAAGGCTAACGTCACCTACAAATGTCCAAGAATATGGAAGGAATAAACATCATTGGAATAGACAGACGAGTAACTACATAACCCACCCCACTACTCCATCCATTCTCAAGGGAAGCAGCAGTATAATATAGTGTCAAAGCCATTCTGATGCTACAGTGCCAGCTTGCAGATAAATCCACATCTGGCAAGCCATCATGCTAAAAGAATATATCTCAACTTTTTTTCCTAATTTATTTTTTTAAGTTTTTATTTATTTTGAGAGACACAGAGAATGGAGGAGGGGCAGAGAGAATCCCAGGGAGAATCTGGATGTGGGGCTCAAACTCATGAAGCGTGAGATCATGACCTGAGCCATACCAAGAGTCAGATGTTTAACTGACTGAGCCACCCAGGCACCCCTTTTCCTAATTTAGTACTATGTACATTATTACCTATTGGCCATTAGCCCACAGAATAGACCTTAATATATAAACAAGATCCAACTGTGGTCCATGAACGCTGGGGGCAAATTACCTACTGTGAGGATGGCCGGGTCTAAAAAGGAGACTAAAATCTATGCCAAGGCTTAAATATACCAACAACTTTTCTTGGCTTCTGCATGAATTTGAGATGATTGCAGTAAAAGAAAATTAAAAATAATGAGATTTACAAATAATCTAAAAGACGATTACCATTCACTGGTAAGAAATGCTAAGGTGCGCTTCTAACTTATGGTTCTTATTTGCAGAGAGTTCAAAGAATACAAGCGGTGAAAGGTGGGGTCTTTACAACCTCAGATAACCTATAATATTTGACAAGAAAAAAAGGGCAAGTCCCAAAGCTGTCACAACACTATTCATCTAAATATGGCCATTATCAAGTGCAAAGCCAGTCTGAATTTAGTCAGAATTATCCTAAAATATTCAGTGATTTCAATTTTTTTTTCTTCTCTAAACTGTATTTTTGGAATGGCCGAGTCAAAAAGCCCCTTTTAAGAGGGTAAGGGAATGATAAAAGCAAGAACTGAAACTGGTGGAAAATAAAATCTTATAAAACACATGGGATATTCAGAGAGGACAAAATAAAGTTCTGGCAACTGACTTGGCAGAGGGAAAGACTACTAAGAAGCAGAAATGAGATGCTTGAGGGGCTCAGCTGTTTGAGTGTCTGACTCTTGATTTCAGCTCAGGTCATGATCTCATGATTTGTGAGATCAAGCCCCGCATCAGGCTCCAGGCTAACAGTATGGAGCCTGCTTGGGATTCTCTCTCTCCCCCTCTCTCTGCCCCTCCACCCAATGGCACACACTCACTCTCTATCTCTCTCTCTCCAAATAAATAAACATTTTTTAAAAGAAATGAGAAGCTTGAAAATAAAAATATAAGGGTCAAACATAATTTTCAATCAAGAAGCTTTGGAAAATTAACTATAACTATCTAATTTGCTAAAATGCAAAAACAGTCTTAGCTGGAAAGAGCCAGATACATCTCCAGTATGATCTGCTTGCAATCGACTGAATAATCTGTTTCACATATAATTGTATGGGCTAATTATATACTATGTTCCGGGTCTGTCCTCTATAAATAAACTCACTTGGGAAATATTATAAATTTCACATTTAGGAAGAGAGGTTTTTAAAAAAAATTTAATAATTAAAAGGTGGTCACTTTAAAGGTTTTAGTTAAGTAAATACATTCTGAACAAACATCAGGTTAATGTTCTGTCATGGCTATGATGGATGATGTATCAAAATACCAAAAGCAAAACTAGCAAGTGAATGCATGTATATAGTTTGGGGGCAGGTTCGGGTATTTTCTTGAGAAATCAGCTTTAAAAGGTTAGGTGAAAACCCAAAATATCATTCAAGAACCAATTGATTATCCTTCCTGTGACTACACCACAGTTTAATCACCTCATTTCTAAACTGCACATGTACAACGGAGTGGTAAATATCGCCCAAAGACTCACTGACAGGAAGGCAGGAGGGCAGGACTCTAGTTATGCACTTGCCCACTGACTTCCTGCATCATCTTAGGGAAATCACTTCTCCTAGTGGCCTTCAACTTCTTCATTCACAAGGAAGGCATCCCACTTAGGACGGCATCTACTTCAAAGGAAGGGGAAATCTGCAAAGTGAGCTTGCAAACAGAGCCCAGGCCACCACCTCCTATTGAATCTATCATCATGATTGGGCAGGAAGAGATTCCAAAATTGGCCCCCTAGTCCTCTGGCAAGGCATTCAACTTCTCCTCCCTGTCTCCCTTCCTGCCGCAGTCGTCTAGCTGCCAGACATGTACGAATTGTGTGCTTGATAGTTTAAAAAAAAAAAAAAATCCTTCCTCCAAGCACTTTTCCCCGATGGCCCCAGCCAAAGGGCCGCCTGTTGCCACCTGTCAGTTGTGGGGATTAATTACCTGAGCCCAGGCTGGGAGCGGCACATTCTTCCCAGGGCCGCGCCCACAGATGTTGACATCAAGCAGGTGGGCTCTCTGCTACCTGCTTACCTTGAAGACCAGCCCGGAGCCCACTGAGGCCTGGCAGGTGGAGGGGGGTCGGGGGGTGGGACATTCAGACTGCACCATAGAGCAACAAAACCGTGGTAGGGAGGGATGTGCCCTGATACCTCTCTGGGAAGCCCCAGGCAGCTCTGTGGCCAGCCCTGGGCACTGGCCTAGCTGGGAAACAGCTGCAGCCTCCCTTTCTGGAGGACAGCGTGTTGGCACAGACCTTGGGAAGGGGTGGGGGGTGGAGCCCGCCAGCCTGGTTCTAGATGCCTGAGGGTATGAATTTGGAAAGCCAGTTTAAAAAGATTTGACAGACCTGATTGGTAATTTTGCAACTCTGTCTCCCCAGGAGGGTAAAATGACCTTTCAGGTAGAGTCTCCTGTCGGGGCCACCCCTGCCAACCCTGCTTGACCAGTAATACCACCTGCAGTTACCTTCACAAGGCAGACACTGCAGAGCATTCGCCAGAGTGACTGGTATACAGCAGGTGCTCCATAAATGTTAGCTTACCTCCAATGTTTCCTCAAGTCACAACAACCCTGAGAACTCTCAAGGGGTGAAGTGACTCTCCTGTTTTACATGTGCAGAAACGGGGGCTCAAATGTTTAAAGCAACACTCCAATAAATGCCGGAGCTGAGCATGGAACTTCGGGCGATTTGTCTTCTTCTCAGTGCTGACGAAATGCCTGCGAAAAACCCTCATGACTGCGTGTCCTGCATACTGCATGGCCCTCCGCAAAACAAACCTGGACACCCCCCAGCAATACGGGAAGATACAATTATCTGTGGACAAAAAATTCTTCCAGCAGGAACGCGGGTGAGCAGAAACCCTGGGGGAGGGGCGCCTGGGTGGCGCAGTCGGTTAAGCGTCCGACTTCAGCCAGGTCACGATCTCGCGGTCCGTGAGTTCGAGCCCCGCGTCAGGCTCTGGGCTGATGGCTCGGAGCCTGGAGCCTGTTTCCGATTCTGTGTCTCCCTCTCTCTCTGCCCCTCCCCCGTTCATGCTCTGTCTCTCTCTGTCCCAAAAATAAATAAAAAACGTTGAAAAAAAAAATTAAAAAAAAAAAAAAAAAAAAAAAGAAACCCTGGGGGACAGGGCACCCCATCAGACATACCTAGTTTAACTTTCTGGTGTCTAAATAAGAGAACAAACTCAGGGAAAAGGTCACACCAAGTGCCAGCAGTAGGGCAGGATTAGAACCTATGACTCCCAGCTTCCAACCCCATGATCTTTTCACTGTAAAACATTCCTATCCACTCTTTTCATAAAAGGTGTTATCTGGGGGGCAGGTTGGTGGGCATATCAGGAGAGCTTCCTGGGGGCGCACACACACTTTGGACAAGAAACAGTCTATGCCACCTGTTGCTTCCCTTTCACTGCAGCAGGAGTGTGTCTGGGTAACAAGGCTACTTTCCAGGGCACAGCTCTGGGTTTTAGCCCTTATTTGCCCTTAAGGGAGAGAAAGCATCTTCTTTCCCCCTCAGGGTGACTCACTGTACCCGCACCCTGCAAAACCCTGCAGGGGCTTCCTCTTATACCTGTTATTTCTCTCAAACTCAGGGTCCAAACCCAACGCCCCCACTTCTTCCTTTGCCCTTACGTTGGCATATGGAGAAGGCAGCCTCGGGTCAGAAAGGTGGGAGGCTTGTTCAGAGCTCAGGTCACTGTCCACCAAGAATGCTTCCCGTCCTTGGTCCAGGGCAATGCTTCATGCTGTGGCCCTCACACTGGCAGGAATCCATCCCAGGGCTATTCTTCCTCAACCCTTGGATGCTAGAGTTGAAGGTCATTGTCTATCCTTCCCCAGACTCTTGTGCTCTCCTTCAAAATGACTCCCAGAGTACACAGTTCCTAAACCTCTAGTCCCTGCTGAAGGCTGCATCTTTCCAGTGAACAGAAACACATTTAGGAACTTGTAACCGCCAGACACACTCACAGCCTTATATAATGGCGTGGGCACCCTTTGCAAGATAATACCAAACCTATTAGTTCCCTTTCACTAGATTCATTGCTTGTTTTGAAGTGTCATCTGCAAATTAACCCTAAAAGTAAACTCTCTACTAAGTGTGGTAACTTGTTTGGAACTGAAGGATACTGTTTTTTACTGGAAGGCTAGGTGGACCGGGCTTATGAGAAGAGATGTGGGACTATATCTTGACAGCGTGGACGGTAATAGCGTCTATTAATTTCCAGAAATGACATTGTCACTCGCCATGTGGAGTCATTACCTGCTTATAGAGCATTTTTAGACACGCTATCCATTTAATTTTCAGCTAACTCTGTGAGTAAATCATTCTTCTCCACTCTTGGTCAATGAAGAATCAGAGGCTCAAGTAGATAAACTCGTGTGCTCACAACAAAACAGGGGTAGAAGACAAGGTCAGGCCTCTAATATAGGTTTAAACATCAAATCCAGGGCACCTACTGTACCTGTATACACACCACATGGGACATTGTATGAGATCTCCCTGTGCACTGATGTTGTCCTTGTTGTGTTCAAGTCACTGTTCTATATGTTAGGACAGGAAGGGGTGGGGATCAAGTCCCTACTCTCCAGAAATTTATCATTAAGGAAAGATTAATAGAAATAAATAATGCTGACAGACAATAGAATATAAAATGAAGATACAAATGTAATGAAACATGAACACCACAGTGCTTTCTGGCTTCAAAGTCCCAGGAAGTTATTGAGACTCTGAAAAATTGTTATCGCCTCTCAAGGATGGAGGCTTATAAACATTGCAGCAAGTATTCTCCAAACCCTTAACATATGGGCTTACCATCCATCACTTCTCTCTCCCTCCTTCCCTTTCTCCAACACACACACACACACACACACACACACACACACACACACGAGTTAAGCTCTGTTTTACAACAAAAGAGGTTAGCCGTTTTTAAGAAGAAAAAAATAGATAACTCAGTTCACTCCTAAAATATTGCATACCTTCCAAATTCAGGCTTCAATTAGCAGACTAAATTATGAATAGACATCTACAGTTTTGAGGATAACTGCATGAAAAAGAAATATTTAGAATCTGTACCTTTCAATGAAACCTAGCATTTGCCATCCCTAATTTCCTAATGCATGCTCAAGTATTCAAATAGCTGAATATTTTGGTGATATCGCTGTACAAAGTAGGACCCGTGTTTGCTGTATATTAACACACACACACACACACACAAGCTAATACTTATTGAACATGATTTAATCTAGACACTGCTAAATTCTTGTGTCTTAATATAGCCTTCACAGTAACCTGTGAAGTGGATATTATGACTCTCATTTGCCAGATAAGTGAACTGAGACTCAGAAAGCTTTAAAAAGTTGCCCAATCTTTCACAGCTACTAAGTAGCAGGGCCAAATTGAACTCCCAAGTCCTCCTGATGGCAGTTCCTAACCCCCTTGCTCCTAACCTGCGGGGCACAGCTCAGGGTGCTAGGGGAGATACCCTCTGACCCGCTGCCAATCCTTATGTGACTTTAGCAGGGTGATTAGCCTGCTGGAGCTGTTGACTCCTCATCTCCAAGACAGAGATAATTCCACTAACCCCTTTGAACTTGTTGTGAGGGTTGAACGGGGAAACCAGGCAGTGTTTACCATCCAGCGGTGGGGCCGGCTAAGTGCATGATGAACAGCAACTCTCACCGTGGTATCACTGTGTTCAGCTTTGGTACTTATTTCCACTGTACAGCTTTAGTGCTAGACCAGTGACCAGCAACATAATTTTAGCGAGACAAAATATTTTCAAAGCAAACTTCTAAAGATTACTCTTTGACTCAAGGTATGTTTCTGGGGTGAATCAGAAAACAGAGAAGAAAAAGTAGAGACAGAAAGAAAGGAAATTGGAAGGCTAGTTTTACCACTATAACTGAAACCTAGGTAACTGGATTCTTAACTCTCTTTCTGAGGTTCTTAATAATGCATCCTGTTTTATTGTTTTCTGTACGTGTGGGGAAGGAGCCGTACAGGTTCTTCTTTGTGCTTCTACCTACAATATATAAACTGTAATCCTAATGCACTGTCCTTCTGACAGAAATTCAGTTTAGCAAACAGGTTTAAATCTCTCCATGAAAGAGTACCAGCAATTGTTGAGAATCATTATTACTCTGATATTTTATATCCTTCGTCCCTTTTGCTGCAGAGAAATAGACACCCAGGTGTAAATACAATGGGATTAAAAAATAAGGGAGATGAGTACCCAATGGATTTCAAAACATAAACAGAGGTCATGCTTGCTGATCTCCTTAGACTTATTGTATTTTTTTTTATTACGCTTAAGATACCAGGCGCTTTTAAGTGTGCTACTGTGAATTTGTGAAAAGTTTAAGAGACTTACAGGTTGCTTCAACTACAGGTACCCTACCATTCCAAGTGGACAATGACAAGATGAATTTCTTTCAAGGCTACACCATCATATAGGCAAACCGTGATGTTTCTTTACAACATGTAAGTATACAAAATCACCATGGGGAAACACTGAGATCCTGGAGGAACTGGTAAGATACTACCAAGCAAAGCTGTAACTCAATAAATTAGATCAGATTTGCTGCTTGATACCTTTAAGCCAAGTCTTAAACTTCTGTTCCCCATCCCCTTTTTAAATAAATCCACAAGAACTCAATAATTTTGAGATGTCTATTTCCATGGTTGATAATTAGGGACTGTGTGGCCAACTAATACATAGCTGTCTGTGTTTGCGGGGGGTGGGGGAAGGAGGCGGGGGGGAGGGGAGAGACATAAACAAATCCTTTCCTCTACCTGCAACACCTCTTAAAAGCTTATCATAATGTTACTTCCTATTTCTTTACAGTTCATTTGTTTAAGATGAAAACATGCTTCATCTTGTGGCTTTTTTTTTCCTTTTCTTTTCTTTTCTTTTTTCTTTTTCTTTTTTCTTTCTTTCTTTCTTTCTTTCTTTCTTTCTTTCTTTCTTTCTTTCTTTCCTTCTTTGCATTCCTTAAAAACTTAATATTCTATGTAGCCCCAATGGGGAAAAGAATGCAATATACAGTCTTAGTGATGCTATGGAGTTAGAGTAGATCTGTTAAAATGTTTTAGCAATAACAAGAAAAATAATCAAGCAAACCTATTAAGAACAGTTATCTTTACTAACAAATCTGAAAGAGTTTCGGGAAGGAAACAGATATGACACAAAGGAAAAAAGAAGGAGGGTAGGAGGCCCCATAACCATGGAAGAGAAGAGTGCTAGTTCAGTGTATATTTAAATGCATATGCAGACTTTTTGTTATGTCACAAATGCTGAATTTGCTGTCGTGAGAGGACTGAAAAATTCACTTGTACTTAAAGAGTTATTGTTTGAGCGAGGAATAGGATTGCCAGATATACCCGCTTAAAATTTAATCTGAATCCAATGATTCGTTTGTTAGCCTAAGGACATCCCATAAGTAGATGGGATGTACTTATGCTAAAATTTTTGTTGTTTATCTGAAATTCATATTTAACTGGATATCTTGGATCTTTTTTCTAAGTCTGACAACCCCAACCGGAAAGGACATACAGAAGTTTTCTTAAGTTTTTGTTATTGACATTTTCAAATTTATCAAACCCCACACAACCGTCACCTATCTTCAACAGTTATTAACATTTTTCTAATCTTATTTCAGGATAGAGGGGAGTATGACAGGTAGGAATGAGAAGAGAGAGAGTGCAATATTTTGGACAGAGGGGATAGCAGGAGACCAGGAACAGGGGTGGGAAAACAAAACAAAAATCGTCTTCTGATGACTGTGAAACATCACTCTTGGCGGCTGGGCAGAGTATATTTTTGGAATCACAGCATGCTGTGAGGAACACAATACTCACCGAGGCAGAGGGCTGGCTTCCCTATGCACCCAATTGGTGTCAAATCTCAAGAAAAGTTACATAACTCTTCATTTAAGAAGTGAGGGTAATAATTGCCAACGTGACAGGTTTGTTATAAGGATTAAATGTGATAATATATACGTGTGTGTGTTGAAAAATATAAGGCATTTTACAAACAGAATGAGATTATTGTTACTGGTGGGAGTCTGGGCCAAAAAGGAACACTTTGATCAGAGCATGACGTGCTCCGAGGTCAGTGTGCAGTCACTGACAACGGGCATCAGTGATCTTGCATCTGAGCTGTGTGTTGGAGAGATCCCTTCACCTGACACAGAAGAGGAGGGTGTGGGGGTTGGGGAGGAGCAGAGATGGAGCCCACTACACCAGCTGAACCAGAGCTGTAGAGGCTCCCTGTAGAACAGGGACTGTGAGAAGAGGTAGGAGGGATACTTCTGAGACCAAATCAGCAGGATGCCACTAAGTCTAGGTTTCTAGGGGGCGTGCCATGAGAGATGGTGATATCATTTGGCTGATCAATGTCCTTATTTCTACAGGTCACAGGGCAAAACCTTTTCAGTTTGTCCAACCCCAGAAGAGGTCTCCTTTCCAACTGTCTATCACTCATAATGCTAGAAAGTACCTTTCTAAATAATTCGATTCTCCTTAGGTAGGATTGCCATTAATAAATGCTGATGATTCTCATAAACCTCCAACACTTTGGGCTCATTCAGTTTCAAATCATGTGCCCACTGAAAAACCCTACTCTCAGAAGAGGGATTCCTTGACATTCTAAGTTGTACATGTTTGTTTGACTTATCTCCTTAGAAGATCCAAGTTAAAAAAAACAAAACAAAACAAAACAAAAAAACCCTCTTCTCTCCAAATTGACATTTTCTTGAATGTGGAATATGGATAAAACCAAGAATGAAATCTCTTGAAAACAACAAATACTCATGGAAATAAACCACCATCCATTCAAAGGCATGTGCATTCTGAGCACCTGCTTCAAAGTCAGACATGCTGATGATAACACCTGACTAGTAAGCCAAATCTCCCCTAACCCACTTCTATGGACCATCTCATCATGGTCTGAACCTAGATTTGCTCTGCTGGCAGACAAATGGTGGCTAACAGAACAAGGGTTAAGCAGGCAGAATGGATGTACTGCAATGCCTTCATCATGCTCCTTATATCGGAGACGTCAGGAGGCTGGTATACATACCAGAGTCAATATTTCTGCTCATTTCCCTGACTGGCCACCTGATTCATTTCTAATTAGGACTGAGGAAAAAAAAAAGATATTCAAGGTATTCCCAATCAGAGAACTCAGAGGAGAGAGCTGGAAAAGGTCTCTTATTTTAAAGGTCTCATAACCTATAATTTATCCTTCCCTCTTTTAGTATCTCAGCATTAGGAGTTGAAGTTTATCAACATTAACCATCCCTCTGTATTCTTACAAGTCACACTGTATGTAGCTTCATAAATTATACAGAATCTAAGAAACAAAGCCCCAAGGGATTTAATTCTCAAACCCTGTATGTATGGGATCCTAATCTGGGCACAAGGCAGAACTTCACCCAGGTCACAGGGAATCAGGGACATAATCAGATTAAGACCCCCCAACTCTATCACAATCAACATTAAAGTACTTAGAAATGAATGATCCAGTTGTCAGTCCTCAAAATTAAGAAGTGTGTGCACTTTAACAATTTAGGAAAAAAAAACAAAAGAAATGAAAAACAAATTTATGAAATCCACAAATAATGATTGTATCTGAACAAAGTATCAAAATACACACTTTTCCGAGCCAACATGACCCAACCCGAGCACAGATTTAGGTGCAGACTTTTAGGAATTGTGTTCCCAATGGAAAAAAAAAAGGGGGGGGGTGAGAGTGTGCTGTTTGGTGCAGTAAACTCTCTCATCAAACCAGCTGGATTTTGGTCTTAATCACCATCATAGATGAAAGCAACCTGCAAGTTTGGGAACCCACAGCCCAAGTGCAAGGAAGGATCTCTTCTGTAAGAACAGCAGCAGAGTGACTGGGGAGACACATGCACAGAAAGTACATAGAACCGCTGGTCATGTATTTTTGTTCATTCTCAGTAGAAATCCCTACTGGAAAATCCCTGATTTAGACATTAGGAGGAGGAAAAGCAACCTCATGAAATCTGAATGGCACAAAGCCCACTTTTTCTCCCCCTTGCCAACATGCCTTAAGAATCTGTGTTTTCCAAATAGAATATTAATAAATTCCCCCCCAAGTCTCTCATCTACAAAACTTTAAAAAAAAAAAAAAAGAATCTGTCAGACTATCAAAGCACTGTCAGTGCCAGTAAAACACATCATTAAGGTGAGTAATTTTCCTGTTTACTTCAAACACTTTTTTTCCCAAACTCGAACCTGGGCAGGTCTGATCAGGTAAGGCTTTGGAACGAGTAAAAGCGTCCCCAATTTCTACATAAACGCTGCAGGCCATGGGGCAAAGACAAGTCTCAACCAGCACTCCACAGTAGTCCAGCTTCCCGGCGCCTCTGGTCTTGTCTCCTCATACCTTACAAGTATCGTCATGTCTCTAAGCCCTCAAATTCTATTTTATCCGCAACACACACACACACATTTGCACACACATCCATGTGTTTTTCTTCCTTTTACCTGCAATTAATATATACAAATATTTGGAACAAATCATATAATTTTTTCTTTCCTGTGCACCTTTCAAAATAAAACATTTTCCACTCTGAATTCATGGGTTCTTCATGTGCGGACAAATGGCAGAATGCAAAAGAATAATCTTTTCCAATTATTAAAACTGCTGTAGTTTTTAAATGCAGCAGGGCAGAGATCTGACTTCTCTCTCTTCCTCTCTCTTTTAGGGAAATAGGTACTATTGTCTTAATGTTTTTCAGGTCTGCCTTGTATGCAAATATATCTACTCTGTAATGTATGATTCCCTTCTTTAAAAAAAAAAAGGAAATTAGAGAAAACTGCTATCTTTGATTAATCTTTCAGTGTGGTCTATTTCTAAGGAGACAGGAAGCTGGAGTTCGAGATTAGTCTTAGATCTATCTTGTCTATATGAATAGAGCAGTGCGTCTCCTGAGTTGACTTCCCAGTCTATAAATTAGAGCATTAAAAAAAAGTCCCTAAATCACAGGGGTATGGTGAGTTCTACCGTCTGCAAAGCACTTTGCATTCTTTGGGTGAGAGGTGTTGCTCTTGTTAAGAAGACACTGCACTTACATAATCCTAAACAGGCTCACAAATTGGGAAGGAAGTTTTCAAGCCAAAGGCACGATGTTTTTGTGTTGTTGTTTTGTTCTGTTTTTTTGTTTTTGTTTTTGTTTTTGTTTTCTCTTAGAGTAGAGATGAACTTATTTTCATACTGGTCGGAAGTATCTATTTGCCCCTATTCATTTACACTGTTTCCTTCCTGGTGTCATCACTGTCATTGCTTCTGCCTCCCCGACCATACTTACTTTGTTTTAGGCAGAACAGGGAAATGAAAAGGAAATTAAATAATGAGTGATATAGAGCTGAACCTGAGTGGAAGCTCTTATTATGTCCCCACCCTTGGGGCAGGGACATGGGAGCAAAGTAAAGGAGCCAGGAGTGAGGGGAGGGGCCTCAGCAAATCTGGTCCTATTTATTGCTTGCCAGCAGGGAATAAGGGAGGATCCAGCTCACCTCTGCCCTTGCTTTCTTGATCCCATTAGAAGAAGTTAAATTTGAGCAGGCAGAAAGGTGACAGACACAAAAGAGTGAAAGTCCAGATACTAGTAAAAAGGGCCTTTCATTCAAGGGTCATTCATTCCTGAGCTTATGAGGATAGCTTTGCTATTTATTTGCTAGATGACTTTAAGCCTAGAGAGGTAAGTAACTCTGTATCTGTAAACTGTGAGTATTAATTACTTACTTGGAAGAACTGCCGCATGAATCAGTTGCCATAATATGACGTGTCTTGTGGAGTTCTTGGCCTGATGCTCAATAAATGGTAACTACCAATTTCATCCCCATCATCTAAATCTTGAAGTTGGTCATCAGATGCCAAATTCTGACACCATAATACCATATACAGGAGAATAAGCATAATTAACTATACCGCCAGAGGTAAAAATGTAAGTCAAACATTATATTTTATTAGAAAATGAAGGAAGGGGCAAAGAGCTTTTTATTTTAGCCTTCCTTGCTAAATCATTGCTTCTGGTTTTAGCTGGTAAGCTGTCTCCAGCTCCAGCTCCAGCTATTGGATCTGAGTTGGACCAGAGCTAAGGGACCTGATCTCCACCCTCTGGGAAGTTGGGCCTGAGCAACCCCCTTGGTTTCAGGACATTGACTCTAATAGCTGTCCATATACCAGTCCCAGGGGTTACTATAATAAGAAGAGTTTAGCCCATCAAGCCCTTTGCAGAGAAGTCAAAGCTAATGTTCATTAGCTAGTCACTGAGTAAAACCCAAGGACAAGAAGAAATGTGAATGTTCACATTGTCTGAGGACTTATTTCCCCTAACGAGAGCATGATAACTTTCAGAGCACACCAAGTTCCAGGCCCCAAATTAAAACGCCAGACCTATATGCTGTCAATCGAAACCTACCATGTATAGGCCAAATGCCCGCTTCTTTGATTACAGTGTTCCTACAATAGAGAAATAAGATTAGGAAGGCGGAGGGGGCTCAAAGACTGCAGACAAGGATGGACTAACATCACTATTGTAAGGTGAGCACATGACCAAGAACAAAGTCCTATCTCCACCATCCGGCTGCCTGGACACTCAGGCTCCTCACTGCACCTGCAAACTTCTGTGCCCTGATCTTCAGCAGGAAGATGGGGATAACAACACTGAAACTGGATGCTGTTGTGAGGCTCCAGTGATATCATGGAAATGAAAATAACTTGCACATTATAAATGTAGAGATAAAACCATGAAATAAATAATGTAAGAAGTACTCTCAGAAAGAACTTTCTGGAAAGGGTAGAACTTTCTGCCTACTTAAGCTACTGTCTGTGCTAGGTTTATATTTATATCAATGACTGACTGGGAAATTAATAATAAAGGTCATTAATCAATTCACGTCGAAATATTTAATAGGCACAGAAAGAACTCAGGAGCCAAGGAATCTGAAACAGCAGATTTAAATAACTATCCTGCACTTGGAAATTACAAGGGTTTTGTTGTTGTCGTCACAGAGGGCACAAGCCTGTTCTCACCTAACTAGGCTCCAGAGCCCCTATCAGTTTTCATTTCAGGGCAAGTTGGTAGCATTGGCATTGAGCAAGGAACCACACAGACAACACAAGGGCAGGCTGTTCCTCTGACTGACCACTTCTGGCCCATCTCATCCAGGAAAAGTGAGTGCAGAAACTTCGAGTTTTCTTCCATTTCCCTAGTACTATCTCAGAATTACACAATTACACACGGTGTTCTAACCCTTACGGAATTCTACACGATTGTTTCATGTTTCAACTGTTCCAGACCTCATAAGCCATGCCCATCCCACTTTTACACACTGACAATATCCTGACAGTATTTACTGATTGTCCGTATACTCTTATTCCTTCCAAGCCCAAAGAAAATGTATCTTTATTTTTTCTTGTGACACATACTAATTTGTCTTTTGTTATAATTAGAGGTCTTCATTTGTCTTCCTGGCTAGAAGACTCTGAACTTCTAGAGAGAGACCTTACTTTATGCATCTTTCACTCAAGTAGTAAGCATAAGAAAATAAGAACAAATGTGCATGCTATGTAAAGGGAAATTACACACACAAAACAAATAAAAAACTCATTTGAGATGAAGAACTATATCACTGAGGTCTGTGATACAAACTCACTATTTTGAAAAGGAAAGAGGCTAATGATTTTTCAACTGTATTATCAAACTGGAAGTTTCTCACTCCAGTAAAATAAATGCTGATATCCAGTTTCCAGATGATTTCAGAATATTTTTTTAATGCAATAAAATGAATTTTTCCCTACCCCTTGCCATGAAAATGGGAGGTGCTGTAAATCAAACTGAAAGGCAGATAGTTTTTTGTTTTGTTTTGTTTTGTTTTTCAAACCCACAAGTTATCAATCCTTTGTATCAAGAACTGCGACAGACTGTTAAAAGGGCAGCTCTGCACTATTATCTATAAAGTTTCTAGCTTTCTCCAGCACCCAGATTCTCTTTGTCAGATCTAAAATCTGAACTCCAGATATGCCGAACTATCTTTGTGTCAATAATAGTTTGATACTCTCTCATCAGCACCCCCATCCTCGTCCAATCACACTGAATAGCCACTTGCCTTTCTTTACAGAATCCAGGAAAATGAAGGTTGACAATGCAGCCGATACTTAATCAGTATACTTAATCAGATACTTAATCCCACATTGTGTAAAGTGAGCTTGTATATCAGATGAGGTATGCCTGTGAAATGGATGTAAGTTTACCCCCGAAAAAAAAAAATAGTGCATTTGGTTGAAAAAAGTGAAGGTTACATTTTGGCTTATTAATTAAAGGAAAGAAAGGGTAAATATTTGAAGAAAACTGTCAGAGAAGTGTAGGAGTCACTGACACTGAAGTTAGTTGAGGAGTGAAATGAACTAATTTTCAAAGAAGCTGCTCCAAAAACTGTCGAGTTTCACCTTTGAAATACTACATGTGCCCTTCTCTAGCTCTGCCATCCCCTCCCTTAATATCTGGGTCAAATAAACAGGGAGAGAAGAAGGGGAAGCTGGTTCTTTAAAAACCGACAGTCAGATTCTAAGTTCTCTGCATGGATCTAGCTTTCTGAATAAATGCTTAAAGCTCTTAACCATATTATATATAGTATATCTAGAGCAAGCTGTCATATACTTCCCAGAAGGAGCATGTCCCAGGCACTAAAGCAGGAAGAAGCATGTAACTGACAATTCTTTTCTGATACTTGGGTCTCCAGGCAGGTGATTAACAAAATCTCTTCCGGTCCAATTTCTATAGGCAGACTTAGAAATATGGCACCTGTAACGAATTTTGAATCCTTTTTGGGGGGACCAGTAAAAATAAAAATAATAAAAAATACAATAAAATGTATGATCTCTAATATTCAGTAAAAAGAATGAAGAGACTTCATAACTCAATTCACTGAACATTCATTGAGGGTCAACCATGGGTCAAAACACAAATATATTTTTCCTGTGACTGATTTTGTTAAATACCATTTCCATGTTTAATAGCATATTTTTCCCCAGTATGCCCAAAATGGAAGTAAAAGATGCCTTCATTTTCTTTGTGCTACTATTAAATATACTATTTTTGCCCAGTACAAGACCAACAGTGTTAATTCCTATACCTAGGATGGGAAACAGGAATAAGGTTTAAATTTTTCGTCTAGTATGTTTCTTTCACAGATAAGAAAATTGAAGCCCAAAGCAGCAGAATGGCCTGGCCAAGGCCATCAAGTCAGTCATTGGCTCCCTGTCCAGAGCTCTTCCTGCTTCAATCTATTAAACTTCCTCCTTGCATTTCCAATGCAAGGCAGAAGCAGAGTGAACAGACAGTGTTTCTTCATCTGGCCACCACACACATGTAGGTACTTTCTCACACATGCAACGTAATAGGGTAAATAGCCAAGACCAATCCTAAGAGGAAAACAGTAAACAGAGCACCAAAAACTTCCCAAATGCTTGAGGAATAAATCACTGACTTCTTTGTTACTATAGTCCTGATAGAGCTTTAAAACAACAGTGTGCAGAAAATGCTGTGTTAGGAGGAAAAAACGACCCCGATTATGGACAGCAAGGTTCTGTCTCTGAAATATATACTGCAAATCCTCTCCAAACCCCACACTGATCTGTGTTTCCCTTATCTCTGATCTGATTATTGCAATAGTCACCCAATCAGCGTCTCTGCCTTCAGTCTTCCTGTCTTCATACTGCTGCCAGTTATCTTCCTCCAATAGACTTTAATGTCATCCCCCCATTCACTCGCAGTCCTTCCGTATCAGCTCAATGCCTGCAAGATTGAGGCCAAACTCCAAAAAGATGATTCAGAGCCCCCCTCTATCTGGCTCTGTGGACTTTTCTCCAGTCTCATTTACTGGTTCCTCCTTCCCCCTTGTCCCCACGCCCCCTGCTGTTCTCCCAAATATTGCATGGTTCAGGTATACCAGACTATTCCCTCCTCTGAGACTTACATGACATGTTCATGTCCCCATGTTTTTACTCACCTGAATCCTCCTCTATCTGGAGTGTCCTTTCTCTCTTTCCCTATAGCAAGATCTTGTTCATCTTTGGAAAGCCAACTTTAAACGTGAAGTCTGCTGTGAAGGTGGGAAAATTAGTCTGCTTTCCGTGCTGTACCACACTTTGTTCAGACAAGGAATATGATCGGACCACATCTATTGAGACCCATTATATGTGCCAGCACTATGATACAGAGATGAAAAGAGAAAGCTACCACCTCTGAGTTCACATGATAATCGTGAGGCAGACATGTCATACATTGTGACTTTGAATATGTGTACAAAGTGTAATGAATGTAAGAGAAGGAAATCCTGAGTGAGGGAGGGAGTGAGTGTGTGTGCGTGCGTGCATGCATGTGTGTGTGTGTGTGTGTGTGTGTGTGTGTCAGGGGGAGGGACATGGCAAGGAAAGGCTTCATCTACAATTACAGCTTTCAGTGTATTTTAAAGGATGAGCAGGAGTCTGCCTGGCAGACAAGGAGGGTGGTGGGTAGGGGGACATTCCAGACAGATTATAGCACCTGTCACACTGAATTACAGCTAGGTTTATCAGTTTGCCTGATAGACTGTGAGCTCTTTGAAGAAGGCTAACTCACCTATCTATTAATATGATTACCCTACAGCTTTAATAATAAAAAGGCTGATTTACCAAGGGCCTGCTCAGTGCCAGGCATTGGACCATGGGCTTCACGCACTGCATTCTCAACAACCTGCAAGCAAGATGATTTACACCCGAAAGAGAGGGCTCTGGTAACTAGCTTCATCACCCTGATAAACTATGGAGTATGTGTGTTTTTCTTCAGAGTGCACCTTCTGGTGCTCAAGAAATGCACCTTGAAACTAAAGGTGCGGGGGCCCCTGGATGGCTCAGTCGGTCAAGCATCTGACTTCGGCTCAGGTCATGATCTCGCATTCGTGAGTTTGAGCCCCACATCTGTGCAGCCCCAGCACAGCTCTGCTGACAGCTCAGAGCCTGGAGCCTGTTTTGGATTCTGTGTCTCCCTCTCACTCTGCCACTCCCCAACTTGTGCTCTGTCAATCTCGCTCTCTCTCTCAAAAATAAACAAACATAAAAAAAAATAAGCAACTAAAGGTGTGGGTCAGTGCATTGGAACAACGGAGACCTATTGATACGGGGCCTTCAACATAGCTTCAACAAAAGTACTTGGGGACGTGAGTCCAACATGCATACGATATAAAATGTAAGAAGCATAAGATGGGCAATACTATGACAGCAGTGGTAACTGTGTACTTGGTCATCCCAGGCTGGCTAAGTAATCACTCTGAAGCTTCTGAGAAGATAACATTGTAAATACTGCAAGAAAATAAATTAACACTGCGTTTTTCACATAATTACTGAGCTCTCCACATAGCTGGTGTTTCTTAAAACTTACTGATAAAAAAAATCCTCTATCTTTTTATTTGGGGGTATTTCACTCAGATCCTTACTTCTGCATAGTTCCTTCATAGTGTATTTTATTAATATTTCCCCTCAAAATAAAAACTGTGTCTTGATATACCAAGAAAAGTGAGCAATAGTAAAAGGAAACATTGTTAAAATAAAAAAAAATGTGTAGTTTCATTTCCTAGAGAAACTCATTGTTAACACTTTGGTGTCCAAAAATATGATTTTTAAAGTATGTATGAACAAAAGAGAAATTAAGTGTCTGGATGTGAACTAATGCCTTTTCCAAGAAACTGATCAAATATAATCAAAATTGAAGTGACAGAAGTGAAGCATTTTGTCCCTTAGAAAGTTCTAAGACAGAGGGCAACCCCTGTCCTTCATGCATACAGTATTTATAGATGCCTCACAAAGTATGAAAAAATTCAGTTTTATGGGTAAGAAAACTTTCATTACACAAACTTCCCCTTTGGAAACTCAAAATATTCATTTCACTAAAAAGAACTGCTACACTCTAACTTTGGGCAGTTTCCTTACTATTTTTCTTACCACTCCCTGTCCTTTTCTTGCTTTCTTTGCCCTTTTCTCTCTGTAGCTCATTTCCTTGACAGAACAAAAATATGAACCAGAAGGGGGAAGACACGGGAAAATATGAGAGGCTGCAGGAGTCATGGGGAAGAGCCATCTTTCTTGTGAATTCAGAATATTTAATACATTACAGCACGTACCCCCAACCCTCTGCCCAAAAGGTATCAAGAAGCAGATCACTGTCACAAAATGTCATTACTTTTTAAAGCACAACGATTTAAGAAGGTATGTAAGTAATGTGTATTAAAACAAAACAAAACAAAATAGCAAGTAGGCTTCTTGGCTTCTCACTCTCACTCCCACAGGGTATTTCTATTTATACATACATACATATACATACAATACACACATATAATACATATACATACATATACGTACATGTATGTATATGGGTGTGTCTATATATATGTGTGTGTGTATGTATATATATATATACATATATATATATATGTATATATATATATGTGTATATATATATGATAAAGACAAAACATGGAGACAGATAAAGACAATCAAAAATCCTGTCGTCTAATCGATATTTATAGCATTTAACCTTATCCCCCAACTTGCTCCTCTCCCTGCTTCTGTTATTTTCTTTTTCATAGAGTTTTGAGCAATATCTCTGAGTACTTGGGAGCAAATATTCAGCTATTTTTCTTACTCTGTTTTGCACAAAATCTCTATCATAACCATTAAAAAGTTTGGAAAGCATAATTTCTTTGTGCCTACTGCTAGCTTAATAGGTAGATTCATGAGCTATTCCTGACATTCCTAATATTTTTATATCCACTTCATATTGGCAACTATTTTTATACCACTCAGCTCAATGTTGGCATTGCCTACACACCACAAGGGTATATATTCTAACCACCAGGCTATTAATGCATATACTTGTTACATGAAGAAATGATATTTTAAGGAGAATCCGCTAAAACTTTATAAATCTTGTAAAAATTCGACATGTTTGAACAGGCACTGAAACACAAACAAGCCTTGGCCCTGTCTCATGCAGAATGGGTTGGTTACAGATGTTCTCCTGCAAGCTATATCTTGCCTATTACAAGAACATTCATTTCCCAAACACATCATTTCACCTACGTTGCCCAAAGCAAAACAAAACGCACACAAAAATTAGAGGATTTTTGAAATAGAACTATGAACTCCTAAACTCTTTGACTAATTTATGTCCTCACAGAGAAGACCAAACATCTGATTTCCAAAATGCCACCGTATGATGACTGCTTGCTGTCCCACATGCAAGCTAATGACAAGAGGGGAGTCTAGCTTGGCATGTGAATTTTTCTGACCTACAAAACTGATGCCCGGGCCAGCAGTGACTCATAAAGCTGGAGACATTAGCTCATGGCAATGATTCAGTCATGAGAATTCTGACGAGGGCCTCTCCCCTCACTGGTGCTTCAAGGGGGAAATCAGTCCCTGGAAGGTATGGCTTAGGACCTAGGCACAAATGTTAATGTATCTGTGATCAAGCGCCCGGAAGAGGGGCAACACTTTCTGTGTGACAACAGCCGCCCTAGTGAGAAAATAACTCCATAAGCTCGCACCTGCGGCACACTCCAGTTAGAAGAGCCTTACAAAGAGGTCCTTATCCCCCACAGCCAGCCATTTCAATCAGCCCAGGAGAAGAGTGTGAATTCTATTCTAGAGACTACTTGGCTTTCTCCTCATGGAGAGAGGGAAGGCAGAGGGTCAAGTGTCTGGACGCTAGTAGGCTTTGGCTTTTATTACCAGGGGTGAGAGAGAACATGGTAGGAAGTTTTGAAATAGGCTGGATAATAATCATCTCATTCAAGCAGAGCCTTCAGCTTGGACATCAGTAATAGGATGTGAATGTTAATTTTGCAAGACAGGAAACTGTAAGCCTTACCTGCTGCCTCTATCCCAAGGCAGCAGTGACAGTTTGCATGAGGATAGACTTCCAAGTTTACAGACCACAGGCACTTCACTACCTCTCTCGACCCTCACAGCAACCCTGGACAGGAAGTGTCATTATCCTTGTTTAACAGAGGAGAAAACTGAGGCACTAGGGAGGTTAAGTGATTTCCAAAGGCCCCAGCTAGAAAATGGCTGCCAACCCTTTACTAACATATTTCCCTTGGTAAGATAGCTGATCATTTCAGCTTCTGCTTTGGCTCTCCATTCCTCCTCCCTCCCTTCCTATGTAGTCCCTGGAGGCAGTGACGTCCACATCTGCTTCTTGTGCTCTCTCAACATCTGTCCTTCCCGTCTCAAGTGCACCATATCAGTGAGTGAAAGGTAGGCCCCACCATCAAGTGTCTGCACGACTTCTGCTTCTCTCATTCCAGTCTCTCTTCAATCTGCCTCCATACACTGCTTTATATGCAGATCAGAGCATGATAATTCCTATGCTCAAAAAAGTATTCAGTGTCAGCACACTTCCCACGGTATGGAGTCCAAAAGCCTTGATCTTCATAGGCTGGCCTCATTCTACCTTTCGAGGCTTAACTTTTGTAGTTTCCCATACACGACCACAGGCAGAAGAGTAGAATCGATGTCCTGGAAAGGGCACAGTAGTCTTGCCCCTGTGTTTCTATTCTACTGCCTGTCTGTAAAGTCCACTCTCTTCCCCCACCTAACCAAGAGGCTGGCACAGAAGAGGGCATCCATTGCTGTCTTTCTCTTTCTTTCCAGCCACAAAACACTTCTCTGGATGCATAGAATTTTTAATTCAAAGGAACTTCAGAGGCTACTTGATTGGTTCTCTCATCTGAAACTCGAGTCAAGGGTCTCATCTGTTTTCACACACTGTGGTAGCTGAGCTCACCACCACTGGAGGCAGTGCATTCCAACCCTATGGAACCGAGACCATTCTTCACTTTGAGCTGGAATCTGTTGCCCTATGACTTCCTCTCTTTTGTGGAACTTGGGCCCTCTGTGGCCATCTAAACGAGCATAGAATGTGGCTAGTTCCAGGAAAGCTGGCAATAAAAAGGACCTCTGTGCAACTGATTGACAATATCCCCCTTTCATAGCATGGGTCTCAGTTCTTTTTGGGTTGAGGCTGTACAAATAATTACTCCTCAGTGCTATCTTCCAGAGGACATTAATTTATCTCAAAATAGTTCTCATTGAATAATTGTTCAAGGGACTCGCACATCAGAAATAGACATGTCAGTGTGTCTGGGTGTAATTCAAAACCATAAGATAAACGTTATTCATCTTCTGGGAGCTTCGATTTTAAAGACTTTTATTTTTTAAGATAAGGAGAAGGAATATGTATATTTAAAGGTATGTTTATATTAAAATTTTAATAATGAAATATTTCACAGAAACAAAACAAAACAAAAACCCAGAAAGTATATGTCTTCTAAGAATCAGGACCAACTTAGATTATACCCTCAAGGTATATGCCCAAGGTAGAGATTCATTTTTCTCTGCTCCTAACTGTGATAAAAGTTTTAAAGTACTGTTTCAATATCACTTCCACCACAAGGTATAAAGCTACGCACCAGGAGATAGAGGTACCCCTAGAGAGGATTCCCTATTACAGTTCCCAAGGAATCCATGAGTGTGGCGAGCAGCTTAGTCTATATTCTAATCCTAATTATCCAATTACGACCCATGCAATTAAAAATCACCAGTGACTAGTCACAGTGTTAGGTACTTTGCATTCAGTATATTTAATCCTATTAATAAAATGCTACCTAAAAGATCTATTATTCCCATTATAAGGATGAAGAAACCGCCTTAGGCATAGTGTCTTGCCCAAGGCCATACAGATGGAGGGAGGCAGAATTCAACTCCAGGTCTATCTACTTAGAGAGACTGAATACTTTCCACTCAAGCAAGCACCCTGCCTCCTTCGGTACCAGTTTGTCCTCACTTTAACAAAGGAGCCACAGTCCTTGTTTTCAGGAAGAGGCAAAGATGTGCTGGATATCTACCAGGATGGTCATAGTGCTTGTCACCGTCCGATAACTGAAAATGATACTCTGTAAGCATCTTCCGTATATTATAGGATTATATGTGCCATATCATATCTCATTGTAAGGTAGCAGTTGGTAGCACATTTTCATCTTAAATTGGGAATTTACAGAAAAGAGATAATCCCCCTATTCTGTTTAAATGTTTGGAAGTATTACAGTTTCTGTTTCTGAAGTCTAAAATTCTGATGTCAACCAAATTCAGAAGGTAATAAATTAGGAGCTAATCTATGCCCCACAACCATATGTCCAAATGATAACTTCAAAACAAATTTTCAAACCATTTTAAAAAAGAAAACCTGTTAATTTGGGAATGTTGGTAAGCAAGTTTTAGAAGGATGTAACCTCTCACACTGCTCACATAACAGCATGGGCAGTACCCAGGCAAAATATATCCATTCCAATCCATTCCACTTCTAATTTATTTTGTCTTGAAGCTTTATCCATGTGGTGAGCACAACTGACCCACTACTGAGATGGGTGACAAAAGATACCTAAGCAGCTCTGACCCTGTCTTTGTGTATGTGGATACACACTAGGACCCTCAAAAGCAGACACTATGAAAGTCAAGTTCAAATCTAAGCTTTGTGAAGTTAAGTTGTATTCTGAGACAGTGGGAAGGAAAGCTTATATATTCAAAAGTAATTATAATAAAGTAATTATAATTTATAATTATAATTATAATATAATTCAAAAGTAATTACAATAAAAGAATATTTCTAACATGTAGAAAGAACATATAAAATTTTAAAAAATGCATCTACATTAAGATATTGCTTCGGTTACATTGAGGCAGTAACTAAAAAGTTAAGCCTCACAGTTACCGAAGTCAAACAATCACTACTACACACAGAAAAGGGGATTTAAAATCGTATTGCTCGATGGCGCCTGGGTGGCTCAGTAGGTTAAGCGTCCGCCCTTGGCTCAGGTCATGACCTTGGCTCAGGTCATGATTTCGCGGCTCGTGAGTTACAGACACGCATCGGACTCTGTGCGGACAGCTCGGAGCCTGGAGCCTGCTTTGGATTCTGTGTCTCCCTCTCTCTGCCCCTCCCCTTCTCATGCTCTGTCTCTCTCTGTCTCAAAAATAAATAAAACATAAAAAAAAAAATTAAAATCGTATTGCTTGTCTTTACTTCACTAAAATACCAGCAGGTTATTATGGATACCTTCCTTCCCGGAAATTTCAAAGCATTTAGGGAAGTATGTGGAATGACATATTTACCATGTTCATTGATGAAGACCAGCTACCATTTGATATAAAATGCATATTTCTCAAAGAGGAACAAGACTTGCTAGGTAAAAGAAAATAAGAAGTCCCATTTCCTCTCCTTTCCTCAAAGAGTTCAACTTTCCTAACAAGAACACAGAAGGAAATAAGGGGTAAGTTACTATACTTTGAAGCAACATCCAGGAGATTACATAGAATGCATTCGTCAAGGAAGCCAAGATTTTAGACTGAATTTCAACATTCAATTTCAATTGATTTGGCTTTCTCCTCATTTTGGAAATCTGTATAATGAAAATATACCATAAAAGCATCTTAGAAAATATTCAACAAAAAACTTTAAGTGTGCACGTTATACTTTTACAGAAGAACTCACCTGGCATTTTCTAACAAACTATTCTCCCTTCCCCTCTCTCCTCTTCTTCCTTTTGATTAGCCTTTCCCCTCCCTGCTTCTAATCCCAAAGTATCCAAGTACACGTGGGTAGAGGCTGAAAGGAGGTGGTATAAAATAAACATAAAAATGTAACAAAAAGTTTCTCAGCATAATTTTTACACATATGTCTATACCACCCTGTGAAGAGAAGCACGATAACAGAAAACCATGGGGCACTAGGCAAGAAATCGATTTAAAACTATGAATACATTACAGAAACTTCTGCAAATAGCTACCTATTGAATGCTTCTTGAGTAGGAAACTAGACTGGAAGAAGTCTACATCTCCTTCTGGTTCTGCTAAGTGAGACATCTTCTTTTCCCTAGACCTCGAGTGCCCCATCACTTGCCATTGTAGCTTTTACAGCAAAAAAGGGCACAGATGAGTTACTGCTTGTTAAATTATGTGATGACTGTCAGATGTAAAATATAAATACCTGTAAAATATGCCTTTCTGGGGGGGCCTGGGTGACTTAATCAATTATGTGTCCAACTCTTGATTTTGGCTCAGGTTATGATCTCATGGTTGTGAGATCAAACACTGCACTGAGCATGGAGCCTACTTGGGATTCTCTCTCTTGTACTCTCTCTGCCCCTCCCCCATGCTCCCTCTCTCTCCCTCTCTCTCTCAAAATAAACTCACGGACTATGAGATCATGACCTGAGCTGAAGTGGGACACTTAACCGACTGAGCCACCCAGGCACCCCTGTCAAGTGCCTTTCTAAACTCAAAGGGAATAAAGTTAAACTAAATCATTTTAAAAGAGTGTGCATTGATTTATACTTGTATAATTTCAATACATTCTAGGCATGAGAATAAGCAAAGGAGAAAGAGGTTATTCATCTATAACCTCTTAATTAAGAAGAACTTCTTAATTATCATATTAGGATACATTTTCTACACATCTATTCTGTGGAAATATTAAAAAAAAACTTATTCCAAATTTCTATTATGAAAACACTTTCTAAGGTACCTGTTGATCAATCTGTTTTATCTAATTATCAAACACCATTCCCCAGAGGTCTAACCTACAAATTATATGGTTTATTATGGAAAGGTTAAAAGAGTGAGTGTAGGTGATAAATTTGAACCAACAGCATTTATTTATGTATTTATTTGTTTGTCTGTTTGTTTTTAATTTTAGAGAGAGAGAGATCACAACCCGGGTAGAGGAACAGAGGGAGAGAATTTTTTTTTTTTTAAGAGAGGGGGAGAGGGGCAAAGGGAGAGAGAGAAACAGAGAGAGAGAGAGAGAGAGAGAGAGAGAGAGAGAGAGAGAATGTTAAGCAGGCTCCATGCTCAACGTGGAGCACACCATGGGGCTCGATCCCACGACCCTGGAATCATGACCTGAGCCAAAACCAAGGGTCACACCCTCAACTGACTGAGCCACCCAGATGCCCCAAAGAGATAGTATTTAAAAGTAAGTACCAAATCCTGGATCTAACGTGCAACTTGTGTCCTCAAAGACTCCATGATCAAACATTCAGGCAAAGGAACAGAACTCTGTCCATTAGCACTCAGAACCTTTCTCATAAATACTTACTTTTAGGGACATTTTATCTTCTCAAGACAGCTCTGCTTTAGAGATTGTGGTGACAGTCATGATAGTAAACACAAAGTAGACTTTCAAATTCAATAAGATCCAGTTTTTTCTTTTTTTTTTTCTTTACAAGAAAAATCTTCAATACCTTTAAAAATTCATTCAAACCCTGAAACTAAAGAATGGTCTACACCACAGAATTCTTTTTTGAATAGAATCTTGGCAACGGGAAGATGTTTTTTAAATATCCGTTCTAATTTTCCTAGCGAAAATTTTGAGAAACACAGGTGTCTCAGATTCTTATACATCAAATCCAATAAAATTCTGGCATCGAAAAGTTAGTTAAAATGGTTATTATAATAGCATACCAGTTTTAGATAAATCAATTCATAAAATAACTTAAAAAATTTATAAGTAAACTTAATATACAAGTCATTCAAGATATTTAAGCAAATTTTATAGGATTATGAGAAGTATTTTGCTCTTTTAAACTATTACAGTGGCTCGTGGTAGTCAGAATTTTGCTTTTATGACATACAGTTAATCATATCTATGACTTACTTGATTATAAGTCCTTGGTCAGAGATACAATCTATAGTAACAATATTGTTCTTATGGGGAAATGAGATTTGCTTTCCCAAGAAAACAAAATAATAAGGAAAAAAAAAAAGTCTTAACACAGGGAAGAAGGAAAAGTAAGGAAGCAAGGGAGAGAGAAGGAAGAAATATCTTTCAAGTCCAAATTATAATTATTGTAAGTTAATTCCTTTGTTACTCAACTAGAGTAACATATTTGTATTTATATAAACATTAATATTTATTTTTGTATTTTTAAGAAAAAGAGAGTATTTTTTTCTTTTGCTGACCACATAAAATAAATCATAATTTAAAACCTTTTTATTGGTTCTGCTAAAATGTTACCAATACAAACACTAAGAAAAAAAGTAACTGATTAACATTTGCAGGATCAAATTAAATGTTTTAAGAAGAAATTATTTTATATTATAAAAAACTACATATATACATGCATATATTATTTAGAGAGTATATTTTCATCCCACTTTTATTTCTAGGGATTGATATATCTATACTGTTTCATCCATACTTGCTTATAAATGGAAAACTGATGAAACTGTAAGCATTCAAGCAGGTACATCAAAAATCAAAAATCCAGGATAAGATAACATATCATGTTTTGAGAACTTGATCTCTCAGGTTCCAAAGAGTTTCATGAACTTTAATGAGACCTCATGACAATACTGCCAAGTAAATACCATAAGACCCATTGAACAGATGGGCAGGGACAAAACAAGGTCCCCGGATCACAATGCTTGTTAGTACCCAAAAGTCTCCCTCTGAGTCCTGTGTTCTACCTCATGGGTCACACTCTTCTTCACCTGTCAGATGACTTCTCAGATTCAAATGAGAACCCTTAAGCTAAGTAATCATTGTTCTTCCTATCTAACGTAACTTGGAAACCATTCAAATAAAAAGAAATGTACTTTGAAATGGAGTACTCGTCTTCGTTCTATTTTTCCCCAAGACTCAGCAGATGATATTGTTTAAACAGCATAAAAAGTAGAAATAAAAACTGAATGATTAGCCCATGAAGGAACCACTGTTTGATGAACCTCAAAATTCACTATTCCTCATATCACAATTAGAAATTACATTCCAAGTCTTCAGACCTTGGTAATACATTAACAAGGTAGCATATTATACTGGTTTTTAATTTTTTGTTTCCACTAAGAAATCATGAGCTTTCATTATAGATTCAACGTGGAATGAGAATGTTCATTCTATTTGTAAAGTGAGAATCTCTCCCTGATTTACCTCACAATAAATGAGATCTAGCATCTCTGGCTACTATCAGATTTTCTTTTAAATTTCACCTGAGGGGAGCCTGATGATGGGGCCATCATCATTATTAAAAACCACAGAAGAGACTGCTGCTAAGATCATTACCTTTAGACCTCCGTGTATTTAATTACAGGACCCCTTGTTTTAAAAGCCATTCCATGTCTACAGAATGTCTGCAGGGCTTCAAAGAGTCTAAGATTTTTCCCTTACAATAAACTCTCCTTTAATCTTAAAAAATTGGAAATGGATGGGCATAAAGCTATGTTATCTCAAGTCACCTTCCAGTTCTGGTGACCTGAGTAGATGTAGTAATTGCTGTTGATAGAAAACTACAAGGATTTATTTTACACACAGTTGCTTTTACTCATGACACGAGAGCTGATTGCTAAACCCCTTTCCTGAGAAAAATACATGTTCCTTTCTCCATTAGAGGGGGCGGGAACCATTGCATGACTTGGTCACACTACGGAAATGGCTGATATTGGGGATACAAGTGGGAGAAGAAGCAGAACTTATATATGAGAAGGCACCAAGTGCAACATTCCCTCAGTAAATGCACACACCATTCTGGCTGATTTTAAGGGATCTTTGTCAAGTTTAACGATATACTGCATTTCTTCTGAGTCATTAAAAATTTTGTATGACATTATTCCCGGTTTATACCTCATGATTTTTGTTCTGGCACACTCTCTATGTGCCAGTTAAAAATAAGCTATCAGTTAGTGAGTTGAGAAAATTGATGTGGAACTCTTTAAATCTCACTGCCGTTTTAGGATTACAATTTTGGCCAATTTTGGAGAGTTAAGTTATAGAGCTCCATGAATTCTCTAATGATAAAAACAAAAGCCAAACAATAAGTTTTTCCTTAGATGAGAAACCAAAAATACATACTATTATTTTTTTTTATAAACTAAAATTTTAATTTTATTTTATGAGAAGGTGAAAGTCATTTATTGCATGAAAAACACAGAAAATTCTGCCATGACAACGTGTGGCTTAGTTTATTGTACAAAGGGATTAATCTATACAGGTTTTTAAAGGGATAGAGAATTATTTACTTCTGAGTGAAACATGTTTACTAGTAATCTTTCCCTTGCTTGCTTTAGTTTCCAGTTATATTATTTAAACTCCACATCATCTTCCCTGGTCACTGTTTAATATATTGCAAGGATAACATTCAGCATATCTATTGTTTTCTTTGGTCTATAGTGGTTTATAAATTTTTAAAAAAATAAAATCATTACTGTCATTTAAAGATCTGGAGATATTACATGCAAACCCAGGTTTCCAGCTGTTCTTGAAAAACCATTCTTCCAACACCAGATGGGCTTTCCCGCATGACAACAGGCTGGGGTTCCAAAGCACTTCCCACTGTATGTGCTGCCATCCCTGTTCTCATCATCTGATCCCGGCTGATATTTTGGTATACCATCTCTGAGGTACCCCATTTCTAGTCCAAATGATATGTTAAACAAAAGGGCCTGATGATCGGATTCCCATTCTTTTTTATTTTATCTTATTTTTTTAAGTTTATTTATTTATTTTGAGAGAGAAAGAGGCAGAGAAGACAGAGGGACGGAGGGAGAATCCCAAGCAGGCTCCACGCTGTCAGCACAGAGCAGGCCCTGGGGCTGAAACCCACAAACTGTGAGATCGTGACCTGAGCAGAAATCAAGAATCAGACGCTCAACCGACTGAGTCACCCAGGCGCCCCTCGAGTCCCAAAAACCAAAAGAGAAACTGACCACGACTAATGGTAACACAGTAAAGGAGGAAAAGAAGGAGGAGAAAGAGGAAGAAGGGAAGGACAAAAAGAAAAAAAAAAAGGAAACTGTCATAGAAAAAGAAATGCCAGCTTTATTTAAATTTGCTAGTTATTTCTTTTTAATTAGTGGTTAGTTCTCATATTAGATATAATAAGTCAATGCCAAAATTTTCATTTTTAAATAAAAACTATGGTGTGTTCAACAAATCTCTCAGAATAGTGTGGGAGGGGCATAAACATTAGATTAGGTGAAACTGGCTTATCACAAATACATTGATCTAGAGTCAGTCTAAACAAATTAGGGCAAGCATGCTGATTAAGTGACTCTGCTCTGCACTCGGGACAATACCCCTGCAGCATGTCTTGTAATGGAAACTCATTTTTAAATCCAATCTAGGGTTGAGTATGACACACAAACCATCACCAAGAATCTTCAAGTTCTTTATTTAGGAGAGTCTTCCTCAATACTTGGTAAACTAAGGAAGAGCTGGAGAGCAGGTGAATATGATCAATGTTATTATTTTCCTCATCATGAGAGAGAGGCACAAAAAGGAGATTTGCAGGACAGCTATGTCAAGAAGTGAAAATAACCTTGTTATGGGTAACAAATGTAACACTGGCGGGAGCCAGTCTACTGACTTCGATCCCTCAGCAATAAAGTCTAACACCCACTCAATTATGAGATCAGCTCAAGTCCCAATTAAAGCTCAAACTTTGAAGACCAAAGTGTTTCCTTTGTGAAAAGAAGTTGATAAATCATATTCACCATGAAAAAGTGTGTCTGTACATCATGTCCTTTGATGGGCTATTCTTAAGAGTCCCAAGATTCCAGAGGGCCACGCAATGGGCTGGCTTGCATTAGATTTCTGCAGAGCTGGCAGCCTTATTCTGGAAGTCTTACATTACAGGTAACCTGATGACAGGGAGGGTGGGCCACAGGCATGCATCTCAGCTCGCCTGTGAAGCCAAGGGGAGAGAGCTTTGCAAGACTGATATGCTGGGATCAATGAAACTCTCCGGGGAACTGGCTGTTCCCCTTTCAAATGCCACCTCCCTAATCTCTCCACTTGCTCAAGTCAGATTCTTCAAAGCTCTGAACAGGACATGAGGCTGGCATGATTAGGAGAGGCAAAGGAAGAATGCTCTCTATAAATCATGGGTGGAGGGAGAAAGCATCAAATTTACAGACAGTTAACAATCAAGGTCAGAACTGAGGGATACTGCTTGGAAGTATAATTGCTTCCTTTAACCATGAAGAGAAAACAGAGTCTCGTAATATTTATTAAGGGCCTACTGTATGCTGGACAGTGTGCTGGGCACCAGGTCAGGATGCCTGACCTCTAAGACCTTGAAATCTGTGAAGGGAGAAAGTCACAAGAGCAAAAATGACTGTATGTCCAAAGGCCAGGTCATTACCTCAGACTAAGCACAACAGAAAACACTAACCTGAGGTTTTCACAGTGTTTGCACACAGATAATACTGTGTGCCATGGGTTATGAGAAAACAGCTCTAAAACTGAGGAAGGTGTGTGAGGCTTATAATCGAGACAGACTGACCTATATTCACAAAGAGGCCTGGTCACTGGAGTCCAGGGAAAGAAAACACTCTGCCCCCAGAAGTGGTGTTCTGATCAGACCTCTCGGTTCTCAGGTAGGTGCCACAGAAAGCTGATCTCTGCCTCCCCACCAACTCCAAAAGCATTCCAGGTCAGTACATATGATTCTTTCTAATGGCCCCAGAGTAATTCGTTATATGGATTTGCCCCAATTTGTTGAAAGTCCCCCACTGGCGGGCGTGTAGGCTCCCAGTACTCTGCCATCGCAAATCAATATGTTGACTCTTTGATAAGTGAAATCCACTGTTGTGTTTTATTTACCATGGTGACTACAAAAGGCATCCCCATAAATGAAGTGGCAGATTAACAATGAAAAATAAATGCTGAAGTCAACAGGTTCTTAAAATATGGAGAGGGTCCTGCCTTGTGCAGGCAAGGAGGCTGCATTGGCTTGGGCAGGCATAGGAAAATAGCACAGCCACCCTGCAGAAGTCTGCATATGGGGCGGCCTGTAATCATTCTCTAGCATCTATTCATATATTTGGATAGTGGATAGTATCACAGTCCCTTGGGGCTAGAGTATGTATGCATGCCTGAAAGCACTAAGGAAAGCAAGAAAAGTAGAAACATTCTGCTCTGCGTCCTTTCAAATTATTACTTGTTGTACGAGTGAACCTTCACAAAACTGTAATAAGCTCATGAAACAAAGGGATCAAAATTCAGACTCATAAACATTTATATGCCTATGGCCAGTCAGGCGCTGATCAGTGCTCTAGACAGATCATGCAATTCTCATAACAAGGGATGTATTAACATGGCCACTTGCAGACATGAAAAAGCGAGTTTTAAAGAGATTGGATTCTTTGGGCAGGTCGCTTATGCTGCTAGGAAATTTCAGAATTGAAATCTGTATCTAAGTTTCCTGCCATTTCTAAAACACCATTCTGTCAACTGTCTTATAGCTAATGATTCCTAGCTATAATACTGGAGTAGCACCTTAATATAATAAGTGGTAGGCCTCTCTTAGCAGTAGCAATTATATTGTAGAAATAAGCAAAGAGTCTGAAAGTAAATCCTGAATTCAGTACTGCTTGGGTTTGAATGTGTGTGTGTGTGTCTGTGAAACAGAGAATATGGAAAATGTTATCACACTTCATTTTATTTCATTGGAAGAAGTTTATTTAAAAAAAAAAAAATTTTAACGTTTATTTTTGAGACAGAGAGAGACAGAGCATGAACGGGGGAGGGTCAGAGAGAGGGAGACACAGAATCTGAAACAGGCTCCAGGCTCTGAGCTGTCAGCACAGAGCCCGACGCGGGGCTCGAACTCACGGACCGCGAGATCATGACCTGAGCCGAAGTCGGACGCTTAACCGACTGAGCCACCCAGGCGCCCCGGAAGAAGTTTAAAATAAATACCATATTTTTATGGAACTGGACACACAACTGTATTTGTTATGTAAAAAATAGAGGGGTGCTTTGGTGGCTCAGTTGGTTAAGTGTCCGGCTTTGGCTCAGGTCATGATCTCCCAGTTCGTGAGTTTGAGCCCTGGATCGGGCTCTGTGCTGACAGCTCAGAGCCTGGAGCCTGCTTCGGATTCTGTGTCTCCCTCTCTCTCCGCTCCTTCCCCATTCACATTCTGTCTCTGTTTCTCTCTCAAAAATAAATAAACATTAAAAAAATAAAAAATAGAGAAAGCAAAGGAAATATGCATATACACTTTAAATGTATTAATTGTGTTTTGGCAGTAATTATGCGTAAAATCAGAATGAAAAGAGAAAACACAAAAGGACAATGACAAGTGATAAAATGGTACTAAACAGTTTTTATTACAGAATTACCAGAATACCATGTAGTAAGTGTGGCTCTTCCTAATGACAGCTGCTTCTGCTGCTTCCCATTTGTGCACGGTTTTAAATTATAGTGTTTTATTTTGAAAAGTTGCTTTAAAATGCACATATGCCTAAGAAATAGGTGTTGTGTAATAGGACATTTAAAAAACCCTCCATCCACCTTTTGGGATGAACAATGGATGTTGTATGGAAACCAATTTGACAATAAATTTCATATTAAAAAAATAATAAAATAAAATAAAATAAAATAAAATAAAATACCCTCCATCACTTGGTCTTTAGCACCATACTACACAGGGCCTGTGTGTCCCTGTATGTCTCCTTCTATCAATCAGGGGGAAAGACAGTCTAGACAGGATGGCAGACAGACTTGAACTGGGAGTGAGGGGTCCTGGGTTCCTTTCCCTCCTCGACAGGTGATAAGCCTTGGAACCTTGACTTCTCTAAGTTTCCTCATTTATAAAAGTGGGGCTAACAGCCTCAGTTGTGAGGCTCAACCAAAATAAATGTATGGGACAATACTTTTTAAAATGTGAGGTCTATGGGGGCACCTGGGTGGCTCAGACCTTTAAGCGTCTGACTCTTGGTTTTGGCTCAGATCAGGATCTCACGGCTCATGATAGCTCTGCCGTCATGCTGACAGTGCTTGGTCTGTTTGGGATTCTCTCTCTCTCTCTCCCCCCCCCCCCCTCATTCTCTGTCCCTCCCCTGCACACTCATGCTCTCTCTCGCTCTCTCTCTCTCCCCCGCCCTCAAAATAAATAAATGATGTTTGAAAAACAAACAAACAAACAAAAGTGAGGTCGATGTATAAGTGCAAGGATATATAATTTGGCTTAGAGACTCAGATGCTGCTATGTACAAGATACTGGTGTCTGTGGATAGATCTGAGGTCTTTTCAAGTGATTTCAACTGCTACTCAGATAAGGGTTCAAGTGTCCTAAATTTAGAAGAAATGCAACTGGGCCTAAAATAAAACTGATGATGAACAAGAAAGTACTACTTAGGAAAACTCTAGACACCACACGCTACACCAGTAGGGGAGAATGGACATCTAATTCAACCTGTTCTATACAACCTGTAAAATTCTATATGGTTCTGTAAAATCTATAGGGCAGACTGTAGACAAATGAACCAAGATCCAAGAGAGGCAAAACAGCTTAACCCAGGCCACTCATTAAATGGCAGACAAAACACCTAATAAGAACCTAAGTCCTTCTAGAAGTGTCCTATGTTGATTATTAACACTAGTACACCAGAAGAAAAGAAAACAAATTTTACCAGACTCCTCTTTTTCCTCATCAGAGACACAGATCGAACACAAGAAAGACCAAGTGACTTGGCTAAAGTCACAAAGATGATCATGTCTAGAATCCAGGTTTTCTGCCCCCCAAAGAGTGACCTTTCCCCTAACAGCAGTGCCTACCCCTTTATTCAGGGTACAGACCTCACTGTTGTCCCACCTAAGGAAATTTTACCAGTATACTTCACAAGACATTTTATTTTCTTTTTAACCTGCCACTTAGGCATACATCCCCAACCTTGTGTGTGTGTGTGCGTGTGTGTGCGTGTGTGTGTGTGTGTGTGTGTGTGTGACAATTTACTTGTCCTAGAGAAGGGCTTTGATGTTTCAGAATTGTGTTGAATCTAAAAAAAATAAACCTTAAGACTTCTGTATGGGAGGTGATACAGGAGGCGAAGGGTGGCTGATTTAATGTTCCACTTGCAACAAGATCTATCACCATGGTTCTTAAACCATTTTAGAAGGGAAGTGAGCAATCATTAAGTGGTCTCCATATGCCCATCAGCCCTTCAGATGTGCTTATTCCTAACACAGCAGAGCTTGGCCTGGGTATGCAAACAAAAAACTGTTAGCCTTGGAGATCAGGGATTATGAACACCCAATCGGCAACCCCTATTCTAAAGCACATTATGCTCCACTTATAAAATGGTTAGTCGGGCAGATCTTCAGCAAAGTATTACTTAGATTGATCAACCAATATTTATTAAGGCCTATGAACTCTAAGTTTACTCACCTTTAGTGTCCACCTCCAGGATTATTAATATAAAAGACACTCATGATTATAACACAGTTGGTGAGTAACACATGGAAAAAAGATCAAATTGTAGGCTCATAGTTAGACTTTATGTTTGAAATATGAACCATGACAGAACCGCTTCTCCAATCATGAAAGAAAGGCACTAAAATAAAATTTTAGGCAAGTGTTGAACATCCTTATGTGGAACGGTAGAAAAAGAAAGAAAGAGGGGTGCCTGGGTGGCTCAGTCAGTTAAGTGTCCAACTTCAGCTCAAGTCACAATCTCAGGGTTCCTGAGTTTAAGCCCCGAGTCAGGCTCTGTGCTAACAGCTCAGAGCCTGGAGCCTGCTTCAGATTCTGTGTCTCCCTGTCTCTCTGCCCCTCCCTGACTCACACTCGGTCTCTCTCTCTCTATCTCTCTCTCTCTCTCTCTCTCTTTCTCTCTCTCAAAAAATGAATAAACATTGAAAAAAATTTTAATTAGAAAAAACGAAAAAGAAAGAAAGAACACAATCCGGTGGGGCAGGTCAGAATCAGAAATAGGTCCTGTTACACAAAAGCCTCTGTCCGTTTAGGGATGTCATTTAACCTCCACATTCTTAGCTTTCCTTACTAGTAAAATGGGAAGTATACAGCTCATCCTACTTAGCTCACAAAGAAGTGAAGACAAAATGAGGGAACACATGTGAAATTACATTGGGATGTAGTCTTATAAATGTAGATTGTTTTATGAACCATATACAGCTGGATTAAAGCAACAGTGAACTAGATGCTATAATATAGAAGTAAAACACTTTCCAAAGAAAGCTATTTGCCAAAGAGGAAAAAGAAACCTGTTAAAACAATTCTAAAGCTACTTTTCAATAAGAGGATGATATTTGGAAGTGCTTTTAGAATCCATGCAAATATTAAGTTGTTTGAAAAACATGCATGCCACTTTGGCATTGGCCATTCTTTGATCAAGCAATTAAAACCAGCCTTGTCCATCTCCTTCCTTATATACAAACCTTATTTATAATACATTACAATATGAACTTTGAAATAGAATAAACATTCTTGTACCTTTTTAATTTTTGAAAATATTTCCATATTTTCTTGGAAAAGTTACATATGTAAAGTTCTTTTTTTCAACATTTTTAATCATAATGTCTTTGGACTAATTCAGGACTCTGATGTACAGTTTTAGAAGCGTCTTTGGGGGAAAAATTATAAAGGTGATAAATCTATTTGTATCAATAAGTTACGATTCGTGTTATAGAACCTACACGTATAAACAAATTTAGCCCTTCCTTAATAAATGAAATTTATATTTCTTATTACCCCATGCCTGTGATTTTTTTTAACCACATATGAATATGGCATTTACTTCTTTAAAATAAGGAGACTGGTAACTATCCTACATTCTGGTAAATGCAAATACGCATCCTACAACTATGATATTTCTTGTTGGCATACTGCTTTATAGCTTTCCAAAAACTTTTACACCAAGGACCCCTGACAGCCGGGAGGGGGGAGAACAGATTCGCTGAAAATACTACGTGCCAGCCAGAACACAGGACTTTGGTTCCCAGATCAGGGCTTTGCCCACTCAATGGCACTTTTTCTTTCTCTGGTTCAGTGTTAAATAGTCAAAACCAAAATGTCCTTGGAGGACAGGGAGAAACTGTGAAATGAATCTCTAAGCCTTGACAGAGTTGAGAAGTCCCTGGGGGGGAGGGGGGAGCAATGAAGACCACCCTTGGAGGCAGGGGTCAGGTTTAAGGGCACACAGGTGCCCGGGGCTCTTACCGTCCAGGTGGCCGACTTGGCGGTGCTAGACTGCTGGAAAGACACGTCGAAGCTGTGCGGGCCCGGGTAGTCGGTGTTGGAAGGGATGGCGGGGGAAGGCGACAGGGCATCGAAGGTGGAGCTGGGCTGCGCGTAGGGCGACGGTGCCGTGACGCTGTTCTGTGCATGGTCTGTGTTGTAGGGGCTGGTGGACGAGGAGCCGTTCTGAATCTGCTGGTCCATGCTGTTCAGGAGCCCCAGGTTCGTGTACTGTGGCTGCAGGACACCCAGAAACCCCAGAGTTAGCCATTTCAGCTGCCCATCATTGCTCCGAAAAGGCGTCATTTGGTGCATGTGTTGTCCAGAAATCCACCGTGGGTCTATGAAACTTCATATTTCAAGTAAAGGGACCAATTTGCGATACACGGAAACAGCAAGGGAAGTCTGAGGCCTGTGCGTGCCTTGTAAGGGTGCAGCCTTGGGAGACTGTGGTCTCCTGAAGAGCAACTAAAAGTAGAATATATACAACGATACTGAGGTAGCATTGTATGGTGACAGACGGTGGCTGCATGTGTGGTAGGCATAGCATAGGGTATAGACTTGACATTACCATATTGTACCCCAGGAACGAATGTAACATTGTGTGGCAACTATATTTGAATTAAAGAAAATATGGAATACGTGCTCATTAACAAACTGGGCAGAAATGTCCAGTGTTTAGTAGGTGTATAGAATATCTTTAAAATAAATGAATACCACGTGCTACTCCCCCCCCCCCCTCCGCCATGTTATTCAGAATGAGAATGATCACTGGATAGATATGTTATAAAAGGGATGTGCGCATCAAATTGCTGCAGATGTAACAAAAGCAGATGTTCTCCAAATTTCCTTGTAGTCTTATTATCTAAATTCTGTCCCAGGGTACCAAGAGTGCCCCCAACCCCCGACCAAGGTCTCAGTTCGTCAAGACTGGCGAAGCATCGGTAGCAAGGTAAGGGTGAGTCACCTATATGCTTTTAAAAGTAACATGCTAGTATATCATCCAAACACAGCCTAATTTTTCCTCTGTTCTTTCATTTTCTTTGCAGCAGTTTGTTCTTTGCCAGAGTAGAACATGTGTAAGAGAAATATCACTTAGTTATAATAAACATTCTATATTTGATGTAATTGAGGCGCACATTAGTTCGGGTAACTCTGCTGCCTGATGTCTTATGCCTTCTGTACAAATGGTTACAGTAGGCATTCTGTGCATGGTATATGGAAAGAATGAATTAACTTTTCATTAAATCTGCATGTACGGAAAGAATGGATTAACTTTTCATTTAATCCGCAAAAAAAAAAAATGTATTACTATCGGAGAGGGGGAGTGATTTGCTCAAGCATCAGCTAATAAGCAAAGAGTGGGAATTATGAAACCAAATCTTCTGACTCTGAGTCTAGGGCCCTGCCCAGCACCATCACACCTGTCAGCCTGAGGAGATAATTCAAGTCATTCCTAAACTTGAGTCAAACTGGACACATTTCCAGAAGGGGCAACCACTGTATGGGACAGGTTTGCTTGTACAGGTTAATCTCATTGTTTCTTCAAGGGAGTGAAGGGGAAACCAAGCAAAAGCAAGAAGAGAAAAAACAGTCTTGTGGGCACGGAGGAGACTGGCTTCTCCCTGGAAAAAGAACTCTGAGAGTCCTAGCCCCAGTAAAATGATGGAGAAGAACAAACTTACAAAAGCAATAGACGCTTGACAAAAATGTTAATGAAACTAAATTATTTAACCAAACTTTTGGTATTTCACATGGCGGGGGGAGAAGCGAAGAGCTCTGCCATTCCCTTCAGTCCAGAGAGCATCTGTCTAAATGTTAAAGGCTGCATGCCCATTCCATTACATTTATACTTTCACATTCCACTGCCGAATGCCACGTCCCCATTTGCTCTTCAAATAACTATTAATCTCTTGACACTTATCCCCATGCTGACAAGAGCAGCTGTTTGTCTTGCCTCCTCTCCCCTCTGACTTCGGCAGCTCCTATCCCCCCCTCCTTCTTTCCATCTTCAGCTCTCCCCTCTTGACAGGTGAGGCAGGACTGCAGGTGAGATGAGGAGGGGAGAAGAAAATAAAACCCCACCCCCGAGGCCCCACAAAGCGTCCACCTCCCCACCCCCAGGCTGATTTCAAAGTCCCCAGGTATCCAAGCCTGCAGCAGCAGAGGAGGAATGGGATTGAAAAGATATTATTTGTGTTCAAGTTAAGGGTCAGCATGCAAAGCCCTCCTGAACGTCCGGGAGGAATCAGATAATGCTCCCAGAGGCACGTGCTTCCCTACAGCAGTACAATTAGGGAAGCGGCGGGCCCTGACATAAAGGACAAAGAAACTGGGCCGAGCACTTTCTCACAGGCAGTAAAATGCCTGTTGAGCCACCCTTCCCTCCTCCTTCCAGCTATGCAGAATTGGAACTTCAGCTAATTGTGGGCTTGGATGAGAACAAAGAAACATAGCCCTTTGAAAACTCTTTTTTTTTTTTTTGATATATGTAAAGAGAAAAGTTTTGGGACCAGCTTTAAAAGCCAGTGAGCAAACACTCAGCACTTCGCTAAGGACTTAAGAGAAAGGGAAAATGCATTCACTTCAGAGGCACCTAGGAGACCCCTGGGACTGCGGTGAGGCTGAACATAATGCGTGGTTCTAAAGAAACAGAAGCCTTATTCCCAGTCATTAACAGCACTGTGGGTGCTGATGGCTGGGCTTTTAAATGCCATCATTTTTAATTCCAATCAGTTTAGGTGAAAAATTTTACTTAATAACAACAGAGTGTGCCTCCACTGCCTAGGTTTCTTTATGCATCATAAAGCTGGAATTCTCAGGTTTAGACAAAGAGCCTCTCACTATCCAAGATAAAAATGGAAAAACACATTTCAATGCAAACCTTTCTTAAATGTTACTTTAAAGAAACATAACCAAGTAGTATACTCAATTGTCTTAAAAAAAATCTAAAGTACAAAACCAGCACTACTAACTTTAAATTAATTAGCTGAAAATACAAACAAGAACAAACCCAAAGAATTCCATGAAAGGAAATCTGCTTGGATACTTTGCTTAACTTTATTAAAAATCGATGTCATGGGGCGCCTGGGTGGCGCAGTCGGTTAAGCGTCCGACTTCAGCCAGGTCACGATCTCACGGTCCGTGAGTTCGAGCCCCGCGTCGGGCTCTGGGCTGATGGCTCGGAGCCTGGAGCCTGTTTCCGATTCTGTGTCTCCCTCTCTCTCTGTCCCTCCCCCGTTCATGCTCTGTCTCTCTCTGTCCCAAAAATAAAATAAACGTTGAAAAAAAAAAAAAATTAAAAAAAAAAAAATCGATGTCATAAGCCTGCCATGGGAAACAGTCCTTTTGAAGTTAATTTAAAAAGCATTTAGTTAACAACAACGAGAGAAGTTTCTTATTTGCCTCTGATTTGACAAGAGAGTGGACATGTGGACAGAGCAGCATTGGAGGCTGAGGGGCAGATCAACATTGTCGAGAAGAACAAGTCCTCCATAGGCCAGATCAGCAAAATAATTTGCATGACTCAGTGCAAAATGAAAATACAGGCCCTCTTGTTCATAAATTATTAAGTTTCAAAATGGTGATGCACCTGGCTAGCTCAGTTGGTTAGGAGTCTGACTCTTAATTTCAGCTCAGGTCACAATCTCATGGTTCCTGAGTTCAAGCCCCACTGTCAGTCCCAAGACTGCTTGGTATTCTCTTTCTCTCTGCAACCCCCCCCCCCCCGACCCCCACCCCATTCCCTCTCTGTCTCTTTCTCTCAAAATAAAATAAAAAAAATAAATAAACATTAAAAAAAATAAACATTAAAAAAATGGTGATAGCAGAGCATTAAACAAAGCACAGCACCCCTTGCTACTACATACCTTGTATGCCCATGAAGCTAGCTCTGTACCAGGTTAATGAGAACAATATTTATACCTTATTTTCCACCAAAGTGAAGCTGATGGGATGAATGGAGCAATGCCTGTGCCCCTTCTTTACTATAATTCCATGAATATAGGGGGTGGGGATCTTGTGTTATTCTTGGATGTTCATGTAATGCCTATTTACAGTGACCAGTAAAAGAGTGTGAAAAGTTAGAACATGGCACTTGCACATCAGTCAAAAAGCTGCCCTTAGAAGAACTGTATGGGGTCGTCTATGTCCCATGTGTTCTGATGTAATAAAAACTATTAGCATATTTGAAATGAAATAGAAACTAGATTGTCCCTTTCTAAACCATGAGGCATCTTGATTTTGAAATAAACTTAATATATTCTGTAGACACTCGATGAATGAATGAATGCATGCATGCATGAATGAATGAATAAAAATGTCACATATCTACCCTATCATGTCTGAAAGAGGAGACAGCCTTGTTTCTACAAAACCTGAAAGGCAAAATGAACACAACTTGTCTGGAGTCTACTGTAAGACTGATAAAGTAAAACAACTGATTTCCTCTGAATTCAAACAGATGCATCATTTCCTATAAAATAACTTTGAAACAGAAGACTCACCACCTGGACCCTAGGTTTTTTACCAGCATCTGTAACTGGAATATATTCAGTTTCATCACACACTAGTTGATCTGACCGCAGAAAGGATGAAACACACCTTGGTCACAGAGACTTATACTCCTGGTAATCACAGAACAAATTGGGGGTGTTCTGAAACACGGAGCTGTCATGATTAGTGTAGGGATACCCAGGGGCTGAATCTTAAACTGCTTGCTTTTACCATTAGGAAAGAGTAAGTTTAGATAAGTAGTATTACCAAATACAGATAAACGTATTTTCTTGTTTTTCTCCTCTCTTACACCCTTCACATTCTCATAGCCATCTATAGGCTCTGATTTGTTTCTTCACTAAACTTCAATTTGGATGGATTATTAGAATTATAATACAGACGATTAGATTTTTTTTTTTCCCTGAGTGGACACTGCTGTAAGAGTGCCCTATAAATGCAATCCCTATTTAGTTTCATCTATTTTTCCCCCCCTGGGTTACACTGTTAAATGATCTTAAACTCTGAACATAATATGAACCTAAATTTTCTTCTTATCTGCTCAGCAATACTGTGTCAGTATATATCACTGTAAATAAAACTCAATATTGAATACCTGGGTTGACAATGTAATAAGTACTTTAATATAAAAGAATTTAGCATCGGGGCTCCTGGGTGGCTCAGTCGGTTAAGCGTCCGACTTCAGCTCAGGTCACGATCTTGCGGTCCGTGAGTTCGAGCCCCGCATCGGGCTCTGGGCTAATGGCTCAGAGCCTGGAGCCTGCTTCCGATTCTGTGTCTCCCTCTCTCTCTGCCCCTCCCCTGTTCATGCTCTGTCTCTCTCTCTGTCTCAAAAATAAATAAACGTTAAAAAAAATTTAAAAAAAAAAAGAATTTAGCATCAAAAAAAAAAAAAAAAAAAAAAAAAAAGGATCCCCATCAAGTCATTTGACCAGTGCAATGGAAAGAGGGACTTAGATATAATTTGTGTTTCTGAAAACTTTCTCCTCCAATTTATAAGAGACATGTTATAAGTTCTATTTACTAGACATTACCATCCGTAATAGCTAATTTATGGCAGCATGGCAACAAGAGCTAACAGTCTATGGCAAGAGGTTAATTCAAAAAATAAGAAGAAAAGGAATTAAAGCCAAATCAGGAATAGGAGAGGTTGCTGTCAGGATATGTAATCGAAATTAATTTACTTCCATTTAGGAGTGCTTGGATGGCTCAGTCAGTTAAGCCTCTGACTTCAGCTCAGGTCATGATCTCACGGCTCATGGGTTCAAGCCCCACATCGGGCTCTGTGCTGACAGCTCAGAGCCTGGAGCCTGCTTTGGATTTTGTCTCCTTTTCTCTCTGCCCCACCCCGACTCGTTTTCTCTCTCTCTCTGTCTCTCAAAAATAAGTAAACATTAAACAAATTTTTAAATGTTTCCTTGTCACAGGAAACAAGTTGCCCAAATTTCATTTGGAAGAAATTATATTTATAATCTTTGACTGATTATTAGACAAGGCTAGGGAAGGGAATTGAATCCTCTTTAGGACTTACCATTCCTGAATGGATCCTAGTAATGGAACAGAACTTGGAACCTAGACTTAGTGATGTGGGATCTAAGTCCCAACACTGCCACTAATGTGCTGAAAACTCTGTGCAAGGTACATGAACCACCTGGACCTTAGTTTCCTACAAGGAGACTGAATCTCATGATCAAACATAAAAGCATTCTGATGGATGACCACACTCCTCCACAAAGCTATATTAAAGTGCCATGAGATTACTTTCAAAACATGAGATAACCTGCTTTTTTATTTATCCAGATTTACCAAGCCAAGCCTAGAAATCAGCAGCATGCATACACTTTCCTCAGCTGATTAAACCTTTCACCTTGGGTTTCCTGAAGGAGCTCTCGTGAACATTCTAAAGCCCCTCCTGGGACCCTAGCTTTACAAAGCATTCATTCGAATATGCTCTAGTAGACAGTGCTATACTTCATCCCCAAATATCAGCAGGATGGTGACTTTTCAACAAGCACTGCCGTAGGGAGAAATGCTTGTCATTTTTTAGTTTTCTATTGCCTGCCTCACCTGAAAGAATGATGGCTTGTTTTATGCTAGAATTGAACACAACTGAGTTAAAATGCTCCATTTGTGGCCAAGAAGATATTTGTATAACAACGTCAAGTTGAAGTACCATCTTTCAACCTTAAGAATATATTCAGCATCTGATTTTTCTCAAGACCAGATTTTGTTCCTTGTAAAATATTTAGCTTCTTTTATCTTCCAAATGATCCCCCAAAGCACATGCTTCGAGGTAAAGTGTACTCATACCTTACAATAAACAGCCTGTAAGAATAAAGCACCTAAGCGCACAGGAACTTCTGGCAGCAGGCAGAGAGTTTACTAGAATGCTTTATGGTCTGACACAAAGTGCCGAGATTCCTTTGAGGCCCGAGATTCTGTAACTCAGGAAAGAGCTCCCTAAAAGCCAATGCCAGACAACCTCAGGTGAGATGAATAACTACACAGTTGGCTGATCAGGTGGACAGCGATGCCGAAAAACACTGGACAACAGCATTTGCAAATCCAGGTGGTGGACCATGTTGAGGTTAAAACTCAGCCTAAATTTACTGAATTCACACTGTGGAGAGCTCAACCAAGAAAAAATAAACTTCAGGTTCTTATTTCAGTCAGTACTCCTTTTCAGTAATGACAAATGAGCAAAATTATAATCACGAGCATCTAAATTCTTCAAAGGGCTTTGTCACCATCAACATACCAAGGCGGCATGGGGCTTAGCAGAAAGGCATAATTCTAAATTCAATCACTTCTAGATGCGGATATTAAGGAAAAATATACAGAGTTCCAATTTTTTCAAAGTTGGAAAAAATATGTTTGAGGACATTTTCAGCCTCTCGCAATCACTATTTTGATAGCTTTATTTAGCAGAAGTGGTAACGTGAAAGGAAGACAGTACATAGTAATGAAAATTTTCAGTGAAGGTTAGGTCACTTATATGGAAAGCATACCATGGTGATTTTAGAAGATCATCGATAATGTTTCATTGGTTTTTAAAATGAGTTTAAGGTATTTAAAAATAATTTTTGTAATATATCTGTGTAGGCCATATCAGAAATCATGACTTCGATCAGCTGGAGTGATTAAATGTGATTATCATTGTATAACAGAGGATAGCTTTGTTTACCATGATGTGAAACTGAAGACACAGCCGTTTCAATAAACAATGACCATTCAAATGTTTTAAAAGTCTGAAACGTATGGAGCATCCATATCCAATCCTGTCTACAAAAAGAATAGTAGCTACTCCTTCTACTACGAATAATCTTTCTGAGTCCTTACGTATGTTTTTTAGAGTCTTCAAGTTCTGCTCATTCATTTAATCCTCATGAGCTAGGTGGCATTATTATCCCATGTTTTATACATAACTTATAGATGAGGAAACCGAAGCCCCGCAAGATTAAGTAACTTGCTCAAGGTAGTAAGCAACACAGCCCGAATGAGAAACCGGTCAATCTGGCTTGAGAACCCGCTTGCTTACTTATCTTTCATTCCGATTGCATGTAAATCTGAGTCCCTCAGATTTCTGCCTGGAATTTTTATCTAAAACTTACATTCAATGAAAGCATACCATTCTAGATCTTAAAAAAAAAAAACAAAAAACAACAACAACAACAACAAAAAACAGTTGTCCATTTTAAGGACAGGATATAAAACTAACCATTCTTAGACTGTGTATAACTGCAGACAGTGAGAGACCCAGCTCCTCGGAGCCTGCCACCAGCAGCTCAGTGTAGATGAGATCATGTCTCTCTCAAGTTGAAGACCATGGGCAGGTCCCAACTGTCTTAGAGTAACCCCCCGCCCCCCCCCACCGCCAAGTCTTGCCAGTGGCCTCGCGGCACTATTTGAAACTCTCTCCTTTGCTCACTAAACAGCCTGCAAACAGGCACTCCTCAAGTTTTTCAAAGGCAGACTCCTTCAGTCCGCAGCCCCCTCCCACTGGCGGGCTGTATCCTAGTTGTCTTGTAGTTTTAGCTCAATGCCATTCTCCCCAGGAGAAGCCCTCTTCACCCAGGTAGGCATTCCCCTTTGTTTCACATGGTCTTACTGCTCAGACTTTCCCTCGACATCGCATCATTATAACTGAAATTATTTGTGCAAATATATATATGTATACATATACATATATATATTTTTTAAATATCGGTCTTTTCTGCTACAGCATAAATCTATGAGAGATTGTATCTCGTTCATCACCGGGTCTCACGTCTGCCACGGCGTGTGAGCCACAGTGGCTGCTCGGGAAATATTTATTGAAAGAATAAATGCAACATATTTTCCAGTAAAAAGCACTTTCAGAAGATATCTCTTTTTATTCTAATGCGCCTAACTGTTGACTTTTATGCTGAAGGAAGCCTGCCTTCAAATCAGCTTCATGTCTTTACACACTACTGCAGACTAAATGTCATGGTGCATCTGCAAATAATCTCTATGACCTTTACTCTGGGCTCTGCTTTGTTTTGGTAGGTGGGATTGTGCTTTTAGCTTCAGCTTTTATGGGAACTAGTAGCAGAATAGCCAGTCCTGTCACTCATAAGGCAGTGAGTAATACTCAGTAGCTCACACCTAGCTGGAAAGTTTATTAATGAGCTCCTACTTCCTTAAAACAAACACATACACGTTTTCGTGGCAGGGCAGTGTCTTTTCCCTCATGGCCTCGAATTTGTTCCTAATGCATCTAGGTCAGCAGTCAGAATCCAAATCTTTGTGGCCATATAATTATTCACTTCCTACGGACGGTGCTTGTGACCGAATGCAGATTTCTTTGGGAAGAAACCACCCGGAAACAAGCTTAGAGTAAGACGTTCGTTTCTGGTGGATAGGCCACAAAGTCTGTCCCTCCCTCTCTGATTTCCATGATTTTCTGCCCTGTTAGCTAGAAGTCAGTTTAGAATAATGCCATAATTAAGGGCTTACAGTGTATGTTTTGAGGAACGGAGATTGTACTTTATCAGACTTACGCACCATTTTCTTGCAAATGGTCTAAGTTCATGACTTCATTTCCCTGACTTTATAATACACACAGAGAGGTTGAAACACTAGCTTTTCTTTGCAGATAGAAAAGTAAAGCATGAAACAAGGAGTGCACTACTCAGTTTTACTATCCTATATATATTCAAATGAGAAACACTGTTTCTGTGTTCCTCTTGCTTGTCAAGTTCTTTGCTGATTGCTACATTTTTCATTGTATTTGAGATGAAAGTTTTTAGTGATTTACTACGCTTTGTAATTAGACACGGTGACTTACATAACATTGGAGTGTTCCTTTAAGCTGTCACTTTTAACTGCAAAATAAAACCGAAGTTTCCAGCTATGCAGAAGACATGCCTTACTTTGAAAAGACAGCCATCTATTCATTTCATCCTATTTACTCAATCACGAAAGTAACAATCAATCAGTTTAATAATTACAACAGCCCCTGGTGTCTTATTTGAACACGAAAAAACAAACAAACAAAAAACTAGGACACCACGGTTAAGAACAAAATGACTTAAAGATTTCTCAGACATCCTTTAGTGATAATAACACCATTGAAAATAAAACAGGAAAGTGTTTGCAAATCATCAAGCTTATTCACCCAGAGCAAACCACCCAAATCTCTGGTGATGACCAAGAGACATGCAGGGGACAAAATGAATCAGGGGACAAAATTAATCAGTGTGGAAGCAAGTAAACACTTTTAAGAAGTGACTGCAAAGCAAGATAACAATCTAATCTATTCAGTTTTTTAAAAAATCAAACACATTCTCTGTCCTCATGGGTAATCCATTAAATGAAAGCAGCACACACTTTATACTGTTTACCTCTGTCAGAGTATAAGTCATTTCTTACTTGGGAAACTTCCCTGTCTTAAAAACTTTCTTGCCACTTAAGGTATAATGGAAATAAATACCAGCGTTCGTGAAAGAGAGAGAGAGAGACAGAGAGGGAGAGGGACTTGTAAGATGTCAAGGAAAACCATATGATTCAGAATGTACAGGTGGAGACAAGGTTTGTGCAACGTTGAAGTCACTTTACTTTTTGCACAGGTTAGTTATAAAGAGCCATTTCTGTAAAAGTATATATTATAGGCCACATTTTTATTTGAAGATACCCCTTCATGCAACAGCAACAGAACATGTCTCCATCACATTCAGGAACATCACTGGGTGGCCCTGGAGAGGATACAGAGATAAGTACTGCACGTGCCCTACCCACCAGGATTGGGGAGAAGGCATCTGGGCCTCCCAGAGAGCAGTGAAGGATGAACAGAGAAGTGCACAAAAGCTCAGGGGAGGGAGAAGTTATTCTGAATGGGGGGAGGGGGGCAGTTCTGAGAAAATGTTAAGGGTGAAGCAGTCTCCCAGCAGGGTCTTAAGAACTGGAAACAATCTGATCTGAAGATAAATATCTGGGGGCTGGTGTTGGGGGTTAGAAAAAAGCTAGGAAAAATACCCTTTCTGGAAACTTACTGTTCTGTTTTGCAGCCTTTCAGATACTTTGGGACTGGCTTTTGAAATAATTTCCCAGCCTGAGGCTTATTCTGGGCTTTCTGCTTCACCCAGGGTCACCATTTCTCTCTGTGTGTACGCCCGTGGAGTCCCCAATCTTAGTCTGGTGACAGAGTCTCACATGGTCCATTTAAGAATAACCAAGCCATTCCCAAAACATCTGATGTTGCCCGTTGGTTGAGAGGGTAATGGTTTTCCTTTTAATTCTGATTCCATCAATAGAGTGACACTAATCCAGACTGATTTGAGTAAACAGGGCATATTCTCCATTGTCTCTGTGATCTGAGAAAGAATAAACTTGAGAAAGCTCACTGCCTGGATTGGAAATGGCCCCTTTGGGTGTTTTTGCGCAAGCTTGAAAGGAAAAAGAAAATGCCTGTACAGAGTTCTTTCCAAGGCAAGCTGACTTTGGGGGTGGTAATTCTCATAGTGGTATGACACTAAGGTGCACCTATTAGTGGCTTTAGCACCAATAAGAAAGTAGAACCATTTCTTTTGTAGTGTTTCCAGAAGAGTTGACGAGAGTGTTTCGTAAATTTCTGCCCCTGGCAACACACTACAGCTTGACTCAAAATTCCCTCTTTCAGCTTTTATAGGATTTTTTTTTTTTTTTTTTTACCATTTAAGAAACACAGACAAGATGCAGTTCAGCTCACACATTTTGCATGAGATATCAATTTACACTCTACCCACATCCACTAACATTCCAAAAATGTTTTCTTCTTGCCAATATTCCCTCACCTAGAACCAATATGTGCTTTACCTTAACACCAGTTACTGAACTTTAAATTGACAGGTAAGTATTACCTGGCAAAGCCATCTCAGAATGGGCATGACAGCCTGATTTTACCTTGTCTTTGAAAAAGCAAACCTGAGCAGATTGTATAAACTTAGTCATTATCAAGTAAGAAATACATTTAGAAATGAGAGCTTCCCAAGATTTGTGTTTTGTTTTTGTTTTTTCCAGAGTATGAAAAGGTATGCCTTTTGAATGGGATAGATGTGCTCTAGTATCAGACCAAGTAAGAAAATCAAATACAGGGAAGTAGAAAGAAAAGACTTTATAGACACTCCCTCTAACCACTTTGCTCTGCAAAGGAGGTTGTAAGCAATGTGGTCGTTGATGTTACTTTGCTGTGTCCCCTGATGTCTGCACAAAGATGAAATCAGCACAACCACATTTCGATATTGGATATTTTCAAAATCCACTTTCTGTTAGTGGAGGATTAGGTTTGTAAGGAAGACAAAGGGATGAGATATAAGCTTGGACTTCTCCCCCCACTTATCACTGAGGCCAGTTCTCCCTCCTACCCACTCCCCTTTACATTTAAATCAAGTCACTGAGTCATCTCCCACCCTGAGCCCACCCTCACCTACCCCTCCATTATTTCTGTAATTGCCTACATGAGATGGAAGTGATGAAGGAGGTTGTGGAAGGAAAGGATATTAATATGGGTGAAGGTGAAGACACGTCTTCCCTCAATATTTCTGTTCAAATCTCAAATGCAAATATGTCACCTCAACCAAAATGAAATTTGAGATATTTATGGCAAAGAGTTTTTAATTTGGGATTCCAAAATGTTGACTTTTTTAATTGCTGTTTTTGTTTAATTGGGGGTGGGGGGGCAGGGTGTTTGTTTCTTAAATGAGACATTCACATTTGCTTCTGCTCTGTTATTTCCTGGTTGGGATTCTCATGTTGGAAAAATATCATACTTGGTATATTCTCTCACATTTACCTCCGGGATTACTATTTGCATTTCGAGCAGTGACCAGAGAAATGATTTTCTCATCCTGATTCTAAGATGACTATTTAATAAAGTTAATCCTAATTAATAGAAGCAACCAGTCTGGATTCTGTTCCAGCTTTGATTAATTTAACCATGCAATTACTGGAGTGCCTGGGTGGCTCAGTCCATTAAGCATCTAGCTTCGGCTCAGGTCATGATCTCCTGGTTTGTGAGTTCAAGCTCCACATCGGGCTCTTGGCTGACAGCTCAGAGCCTGGAGACTGCTTAAGATTCTGTGTCTCCTTCTCTCTCTACCCCTCACCCACTTGTGCTCTGTTTCTCAACAATGAATAAATGTTAAAAAAAAGTAAAAAATAAAAATAACAATGTAATTACTGAGTCCCTATAAGGATAAGATAATTTATCTGTCTCTGTAGAGGTCTAAGGAATGGGATCAGGAAACTCTCAACTTCACCTAGCCCAAGAAATCACGTGGGCTATTTTTTCTTCTTCCCTGCAGGATGACACCTGTCACTCCTACAGCATGTAGACAAAGTTTTGAATCATGGATTCTGAACCTTGTCCATGCCTTCAAACATTCATAGGTTCTAGTTCTCAGAACATGGAAGTCCCTACCATATTTTGTTGCTATTTCTACAACAGCTTTCCATTTTGACATACATGCTAAATACAGATCTGTGTTTAAATCAACATTCTCTTTTCAAGTCAATGTATCATGCTGGTATATCAGCATCTGGTCATCTGGTCCTATGCAGTTTTTCCTTGTATTTTTATTAATTTTACTCTACTCAGAATGACCTTCCTTCTGCAACTTGGCTGAATTCTGGTCCTCAAACTACATAAAATATTACCTTCAACCTGAGCAGTGTGAAACCATTTCATTGTCTTTGAAAGTCTTTAGTGTCTCCTACCACATTCTGTTTCATACTGAAGTCATTCATTGTACCTTACGTTCACCTAGAATTGCGAATTCTCAGACACCAGAGGCTACAACTGTTCACTTCTGCTTTCCTTACACTGCTTAGCAATATGACTGTACTTAATTAGCCCCTAGTAAATGTTGGGTTGTAAGGAAATGCTTCTTTCGTGGTGGAAATAATCTAAATGGTTTGTGGATAGGATATCAAAACTTCTGTATCTGTTTACCAACAAATTTATACTACTTTTCCATTTTGGGGTGGGGGTGGAGGAGATAATGAAATAAAGAGTGGGCCTTCATTTGTAGGGTGATCATATACTTTGTCTTCTAAGTGGAACACTTTTGAAAGAGAAAGTGGTGCTATTCATAATTACATTTGAATGGCATGCATAAATTAGGACAAACCAAAACCAATTGTTTCCAACTTATCCATGGCAGGGACCATAGCTATTAAAGAGAGTAATGCACAGAGAGTGTATAAGTTCTATAAGACTTTAGACATGACCCATTTCTACCCTTCCAAAGTTCCCAGAGAAGTAATGGATATTCTTGCAAGATGGCCAATGTACAATGCAGAGAAATGCATTTTTATACTTCTAGGCTGTCTTGAACAAGTGTTCCCCTAGTACAGCTCCAATTATACCACTCTTCTGTTCAAAATCCTTCCATGGGTCATCACTGCCACACTATTAAATGTGATTTGGCCTTCCATGAGACACTCTGTCTTATATTTCTAACTTTATTTCCTAATTTTTTCATGCTTTCACTTCCATTTGAGCTATTTGACATTGCTGGGCACACCAGCATTCACCCCAGCTCTGTGCCTCTGCTGATGCTTGTTTCTTCACCCTAAATCCTCCTTCCCTCTCATATTTCAAGGACTTAGAAATTTCTACCCAACCTTACAAGTGCAGCTGCAATTTACTTATACATATAGACTTTCTTGATCCTCCTGTTTCAAGGTACTCTCTTTCTCTTTGATCCTTTATATATCTTGCTTATACTTCTCATATGACAATGAGGATCTGCCCTGTATTATAACTCTATGTACTCATTTCCTCTATGAACTGTAAACTTCTTGGTGTAGGAACTGTTTCTTCCCCTCCTACATACCATCTTCTATATAACAGATGCTTCAGGAAACATTTCTGTGAAAAGAGTAAGGCGGTCCTCTAACCAAAGTTTCCCTCTCCCCATACTAGCACTCACGAATATTGATGAAATTCAAATTCATCAAAAGGTATCAGTGAAAATTATAAGATGTTTACAGAGTTAGTACATTAATAATCTACGCTTTACTATTTTTTTGCGCCTCCAAATTGTGTTCTTAAGAGAAGATTGGGACTCAAATTCATAACCTAATGTTTGCATCAACTGTTTAATTTTGACACTTCAATCCATTTTCTTTCAGAAGCCAAATCCACTACTCTGTCGGATGTCCTGCATAAGCAATTCAGTCCACCACATTGGTGCTGAATAATAATGCTACATCAGACATCTGACTTTTTTCCTCATACATTCAAAAGAGAATTCTGAGTCCATCATTTGGAAAACTTTTCATCTTCAAAATAATAAGACTACAGAGGGGTCTTCTGGTATCTGTGTTTATTCTTTCTTATTTACTGACATAAACTGACTCAAAGAATAAATAGTGTATTCAATGGGGGGAGCTTAACTTCAAAATATTACTATGAAGGGAGGACTTGTACTTATACTCCTCTATCCCACAAGCTCAGATCTCACTCAAAGCTATCATACGCACCTCAAAGAAAGCTTGGGAACATTTGAGGCAACACATTTCTTAACTGTTTGACCCATAGCCTTCCTTAATGTAACATCTCCTAACTTCAGACAGATCCTCCCTTCATGGGAAGAATACAGAATCCAAATTGATATTATTCATCATCTGAGGAAAATTTAGTAACTTTGCTTTCAGAAGATGTATGTGGCATGGTGAAAAAGCAACCAATATTTTTTTGGTTGCCATAGCTAACCAGACATTCATTCATGTTTCTCAGTATACTCTCCACACCCCAGTTGAGGATCACTGCTCTCCTAAAAAAACAAAAAAAAACCAAAAAAACAAAACAAAACAAACATGCTTTTTCCTTATCTAGGTAAAGGATAAGTGATATATTATCACCACTCATTTTTCCAATAGTAGCAAAAGAAGGTATGGTCTCTCATCTGTGATCTAAGATCTCTTTCTCCCAGTCCCCTCTGGGCTTGAGGGCAACCAGTTGTAAAAGAAGCAATACAATCTAAGACTACAGCATGGAAAGAGGAACACAGCCTGGCTGACAGCTGAATTAAATCTGCAGATTCTGCTTCCGACCTACTATGCTTTTACATATGGTGCTAAACATCAAAAAGCTTAAGATAATACATTTATTAACTATTAAGAGAAAAAAATCACTCCCATGGGAAAAATGTCTCGTGGAGACTGTATGAGGGAGGAAAGACTTTTTCCCTTTTTCCAGTGGATTTGCACATCAGTTCTTTAAGGAAACTTTTTTGGAGCGTTTACTATGAATCACAAAAGCTCTTTTCAGAATGCTTTCTGTCTCTCTTGGTGTGAAAGAGAAAAAGGTTCAAGTAAGTCAACAGGACTCACTTATCCACCTATACCTCTCTCTACGACAGAGAGAGAGAGAGAGAGAGAGAGAGAGAAAGAGAGATCAACCCCGATTTATAAAATGAGGTGTTTCTGTATAGGAGCCTTGAAGTCCCATTTACTTCTAGAATACTGGAACCCATTCACTAAAGTACCTTTCCATCTTCACACAGGAACCCAGACAGACATTTTTAATAAAAATGTCCTAAATGTCCTTCTAAGGAGGAGTTTGGAAGTCTCTTTCTGTTTCTCTTTCTCTCTCTCTCTTGCACGCACACATGCATGCACGCACACAGCCCAGTTTTGTTTTTTGTTTTTTATTTTTGTTTTTTTGTTTTTTTTGTGGGGTTTTTTGGCAAGAAGGTTGAACTGAAACTTAATCTGTGAAGTATTTCCCTTCTTTTGAGACTCTTTCTCCAAGACTGAGACCAGTCCCAGAGGCAGGGTCATTCCGCGCCTGACACACCAGAGTGGTGCTTCCTTGAAGCCTCTTTCCCTTGTAACCCAAGGGAAATTCTGCCTGTTACATCCTGCCCATGTTCTCCTCCCTTCCAGACCCTTTCACTAAGTGTTCACTAACAGTTTCCCAAAATCTAGCTCTGCTTGGAGGGAAAAAAAAATTGCAAAGATGTGGAAAAAGGGGTAGAGAAAGAACAGTGTTCTTACATTGTCTTTATCAACCCAAAGAAGCTACTAGGAAATTAATTTTAAAAACTATTTGAAGTCAGAGAATGGGTTATTGTTTCAAACTAATTTTCATTCTCATGGGCAGCCAGATGGCTTTTATTCTTAACCTACCCAATTTTTAACAATTTTTGTGGGATAATAGATCACTCTTTCTGTATCAAGGGTTACTAAGAAACATTATCTTAAGATAAATTAAGAAACGTTACAACTTTTATATTAAATTCCCGGATTCTCAGGGCCATGAGGTCCCAGGATATTTTGTATAGTCAGATATAGAATTGCATTTTTTACGGAGGACTAGATATTAAAACATAACACTATACAGCAAAGAAAGCTGTGCTTAAGTAATAGAATGAAAATCAAGCTATAAAAATTATGCATAATATACACATTATTGGAAGGATATACAATTCACAATGGCAACACACAAAAAGAGGCAAGAAGTTAGAGAAATTCAGCCATATTTTTTCATAGATATCCTCTATACACATTAAAAGCACTCTAAGAGAAAACAGATCACTTGGGCACCTGACTATACACATTCACCTAAAGTTTTGAAAAACGCAAACCATGAAAAGGTATTTTCTCTCATGATAAGGGTGCTACACTCTCACATATGACATGACTCTTTTGCCTCCATAAAAGGCAATCATTCCTACAGATTATTTTCTATGCACATTTACACAGTTTTTTCCTTCATGAGAAATAATCATTACTTTCCACTTGGCATCTTCATACTTTTCTTACAGATATCTCTAAACCACCTTTTCTTTCTATCCCTTTCTACTTGGACCCAAAGTCAGATCCCAGCCTACTTATAAATATGCGTGTGAAATAGCTCCTTAACAAACATAAAGTCAGATATGAGATGACCGGCAGACCACTTATTTAGTAATGAAAACTTGCCAAGGTGGGATCAATCTTTAAAGTCACCTCCATTTTTTTTTTTTTTTTTTTTTTTTTTTTTTTGGTTAACTGTTTGGTAACATTTTAAGCTAACTTTCAATGTTAAAGCCAAACAAGAAACTCAAGTTTCTCCACTGAGGACGAGCAAGCCTGCTTGAATGTTTTAAAGGAAAATAGGCACTTCCTTTTCCTTCTGTAGATAACTCGATATTTCCCCTGCTATATTTACACAGTTCAGGTGTCTAGACAATAGCATGGTCAGTATGACAACGCAGGCCCTGCTTTGCTGCCCTTTGTGCGATTCTTCCTTTTGCCGTGCACACCGAGTCCTATGCACTTTGTTTTGATTTTTAAGAAGCTCAGTTTGAGTCCTCCAGTCCTCCAGTCTACTTTTCCAAGCATTCCCCTGCAAGCATTTTCATCTGAAACTGAACTCACGCTCACCACCCGTCCCCCCCTCCCCCAATCTGATTAGTGTCAACACAGCTGCCCTATTCTGAGGAATGTAAACTAATATTGTTGTTAGACCTCCCTCAACCATAGGAAACTTCCTCAAAGCTTTATAGTCTCTTCAGGAGTTTTTTTGTTTCCCCATATATCCATTTGCCCAGTGGTTTAAATCCCTGAGACAAATTTGAGGAGAGATCAGAGAGCCAAATCATCAATTCCAATCCTATATGCTATGATACACATTTGCCACGTACGCATGTATAAATATTTAATCATGCATTGCCCAAAAATAACTTTGTAATTACACAGTGAAAGTCTTAAGTCAATCACCAGACAATAGGAACATTAGTGAAGTCCCCTGAAGATTTTCGATGGGTCTCTGGATTGATAGGATTCAAAACAAAGATGGCTTAACAAAAAAAAAAAAAAAAAAAAAAAAAAAAAATCTCACCTGGATTATTTTGAAAAAGCTTCATTTGCTTTTAGGATGAAGTCTGGAGATAGAACTGAGAACTTAACTGAGTTAAGACACAGTCAACTAATTTATCTTACTGGTACGTGAGCACACAACAGAGGAGTCATTTCAATGTATCTAGCAGAATGTGAGCTTCTCTTCCAGTCTGTTCTTCCAAAAAGGGATTTTACAAACTCCTGCATATTGGGTTTCTTCAAATACATAACATTACCCAGTTATTTCTCTTTTGTCTTTTCTCCTATTATTTCATCTCCCACTTAAAGGAAAAAAAAAATCTTACAGTCACCACAGAAAACATTTACCAAGAAAAGGAGATTCCTATACACGATTTGCAAAACCATTACATTGGGTGACCAAGAACCACAAATATGTAAGCTTTTGTTTAAAAATAAAAAAAGTGAAAAAAGCATCTCTAAATGGAGTGCTAAAATCTAAAATCCTTACCTCACTAAATTGAGTCTGGGCATTGTTTTCCAGGTACAACATGTTAGCAGTAAGATTGATCAATGCCGCTGTCCTCTCTTCTGGCTCCAGGATTTTGCCAACCCCCCCACCCCCTCTGAGACCCTGACAATAGGAATCTACTAAGAAGATAACAGAACTCAAGTCCCTCTCTCTCTTTCTCTCTCTGTACATAATTTTAGGTTCCCTAATATATACCCAACTATAGGCATGAGGGGGCGGGACTCTTGTCTTTACCTGTCCAATCCATCAACTTCCACCTGGAGTCCTCACTCCAATGGAGTGAGGCCTCTCCCATCTCATTAAGTAGTTAGAATTCCTTATCACCAATCTTTAAAAGAAAAAGAAAGAAAGAAGAAAAAAAAAAAAACAGGAGAGAGACAGGTAAAACTTTCCCTTGTCTCTTTCACAAGAAAGTGCACTCTCTCCTGAAAACAAAACAAAATCTCCCCAAACAAACCACAAACCTGTACCACCACCAGGACTTAGAGAAGGCATTTCAGAAGGTTATTTTACACTTTGCAACTGAAAAGTAAAACTTCAGGGAAAGCTTTTGGAAGGCCTTTTTTTTTTTTTTTTAAACTAGATGTGGAGTTTTAAGAATGACTACACAAAGTTAGAAATTAGGAAGAAATACTCAACTCCATGGTTATAGTTCCTCAATGTAAAAATTAAAATCCACTGCCTGATAGCTAAAAAGTTTTTAACTTATTCTCCACAGAGAAATAGTTTAATACAAAGTTATGCCAACATAAGCCATTGGATTTTTCAGAGTATAGTTAAAGATCAATTTAAAACGTTTGGTCCCGTTAACTTGTAAAGACAAACATCCATATTATGTACAGGAAATAGAAACCCTGGGAAAAGTGCCCATTTTTTTTTTTTAAGCTCTTAAAAGGAAAAAAAAAAGCACTGCTTCTTTCCATCATTATTTCTTGGGACATGGAATCAATACAATAGCTTATCTATTTGAATATTTATTTTCTCTATTGTATGTAGTTTTCATTAATGCTCAATTACAATATTTTTTCTATAAATGGATAATAAATTTTAAATAGAAAGAGTAAATCTTAAAGTTTGAGAAACCAGTTAGCTCTGCCATAAAATATATTTATATAAATACATAAAAACTGTATGGTAGAATCTGGCCTAACCTTGGTTACCATAATGTAGTGAGGATGAAATGCACCCTGATGATTATTGTTTGATTCACTAGAATATTCTTGTTACTGCTGAGTATTCTATGTAATTCAATTAGATTTATATCAAAACACCACTCCCCACCCCCCACTTGGAAAGCCATGTCCCTCTGTATCCTGCCTGAATGGTACAACTGGCAAGACAGCTGGAAGTGGATATTTAGGTTTTTTCCAAAATTTAGGGGTGCCTGGGTGGCTCAGTCAGTTAAAAATTGATTTCAGCTCAGGTCATGATCTCATGGCTTGTGAGTTCGAGCCCTGCATCGTGCTCTGTGCTGACAGCTCAGAGCCTGCCTGGAATTCTCTCCTTCTGCCTCTCTCTCTCTGCCCCTCTCCCACTCATGCTTGTGCTCTCTTGCTCTCTCTCTCTCAAAAATAAATAAATAAACATTAAAAAAATTTAAAAGATAAGATGACTAGAAGAAAATTAGAAGCCAGGCTACATCAGTTTATAAACTTTAGAAATAAAGTGTGCAAATATATTCATAAACTTAGATTTGCCTCCCTTTTTACTCCTATTTTGCACCCATTAAATACATGCACATAAAGGATGATGTGATTATTGGCACACTTATTTTAAAGCCCCTAGTCACTAATATTTTTTTGAAAAATATTTTCAAAAACATCATTTGATCTCAAGAGTCCAAGAACATGACAACACTCTGTGACACTACAAATTTATGTCAGACATAATGTTCATTTTTTTCTCTGAAATATTGGGAAAAAATGACTTCTTACTGCTTGTAATGAACGACATGAGCTCTGGGTACAAGGGAAAAAAAGAGAGAAGAAATTACTTACAGAACACAATTATAATTATTTGCACCATGTATTTAAATTCTACACCCACTGACAGCTTCAGAGTCAACAGTGAAGAGCCGATTGTTGCTTCCTTAATCTGTGCTCTATTCCAGTGATTCAAAAACTTGGGTGACCCTGAGAATCATCCAGAGTACTTCTTAAAAACAGATTGGTGGACCTGGTCCCAGAGCTACTGAATCAGACTCTGCAGGGATGTGACCTCTACAGCTGTATTTTGTGCAGCTCATGAGGCATTTCTGAATGAGTCAGGCTTGGCAATCAATGCTCTAAAGTAAATGCCATTAAGGATAACTGCTCAGAAAGTCAATATTGGATCATTTTTTTTTTTACAATAATAGGATAGCATAACTATTTGAACCCTAAATCTAGGCCTCACAGACTCAAATGTTGATAATATTCTATCAATATGTAAACAAATGTCATCTTTTACAAAATCAAAAGATTCCCAGCAGGATTGGATGGACTGAAATGCCAAATTATTTCTATTGACCACCTCAGCCTTTAGCATAATCAAGTCTGAGGACGATGGTCTGTATCTAACATAGCTACTAAGATTCTGGACAAAATCTAAGCCATGTGTATCTTATCTCCCTATCTGCCACTGCTGTTTGGGTGCTCTGGGTAGCTGAGGGGAAAGAACACAGGACTGGGGGTTACAGGAGTAACTAGGAGATACAGGTTGTAATCCCAGCTCTGTCTTTAGTTAGCTCTGTGCCTTTGGGGCAGGTCACTTAACCACTCTGGATTCAGGTTCCTCATTTGTGAAATGAGGGGCAGAACGAAATGATTTCTAAAGACCATTACAAAGATAAGAGTGTCTGTCCATAATCCAAGGAAGGAAGTGATTTGGAGGGTTATCTGCATTCTTCTTTTTTTTACTTGTATATTTTATACAACAATCTGTGCATCTCCAAACTGTATACTTGAAGCAGTCAGGTTGTCCAGACTCTAAGATGCTTAAACGACCTAAAGAAAAAGGTACAATGTATTGTGGGGGGAAATCTGTGTTTTTAGCTTTATGTAGCCTCCTGATAAAAAATTTACTAATAGTTACCAATTCATCTAAATTTGAACTTAGCACAAACATTTCCGTAAAAGAGTTAACCAAAGTGCATCAGATGTTTGATTTCAGAATTGGAATATAAATATCAGGCATTTCCTTAAACAGATTACAGAGAAGCAACAATGCCTTGCACTCCCCCACACAACAATGCTTATCCTTGCATCTCAAAGGTTTAGTAATGTGCATTAATTTTCCTAATGACTTAGTGATGTATGTAAGTATCATTATCCCCATTTTGCAGATAAATAAACAAACTCAAAGGCTTGAAGTGGGGTTCCTGAGTCCTCAGGAGTCAGAACAACTGTATTTAGCTCTCATAACTTTCCATTCTCAGCGCTTTCACTCAGATTCTTCAAAGATTCATGACCTCAGAATGAGCGGTGAGTACATTGGTGGAAACGTCATTGTTGTGAATCCAGTGCATTGGGAAGAGAAGTCACCCAAGATGTGGGATCAGCATGTATGCTTTCCTGAAATACTACTGTTTACATATTGTTGAAGGTTCTCCTTAACAGTTATTCATGTAGGAGCTCTTTGTATATTATAGATAATAACCCTTTGTCATAAACATTGGAAATACTTTGTTGTGTGCTGGTGTATGTCTGGTCTTGCAAACTTTATGTGGTTTTATGGGTTGCTTTCTGGGGTAGATGAATCCTAATTTTTCTATAGTCAGATTTATCAATTTTTCCCTTATGACTTACTATTTTTCAGAGTTTGAGAGGCCTTTCCCAGCCCAACATTATAAAATTCTGCAACCATATTATCATCTCATATTCTTAAGGCTTTTGATGTGTTTTTTACATGCAAATTGTTCAATCCTTTGGAGTTTATATTGGTATAAGAAACAAATGAAGATCCTCTCCCTCCCAGAATAGATAACTTACCTTTTTCATTTTACCAAATTTTTTTCCTTCTGATTTGACATGTAATCTTTATAATATACCAAATATCAATGGCTCCATTTTATACCTCTATGGAAGCAACTATATAAATCCTTGAGACACTTAAAACATTTGTTTGAATTTCTTAATCCATTCTGTGTGAAGCTGAGTAGGGAATAACATGGTACCTGCGACATTGTAAAAAGTAAAGAAAGAAAAAAAAAATGGGAGCAATTTTGTGTTCCTGGATTTACGTCTGCTCTCAATGGTTGGAGGTAAGTTAGGTGTAGAGGGTAGGGAAATGCTTAGGTTTCATGAAGCTACAAATTGGAGACTGGTGTTGTAGTGGGTTCCCTTATGAAGCCCTCAGTTCTATTGAATAGAGAGAAAAGAGAAGTTAAAGAGGTTTGGGTAAATTTGGCCAGATTTAGGTAGACATTTATTAAAGTAAACACAGATTGATGACCTGTTTTCATAGCAGCAAGCTGAGACTCCAAGAAAGAATATTCTAAATATTCTAAATATTCTGATTGTAAACACATTGAGCTTTCTATGCGTTAATGACAAATCTACCTGAATGAGGTAGAAAAATGAATATCTAGCAGTGTCCCTACTTTCCCCCTTCCCTTTAGAGCCCCACTCCCATCACTGTATCTTTCCTAACCAACAGCCCTGACCATGTCACTTCTCAGGATGCCCCTATGCCAATGGAACAAAACAAACTACAGTTGAATCCTGAACATGGGTTTGAACTACACAGGTCCACTTATTTGCAGATTTTTTACAGTATACTACAGTAAATGTACTTTCTCTTCCTTATGGTTTTCTTAATAACATTTTATTTTCTGTAGTTTACTTTATTTTAAGAATATGGTATATAATACATACAGCATACAAAATATGTGTTAATCGACTGTTCCGTCATCAGTAAGGCTTCCAGTCAACTGGAGGCTATTTGTAGTTAAGTTTTAAGGAAGCCAAAAGTTATATGCAGATTTCCAACTATTGGGGGACCAGCACCTGTTACCCTCATGTTGTTCAAGGGTTAACTGTACTTCTGCAGACACTCAGGGCCCTTCACAGTCTGGCTCCAAGCAATCCTCTTAGCCTCCTTTTCCATATATTCCACTCTGCTTGCCACATGCTGGCCCAGCTGACCATTCTGCCCTTTTGCTCAGTCTGGTTCCTCAGTCTAGAATGCTTTCATTTCTTTACCTGATCAATTAATACATTTTCTTCTTCCTTAAATGCCACCTGCATGACGAATTATCCAATTCCCTAAGTTAAATCTTCTCTTATTTTATAAGAATACATATTTAAAAAGTAATAAGATACTATCTTACTAGGTAAAATTTTGTATACTTTTCTATCTCCCCCAGCAGGTGTGAACTTTGAGGTTGGAGTACATTTTTTGTTCATCATATTACATGGAAGGTCTAAAAGCTTAACGAATATAAGTTCAATTGAACAGTTTAATTCTGTACGAAAGAATTAGAAGGTTAAATAGTAGATTCTTTTACTCAAAGTATTTATTAGGACCCAGAGGCATTTCCTGTGGGAATCAATACTCAGTATCTAATTAAAATTGAAAAGAGAAAAAAAATGATGCTTTCAATCCAAGTATAGTACTTCAAGTTCTTAATAATTATTTGTCAAAAGGAAAATTGTCAGAATAATAAAACTGCTAGCTAAAAATGATTGGGGTTTTATAGAACATGTGTGAAAGCTAAGAAATGTTGGGACTTTCCAAGCTGCCACAGAACAAAATCAATTAGATCACTTCAATGCCAGCCACCATAAAGGATGGCCAACACAGGACACCCCAAGTAACTTTCAGTGATCTTATCCGTCCCAAGTGATTTCATTTTCCTCCTGCTCTGGAGAGGTGAGAAGAGTTAGCATTTGTAGAAGCTACTGAAAGTCACTTAATTAATTCACCAAATCAATGCTCTCTTTATTCTTCAGCTAAATTCTAAAGCAAGATATAAGATCACATCCATTTTGGGGCCACTAGCTAGACTCTGAAAAATGAGTCTTACAGATGTAGAAAGGGAGCCAAGTTCTGTCCTAAATCTTTCAGATGTACTCAGACTATAATGTTTTATTTTTGTAAACTGTCAAGTAAAACGTAAAATGGTGACATTGTACTCTTTGTATTTTTAATGGGGTAGGTAGTCTTCAAAGCACTTGATATATAGCAAACTTATTTTATTCTCATATGAAATTATGATTCAGGTACTGTTATTATTCCTATTTCACAAATGAAGATGAAAACATTGAAATACAGACAAAAACTAAGCGATGAAATCAAGATTAGAACCTATATATTTTGACCCCCAAATCCACACAAACCCTGTGCCATTTGAGATTACATCTTCGTATCTCTTCCCACCCCAATATTTAACCCTTCTTCAATGTCATGTTTGTAGCTCCTTTACCAGATGCTCCATTCTATGATTATACTAATAACAGTATTGTTAACCACTTCCCCCTATTTAGATAGTGCCTCACTTTGGAAGGATTCCAAAACAGTCCAGGTAAATAGATGTACAAATGCACAAAGATCGTCTCTCCTAGCACTGTTTTTAATTTGCATTTAAAATTTTGAGATTACAAAAATAATGGGGTATTTAGAAGCAAAAAATTAAAAATTAAAAATTAAATTTAAACACCATCTGTAAGCATAATTCTCAGAGAGAATTATTAAGACTTGCCATGATCTTCTTTCTCTGTTTATGTATGTATTCTATAAACAAATTTAGAATCATATAGAGAATATAGAGGGAGAACATATATAGAATATCTATAAAGAATATAGATATAATATAGTATGATATAATACATATATACATATACATATTAGTTATCATAGTATTATGAGCATTTCCCATGTTAAGTATTTCTAACATTAAAAGTTCTGGGTCAGGGCACCTGGGTGGCTCAGTTAGTTAAGCACGTGACTCTTGATTTTGGCACAGGTTGATATCATGGTTTGTGCAACCCCACATTGGGCTCTGCACTAATAGTATAGAACCTGCTTGGGATTCTCTCTCTCTCCCCCTTATCTCTCTGCCCCTCTCCCACTTTTGCTTTCTTTCTCCCTCCCCCCTCCCTCTCTCTCTCTCTCACTCTCCTTCTCTCTCTCTCTCTCTCTCTCTCTCTCTCAAAATAAATCAGTAAATTTTAAAAACAAGTAATGGGTCAAAGGTTATGAACTTAAGTTGCTTGACGGGTATAGAATCACATTGTTTTCCAAAAAGGCGGCATCAATTGCATTTGTAGGAGGATAAGGACCACAGTACTACGGATTATCTTTTCTAATTTTACAAATAAAAAAGAACTATTTTCTTTTTCTTTTTACTTTTTTTTTTAGCGTTTATTTTTAAGGGAGAGAGAGACAGAGTGTGAGCAAGGGAGTGGCAGAGAGAGAGAGGGAGACACAGAATCTAAAACAGGCTCTAGGCTCTGAACTGAGAGCACAGAGCCTGATGCGGGGCTTGAACTCACGAACCAGGAGATCATGACCTGACCTGAGCCGAAATTGTAGGCTTAACCGACTGAGCCACCTAGGCACCTAAAGAATTATTTTATTTATTTATTTATTTATTTATTTATTTATTTATTTATTTATTTATTTTTTAGCATTTATTTTTGAGACAGAGAGAGAGAGAGCATGAACAGGGGAGGGTCAGAGGAAGAGGGAGAGGGAGACATAGAATCTGAAACAGGCTCCAGGCTCTGAGCTGTCAGCACAGAGCCCGACACGGGGCTCAAACTCACGGGCTGCGAGATCATGACCTGAGCCGAAGTCAGACGCTTAACCAACTGAGCCAACCAGGCGCCCCTTATTTTCTTATTTTAATATCAATCCCCTAGATTATGAGCAAGATTAAATATATTTCAATACATTTATTAGCCCTTTGCATTTCTTCTTTAAATGATGTGTTAACATCCTTTGCTTTCCCCTCCAATCTCTACCCCAATGGAACACTAGTGTTTTCCTCATTAATAATATAAGGAACATTTTTGTCATATATTTTCCAAGTTTCTTTCCTTTTTTAGTATTATACATATTAAAATAGGAACTCTGATTACTTTATTACATAAAAATCACTTCTTTTATATCATCAATCCCAGAACTTAGAGGTAACCACTGTTAATAGTTTGGTACATTCTCTTCCATAGATACTAATACTCCATACAACTCTGTACATAAGACAGCATACATTAAAGATGTATTTGTTAAGTATGCATGTATGTGTCTGTGTAAACATATGTGCATTCCTATTTTTTGAAGTTATTAACATGAATACTCAAGTCATCACAAGTATTGTTTGAAACGCTGTTTTAAAATTGCTGTATGATGTTGTTGGATTAATTTAACCATTTTATAGTAATTGGGCATTCATCTGCTTCTATTTTTCTTTAACACTATAAAGCAAAAAGTACTACATTATGAATTAAGATACATTGTTAGAAGCTGGATTATTCAATGTAAAGACATTCAGTAGCTTAAGGGCCAACAGATAATACTACATTCATTTCCGGACATTATACCAGTTTATCTCTAGACCGACTATATAAAACAGAGTTTACCCTATTGCAACATCATTGTCATTAGCAGCTACTATTATTTAAACTTCTTTAGTAGGTTAGAGCAAAAATACAAAAAGCAAAATTAATTTCCTTCTATTGCTATTATACACTATTCATTAAAATGAATATATTCATCTCCATCCCCGTTGACCGCTCTGCTTTTGAGAGTGCAAGTCTTTAAATCAGACTAAGTTGCATTTGAATACTGGTGTGTTCACTTAGGTTTTTAGAACCTTCATCTATAAAATCAAAACATCATGCCGTATTATAACATTTAGCTTCCTAACCAATTCTATAGCAGTACTTAGTTTACACTAGGGTCTAAATAGGTTTCAGTACCATTTTATTCTTTTATTTATTCCTATCTGTAGTTCTGAACATGGCTACTGAATATCCTTTATAAATTCGTATTTCCATAAATACTAGATTTCTTAGTGTTTCAATAGATCATTTAAATCAGACTATCTTTCATTCTTTTCCTGTCATAGCCTCCAAATGGTTGCTGCCAGAGTAACTGGTCTATAGTCAATTGTCAGCTTGGAATAGTGGAAAGAGCCCTGGAATCATCAGCAGAAGACTGGGGTTTAGGTCCCACCTCTGTGATTTTAAGTGAGTCCCTTTTTTTGAATATTTTATGAACAAATATTCATTCAAGCCAATTGCATAACATGTCACCCTTCTTTATGGTTCAATACTGAGATATATCCCAATACAATACCAGCTTTTAAATAATTTACCCTACCTAAAACCCTAGAAAGGCAGCCCATCTTGCCTTTAAGCATCATGCATGAAAGGGTATCATCCTAAGAGTCATGGATTTTGGGTTAAGTTCTGGCTCTGACAGTAGATTGATTATATTATATAAAACAAGACATTTCCCTGTCCATTTTGCAGTTTCCAATCTGTTCATTGGAGTTAGTTTTGTTATATATTTGGCACCCTATCTTATTATGATTCTAGTTTCCTTGAAGTTTGTGTTTGTCTATTTAACCATAAATCTGAATTTTACTATTGATGAAGACAGACAACTTCCCTATCAACTTTACATCTCACATCTTTTCCTTGTGGTATTTCCTTCCTAAAAAGCCTGTGAGGCAGTTGATTCTACAGACAAGTTGATTTCTATCAACTTTCCAGCCATAGAGATTTTAGGCTTCACTTCTAGTTCCTCTATTTTTCTTTCCTCAGCAGGAATATTAGGTTGGGTGATGGATGCCTCATTCTCCCTGGAGGCTGTACTTTGAGGCAACTCAGCTTTCTTTCTTACGTAAATTCTCTCCACCCTTTCCAGGAAAAAAAAAAAAATCCCTAGGCAAAATAAAAAGGAGGTGTATTTATTTTGGAGTCCTGGATGATCTCCAGGGAATAATCATATTTTGCCTCTGAGAATCCCAATGTCCTTTTAGGGTTTCAAATCACTGGTCTGCACTCACCATTAGTTACAGGATATGTGTTCAACTGGTAAACCCAGTACAGCTCCAGGAAATTGAATGGAGAAGTCACCAGTTTGTCACTTTGGGAAAATATCCATGAGCTCATCCATGAATCTCCCTCCATTATATCTACACCACCTTTACTTCAGAGACTGTGGTGGATGAATTAAACATTCTTGGAGCCCTGTTTCTACTCATTCTCTCTTCTACATTATTCACACTTGCACTATGTCTACATCTGAAGTACGAAAAAATGGTGTATGTAAATGTGATTTATATATATTTTTAAGTTTCACTTTATGCACCCTGTGACTTGCTATGTGACCTTGACACCTCTCTGGAAGTACAGTCCCCTGGAAGTACAACAAGGGGTTGGCCAATTCTAATGGGATTTCTAAAGTCCTTTCTTGGCCTGACATTCTCCGATTCTCCATAGGCTCCTAAGGGGCACTAACTTCTCTCTTACTATGCAACTTAGATAAGGTCTGCTTGGGCAGAAAACAGCTGTTTATCACAAAATTCAACAAGGAAAGCTACTTTTAAAAAATAAGTCAGAATGATTGAGAGAGAGAGAGAGAGAGAGAGAGACAGAGAAAGCCTGAAGACCTAGCTGGATACAGGATCACTATCCCTGCCACCTCCAGGAGAGGGGTGGAGATAATTTAGGCATGACAAACCATGGTGTTTCTCAGAATTGGCAAAGCAGCGTGTACTGGCTGCTCTCCCAGGCACCAAAGTCACCAGACTGCTGTAATCTTCATTCTGTGACAACAGGCCATGGGAGAAAAAGTGCCCGTCACTGGAACCCATTTCCACTCATTCTAAGTATAGGGCATAGGAGGCCCTGGTCTAAAAATAATAGTGAAAAAGGCATAAAAATAAAAACAATAATAAAGTTGAAAACATGGTTCCTGGTATCATTTTTGCCCCAGGCACCCTGAATAGAGAAGAAAGTGAAGCATTCACAGAATTGGAAGGCAGGACCTAGTAAATAAGGTCTGGAGGTAAACCCTAGGCATTGTCTACAAAAATGGAAAACCAAATCCAACTTTAAGAGTACCTAAGGGGTGCCTGGGTGGCTCAATTGGTTAAGTGCCCAACTCCTGGTTTTGGCTCAGGTCATGATCTCACAGTTCATGAAATAAGCCCCACATTGGGCTCTGTGCTGATAGTGTGGAGCCTGCTTGGGATTCTCTCTCTCTCCCCCTCTCTCTGTACCTCCCCCGCTCATGTGTGCTCATGCACATGCTAGCTCTCTCTCTCTCTCTCAAAATAAATAAACTTAAAAAAAAGAGAGAGAACCTAAAAATGTTGTGGTATAAACCCCATGATGAATTTTGGCTTTAAAACAGTCTATCTTTCTATCTAGGATAGTCCTAATTGCATATTTTATTGACACTCTTATTAATGGGCTAACAAGGATGCAGGAGTTTGGAGTTTCGCAGTAAGAACATTAGATATTAATGTTCAGAGCATGTAGCTCTTATATTTCACAATTTTGCAGCTCTGTGCACCCTTACATCTCTATTCTCTCCAGCAGGCAAAGTCAGGTGAGCTCTTCAACACCCATATAACTTGTTTCCTCCGTTTTGTTCAACATCTGAGTGTCCACTGTGTACCCAGCATTGAACTGGCACCTGTGGATCCCATGTCTACTCTAGGCATCCACTTATCTCAGCTCTAAATGGCCCAATCCTGGAAATACCTGCATTATTATAGATCTCATCTCATTATTTTTTGTTCTGTTTTCATGAATCTCACACTAAAATATGAGCCTGAGGGCAAGGGTGATGCCCAACTTAGTTTTGTGCTCCGTGCGGCTTGGACAGAGTACATAACAGGTATTCAAATTCTGTTCACCAGGTGACCATTCTGGTTCAAGCCTTGAGATACATCTGTGAAGCAGTCATGGCCTTATTACACCCAATTCTCACATGTGGAAGCCAGGTTACAGAGGGGTTAGATGCTATATTCAAGTTTACACACAAACTATGCTTAAGGCTGCATGTGCTCCTGTGCAAAAAAGACTGCCCTCCCACACGCAGGCCCCAAGAAGGGGAGGAAATCTAGTCTCAGAGCAAATCAATCTGTTTATATGTTCAGCAGGAGAAAAAGAGAGGTCCCCGTTTCCAGAAATGACTCCCCAAGATACTCGTTCCCACTTAGCAGTTTTCTTCTCCTTAATGTTGATCTCCTGAGGTTCCTACTGTCACAGACACAATAAACTGACTTAGTTCCAGTTTCCCAAGCCTGATTCACAACTCGATTAAAAAGTGGTGCAACCAAGTAGGTGTGCCTCTGTGACCCAGGTGGTTAAGCCAGATCTTCTGGCCTACAGAGGCCGCTGGTTTGATTTTGTAAGAACACATTACCTGCATTGATCATTAACTGGATAACTCTGCAGCAGTTGTCACAAAGAGATTAAAAAAAAAAAAAAAAAAAAAAAAAAGGAAAGGAAAGGAAAGGAAAAGAAAAAGAAAAAGAAAAAGAAAAAGAAAAAGAAAAAGAAAAAGAAAAAAGACCCAGGAGTACTGCATTGAAAAAATATAGGTAATTTCCAGTAAAGACAGGAATTTACTTTAGGATTAAAATATGTGTTGCTTAAAAGTAAAGAAAAACAAAGTATTAATAACTTCCTAATAATAATGCAGAAATCATTTCTTCAGCTGGAAACCAGTATACTTCAAATTGTTGAGTTCAAATCACAGAACCATGTGGCAAAGTCAGGTTCCATTATAAATAACCTGAACAAATGCTCATCCCTCCCCCCCCCCCCCCACACACACACAAGGTACAGAACAGCCCCAGTAAAATAAAAATAAAGGTGGGGCTCTTGGGTGGCTCAGTCGGTTAAGTCTGACTCTTGGCTTCGGCTCAGGTCACTATCTCATGCATGGCTCGTGAGTTCAAGCCCTACATCGGGCTCTGTGCTGATAGTGCGGAGTCTGCTTGGGATTCTCCCCCTCCCTCTCTCTCTGACCCTCCCCTGCTCACACTCTGTATCTCTATCAAAAGAAATAAAATAAACCTTAAAAATTTTTAAATAAAAAATAAAATAAAATAAAGCTGTGTAATTATTTGTAATTCAGTTCCTAAATGAAGCTAGTAGTGGGTGGACTACTCTCATCTTAATCAAAAGCTTATCTCTATTCTTTTAATTATTCCTTTTTATTCACTGGGTTTTATGATTTAGATAGATTTTCTTCAAGTTAAGGGATTTAAGCTAGTGCTGAAGGGCCAAGTCAATGACAGTGTAAGTGGTGTATCCTGAATCTATAAGTGAGATTACTACCAAACAAGAACCCTGAGGCTTCAATCTGAGCATCTCTTTAAAAGACAGATTCAGCATCTTGTCTCCCAACTGATTTCTCATTGGCGTATATTCTTTCAATTTTTGTTTAGCAACCAGAGTCAGTTCTTAGTCATGGTCAATAGCTAGAAGACTATGAAGGTAGATTAAAACTCATGCATGATCCTCAAACCATCAGACCTCCTCCCCTTTATGCCTCCACTGTTACTCTAGAGGGAAACAGGTCAAAAATGCTTATCGGTTCACATCACTGGGAAAATTGTCAAACTTGAGTTTTACCTCCTCTCCCTTCCCAACTGGGAAATCTAAACAGAAAAATAAAAGGCAAGGCTTTTAAAATTTAAATAAACATTAATTGATTTAATTATATTCTAAGGTTAAGTCATAGATCCGTTTAGGGTATGTCAATGCTAAAAGGGATGTTAGAGATCATAGGTTGAGACCATTCTGTTGCTTCTCATACACACCTGCACCTATACACATTTCATTTCTAATATTAACTGAATACTTCATTGCACATGGTCTTAAAATAAAACCAAAGTAGAATCAGTATCTGTCCTCAGACATCCTGATAGAATGGAAGAGACATCTCTAAACACCAATAACCACAACAAACTAATGAAGTTTATAAAGTCAGGATGAAATGTCTGTAAAATAGCAATTAAAATAAATGCTGAGTGTTAAGTTACAAGTGACAGCTCTCTGGAAACAAGGGAGAAGGAATGATGAATTCCCAGTGAGGAGATAAGAGGTTTAGTTTCATTACAGTTGGGCAGGATTTGGAAGAAAGACAAAGAGAAATAAGACAGACATTCCTAAATTGAAGCAACGGCATGGGACAAAAGACAGAGACATGAAATTAGGTTTTCAGAATAACAAAATGGAGTTAGGTGACCATGGGAAGTGCTTGGGAGATGGAAGGAAGAGTAAGTAAACATGTTAGAATAAGACGGTGGTGGGCTTGAATTATCTCCATCTTTCTCAAACGTAAGGTTACTAAGCCATTATGACTCATGATTTATGATTTAACTTCCCTGAAAATACAGGTATGGGCTAGATCACCTCTTATCTTCTATGACTCTATTTTTCTAACTCTTTGGATTAAAAATGGAAAATCCTCATGTGAACAGAAAGAATATCAAAAAGATTCTAGAGTTAGAGGGAACTGTCTTCTGCCATTGCTATCACCAAAGATTAACTTCAACCACTCTTCTCTTTCTCATCCTCTCCATGCCTGCCAAGTCCACCCAACTGTCACAACAGCATTTGCCCTCTGACCTTCAGCAAACAATGCACAGAATGCCTTTTTAAACTGTTAGATGCTACATACTTGTTTCTTTAAAGACTGACCTGCAAGGCTAATTAGAGAGTTCAATGCTCTGCCCATGGGGGGGGGGGGGCGGGGGGTCAAACATTTACCCTTAGAACTGGAAAGCAAAACTAGTGCTCCCAATAGATCCCTAGCCTTCAAGGACTCTAACCCAGCAAGGGCTAGCCTATGTTCTCAAGATAACTTAGGGATTCAAATGTAAGGACCAATTTTTTTTCATCATACTCTTGGATAAGTCTATCAACCTCAGTAGTTAGCAATCAATTAGGCATGTGCCCATAAATTCTTTTCCCATTATTTCCTAGGACTGGAAGTGGACACATCCATAATGAGTGCCATTTTCCCTTCTTGTGCCTCAGCAAGAGCAGGGGAAGGAGAAGAGGATCTGCCATTGTCTCTGGGAGGGAGATGTGGTATTTCAAAGATAAGGGATGAAAGAGAACGCCTGGCTTACAGTGGCGATGCCTGATTGAGATACTCTAGAAATCATTCAGCCAAACCTTTTTCATTTTAGAGGCTGACCATATAAAACCCTAAAATGGAACATAAGTGTCCCACTGCTTGGCAACAATTTTGTGAACATGAAACGGCTCTCCTCATTCTCAGTTCTTCATTCCTATTGGGAAGAATTACATTACTAACTGCATTTAACTAAGGGAAATACATGTTTACATATGTCGCCATGTCTTATATTCTGGGGGTACCAGAATCGCCTCTTATGTACTCATTGAGCTGACTTTGAAATAAGTTTTGGTCACTAGGACAGGTTTTCTAATAAATACATCAAGCCCTTAATAAACGTTACCCTCTGCTGCTCCCTACTAAAAGATTTTTCAGATTTAAGTTCAGGCCTTTTAAAAGGTAAAAGAAATATGTGAGTCAAAGGAGAAGTTACATAGCAGTAAAATCTGAGGACAAGATGCGTGCAACATGCAGAAAGGTGGAAGAGGTGCCTGAGTATATTAGATGTCACCTCACAAAAGCTTGGATGCAAGGAGCGCGCTCGAACAAATAGAAAGACAAAAGTAAATGGAGACAAGGAGAGGAAAACAGTGACATTAGGATTTAGGTTGTTGTGCAGAAGGTAGTCTCCACTCTGCACTAAAAGGACAGAACTTAGAATCTAGCAAGAAGAGCAGTATCCTCTGGGTTTGAGATGGAAAAATAAGAAAGAAAGAAAGAAAGAAAGAAAGAAAGAAAGAAAGAAAGAAAGAAAGAAAGAAAGAAAGAAAGAAAGAAAAAAATAGAAAGAAAGAAAAATAGAAAGAAAGAAAGAAAGAAAGAAAGAAAGAAAGAAAGAAAGAAAGAAAGAAGACTGCCTTGGGGGAGAATGGGTTTGTAGTTATAAAAAATTTACCTACATGTTAGGCTAAATCAAGTGGATTCAGTTCATGACAAATGACTTATTTATGCATAGTTATGAATTCTATTTTCTTCCTGTAGAAAGATTTGTACTCAAAACGGTCAGTTAAGTATATGGGTCTTAAGGATATATCTGATGACAGTATTTACTAACATTTTATCTAGCACGTCACTATAATACACTAATATGTTGTATCTGATGCTATACCTAAAAGCACTTTGAACTTAGCTTGAAGAGCAATGGTTCCAAGTCAAAAGGTGGGCCACAGAGTCCTGGCTCTGATCCTCACTAAGTCTGTAGGCTCTGGGAAAACCTGAAACTCCATTTCCACGTTTAGTACAGGAGGCTATCACCACCCACATTACCTAACCTACAAGGTACCTGTGAGAACTGCCCAATAAGAAATAGTGTGAATCCTGCTATTTGCCACAACGTGGATGGAACTGGAATGTATTACGCTAAGTGAAATAAGTCAGTCAGAGAAAGACAGATATCATATGTTTTCACTCATATGTGGAACTTGAGAAATTGAACAGAAGACCATGAGGAAAGGGAAGGGGGAAAAATAGTTACAGACAGAGATGGAGGGAGGCAAACCATAAGAGACTCTTAAAAAAAGAGAACAAACAGTGTTGATGGGGGCGGGAGAGTGGGGGAGAGGGGAAAATAGGTGATGGGCATTGAGGAGGGTACTTCTTGGGGTGAGCACTGGGTGTTGTATGGAAGCAATGAATCATGGAAATCTACCCCCAAAACCAGGAGCACACTGTATACACTGTATGTTAGACAACTTGACAATAAATTACATTAATAATTAATTAACTAGTTAATTAATTTTAAAAAAAAGTGTCGGGGTGCCTGACTGGCTCAGTTGGTATAGCATTCAACTCTTTTTCTTTTAAAAAAATTTTTTAAACGTTTATTTATTTTTGGGAGACAGAGAGACAGAGGGCAAGCAGGGGAGGGACAGACAGAGAGGGAGACACAGACTCCGAAGCAGGCTCCAGGCTCCCAGCTGTCAGCACAGAGCCCGATGTGGGGCTTGAACCCACAAAGCGCAGGATCATGACCTGGGCCGAAGTCAGACGTTCAACCGATTGAGCCACCCAGGCACCCCAAGCATGCAACTCTTGATCTTGGGGTTGTGACTCTGAGCCCCACACTGGGTGTAGATATTACTTAAAAAGATAAAAAAAAAATCATGTTTTATAAACTATAACATGGAAAGGAAAAATAGTAGAGATTAGAATCTCTAATAGTGTATTAATATTGCCAAACCAGCGATACAAGTAATATCTGTGCATTCTCTTTATCATACTCCTTCCCCCAAACACATACATACACACAGACATACAATTTCTTTCACATTTTATCTCTAACTATCTCAACTGAGGAGTCATCAGCTCACAAAAGAATTCAGTCACAGTGAAAGATGGCTATAGAGTACTATTAAATATACATAGTTCTTTTTTATCTTCTGCCAAGTATGAACTTTGTCTTAAAGGAAATACTATTTGTTAAAAGAAAGCAAATTTGTCTTTAGACAAACCATAAAATGTGAAACAGCCATGAATTAAGTGTTTTTTTTTTTTTTTTTCCATATCCAGTGATATGTTTTTGATCTTCAGGGGACCCAGACTAGATGGAACTGGGTCCTCTTTCCCTCCCAAGGTTATGCAGTTATTTGCATACTGTAATTATGGAATGAAATTCGAGGCTGCTTGGGTGGTAAGATTTGATGACCTTGGAGATCACTCCTAACCATAAGATTTCTATGATTAAGAACAAACAAACAAACGAACAACAAAAATGTAGGGAGCCCACAACATAGTTAAACTAGGAAAAAAACTGGAGAGGATAATTCAACAATATTTCTAATGCCACTTAGACTGTGTAACGTTGTTAAATGTCTAGAAAATGATTCTAGGTGCTGTTAAATAAGGAGCAAAGTCACCTACAAAAACACGTGGCAGTCAGTATTGTTCTCTAACTCTGCTGGGAACTGGCTTCTGAATTTTGAGTCATGGTCTGCTAAAAGGAAACAATTTTGGCTTGGCAACTTACCTTCTTTGTCTGAATTAACAAGATGTGTACGAAATTAACGAAGGCATACTCCAAGAGATCTCTAACTGAGTCCATCAACCTTATTAAACACGGTTCCACTTCACAATAGTTTTGTGGAGCCATAATGGCCTGAAGCTGTCTGAAAGATTTACTGTCTAAGGACTTTGACCTAAAATAAGATTTACAAGGGAAATTTTTGAGAGTAATATGAAAGCAAGAATGAGAATTACTCAAAGGGAGTGAGGCTGACATGATCAGGAGGGTTTAAAAAAATACAGTAAAAGCCTTAGTTGGTACAGTAGAAGTTTCTTTTTTCAGATCTAACATTGTAGGGGAAAGTGCGTACAGAACATTGCATCAAGATCAAGATAACTTTTAGAGAGATTGCTTCATATCCTGGTGGCTTAACTTCCCAGAGAAAAGAAGAAAAAAAAAAATCCTTACCACTGGCCTTCCTTAGGAAAGCTTTTCACTGATTTATGGATTGCAGAGGAGGCCACCAAGCAAAAGGAGAGACCCTATTCTCTCTTTACATCGAGAGGCCTTGATGTTTGAGGATACAGCTGCCTTCAGATGCTCAGATAAAAGACACTAAGTGCAAAGTAGTAGTATTATCTACTTATTATCCCACTTATCTGCTTATTCCTTCCTTGAAGTCCTACTTCTGTCTGCAATATCAATCACTTCTCCGTCAGCTTGTCTCACTACAAAGGGAGGATTTGATCCCCTGCTTAGCCCTCCAGAAGCAGCGGACCCATGCAAGACTAATTCATTACACCACCAAGTCCGCAGGACAAGATTATGTGGGGAGTGGGGGTGATATGCTCTTAGAGCACAATTCTTGAAAATGATGCAGACATTCAATCTACCTTTCCATCAAACATGGTCATCTAGGCACTAAACTTGGCATTGAGTAAGCACCAAACACATTAGGGGAGGTCTTGATACTTTCTCCAACTGGTTGGGCAAAATGGCAATGTGAAAGCAACTATTTAACATTATCCAAAAAAACTGACAGTCTCAAGTTGGTACATATAGATGGGTGAAATATAGAGTTCTTTCAAGAGATGGTACACAGGCAGTTATTTTTTTTAATAGACACCATCACAGTATACTACAAAGAATCAGGAAAACTGAATGTGAGGCTGGCTCCTTCACCAACTGGCTATGTAATCCAGGGCTTATCACTTCACTTCTCTGAGCTTTGCTTCCTTCAAGGTAAAAAGATATTATCTATTAGATGATCTCTAAAGCTGATTCCAGTACTGACATTCTAAGAGAATGCCTACAGTGTTAGGATATAAAGAAAAAGAAGCTGGCTTGCCATTGTATTCAAAATAGGTCTTGCGCTTGGGAAAAAATACATAATAGTTTGGGCGAGAGACAAGAAGCACATTAGCAGACTGTGCTGAACTCCCAGCTGACTTGAACTCCTAGATTCATTCCAAAGTTTCATTTAACTGTCTTCATTAGCTGTTCTTAGTACATCAAAGAAGTGTTTCCAAATCCTTACAATTAGCCATGTAAACAGAAGTACAATTTATCACTTCGCCATGCTCAGCAAACAAGGTTTCTGATACACTATCACATCCTGCTGAGGATAATATCCTGACTAAAACCATTAGGTTGGGCATGCAAATATTAAACAGGGTTTTGCACAGAGAAAGGTTTCAACACTTTAAGTGAATCAATCAATAAATTTCCTGAATGTTAATGAGACTTGACCCACTGATCAACGTTAGCAGACATTGCCCAGACATTTTCTGTTTTAGTTGAATGAGAGCCAAGATCTCACTCTTTGATAACCAAGTAATCAACCAAACAAATCTTTATTCAGTCCTAAGTAGTGCTGATATTATTGACTATGCCCAAATATTCAACTCAGGAAGTCTAAACAAGAATCTGTAACAAAAAAGGAGGCAATCATGAGTAATTAAAGAAAGTAAGGGTTCCTTCAATGCCAATCAGCTGATCAATGCTGAAAATACCTTTCATGGTTAGTTTTATTATCTTCTGCAGGTAGGGCACATATGAAACAATGTTAAAGAACATATGTCTTTGGGATTCTATTCTTTCAATTTGGAGCTCCAGAACAAGAGCCATATTTTCAACTGTTTAACAGTATAAAATATTATAGGTGCCTTTTATTTATTTATTTTTATTTTGTAATGTTTATTTATTTTTGAGAGAAAGAGACAGAGTGTCAGCAGGAGAGAGGCAGAGAGAGAGAGGGAGATGCAGAATCAGTAAAGAGATATTATCTATTAAGAGAGAAGGAGATGCAGAATCGGAAGCAGGCTCCAAGCTCTGAGCTGTTAGCACAGAGCGCGAAGCAGGATTCGAACTCAGAAGCTGTGACATCATGACTTCATCATGGCCTGAGCCACTCAGGCACCCCAGGTGCCTTTATTTAGACATACTACTGACTTGTTCACTAATGAAGTTAAATTGCTTTTAATAACATTTAATTACAAACACATCCAAAGAGTTAATGTACTTATAATGGCATGAGATATATATTACATGCTTTCGTGAAGATCGAGAGTGATAATGAACATGAAATAACTTTTTTAAACTGTGGAAGGTTATTCAAACAGAAGATATTTTATTTGTTTGTTTTTGATGTATAGGTATCATTTTCTAAATCCATACTGCAGTTAGCTTTGGTTCATTCAAACAAAAACCTCTGACACAGAACATGATTTATACAGTAGAAGTGACAGACTAATTTTGAGAGAAAACTTGCAACATTAAACATTTTGTCCTGCCTAACAATCTTTAGAGATGACTTGGATTAGCCTCCTCAAATTTACATAAACTCAGAGAAAAATGTTCTTCAAAGCAAAAAAGAACAGCCTTCTAGGCACAATACTTTTTGATAACTCCCCAACTGCCCCAACTTCTGTTGTCTGATTTTATCGCAAATTGCTTTGCTGATGTCAAAGAAGCATTTTAAATTAATATTTACACATTCCAGATGAACAAAAAGAGCAGTAGATGGCATATGGAAATGGCAACAGAAAAATCCAATGAGGATGGACAGGAAATTGTTGGAGGGATTGTGTGTAGTTTTCAAAATTTCCATCAAGATAATGGCAGAGTAGGATGATTATGTAGTGTCCTTTAGGCTCCGTGGAGCACTCAAATTGCACCGCCTTCTTAGGGAGCTAAAAATTTGATTAAAGAGTTGAGTCCATTCGACCTCCAAACCAACAAACATTTGCTAAGCCTGAAATAAGGCCAGGCTTTGTAATGTGTTTTACAGAAAAGAAAGTAATGATTCCTGCTTTCTTGGAGCTTCAAGCTTCATGATCAATCTGTCATAATTAATAAATCAGTTTGTGACTCATTATGGGAATAAAATCAATGGTTCCAAATTTTTAGCCTTAAAAAAATATATTTAGCACTGCCAAATTTAGTGTATAAAGTGAGTGATCAACAAGATGATTCTAATTGAGAGAAGACATAGCATTAAAAGAACAACCTATATTTTCTTATGTTCCTGATCAGCTTTCTCTGAAGGTGAGTGACAAGGAGAAGGTTCAGCATGGAATTACCTGAGGTGGCCGCTGTGAAGAATAGCATGTTTGCGTGTCTTAAATAGGTGTAGTCATTAAAAAATTTTTATTTTTCTTTTGATACATCCCTAATGGGTAAATATATTTAATATATGTAAGTCATTTATAGTGTATAATTATTATAATCATATTTTCACTCAAAGACCATATTACTTATTCAACTAGTTCTAAACAAGTTATTATGCTTCAAATGAATACCAAATAAGTGGTAAAATACAAAGCAAGGTTCAAACGTAGTTCCGCCATCTACTGGGCACATAATCTGTAACCCAAATATGGTACAGCTGGTTAGTCAGACATAAACCACAGCTAAAATACAGAAACTGATCACCACGTCCTTAACATTGGCTTACATCCAATATTCTCTAGGGGACTGACTAGAGATAACACTGCTTGAAATAAAATTTTACTTTTATTTTTACCCAGAATACACTTTTACTCTTCTATTCAACCAGATCATCACATAGAATCAAAGTTGTAGAGGATGCCAGACATCTTAATACCTTTAATTTTAAACATTAAAAAAATACACACATGGGGTTCCTGGGTGGCTGAGTCGGTTAAATATCTGGCTCTTGATTTCGGCTCAGGTCATGATCTCACAGTTGGCGAGTTTCAGCCCCATGTCGGGCTCCACACTGACAGTGCAAGCCCGCTTGGAATTCTCTCTCTCCCTGTCTCTCTGCCCCTTCCCTGCTCTCTCTCTCTCTCTCTCTCTCTCACACACACACACACACACACACAATAAATAAACTTAAAAAAATGCACACTTCTACAAACAGAATCAGAAAACAACAACTGTGAGCATTTGCTCAGCACTTCTTAAGGCTAGGCATGATTCTCATTGCTTTAACTTATATGATTTTTATTTATGATTTTATATTCATCTTAACCTACAAGGGAGGTGCCATTATAATTCACATTTTACAAATGAGAGAAGAAGCCATAGAGTGATGAAATAACTTGCTGTAAGTCATATAATGAGCTAGGTAGTAGACATGGGCTTTGAACAGATTTTCTGCAGCCAAATTAACTTGCTTTTGTGCTGACCATGGCATAAAGCTCCTCTGGCCATCTCTGTGCACATGCTTGTACTTCTCATCAACGTCACAGACTAGAAAGTTGTCCATTTATGTGTGTGTGTGTGTGTGTGTGTGTGCGCACGCGCTTGTCTTTTCAGGCCTGCATTTAATCCATTACCTGCACTTGAATCTACTTGAACTTTCACCATGGCATCCATATACAACTGCCAAATTACATTTTCAGTACGTGCCCTTGTCACAGCCTCAAGTTGAGTCAACCATACAATGACAAGTCACCTGTTATTGTGCAGTAGGTGCTATCGCATCACAGTTCTAATGCAGATGGTAAATTTGGGATTTGGGGTCAGAATTCTTTATTGTTTATGATAAGGAATGAAATCAATTGCTTAATAATAGTGCTTTGACTCTAACATTGGTCTTTCCGGATTTGGGAGCAATCTGATGAATAATTATCTAGAAAAAAAAATTTTTAATGTTTATTTACTTTTGAGAGAGAGAGAGAGAGACAGAGCATGAGCAGGGGAGGGGGAAGGAGAGAGGGAGACACAGAATCCGAAGCAGGCTCCAGGCTCTGAGCTGTCAGCACAGAGCCCGATGCGGAGCTCGAACTCACAGTCCACAAGATCATGACCTGAGCCAAAGTCAGAGGCTTAACTGACTGAGCCACCCAGGCGCCCCTCTAGAAATTTTAAAGAAAATTAAAAAAAATAACTTGCAACTACTTCTAATCTTTGTGATTCAAGATTTTTTTTAAAGAAAGAATTACATGATAATAAAAGTTATGACACTACCAAAAAAAATGTGGATGTTAAAACTGATACAATATTGTAACATCTATATAAAACTACCTCTTAAGTTGTGTTTATTTAAAACAATCCATTGTGTTCTGTATTTGGCCTAATAAAAAGTAAATATTAAAAAAAAAGTAAATATTGGGGCACCTGTATGGCTCATTCGGTTGGGCGTCTGACTTTGGCTCAGGTCATGATCTCACAGCCCGTGAGTTCGAGCCCTGCATCAGGCTCTGTGCTGACAGCTCAGAGCCTGGAGCCTGCTGTGGATCCTGTGTCTCCCTCTCTCTCTGCTCTTCCCCTGCTCATGCTCTGTCTCTCTCTGTCTCAAAAATAAATTAAAAAAAAAACATTAAAAACTTTTTAAATTAAATATTAAAAAAATATTGAGCAATACTATTGTGATAATCTCTTTCTATTCACTACCTAATTTCATTTTCGAAATAATCACATTAATCCCATGTTATAAAAGAAAAAAAATACAACAACCCTAATGCTTAGGCAGGGTGAGTTATTCAAACACCCACAGTATTTAAATACAGAGTTCAAAGCACTTAGCCCTTGGAATAAATCTCTAACAATAAAATACTACTTGATTTGTTTTATGTGTTGGCATATGACATGAGATTTCACTTTTACAGGTTATTCTAGGAAAACTTTGATATTAAAATTTAGGTATCAAGATGTCTAGAGTTGAATATCAGTTACCTCTTTTGTAAGCAAAAAACTGAAGCTAGAGAGTTATAGTGATGTGTCAGGTCACCCAGCTACGTGGTGTAGAATCAGGACCAGAATTGAGGTTCCCAAATATTTATGGTAGCACCTTGCTCTCTGCACAATAGCCTATTTTTGTATAGACTGCACAGTCTATTGGAATGTGTGAACCCAGAGTTTTTTCCTTTTGTAATTCAGTCATAAGGTAATGGCTGGGTTCTATCACCTATCAGACAATGTAGTGTCCTAGACTTTGCATAAGAGTCATGGTTTTCCAACCACAAGCTACTCTTCAGCTGAACCTTTTGAGAGATTAAGAAGGCTAGTTTCGTTCTGCTGCTACAGAACAGTAATTTGAAATTGAAACCAAACTTCAAATTTGCCAAACCTCAGATGATTCTGGGAATTCTTTCAAAAACAAAACCAGCAAAGAAAATGCCTGTTTTATTCTTCACCATTGAGACTTTCACCAGATAAAGCAAGACACTGAATTTCTGTAACACTCAGAAGAGCATCCCATTACTACTGCATAAATTAAGAGCTCGGTAATCTTTTTTTCCTCTCCCTCTGAAACTATCACAAACTATCCCTATCTATTTAAGGACTGTATATAACCAGAATAAGAAAATATTTTGGGAGTCATTACCACTGTGGGAGTCATTACCATTCAAGGTCTTTTAGTATGACCAAGATGAGCATCCAGGTCAAAAAAGAAAAAAAAAAAAAAAAAAAAGAAAGTTAAAAAACCCACTGGTACATCAGTTATTGCCTAAGATGCCATTATACAATGAAGAAAGATTTTGAAGTACACACTTAAATTTCTGTCATAGATTGAGACCTTTCTATATGTTTGTATGAAAGCGTGATTGCTGCATGCCCAAAATATGTGTCAACTCACAGTTCATATCTTTTGCTTCACTTTATTATTTGTTAATTTTAAAAGGCCAGCAAGGAGAACATATATTTCATATTTTCATAAAATCCCTCCGAGGCTGCAAGGCAAGGGATCGACAAGGCATGCGCGCAGCACACAGGAAAGATTACATCAAGAGAGCTTACTTCCTGTCACCCCAAAGAACAGATGCAACCAAGGGAAAAAGCCTTCTCTTCAAAAGGTGCAAGGCAACTGTTTTCCTAATTGCTCTTATTCTTGTTGTTGTGTCAGGGTGGGGTGCATAGGTTTGTTTGTGCATTTTTTAAACCAAAGGAAAGATTTTTGAGTGTAACATTTACCACTGGGTTTTGTTGTTGTGTTTTTGTTTTGTTTTGTTTTGCACACGATTTATGCTTTTAGAGAGGCTCGTTTTCAGAAGAAATCTGAATGAGGACACAGTGTGTAGAAAGACATTCCAATGAACTGGTTAGGCAAGTAGTTGTTTGGAAGGAACATTGCCTCCGGGCTCAGGAGGCAGATGGAGGCAGCACATTGGAGAAGGAATGGGGGAGTAGCAGGATTTAGTCCCTTCTCTCTCCAGCTCCAGACAGTGTTCATATTCATGACTAATCTTCAGGAGTACAATCCCTCACCGCCCACCTAGCCTCCATGAAAAGCACCGAATGGGAAGTACTCATTTTCTCAAATATGAAAATGTTGCTTTTGTATACTGATTTTTGCAAGTCTCCCATCCCCCTTGCCCTGGAGAAAAGAAGGAAAAGAAAGTCACCAACTCTTTAGATTCCCCGCCACATAGTTATTATTTAGAACAGGTTTTGTCATGTGTTTCCAACAGGGCACATTGGTTTATATATCTTTTCACTAATGGTTCTGGAAAATGTGTATGCGCGTGCTGTGGTCCTATCAAAGCCACGCTAAGATACAAAAGAAGTCGCAGCAAGACTGAATTCAGAAGCAAGGATTGGCAGTTTGTCTGTTACTAAGGATGAAGGGACTGAGTTATCAACCAGTCCAATTCCCTGCTTTTACACATAAGAGAAATAAGGCTCAGAGGGGGAAGTTGTCTGTCCTTCAACAAAAAGCCAATTAGTGACAGCAGCATGAGGACTAGGAGCCCAGACTTCTGACTCCCAGGCCAGTGGTTTCTCCCTAAACCTCCCAGCTGCTAAAGTTTGAGTACTTTTCACAATGGAAGAGATAGTGGGGTGCCTGGGAGGCTCAGTCGGTTAAAGCTTCTGACTCTTGATTTCAGCTTGGGTCATGATCTCATGTTGGTGGGATTGAGCCCCTGTTTTGGGCTCTGCACTGACAGCATGGAGCCTGCTTGATATTCTCTCTCTTTCTCTCTCTTTGCCCCTCCCCTGCTCACACACGTGTTCTCTCTCTCTCTCTCTCTCTCTCTCTCTCTCTCTCAAAATAAACAAACATGAAAAAAAATTAATGGAAGAGATAGTAAATTTATAAGGTTCACATATGAAATACTAATTTTGGGGCTCCTGGGTGGCTCAGTTGGTTAAGCAACCGACTTTGGCTCAGGCCATGATCTCACTGTTGGTGAGTTCAAGCCTCGCATCAGGCTCTGAGCTTCAGCCTCTGGGCTGACAGCTCAGAGCCTGGAGTCTGCTTTGGATTCTGCATCCCTGTCTCTCTGCCCGCACCGCCCCCCCCCACCCCAGCTCACACTCTGTTGCTCTCTCTCTTTCAAAAATAAATAAGCTTTCAAAAATAAATAAGCTTTCAAAAATAAATGAAAAATTTAAGAAATAAAACCCTAATTTTTCTTCCTATGCCAAAGGACCTCCAAAGAACCTAGTTTTACCTGTGATGTGTTGATTCTGGAATCTCAAGAAAAAGAGACACATTGGTTTCCCATTATCAATGATTCACAAAATAGATTGTTTTCCTTCTCCATATTGTTTTTAGTTTTCTTTCTATGTGATCAATTTCAAGTAGCTGAACAGTTTCTTTTTCAAAACCAACTATTTCTGGAAGGCACTTAAAATACCTTGGTTAAATGGGAAGTGGACTATATCCATTTAATTCACTAGCAGAGATGGTTTGTGCTGATTCCCTTTGTCCAGGGCAGCCAACATCACTAAATCCATAATGGTCCATTGAAGTTCATATTATAGAAAAATCATCTTGACACCCAACCCAGACATCCAAAAGAGAGGAATATTTTTAAAAGCCATATTTTATAAGGCTGTCTAACTTCTAATTTAAATAAGAGCAGGTAGTAACAGCTATTTGAATGAAACATACTCAATTCCAAGACAAATAACATGGGCTTTATGTGTAATTTACTTTCTGATTCACTTTCCTGTACCATGAAGGTACAAAACTGAGATGACAAAATACCCACTCTCTTACTATCTCTTACAGAGGGTGTGATGAGAAAAGCTTTGAATAATATCATTAAGAGCTCTTCAGCTTTCTTGGGAGGATGATAAGTAGATACAATGAAGAACTGTGGTTTTTTTAATGTATAGATGAATGATATGTCTCTCCTAAACACAAAGAATAATTTTGATAGACGAAAGAGAACAAAATGAAGCTCACATCACTGCTGACAATATTTTTTTGATAGGCACCCCGACTCAGCTCACCTATCTGCACAAATGAAGTGAGAGGCTGCACAACGACTGCACAAACTAAATTGGTAAGTCTGTCTGTCTCTGTCTCTGTCTTTCTAACACGCACATACACAAACACACAGACACATTTAGGTTTTACCTTTTACCAGATGAAGACTCCCATAACCCTCCTAATCATAAATAATTAATCCAGCTACTGGTTTCATCTGCTTTTTTTTTTTTTTTTAAAAGTCTCTATTCTAGCATTTTATCAACATGTTTCTTGTTTTTTAGTTAGTAGCATAGTCACCTTTATCCTTCATGAGGTTGTAAAGTAAAGGGACTCGTTTTCATCTCTGTTCCTACTTTAGGAGCTGGCACTTAGTATGTCCTGAATAAATGCTAGGGAAGAAAATGTAGACAAGACATATTCCTGTAGAGAGACTCAGTCTTAATCCTTACACACCTACTTACCTTGACAATAAGAAAAGAGTTTGGGGTCAGATGCATGGCAGGCACCTCCACATCTCTAGCCGCCATCTTCTAGTTACCCCTATTCTTTATGCTATAACTGGTTCAGCAAGACCATCAGGTTAGAATGCATCACTGTCTTTCTTGAACTGACCCCAATGCAACTATATCGTCTATTTCCTTACTCCTTTTCTTGCCTGTTGGGTTCAAGCCAAACCAAAATGGCCTTCCCCCCATTACACAGTTTACCACTTAACTCAAAGGGTTAACTCAAGGGGTCTTGAGCTAACAGCTCACATATAGGTTCAGGGAACTTAAAAATAATCATTTGTGTTACTCTAGGTAAAGGCTAATATTCTCCAGTTCTTACATATCGCCATCATTTGCTGTTCTCTTACATCGATGCTTCACACATTTAAACCTGTTCCCTAACTTAGTTCTCACAGCCTGAAATGATTTCTCTTTCTTCTCTTTCACCCGGCCCATATATTTTCTGAGCTTTCAAATAGAAATGAATATGAGAATCCCTGCTGAATTTTATCTATATTCTCCTCTGGTGCTTACCAGTTTCTATCTTGATAAGAGTTGTTTGTATGTATCTCCTGTTTGGTAACAAATTATGAAGTCCTTGGGAGTAGAAAATGCTTTGTTTATTCATCAAATCCTCAGAATGTCTCAAGTATAGAAAGCAGCAAATGTTAGCTAAGTGCAGGACCACCGAGCTGCTTAGTGCCTAACAGTTATCATTCTTATAGAGTCTGATATGAATACTGTCGCCAAAGTTATAATGCCCAGAAGTCATAACCAATGACTAAACTCTGGTCCATTGTTCAGTATGGGTACCCATTTATTTTCTCATCTATTTATCTCTCAATAGGTAAGAAACAAATATTTTATTTGATATGATTATCGATTGATTGATATTTTGAGAGAGAGAGAGAAGGTGTGCCTGCACATGTGAGTGGGAGAGGGTTCCCATCAACACAGAGCCCAATGCAGGGCTCCAAACCAAGAAGTCTGAGATCATGAACTGAGGTGAAATCAAGAGTCAGATACTTAATCGACTGAGCCACCCAGGTGCCCCAGGTGTGATCATTTAGATCATTTATAACCTAGTTCATTAACTTCATAATTGTCTCCCCTAATGATTTTAAGTTATAGATAGTGATAGACTAAGCTCTTTTAGTTAAACTTTGCACCCTTAGCAGAGTATCTTTAACTTAGTAAATAATCAGCAAATTCTTGTTGAATTGACAAGAATACAAGCTTTAAACTATAGTCTTTTTGCCAGGGAAAAGATTCTTATAAACCCACAGTTTTAGAAAACCACGTATGATGGGGTGCCTGGGTGGCTCAGTCAGTTAAGCCTCTGACTTCAGCTCAGGTCATGATCTTGCACTCTGTGAGTTCAAGCCGCACATTGGGCTTTGTGCTGACAGCTCAGAGCCTGGAGCCTGCTTTGGATTCTCTGTCTCCCTCTCTCATTGCCCCTCTGCCTCTCATGCGCGCTCTCTCTCTCTCTCTCTCTCTCTCAAAAATAAATAAACATTAAAAATTTTTAAGAAAACCACATATGAGAATTTGTTTAACAACATCTTACTGATGAAGACACATGAAGCCAACCACTTAATATGTTTAATTTCTTTTTCTAAACTATGATATTCTACATTTTTATTTTCTTAATGGCATAACCCAGCAGAACTTTCCACATGTTTTAAGATGAATGACAGCTAAAACTGTCTATTTTAAAGTAGAGACTGGCCTAGAAGTTCCTTCTTTGTCATTATGGTTCTGTACCCTTGGGCAAGTCACTGTCCACTCAGAGCCGAAGTTCCTCCGCCTATAAAAATACGGATGTTAAATATTGGATTGCACCATATTTCTCCAACATCAGAATCACCTGGAGGGCTTTATTGAAAGATTGTTGCCCTCCCTCTCCTAGTTTCTGTTTCAGCAGATCTGGAGTGGAACTCAAAATATTTTCATTCTTTACAGTTCTTGATGCTGCTGGCCAGAGACCACATCTTGAGATCTAGGAGTCCATGCAGCTCTGATTTTAATATCATACTAAGATTCAAAACAAGGGATATCAGGGTATCCAATTCCAAAGCTTGTGCTCTAGAGCAGAGAACATTTTACTATGTTAAGATTACTGAATGAAATGCAAATAACTAATATAAAATGATAGTAATTAAAGTGAAAATGTTTTTTGTAAGTTCTATAAAACCTGAATGGACACCAGAGTAGATCAGCTTAATTTTTTTTTATGTTTATTTCTTTTTGAGAGACAGAGAGAGACAGAGGGCAAGTGAGGGAGGGGCAGAGAGAGGGACACATAGAATCTGAAGCAGGCTCCAGCCTGCTGAGCTATCAGCACAGAGCCCAATGCAGGGCTTGAACCCATGAACCCCGACATCATGAGCTGAGCCAAAGTTGGATGCTTAACCGACTGAGCCACCCACGTGTCCCCAGAGTATATCAGCTTTGAAAAGAAATCTACTTCAAAATTTGATTTAATTTGAAGAAAACTCTATCTAGTTTCAAATGAAAAAAAAAAGGGGGGGCTAAACGGAGATTACAGCATGCTAGTATATCTTCAAATACTACTTTCTTTTTTTTTTGAAATACAAAAATACAAATCCATACCAATTTCACCTTTTCCTACAGCAGTAATTACTCTATGTGGGATTGAAAATTTCCTGTTTCCAGATTTATCATATTCTAAAGAGGAACAGCAATGAGCAATCACCACTGAGAACTGGCCACACACAAAATATTGTGTTAATTGCTTTACACATCCCATCTCCATTCTCTAAACAGTTTTTCTCTGGTGGGTCATCAATACCATCATCCTCATTTCACAAGTGGGTGAACTGAAGCTCAGAAACACACCAGAATTTAGCTAAGGTCCTCCAAGTAGTGGATGAGAGATTGGGATTCAAATGCAGGCAGCAATCTCCCTCCAGCTTGAACTCACTACCACTAACTATCTTTAATAGTAGATGGAAAGGCAGGTCTACAAATCCAGAAAGTTAGGTTTAGTCCAGGGTCAACCATAAACCCTAGTGGAAACACTGGAGAAGTTCAGCCTCATCAACTTGGATCCTAGTTTTCCTGTCTATTAAAGGAAAGCTGGAGTAGAACTATGTATCGTGTCTATAGCTCCTGAGTCTAATATTCTAGAATTTTCCAGGTTTTGTAGATTAAAACTATATTAAATGAACTGGTCACTGAAGGAAAGAACAGGTGACTTACAGCATATTACTTCAGACAAATCATTTTTTCTCTAAGCCAGCATGCTAGGATTTCAACCTCGTCAGTTTTTAAGAGAATGCAAGGTCAGAATCAGCTCCTGTGTTTCTGCTGAAATCCTTTTCTGTTTATCTGCCCTCTTCAACTTTGTCATTGTGAATGCATATACACTAAGCACAGTGTCTTAAGTAACATTGCTGAGGTTACACCAAAGACAGGTGTTAGGGGAACTATTTCCCTGGGGCTATCATTTCCAACTCTCCCTCCTCAAAAACAGAGGGAGGGGATAGAAGGAAAAAGGGTTTCTTTTCAGATTAAACACAGCGACTGCAAACACCTTCCCCTAGGCAATAAATTCTCTGCCATGCGTGCTGCAGTTTACCCAAACACCAAATCAAAAAGCAAACAGCCCCTTTTGTAAGGGAGGAGCTGTCACCTGTCAACTGATGTTTGTGAATTTCTAGAGAAGAAAAAAGACAGAAAGAAAGAAAATCCTTTCCCTTATTTTATTAAGCAGACTGTTTGTTCAAGGTTTGAAATGCATACTTGTGTTTAGGGTAAAAGTCCTTGGCCTGGCAATCCTGAACAAAGTGGTCCCTTCTGATTGGTTACAGTGCACAAAGAACAGAACAGGACAACAGTCTGCTCTTCTGGGGACCCCTGAACTCCGTCTAATCAGAGTGGATATCGGGCCATCTCATAAGCAACATTAAGGGACTACAAACCCATCTTCCAAAAACTGGAGGGTTTTTTCTATGTGGAATATATTTTGTCTGTTTCACTTGTTTTTATAGAACTAATAAAAGCTTATTTGGTACAAATTATGATTGAATGATTATTTTAATGGCAGCAGCCAAGGAATGAGAGCAGTAAAGATACTAAAACAAGGGTTAAGAAGCGCTGCATGGAAAAGGAGAAAATGTTATGTACATTCCCATGTTCAGGGCTAGCCCTAGGGGGATAGCTTGCAAATATACTGGGTACCTTTCTTTCATAGCCTTTCTTCATACTGTCTGCATCCCAATGAAGCCTGTCCACCCCACTCATCAGCGCTCCATTCTCCAAGGTGTCCTACTCATCTCTAGTCACAACTACCATCCCTTCCACCGATTACAGTCAAAGGTTGTTTAAACACGGACTATTTCACCTCAATGTGCAAACGGCCAGAATCCCCTTTAGTCACCTAGAAGCATTCACATTTTTTTAAAAGTAGTCTTTCATGCCCAGTGTGGAGCCCAATGTGGGGCTTGAACTCACAACCCTGAGATCAAGACCTGAGCTGAGATCAAGAGTCAGACGCTTAACCGACTGAGCCACCTAGGTGCCCCAAAGAACCGCACTTTTTTTGGAAAGAGATTGTATAACCAAAATTGATTTCAAGTTTATAGACACTTTTGCACAGTTGTAGGAGTATAAATCAAAAACAAACTCATGAAAATAAATTTGGTATTATTAACACTGGTGTTAATACAGTTTTATTCTAAGCATCTAGCACAAGAAAACATTTTATAAATAAATATTCTTAAAAATCTATGAGTAAAGAACAGTTAAATAGATCATTGTAGATTTATGTAATGACATATAAGACAACAATTAAAGCTCTTTTGAAGCTTAGTAAATAAGAGAAATAGGTTCACTTCTGAATGCGAAAAAAGTAGACTGGAAAATTTATATATGACGTGATCCAAAAACATCTTAAAAAATCTATTTCTGGGGCGCCTGGGTGGCGCAGTCGGTTAAGCGTCCGACTTCAGCCAGGTCACGATCTCGCGGTCCGTGAGTTCGAGCCCCGCGTCAGGCTCTGGGCTGATGGCTCGGAGCCTGGAGCCTGTTTCCGATTCTGTGTCTCCCTCTCTCTCTGCCCCTCCCCCGTTCATGCTCTGTCTCTCTCTGTCCCAAAAATAAATAAAAAATTAAAAAAAAAAATAAATAAAAAAAAATCTATTTCTTCAAGGAAGAAAACTGGAAAAAAGACTAAAATTTTATAATTGTTATCATGAAGCTGAGATTATATATGCTTTTGATATTTACTTCTAAAATTCTTTTTTTATGATTTTATAATCAGAGCAATTCATTAATTTGCATTTTATTATAAAAAGTAATATATATTCACCTATCTCAGAGTTCTTATGAAAAACAGCACAGACAAGTGATAACAAAAATGATTTCTAAATGACTATAATTTTATATGTCAGGAACTTTGAATGAAAGCAAATCAGACAATGAAATAAACATTGTAATTCTCTGAGGCCAATGATAGGTATTATTGTCTATCCATAAAAACGAAGGAAAGGTTCACAGAGATTATCAAGTTAACATGACAAAAATTGGTAAAGACAGAATTCCAATCACAGTGTATCTGACTAAAACTCTCATGTCATAATTCTGAAGTAATAAACTGTATAGCCCCGTTAAGTATAATGTAGTCATCAAAGTAAAAAAAACCAAAAAACAAAAACAAAAAACCCTTAAACAAGTCTGCCTACACTGAACTGTAGTGTTTTTCTAGAAGACCTGACCAGAGGAAGTAGAAATGGGAGAGAAGTGGGACACCTGGAAAGGAACAAGGGAATGCATAGGAGAAACAAAGAGGGTAACAGTGGAGATGTGAAGGTGGTTCTAGAAGCCTGAAGGAGACCTGGTAGGAAGGAAAGGGAAGGAAAATAGGGATGCCTTCTTTCAAGTGAGCTCTTGATATAGGCATCAGACTTGGGGTTGGCAGACATTATTCATGTCAGGTGTCTGGGAGACCAACATTTATAGAAAATAATTCCTGTTTATATGACATAGCAATAATCATACCCTTTCCACCTCTTGAGCCAGGAGGAGGCATGTAGGATAGGAAATTAAGAATTTTTGAGTGACTCATGCAGCAAGGTTGTTAACCAGCCCCTTGTAGCCTGACTAGAGCGACCTAATGAAAAATACTTTGTTCACAGAGTATGTTCGTTATAATATATATATATGTATGTATGTATATATATATATTTGTATAATATATATACATACATATATGTATGTTATACATATATAAAATGTATATATACATATATTATACATATATACAAATATATAATATATAATATTTTTATTACAAATATGTAATATTATTTGTATATATGTGTAATATATATGTATACATATATTTATATATATGTATACATATATATGTACACAAATATATATATTTGTATATATGTATAATATATATATGTATATTTAAAGAATGAAATTTTGCAAATGAGGACAAAAGATTAGCATATGAAAACAATCTTGATACAATTCTATAATGTTAGAAAATACCTATAGGTGTGATTCTGAGAGGGAGAAAAGGTTGAGGGAGGTATAGAGGGACCGTTTTTAAACTTATATTCAATAAAAATTCAGCAAATTAGAGCTCTGACATGATTTATAGTCCTGCTTGGAAAATATAAGTACATATTTTTCTTTGAAAAAAAATTCTGATGAACAAAATTGTACATAGAATTCCCTATTATTCCTGATATTATTCAGTCAGAATTGTAACTTTAGTATGAAGGAAGAATAACATCAACGGTAAATACCTGGTTCAATAAAATAGACTTATTCTCTTGAGTTCTTTAAAAATACATTTGACAGTTATAAGTAAAACTTATAACATTGTCTGATAGAGTGTTCAATGTACATAGATGTATTTTACATATATTTTATATATATTTTATATATACATTTTATATATGTCATATTATATATGACAACATCATGGGGGAGGGTTATGAAACCAATATGTGGTAAGTTTTCTACATTCCATTTGAAGTGGTAAAATATTGATTCTCAATAGACTGTAAAAAATTATGACTATAGTCCCTAGAGAAACAATTTGAGAATATGCAAAGAAATATGGCCAAAACCAAGATAGAACAGTTAAAAGAAAATACTAAAAATAGGTCAAATGATCTAAATAGTGGTAGAAAAAAGGGAGACAAAAGAGCAATGGAGAAAAAAACCAAACAAACAAAACATAAATGGTGTATATGTATACATATATTATATATAATATATGTATACATATATGTAATATTTGTATATATGTAATATTATATACAATGAAAAAATATATATATACATATATATATATGTATATATATATATAATGAAACTGTTATCAATATGCCAATTAATAGAGATTGCCAGAATGGATAAAAAGTGACCCAGCTATATGTTTTGTAGAAGAAACTCACACAAATATGAACCAAAAACAGACAGACTTGAAAGGAGCAAAAGACAAATCCATAATTGGAGTTGAAGACTTCAGTATTCATCTGTCAGTAATCAATAGAACTATGAAACTAAAATAAACAAGGATAGAGAAAAACTGTATAATACCACAAACCAACAGAACCTAATTGACATTTATAGATCAGCGTACGCCCACAGAATATTCACCAAGATAAACCATATCTTGACTCATGAAACAAACCTTAACAAATTTCAAAAATTTGCAATCATACAAAGTATGTTTTCTGATCATAATGGAATTAAACCAGAAGTCAGTAAGGGACAGGTAACAGGAAATGCCCAAATACTTGGAAATTAAACAGACTTATAAATACACATAGGTCAAAGACAGAGTCTCAAGGGCAAACAGAAAATGCTTTAAACTGAGCAATATAAAAATACAACATATCAACATTTAGTGGATGCCACCAAAGCAGTGTCTCATGGGAAATTTATAAACATAAATACTAACATTAGAACACAAGAAAGATCTCAACTCAGTAATATAAACTTCTAATTTAAGAAACCTGAAAAAAAGACGAGCAAAATAAACCCAATGAAGCAGAAGAAAATGAGACCAGAAATAATAAAGTTGAAAACAGAAAGACAATAGAGAAAAACAGGGAAACCAAAAAGCTGAGCTGGTTTCTCAAAATATCAATACTATTCATAAATTTTTAGCGAGACTGATGGAGAAAAAGAGGACACAAGTTACCAATGTCAGAAATGAACAGGAGGATATTACAGATCCCATAGGTATTAAAAGGGTAGTAAGGAAATACTCCAAACAATTCTGTACAAAAAAAAAAATCAAAACTTTGATGCAATTAACCAATTCCTTACAAACCACTATTTATGAAAACTTACCCAAGATAAAACAAATCATCTCATTAGGTCTGTAACAATTAATGAAACTACCTAACGAGCTTTCCAAAAAAGAAATATCCATGCCCAGATGGTTTTATTAGTACATTCTTCCAAACGTTTCATAAGAAATTATATCAATTTTACTTAATCTTTCCCAGATATACAGATACCTCATACAAAGCACAAACACAGAAATCATACTGAGGTTCACATGAATAAAACTGGCAAGATGAAAATGACCATGCATCATAATTATTAATACCATCTCTCAACGGTGGGCTTAACCCTCATTTGCTTTAAACTGTAGTTTCTTTCCTATCTATCAGAGCCCAAAACATTAAAATTCTACAAAAGTCTACAAAATTCTATCTAGTCTTATCATTTTAGATATTATAAACAATGTCACAATGAAGCCTTCATTTCTGTATAGGTGTGTGTGTTTGTGTGCATGTCTGTGTGTGTATGTATGTATGTCAGCATATATATTTGTGTATATACTTATTTATATATTTTAAATTGCTTTGTGAAAGAAATTCCTAGAAGTAGCCTTAAAGAATGAGTGTAAATACCTTTAAAATTTAATAAATTAGAATAGGCATATTGTTCTCCAAATACATCAATTTATACTCTTGTCCAAAGTGAAAAGTTTGTCTGTTTCCCAGTATCATCAGCACTGGATATTACCAATCATTTAAATCTTTGCTGACCAGGTAGAAGACAATTTATGATGAACAGTGAATCTCATTCTTTGACTTCACAATTTTTTTATTAGAGAAGTTGAATATTTAATGTCAGTTAAACATATGTGAAGTACTTATACTCTTTGCCAAAGAGCAGGGATTTTATCTTTCTCTTATTTTAGTCTCTTTTAAATTTTTATTTTATTTTATTTTATTTTATTTTATTTTATTTTATTTTATTTTATTTTATTTTATTTTATTTTATTTTATTTTATTTTAGAGAGCGTGTGCATACATGAAAGAGAGAACACAGAACGGGCAGAGAGAGGAGGAGAGAGAGAATCCTCAGCAGGCTCCACACTATCAGCACCGAGCCAAATGCAAGGCTTGAACTCATGATCCGTGAGATCATGACCCGAGCCAAAGTCGAGCCCTTAACTGACCGAGCCACTCCAGTGCCCCTCTTTCTCGTAGTTTTAAATATTTAGGTTGTTAGGGCTATTAAACCTTTGCCATGTGTTATAAAATTTTAAATGTATATTTTGTCCTTTTTTCTATAGAAATTTCTCCTTAGCTAAATGTTTAAGCCTCATCATTTAAAACTTCTAAGCTTTACAGTATAGTATTTTTAATAAGTTGTTTTCATAACAAAAACTTGGGCCTCTTTTCCTTTCCCTGTTTTGGTCAATTTGACTCATAGTTCAAGGCTTAAATAAAAATCTCTGTAACACATTGCCTTCTCTGTAACACACTGCCAGTCCTTCTCAGGCACAATAAATCATTCCTTTTATGTGTGTCTTCAAAAAGTATATACATATGAATACTTTTCCTAAGTAACTTTATACACATTGGCTCATTTGCTACATTAGGGTGTTCTCAAAGCTAGAGACCATGATTTCTTCATCTGTATCACAAAGAACATAGCACACAGTAAGTACCAAGGAAATGTCTGTTGCTAGATCTAGTGTATATATACTTGAAATCTTACAGGAATCATGGGCCATTTAAGATGTAGGGCAGTATGCTGTGGTCTACGCCTTTCCAAATACAAGCACACTATCTGCTCTTTTGAAATGCAGAGGTGATGAGCTAAAGACTCTTCATGTATATCTGGGATGCTACAATAAGAATTTATAAAAATGGATGGTTTTAGATAATTACCACTCAAATTGCAAGGGAAAAACCCAGTTCAATTATATATGGCTTCTTCTAAAGCACAAAGAGTCAACAAATGCACAAATAAAAGTTATGTAGTTTCCATGAATCATTCCAGGAGAACATTTAAATATTGATGCCATTATCTACCCATTGAAGACATGACAGGCATACTGTGACAGTTTGTAAATAAGGCAAGGCTGAGATGTGAAGTAATATATACTGGACATTAGAATCAGAAGCCAACAGGATCTTGGAAACATAGGCTAAATTATTTTAAAAAATTGAGAAATCTCATTCATCTTCATTTGCTAATTCAATGTAGTTCAGTCTTCAGTGACATTAAAATCATTCTAATGAAGAAGGCACATATACTCTCTGCAATTCAGACTTCTTTGCTAATAATCAGAGCAACACATTAAGATTCCGTTTCTTGACTAATTATCAAGGTGAAGGTTATATCAAAAGTCATTAAAGATGGATGCCATTCTCGATTTCACGATTTCTGTCCTTAATAATCGGACATGTTGTTTCATGTCCACAGATTCATATTTCTTGCACAGTGAGAACATCTAGGCTGAGATCCAAAATTTAAAAAAAAGCTATTACATGGAAAACGAAAGTAACTTATATGTAGCGTTTTGGAACTATTTAGCTATTAACCTATACATAAGTCAAGCAAAAATATACTATGAAGTAATAGAAGGAAAGAACCTCACACTAGTTGCAGCAGCTTCTTGTTTGAAGGATGATGTCATTTCAAAAATTTGTGATTTAGAATTATAACAGGACCATATGGATCAATGTTAAGTTGAATGCTCTCGGTTTCAATCAGGTCAGTCCTCCCAGGAGCGTTATTAAAAGTCAATTTCAAAGAATCAATATAAAGTGTATATATATATATATATATATATATATATATATATATATATATATATGAATAACTGATGCTCGGGAAATAATGTTGAACACAAATGGATAATTCTTTTAAATATCAGTACTTCTTAAATAACAATATCCCTCAACCCATGAAGCAGTGTATTCTTAGGTAGATACTTATCAGGAGAGCAATGGCATCTGTGTAATTTCTTGGCTTTCTCCCCTTCATTCTTCCCATTTTCTTTTAAAAAAATTTTTTTTAATATTTATTTTTGAGAGAGACAGAGACAGAGCGTGAGTGGGGGAGGGGAAGAGAGAGAGGGAGACACAGAATCTGAAGCAGGCTCCAGGCTCTGAGCTGTCAGTACAGAGCCCAGTGCGGGGCTCAAACTCATGGACTGTGAGATCATGACCTGAGCTGAAGTCGGACACCCAACCGACTGAGTCACCCAAGTGCCCCGATTCTTTCCATTTTCTAACATCCTGTATAGCTTCCATGTCTCTTACTCAGGTAGTGTACTAGGATTTCTCTAAAGTTTCCTTAGCTGATTTGTAAAAGCATCACAATGGACTTTAAATGACTGAAGTTTTGCTCGAATAGCAAATCTGGATACTTTCCAGCAGAAGCAAAAAAAAACAGTGCAAGTAAAAAATAAATTACCTAAAAAGCATAATGCTTTTGGCACTGACAGACCATAGTCAAAAGGGAAGGAATACAAGAGGCAGATGGGACTGGAAGCATTGCTGATGTGAATGCTCAAGAAGAGAATAACCCCCTGGCTGGAGATATTCTAGAACTGCACTACCCAATATATTACCAACTAGCCACAGGTGGTCATTCAAATTTAAATTAAATAAAGTTAAAATTAAGCTTCTCAGTTGTACCAACCACATATCAAATGCCCAAAGGATACATGTGGCTGGTGACTACTGCATTGAACAATACAGAATATAGAACAGTTACATCATTGAAAGAAACTTCTTTTGGACAGGGCTGCTTGAAAAAGAACTTTTGGACTTTATAGATAACTTCTAAATCTCATTTCTTATGACTTCAAAATTTCCTGAGGGTCTATTATGAGACATATATTGAAACAAATACTGAGCATGACAAAATATGGCCCCTGTCCCCTTGAGAGACAGAGAAATAAACAATGATAATATTTTATAATATGTAATAGGACTAAAAATATACCTCAGTTGCCTCAGAGGAATGGTCTCTGCTATATGGTGAAGAATGGTGATATAGAAATTTTCCCAGAGAAGATAGAATACACGGTTGTTGAGGGGTAGATAGGAATTGGGTAGAGGGGGAAAAAATCAACCTCCCACCCCCCCAATAAAAAACCCAAGATGTTCCTAAGGACAAAATTTTTAATAATATAATGAAGTAAACAGCATGACACATTAAAAAAATCACATGCTACAGTGTGCGAAAGTGTGTGAAATGACAGTCGAAACTGTAAATAAAAAGGCTTGATTCTCCATTTTAAGCTTTATATAAATTTGCTCACTTTTATGAGCCCAGGAATCAGAACAGAAAATCCCCAGAGAGAACATACAAAGATAAGTTTGCCTAGGCTCGCACTACCTAGCAAGAGGTGATGTTATTCAGTGAATTGGGGATATCCTAATTTCGAAGCCACTGTCGTATAAGAATTTCCCCCATTTATGTTTAATTATAATACATTCCAAGGCCTTGGGTGACCTGCCTTGGATTTATCCATCAGTCTCCTTTCACTAGCTCAAAGATAACTGAAAAGTGTATTGATACTAGAATGGAAGAGGCCACTGAAGAATTGCATTTTCTTTTCATCAACTTAGTGACAAAACATCAGTGTAACCACAAAGTTACAACTTCATATTTTTGGTTGTTCCCTCTTCCCTTTCCCGACACACCTTCATCCAATATAAAAAAAAAAAAGTACAATCCAAAGAAAGAAAGAAGTACAATCCAGATGAATACACACACACACACACACACACACACACACACACACACACACAGTGAAAATTCCAGAAACATCTTCTATCAGAAAGGCAAGACAAGGTATTTTTAAAGTGATTTCCAAGATCATGCCCACATGTGTTCTATGAAATATCCACCTTTTCTCTACCTTTTGTTTTTGGCCTATTTTTCTAGAAGGGTTTGTTTGTTTGGGTGTGTGTGTGTGTGTGTTTACAGGAAAGGCAACAGAATTTGTACGGTGAATAATCATTTAAAAAATAACAAAACAAAACAAGCCCACTAGCACAATGTACTGCACAAATACAGAAAATTTCATCCAAACATTTAGGATAAGTGTCTTTTATTATTATTAACCCATTACACTCCTTTGTATGAGAAACTGAGGCCTAAGGTCACTAGTGACTCAGTGGTAAAGCCAAGAAAACAAAAGTCAAAAAACAAAAACCACCTATTTTATGTATTATTTACCTTCTTTCCCCTTGTTCTATTACTAGGTACTTAAACTTGTGTCTTCACATTGAATTTACTTTCTCCTCCCTCATTAAAGAAGAAGAGTTCCATCCTGCCCTAGTATAGACAGAATTTGGATAGAATTTAGATCTAGACTCGGACTCTAACTGTCTCTTCCCCCTATAAAACCTTGGACTGGTATCATCCTTCCCAAACTGGGATAGACATGAGGAAAGATTCAGATAAAGGATGTAAGGGATTATTCCCAGCCCAAATTTCCCACACTAGTGGAAGAAGCACATGCAGTAGGCAGAGTTGATGAAGAGAATCCACAAATGCTTAATTTTCTCTACTGACCGCACTGACTTTCTGCCCAATGGCCTAGCCCATTCAGAGCCACCTGCCTTCTCATATGCCATGAAATACAGAGATTTAACAGAGATGTGGATAGCATGGCCCACAGATTATAGGAGAATCTCCTGCCACTCACCCACATGGGGTCACTGAGGTCTGAGTCCTGCATGCGGATACAGTCCATGCTAATCTCAATCTTGTTTCTTGCACCATTTTCTGATGGCTCATCCACAAAGTTCAAGTCAATGGGCTGAACTGAACATATAGGCCTATAATAAAGGACAAACAAAAGGGTGTTAGGCAGGGAATGGGACTAAAACACAAGAACCCAGGGGATAACAGTGAGCTCTCTCAGTTTCAAAGATGGCAGTGCTCATTGGTTGGAGTCAGAAACTCTAGGTTTGAATCGTGGCTCAACCACATGCCGTATGTGTAATCTCAGGCAGTTCAAATCTAAATCCTATTCATAAAATGGGAATCATGATCCTTACCCTTGTCAGAGAATTGCTGGGTGGATGTGGGAGAGAAAGGATGTATCAGGAACTTAGTATTTTATACCCCATCCCTTAGGGTACCAAGTGCTCTGGTATTTCCTCTTAAATTGTTCACTTATCCAAACTCAATAAAGACAATAATCATTTTCCTAGCAGGGCCTAAATGACCAACAAAATTTAGTGTTTTACCTGTTCAGGGGGTATTTGTATTGTACCAGCAACTAAGAGTCTTTAAGCCAAAGGAACAGATTTTGAATATCAAGGGAGCCATTGGGGAACCTATTTGGAGGTAGTCAGGAGGCCAAAATTACACTCCAAAATTATACCACCTTGCAATAATGATCTTCATTCAGTATTATAAACTGAATAAATCTGCACTGAATTTTGACACAGAAATACTATTGGAGGAAATACATTTTTCCAACAATATTGACTGATTTTTATTGATTTTAGGAGCACGTCATAGTAAGCAATATTTTTATAATCTGCATTTGCCCATTTATAATAATTTAAGTACAATATTTTGTGTTTACTTGATACTTACTGTTCCAGAAAATCCCAGATATGCTGGAAGACCTCTGGACTGAGGAATTCACTTGTCTGTGTGCTCTGGGACATAGTGGATCGGTAATAGCTTTCTTTCCAAGAGAAATGAGCTGGAGTTTCTACGAACCTTAAAAGAACAAAAATGAAACTAGAATTATAGTCTCTGTATTTAGGATATTGAGTATTTAAACTAAAGCATACTCAATCAAGAATAACTCAAGTGCATTTGCAGAACCACGCAGGCAGGTACAGCGAATTTTACAAGTTGCATGAGTGGCGTTTCTTTGGGCAATGTCATGGATCCCATTTTGCCATACAGTTAGACAATCACATCTTCTATCAAGTTATTCTGTAACTAATAATGTTGTTAACACTCTACACTTCCACTATCCAGCATCAATGCTCTGAAGATTTCAAAAAGAAAATAAACATTCCCTCATTAAGTCTGACAGCCAGGGTGACCTATTATTAAACTTGTTTTAAAATGACTCAACTGATTATCTGCCCATTCTGCCTCCAGCAGGTAAAAAGTAGGATCAGAAAACAGAGAGGCGTTTAGAAAATTTAAATTTCACCTGCAGCAAAATCACCTCTCTCATAACTACCATCTCAGCATTGTGCCCAGGGAAAATAAACTCAAACCTCTGAACCTAGTTTTTTCTACTTTTTTAAAAATTTTAATCACCAGTTAACCTACCTTGATGTGTATGTGGGTGGTTGTTAATTGGAACGTAAAATTCTATGTTAGACTAAAGGATTAAGTATTCAGACTAAACATCTGAATACGTTGCAAGTGAGTATTATTTCTGTTTGCTCCATTTTGTTGCTGGATCCCCACGTTTGCCTTTACTTAAAAAAAAATAACCTTGATCCCTATATAATGTGGAGGAAAATATCAGCTTTCTCAGATGATGCTGTCTCCAGTCGGCATATTATCTACACAGATCATCTTAGTATGTGATTCATTGTGACTATCAGTAGACTAATTTTACCCCAGGAAGAAATTAGCTAAACTCTTCATCATTACTTTTAATATCATAAAGTGTTAATAAATAGTGTACTAAGATAGTCAATCATCTTAAATTTGCAAATGAATACTCTGAGCTTGTTACATAACAGAAGATAATAGCATTGGATTTATTGTTGATAATTTCCAACCTGTAAGGAGAAATACATTCATTTACTCAAGTTAAACACATTATGAGCATCTATTATTTACTAGCAAGAATAAAGGCCACTGAAAATAAAAAGCAAATAAAACAGTGTCATCTCTAGAAGATCAATGTATAGAAAGTAAGACAGGAAACCAAACCTCTAATAAATAGAGTATGTATAATGCTATGAAAGTACAAAGATAAAATATATCAGCTCATCTAAGGGATCAAAGAGCCTTAAAGAAGGAGAAGAAATTCGCTATGCCAGGTAGGGATTAATAATATGAGTGAGCAGTCTATGGCGACAGCATAGACAAAATCCTAAAATGGAAAATCATTTGGTGTATGTGAGAAAATTGCAAAAAACTCTATGTTAGTAGAGTATAAGATTTAGGGCAAAGAACACTGGAAAACGGAACTGGAGAGAGGAGAAGAAAATCATATGCTATGTTTAAAGAAAGCTTAAATATTTCAATACTTTCAGGTTTTGCAACACATTTTAAAATTAACTTTTAATTTTGAGATAAATATAGATTTAAATACAGAAAGAGTCCATGCACCTTATATGCTGCTCTCCCAATGGTATACAACAACTTACAAAACCGTTCAAACATATTCCAACCAGGATATGGACACTGCTACAACTCACTGATCTTATTCAGAAATTCTCAGTTTTACTTATACTCATGTGCACACATGCATCCATGCATGAGTTACGGATGGATTTCTTTCTGCACAAATTTTGTATTAAATGTGTAGGTAAGCATATCCACCTCTACAGCCTTAAAGGGTTTTAAGCATGAGGTTGCCAGTCAGAATATGTTTTGTACTGAGAAATCTGGAAGCTGCATGAAGGAAAGATTTCGAGCACATCAGTTTATGGGCAAAGTGGTTGCACCAGTCCAGGTAAGACAAGAGGATGCTAGCAGAAATGGGGATGGAGAAGATGGCCACAAACTGAACTACTGGCAAAAGGCTAAATCAGACCTTGCTTATGTTACATTCATATTTTCCCTCTAGTCACTCTCTGACACCTAAAGACCTTCCCTATATTTCTGCTGTCCCCACTAACCAGCTGCAAAACCGCGGGCAAGTCTCTGAGCTTCAGCTTCCTTGACTGTGACACAGGGACAGTCGCCTCAGCTCTGTTGCCTCACAGACACCTACCCAGTCCTCAATGATCTCCTCCCCACAAGGCATTTCCCAGTCCTTCACCTGAACTATAATCTTCCTTCTCCAAACTTTCTTGGCCTTCAGTTGCAGCTCATCAATGATAATTCACCCTACTTTCCTTGGACAACAATCGAGTGTAGAGAATTTTAAGTAACTTGAAGGCAACGTCCATATCTCTTTGTATCCCTTTCAATTTTATATTTCCTTGAGATTGGAGTGGAAGGAACATGGGTTTTGAAGTGAGACAGACTTGGGTTCAAATTTTAGCTCTACCATTGTCACACTTTGAGGACATGGTCAATTTACTTAGCCTCTTTGTATCTTCAACTATGCTTCCTTTACCAGGTGGTTGAAATAATGTGCTACCTATTTTGTATACAGTGCCTGGTGCCTGGGTTGGATTAGGTCAGGTATTACAAAATGTGTATCCAGGAAAGAGTTGCTGAATTGAACTAATTAAATAGCATATTTGAAAGGCCCGTGGAAGCTGTAAAAGTGTCACACAAAAGTTATTAAACCTGAATTATCCCCTCATTTCTCTCCAGTTCAAACTGTTCTTTCTCTTTCTGTGTTCTTTCACCATAAAATGCTCGCCATCGCCTCTCTTTTCTCTCCTAGATCACCTTTATTGACATTGAATAGGGCAATAGCCCCTCTCCTTTCATCCCTCCCCCAAGACCTCAAGCTTTACAGTGACTTTACGACAAAAGTTGAGAGTGAGGTTTGGAATACATCAGCAGTTTTCAAATTGGTTGCATGAAACTCTAGGGTTTCCGGTGCCTCCGTGTGTTCACCAGATGTAAAGAAATGGCCATATTGATAGGAGTCCAGACGCTCCTCCTTCTTAACACCAAGAAATTTGGCGTTTGCCTGTCTTATGTATAGTAGTGTTCCAAGCAAGATTTCATTTGAAGAACAGGTTCTGTTACAGTGATTTAGAAAATCAGTGGTCTAAGTTAGAGGATCTTCACCGTCTCTCCTGTGCAAATCCAGAATTGATTCCAGGTCTCTGAATAAAGATGTAAAATATTATTGACAGGAAGGAAGGAGATCAGCTAGTGCCATAGGGCAGGAAGAGTGAGGTAAACCCTACCTATCTTCAGAGGCTTTGTCTTTGGATGAATCTCAGTGTCAATTTACTCATGGAACAATCACTGTGTTCAAGGGGGTTTGTCAAACCAGTCACACCCACAGACAGGAAGCCTCAAGTCACTTTTTTTTTTCTTTTCAGCTTGTTTTTTGTGGATTAAATACCCTGTGCTCTTAGTACTAACTCAGCAAAAAAAAAAAAAAAAAAAAAGGAACCCTACTCTGTAGAAGTGAGCTGAAAACCCCAAGAGGTATCCACCAACAGTTTGCATTTTCTCTTGCTTTTTTCTTTTCTGCCCCAGGAGTCGTCGTTCAAATCTCTTACATTAAGTTTCTTTCAGCACTCCTGAAAATCTCCAAATCTAATATTTCAGAGTTCCAAACAACCTTAATATTATAGATGGATTTTAGAATTAATAGATCTCTGAGACCATCTAGCCTACTTTTTCTTATTTAATAGGTGGAAAAAGTGAAATCTAAAAAGAACCAGTTCACCCCAGCTATATTGTACTCAACATAAGTCTTTACCCACAGTCCAGGAAAAATAAATTGAATCATCAGACACAAATTTTCATCATGAATTGCCCAACCCTTGGCCTCTTGGAACAGTTCCCATACTTAGCATTTTCTGGATATTTAAAGCCTCTTTACTCCCCTTTAGAGCATCCATACTTAAAACTATGAGAGTAGGAATATACTTGATTGTATACCAACATCCTCTAATTCACTTAACAAAACAAAACAGCATTTGGTAGTGATGCAGATCAGAAAAGAAGCTGATTGGCTGTTCCTCGACTTCCTGATTCAAAGGCTCCCTTGACAGGGTGTCACTCCTTCTGGTATAGAGACAGAATGTGGCACGGAGAACACCAGAAAAGCAGATCTGGAGTGCCCCCTGAGGAACTGTGCCAACACTTGGAAAGATGGGGTCACACATGAATCTAAACCTTTGGGGACCACATAGAATGTCAAAGTCACTTGCCCTTAAACACTGTCTAGACTTGCTATCTATTTTCACAAGGAAACTGAGGCTGATACCCTAAAAACTTAGCCTAGATCCACTGTTGTGCTAGAGCACTGGCTAATGAAAGCAGACTGTTCAATATTCTGGAATTTTTTCAAGCCAGTATTTAAACATAGTCATTATTATAATTTATTACAAAGTATTAAACTTTAAATAATGTTAAAAGCAAAGATAATAAATACTCAAACCTGATAACTTCCTAATTATTTTACTATTATCTATGTTTTTGAAAACCTTTTTTAAAAAATAATGTAGGGAAATTACTCAGATTTTTAAAAAATCCTGTGTGAATTTATTGCTACACTTATCTAATAATGTACTTTAGTGAACTATTTATGTGCAAAAGACTCAATAATACATATGTTGAGTATTATGTGAAAAGCTATGTGTGGATTTATTGATGAATGAGACATGTATGTTGTTTTTTTGAAAGTTTTTCATAGTTTAGTGTCAGAAATAGAACACCTTCAATATTTGCCTAATTTTTACCCTCTGTCATAACCTTATGTGCTCTTTATTTCCCTCTGGACTAGGATCTTCTGAAGGGCAGAAAAGCCAGCATGGAACATTCATTTTCGTTTGTGCTCTATTTGCCTGGTGATTGGCAGAAAAGGATTGCCATTGATTATGACAGGATTTCTCATCACTGGGCCTGCTTTTCCAGTTTTCCACATGACACTTTTAGGCTCAGAGAGGTTAAGGAAGTTGTTCAAGTTCACTCAGCTAGTAAATGATAGAGCTGGGCTTTATTTAGTTACTTAATTAGTTAATAATGCTGAGCCCTAAATTTAAGATTGTATGACTTCAAAGTGCATGCTTTATTAAATTATATATATATATAATATACATATATGCATATATAATATACATATATAATAATGCTCATGCTTTATATATATAATATATATATATATGGCTCTAATTTTCATTCATAATAAAAGTTTTTATAGTTAGAATTTTTTTTTCTGTAAAATAACAAAAATCCTACCAACTCTGTCTCATCACAATCATTACCCCTTTTCTTCCAAGTGAGCAGGAAATGATGTGAGAAAACACATACTGACCAATGAATGATATTGACAGAACATTTGGCCTTTCTGAAGATTCTCAATATTGGTAAGAGCTGACTCTAAAATGTCATGTAAGAAAAAACAGCTGAGGTCACTATTGTTTTCCAAGGGAACTTGAGCAGTCAAAACCTATGGGATTGTTCCCAATTCTCAGATAAAAGTGATTTAAAACTCTGAACATGACTTCTTCTGTATATCCATCCATCCAACCTACCAATCCATCAAATTATTGCTTAACCTCTCTGGACCTTCCCCCAAACAAGTCTTCCAGTTGGCCTCAGGAGTTTTCCAAATCACATAATGCCATTTTTATTTTTAGTTCAGAAGCAATCCTGCATTTTCAGCTTACTCTGCTATTATAACCACTCTGATTATTAATTGTCATACTTAGTTTAAAGGATGCTGAAGAACACCTTGATGCTCTTTAATAAATTGCCTAATCATTGCACACAACAGTGCCCAAGAGCCCTGGAGGAGTAAATTTATTCATATGCTTTAGATATATGTCAAAGTCCAGAAACTCACTCATATAATCTAAATAAGGTACATTAACATCTTTTCTTCATTAAATGGAAATCTTTCCTTTTTAACTTCATGTTGAAAAATGACCAGTCTGTTCCTTACCTTTATATTAATCCCAGAGTCAAACCCATATATCAACTTCACTTCCAGCAAAGAAAACTCACATGGATAAAATGCATTTAGAGCATATATATATATATATATATATATATATATATATATATATATAGTATATATTCATTGTATACAATGCATATACATTGTATATATACATAGTATACATTGTATACAATGTACATACATTGTACATATACATTGTATATGTGCATCGCATGCAATGTATATACATTGTGTATATACATTTTATATGATGTATATACATTGTATACAGTGTATATACATCGTATACAATTGTATATATTGTATATATATTGTGTGTATATATATATATATATTTTTTTAATTTTATGGTTGAACTGATAAACTGTATTCTTAAGAAAATCTCTTTTGTATCTGTCAATATCCATTTATCCTCCATTCTGCCATAATTAGTGGAGTTCCTTTTCATCTTCAGACACCTTTTCCCTTCCCACTACCACCTGTCTGAAGACCTGATTGCCCACAGCTTGCTTCTGCCATAACCTTTTACTGTGCACCCCGAACTCCCAATTCTCCCATCAAAGTCTACATATATCTAGGGTCAACTCACCAGTTGTTAACTCTGAGATAGTGATCTTTTCTTCTCTCAAGTACCAAGTCCTCTAAAGTCGATATTTTGTGCCCCAGTCTCTATTCTAACCAATTGCTGCCTCCAGGCAATGATTTGTCTGGCTGTAACCCCGATCTCTCACACCCCCATCCCAGTGAACCTTCCTGCTGCTATCATGTCATTGGTCAGCAATCTCTTCCAACTTCTGTGTGATCATCAATCTTCCCCAAACAGTATTTCTATCAGGCTACTCCTTTCCTGACCCAGATTTCATAATCGCTCATCTTCGTACCCTGGGCAAAATCTAATTAGACCTCATCCCTCATCCTTTTTATTCCTTTGGACAGACCCTCTTTTCCAAATTATTCAGCTAGCTGTACCTTACACGTTATTTTTTTTCAGCAAGAGTCTTTTCAAATTATAACCTCTTATACTCCACCATCTTCCCCCAGGTCACATTCTTCACATTTACTAACATGTAGTACAAAGCTCAGCACACCTAAAAAAGGTACTGCAATACACTAAATATTTGTGTTGCCTCCAAAATTCATAAGTTGAAACTTAATCTCCAGAGTCATAGTATTTTTAGGTGGGGCTTTGAGGAGATGATCAGGTCATTATGATAGAGTCCTCATGAATAGGATTCATGACCTTATAATAGAGGTCCCAGAGAGCACTCTTCCCCATTCCTCCTTGTGAGATTACAGAGAGAGAAGACTGCCATCTATGAACTAGGAAGTGGAACCTCATGAGACACTAAATCTGCCAGCACCTTGATCTTGGACTTCAGAGCCTTCAAAATTGAAAATTGTAAGAAATAAATCTCTGTTGTTTATAAGCTACCCAAGCTGTAGTATTTTGTGATAGCATCCTGAAGGGACCAAGACATCCACCATATTTTTTTGTTTATTGTTTGAGTTTATTTTCTCAATTTGGCATGTTTTAAGCATTCCTGTCCTTAGTTAATTCTACCGTAATTTACTCATGTTGAAATGGTGTTTCCATATTGTATACCCAGGTCCTCTAACAAATGAGAGGCTGGGAGTCAAAACACATATTCCTACTTTCCTGGTTCTTTCTAGCAAAGAGTTATAGAACAAAAACAAAAAACAAAACTGAAAAAGGCTTTATTTCTCATCCTCTATACTTTCTACAAATAAGAACTCACAGGGATTTTATTCACAGTCCCACAGGAAACCTACAGGGATCTCGTGCTAAACCCCAGGCATCCTGGCTCCCTCTGCAATGCTCTGAAGAAAGTGTGCAATTATAACTTCCTATGGGGCACCTGGGAGGCTCAGTGAATTAAACATCTGACTCTTGGTTTCCGCTCAGGTCATGATCTCACAGTTCATGAGTTCAAGCCCCGCATTGGATTCTGCACTGACAGCAGAACCTGCTTGGTCTTCTCTCTCCCCCTCTCTCTCTGCCCCTCCACAGCTTGCTTGCTCTCTCTCTCTCTCACTCTCTCAAAATAAATAAATAAAATCATAAAAAAATGTAAACTTCTTGTAAACTGAGCTGTCTCTAAATCCATGAACATAAAAAAAACAAAAAACAAAAACAAAAAAACTAAAACATCATCTAACATCACTGTCCTATAATAAATTGATCAGTTAATAGTCTGATCCATTTAAATCTAGAATTTGGCATCTGGTGAAGATAATGATAAGGGAGACTTGAATCCATCTTACTTCTAATATCATTTTTGACATTATAGCATGCAACCATAGACACTTACAAACTTACACACAAGGAACATATCTATAAACTGCTCCCAAATTACAATTTAGAAGACATCTGGGGCTGCCTGTGTGGTTCAGTCGGTTAAGCATCTGACTCTTGGTTTTGGCTCAGGGCATAATCTCACAGTTCCTGAGTTCAAGCCCCACATCAGGCTTTTTTGGGATTCCTTCTCTCCTTCTCTCTCTGCCCCTCCCCTGCTCGCTCTCTCTCTCTCTGTCTCTGTCTCTGTCTCTCTCTCTCTCTCTCTCTCTCTCTCTCAAAATAAGTAAATAAAATTTAAAATTTTTAGAAGATATTTGAATAAATGTAATCACCATTACATCAGGCTTTGGATATGTTAGAGTTTTGTACTAATGTGAAGACCTGATAGGAAGTTCGTGTAGCATCCATGACTGAGATATATGAGCATCGAGTTCTGGAAGGACTATGGGGAAATACAAATCTACAGGGGAGTTTTCTTAGGATGCAGTTTTCTTACGATTGCAAGCATCCTCACCCTGGATACTTACAGACTATTATCTGATCATTTATTATATTTAAACACTAGAAGATGGTAAATTATCATCAGATCCTGTCTAAGCTTATTTTTTCTTGCCTCAGTGCATACTTTACTTTGTATTGTAATTATTTATGTACTTGCCTAATTGTCTCCATTAATATATTAGTATTTTAAATATAGGATGGTGACACAATTACTAGAGCATATCTCAGAAACATAGTGGTCAATATTTTATTGCTACATAAATAATGATTCACATTTGTTATACATACTCTAGTATGAAGTTATTTCCACATACATCTCATTTGATAGTCATATTATGACCTATGTATCATCTGAACCATATGAAATCATTATTTTAGAGGTCAAAAATGGTGAAATATAGCAAGTTTATATGGCTCAAATTCATAGCATGGGTATTACTATAGCATGGAAATTCATAGCATGGATAATCAGTTAAATAGCTTATTAAAAGACTGGTTAAGGTCATACATTCCAAAAGTCAATGGCACATCCAGGTCCTGAACCTCATTCTTAGGAGTGATTAGATGGACAACCCACCAAAGAAAGCAACATGGAGTGACATTTGTATTAAGTGATAAGAGATTTTCTGTGTTCTTTTTAAATATAAATTTGTCTAATGTGTACATTTTATTCTAAATATGATCTACAAATTATAGCAAAATAATTTAACGTGTTTATCAGCTGTATATGTGATGGGCTGAAGAATTAGTAGTGAAAATTAAAGAAAAAAGCACTATGGCAGGAAGCTTCAAGAACAAATTCTTTGGAGCATCCACCCTTACCGATTTGCTAAATTATCTTATGTATTTCCTTCAACGTAAGGCCACCATATATTTTCACCTGCCCTGACTCCATTTGTTCCAAGTCTTGGTACTGAAATAGCTTAACTTAAAAATTTTACGATGTATTTTATTTTATTATAACAGGAGATAAGATTTTGGTGGTATAAAAAACAGAAGTTTTTAAACATTAAAAATCAATTATCTTGTTATTCCTGACCCTCACAAACACCTTCATTTTCTCTGTTCCCTTCATTCTACTTCCCTTTGATCATGCTTTACCCATTTTGCAAAAGGGTTTTTACAGGGTCTGTGTCGTGTATAAAGTTCATATTACCATGTTTACCTAATCCCTTAACATTTGATATAAGAATTGTTTATACCAGGCTATTTCAATAATTTGTTTTTTAAATTTTATTCTAAGTTGTTAAACATACAAATTGGCTAAAGGGAGGAAATGCAGTTTAACAAACCTTAAATTTTAGAGATTTTTTTTTCTGAATGGGATATGATACATGTTAAAGGATATTACCTGGCAGTAATGTTTGATATTTAAATAATAAATCATAAGGATTTATTTATTGAGCAACACATTTATAGGCATCATTGTGAAAAGAAGCAGGAGAAAGAGAGAGAGGCTCTGCCATCTTTGGTTCATCCTATCTGCACTTCTGTATATATTTTCAGACACTTACCTGAAACTGTATTATCTATTTACTTATATATTGTCAGTTTCACCCACAAGAATGTAAGCTCAATGAGAGCAGACTGTTTGTTCACCGCTGCATCTCCAGGGTCTAGAACAGTGCCTAGAAATACTGCATAATGCTTGTGAATAAAGAATGAGAACATTAAGAGATTTCATGGACTGGAATCCTATCTGTTTCTTTTTCCAACTACCCCACCCCGTGTTCCCAACACTCCCATGTTAGCTATTGCCTCAGTTCCACTTTAAAGACGTGAGGAAACTATAGTTCTCAATAATTAAGAAATGTCCACATTACAGCCTCTTGAAGATAAAAACTTACATGAATATATCTTTGCATATATGTTCATATATAAATAACAGAATTCATAATAATACGGCATTCATAAATATTTGTTGAAGGAATGAATGGCCTTTGTTCACACAGACTAGTAGAGTTAGTGTACAAATACAGGTCAAATTGATTCCCAAGTCTTTTTTTTTTTTTTTTTTTTCCTGATAGATCACAATGACTCCTGTGAGGAAGTGGATGTTTTGCAACAATGAAAGAGAAAAATTTAGGAAAAAAAAAAAAAACAAGCACAAGAATAAAGAGACAGGTACATACACCTCAGAAGTTCCTGAGAACTTCAATATGATGACAACCCAATAAAAAGGTTCCCAATGGTGATCCTGAATCATTAAGAGCTTGCATGGTACATACTATTCTTGGTTTAAAAAGACAGTGAAGTATGCCTTATGCTCGGAAATATCAACCTTCCAATATTCTTTTAAAATACTATTTAAAGAGTATATGCTTGTTTATCTAGAAAATCCAACATCCCAGAATGACATATTCCCAAGGGCTCCTGGTAGAGAAATTTTGTTTTTACTAAGACAGTATGGCTCTCTTTGTTCCTTTCTGACCAGGATCACATCTTGTCTTAGAGTACAGTTTCTTATTTACAGTTTCCAATGGAGACGTAGCTCTCGGGCATAAGAACCTCATTTATTTCAGTAGTCTAACACAGTAGCAGGCACCAAGTGGGTGTCAAGCAAAGGCTTCTAGAAGGAAATATTTGGAAAATAGAGTACACATGACTATGCCAATCCCTACAGAAACAACAGTTAACATTTGATTGCTGCTGTAGGCAAGGTATTCTGCGATATGCCTGACATGCATTTATTTCCACAACATCCTATGATGTACATGCCAATACTATCCCATTTTACAGAGAAGAAAACTGAAGCCAAGTGGTAATTTACTTCCTCCAGAGTACATGGTAACTGGGAGGATGGGACATCTGGGGTCTGAAGGATTTGGTTTGAGAGTATCTAGTCTGTTAATTACAAAGTGAATGGCTATGGGCAGATTATTCTGCGTCTCTAAGGCCGAATTTCCATATCTGTAACAGTTGAAAAAAGAAACAGCACCTATCTCACGCAAGAGGGAAGGCCTTGAAATCTTACCTCAGAAGGTTACTCCACTTCCTCAGCAATGGGCAGTCGGTGTCACACTTAAAGTTCAAGAGAACCACCTGACCCACATTTGGAAAATACAGAGTCCCTGTCCCTACCTCCCAAAGATTCTGTTTCAGATGATCTGGAATAAGGCCCAAGAATCTGCACTTTAAAGAAACTGCATGTGAAAGCATAAGGCTTGAGAAATCACCTACATTCTAATCCCTTTGAAGCTTTTATCGAAAATGTAGCACCTTGATAAATCTGCATTTTCTCCAAATATCCATCCTCACATAGGCAAGCCATTATCACAGTCTTGCTCACTAAAATGTCTTTTTTATCACCTGAATCAAACAGTATGGTGTAATGATTACAGTTAGTATTGTATAATACATCCTACATGCCAGGCATTGTTCTAAATGCTTGATGGATAATAACTCATTCAATCCATCAACAATCCATGGTAGTTTGACTATTTGAATCCTCATTTTATAGATGAAGAAACTGAGCCACACAGAGCATAAATAACTTCCTCAAAGTACACACTCAGTCCGTGAGGGCGACAAAATCAGCCAGCTGGCTCCAGAGTCTGGAGCCTAACTATCTATCACACTGTGCTGACTCTCTCAGAGACAGAGGTCAGAACCCTGGCTTGCAGGTGATTCTGGTCAAGTCTCTGCTCCTCTCTGGGATTCAAGTTCCTTCTCTAGGAAGTGAGGGGGCTGTCCCTAGTGATCTCTCAGGCCCTCTGGTCCAAAGATCCTATCATTTATTTTACAGGAGACTTTTGACCTTGTTATCTGACGGACCAAGTCTCTAGAATTGCTGACGGTAAGACACGTTCTCTCTTCTAGAACTGCCCCGCTATTATTTTTTCTTTACCTGCCAATTCAGAAAACTTTCCTCTGAGTCACTTGTCCTTTCTTCTTGGTGAGGAATCCAAATGCACTTCAGTCTAGAGCCGGTAGGTAGATCTATCTCTACAGACTTCCTTCTGAGCCCGCACTGCTGTCTTTGTTTAATCAGGCTTCCAAAGTGCTTATGCCTGAGCCTGTTTCAACCTCATTACCCTCCCAAAGAGGCCCACCGGCTTCTTGTTCCTGCTTTCCTATTCTCCTTCTGAGCAACAGCACTCTTCAGACCTAATTGGTGCTCAGTCCCATCTCTCTAGAGTCGTCCTCACACCTGTAATTCTGTGCTATCACCCCATTCCAGGCTTCAACTCGTGGGCGTTTAGCCTCCTTTTTCTTAAATCTGGCTACACGTTACGACACTTGGGGGAGGGCTGAAAATAGAGATGCCTGGGTGCTACCCCAAAGCAATGAAATCAGAATGTTGAAGCATAGGATCTGGGAAGAAGTATTATTCAAAAATTCAGAAGTTCCACAAGAGATTCTAATGTGCGGCATGGTTGAGCACCATTGGTGTCCAGGGCTGATGATTCTCTAGTGGGGGGGATAAGCAAACTGGAATCACCTGGGCAGCTGGCTCCTCCTCATACCCAGGGAGGGAAGTCCCGGCATGTGAGGCAGACAAGGAGCCACCTTCCAGGTGGTTTGAAGAAGCCCCTTTGCGAAACAAAGTTCTAGCTGAACCTTTAAAAGCAAGATGGATCACTACACCTTTCTTTCACCCACCTTAGTGCAATATCCCGAGGCTTCTCACTGCATCCTGCACCAAGTTATTATTTCTTTTCTTTTTATGTTTTTTAATGTTTATTCATTTTTGAGAGAGAGAGAGAGAGAGAGAGAGCGAGCATGAGTGGGGGAGGGGCAGAAAGAGAGAGGGAGACACAGAATCTGAAGTGGGCTCCAGGCTCTGAGTTGTCAGCACAGAGCCTGACGCAGAGCTCGAACCCACGAACCGCGAGATCCTGATCTGAGCCCAAGTCGGATGCTCAACCGATGGAGCCATCCAGACGCCCCTATTTCTAATCATGAAGAACAATGCAGAGGAAAAAGCACTTGACTTGACAGTAAGATCCATATTCTTCTTCTCTGTCTGGACTAACTCGCTGGGTAACTTTGGGGGATTCCCTTTTTTCAGTCAAAGCTTCATTTCCTGCTATATGTAAAAGAAGCTAATTGGATTACTAATCACTAAGCTTCCTTCCTATTTTAGTTGTCTTCTATTTGAAGGCCCCAAACCTATTGTTCCTCAACTGTTACACAATCAACCCCAGTTCTTTCTTTCTACATTCAGCTGACGCCAGACGGCACATCTAGGCAAACCTCTTCCTGATCCCTGGTGAAGATTGCCCACTGCAAACCAATACCGGGCTTCAAAGGCTCTTTTAAACTTCCTTACTATACCAAGAACTACTGCTGCCCAAGCTTCAGTTCAGGCCCCTGGGTCTTCACAAAGGTCCTTCCTGTCAGAGTCCTCTGAGAGCAACCCCATGTGAGAGCAATCACCTTTCACATTTCTCAGCGTCCCACCTCCTGCAGGAAGGCAGGGATGATGAATCCTCTAGCTGTCCAGTGATTATAAGGTAACTGCAGTGTAGCCTTGGAAGGCTTCTGTTTGTTCGCTCTGTCTTAGTGGGAGATGGCCGAGTCTGTAAGGAGGTGCTGGCTGATGAATGTGCAGCAGAGAAATGGTAGCCAGAGTCTCTCCCTTTCCCTTTCTGCCAGCTTCTAGTCCCCTTTTTCTTGGGAGATGCACCATCTAAAGGTGTTGGAGACGATGGCCTCTAAGGCCACCTACACTGAGACTCTTTCTAGGTAGTATGTACAAGTATGTGGGTGTTTTCCCCCCACAAGTAATTGGAATATACCTACACTAACAATGATAATAAAAAATAATAAAATTACTATTTGACAGGATGAAAAATTAAACTGAGGAATGTTCTTGGGTTTGATCTGCTCTGCAGTGGTCAAGATCTTCCTCTTTGCCCTAGTTCTTTGACTTTTGAATCTGGGATTGGAGGAAGGAGAAAAAGAATGAAGAAAAAAAAAATTAACAAGGGTATTTTAGTGAATCTACTGAATAAAGGGCTCTGAGTCAGAACAAAGGGTAAAAATGAAACATACATTGAGCTTGCTGGGGAGGGGAGCTTGGGCAGTAATTGGCAAAAGAGAGATTAATGGAGTAACATGAAGACTGGAGAGAAAAGTAAATAAGAAAGGAAAGTGTTACTCAAGGCTACAAACGGGCTCTTCTTTAACATCCTTCCAAAGACCAAAAACAAATAAATAAATAATAAAGGAAATTTAAAAGAATGGAAGTAAACAAATGAAAAAAATGAAAATTCTTTTAAGCTGTATTTCATCCGTGCTTTTTAAAAAAATTAATGTTTATTTATTTTTGAGAGAGAGACAGGGAGCATGAGCAGAGAGAGAGGGAGACACAGGATCCAAAGCAGGCTCCAGGCTCTGAGCTGTCAGCACAGAACCTGATGCAGGGCTCGAACCCATAGAACTGCCAGATCATGACCTGAGCCGAAGCCTCACCCTTAATGACTGAGCCACCCAGGTGCCCCTGATCTGTGCTTTTTGAACACTGTACTACCTAGACAACCCCGACTGGCCATAGGCTTAATGGCATAAGAAGCATGATGATATTTAAGACACTTACCTACCTTTCAAACAAGGAGATTCCAGAACAGTTCATAGAGAAAAGGAGAGGCATAATCCCATAGAAAAAGACTCTCCAGGGAAATCTGGCTCCAGAAAAATGGAAGACTCTCAGGTAAAAAAACAGAGGTCTATAGGGGCACCTGTGTGGCTCATTAGGCTAAGCATCTGATTCTTGATTCTGGCTCAGGTAATGATTTCACGGGTCCTGGGATCCAGCTCCAAGTGGGGCTCTGCCCTGACCTGCTTGGGATTCTCCCTCTCCCTCTTTCTCTGCCCCTCCCCCACTCTCACACACAGAATCACTCTCTCTCTCAAAATAAATAAATAAAATTTAAAATATTTTAAAAAACCAGAGGTCTACAAACAACTACCCACATAAACAACTGCCGTCTATTTCCGTAAAGCATTTTGGAGTGCCGCCATGCTTATTTGCTTCGAAGAGTCTGTGCACCGCTCACATCACAGTGTCAGAGTTGAGTAGTTGCAGCAAGGACTACATGGCCTATCAAGCTAGAAAGAGCTGCTATTTGACCTTTTACAAGATTTATTTATGAGTAACACTTACTACTAGACATTTTAAAAGAAAACTTAAGAAATAAAAGTTTAACTGCATAATCATGAATACTTCAAATTATCAAGGAGGCAATGGGTAAGCATGTCTGTTGTTGGAATGTTTATAAAAACAGTTGGGGGGGTATAAGAAGATTTCCAACAAATTAGATGCTAAGAGAGCACCTACGGAAGTGTGAAGTACGGGCACAACATCAAGGAGACAAACGGGATGTGATGGCTGCTGCAGGAACGAATTCAGAAATTTACAGCTGAGAAGGAGCTGAGCTTTGGTAAGTGATGCCACAGACTGGTTCTAGACTGGATGATGTAGGAGCAAGTATGAGAGGAAGGTTTCGCTAACGGGAGCAGCATGGTGTTCTGGCCACTGCAATGCTGTCGCTGGAATTTCCCTCTGCACAGTTGGTAATCCATGATATTAAGCTCCACCCCTAGTTGATGCTTATGACGCATCCTTGAAGTTTCTTTTTCTGTAGACGAGCACTTCCTGTTTTTCCAATATGTAGCCCCTCTCCATCAAAGCATGCCCTTAATGATATTATCTGTCTTTAACAATTTGTTGTTTTTGTTTTTTAACAATTTTTAATTTTAGCTTCCCGGAGCCTGAGGGGAACAGCACATCAAAGAGCAAGGGCTTTCTCCTTTTCCCACATAAATGAATTTCTTAAGTCTATCCTTTGCATATATGTTCCCCATAACTACCAATTCTGTCTTCTCTTTGTAAGCTCAGTGTAACGACTGACTTTTGGAGGGTGGATTCAATTTCAGGCTAAAAGGAAAAGAAGAAAACTGCTCTAAAGGATGGGGCTTATCCAGTGCAGAACAGATCTCCTCAGGCCTAATTTCCAGATTTTGCAGAAGCAATAAATAATTTAGGGATTGGACAAGCATGATTATTTTTGATTAATGAAACTGACCTAATTTAAACAGGATATTTACAACCCCGATTTCAGATATTCTCTGTGACCTGCAGGTTAGTGAGGTCATGTTATTACAACATTGCACATAAAAAAATGCAAATTTAGAACATTTGTGTAAAAAAAAGTCTACAACCATAGCTGTTTAAAACAATATAAATTTTCACTTGCCAGTTCATCCACCTTCTCCTAGGAGCGGTCAGCTGCTGCCTGTAGCTATGTTTCCTACATCTTAGTTATCAAAAACAACTTTATTTGTTTATTTTTCAAAGTTATTAAGTTTGTCACAAGTATAGCATGATACTCCCAAGTGAATAATGATCTGATTCAAGTGAAAGATTATATTTAGTATATTATTAATTATGAGATGATCTGTGATTGGCCCAGATGAAGGTGTGTGTTTGTGTGTCCAGAAAGTTATTAAATGGCAGTAGAACAACTTCTTCGTTTCAAAATGCTGAAACATGGGAGTGACTTACGGGCAGAACACAGTGTGTATATGGGTGTGGGTGTGTGTGTCCATATTTTTTAGTTAAATGTTTTACCAAGTTATTGCAACAAATGGTTATGAACTGGATCTAAAGATTCTTGGAGATTCTGATAAGTCTCTGTTAAACAAGGTCTATGATTGGTAGATGCACTGAAGAGAAATTTTAGAATAGATTAGTGCCATAATGGGAAAGAAATGTGAATAAGCTAGCTTTTTATTTTGGGTTATTTTCAAAGGTTTGGCTATAAAGTTCAGGCTACCGGAAAATCCTTCAGTCCTGTTGCAGTGAGTGCTGTAGATTTCTGGCTTCTCCAGTGTGTTGAGTGAGGTGAAAACTGTAAAGTTCTTTTTCTAATGAAACAAATCCACTGTTGGTACTGAGTTTGGGCAGAGGGAGAGTGGTAAATTCCATCTCTTTAACAGAAGTGATCATGGAATAACGAATGGTTCCATATTTTGGAGTTCAAAGGTGAGTGAAGGATAACCTAAGTATGTGTAAATTACCATACTGTTTCTACAATGTATTTAAATTGAGAATGTAAGAAAATCTTACAATGTAAATTCATTACAACAAAATCGTCTTGAACAAATCTGCTATCCCTTGGGGTTTGACCTCTCTCAAGAAAAGTGAAAATAAAAATATATTTTACGAAAGGGAGCATAATACATTAAAGGGAAGTATCTAATATAATTAAAGACAAAGGTTCTAAAGGTGCCTAATGGGAGCATTGGGAACTGATTGGAAACATGAATTTTGGAATCCTGATTTTGCCACACTATAGATGTTTGGCTTTGAGTGAGTTATATATAAGCTTTCTAAACCCCATTTCCCTCGTTTGGAGAATAGGGATACAAATACCTACTGTGTTATGTTGCAGTAAGAGTAAAGTATCTGGTCCAGATCCTGGCAGGTACTCAATAACAGGTAGGTAACAGTTATCACTGTTCTAAACTGTGGTCTAAAGTGAAATTCCCATCCCCTGAGAATGATGAGTCATGGTGGTTACAGTGAAGTTCATGGTTCAGTTCTGTGGAGACTTAAAGTTATTTCTCAGACAATTTTATGGTCTCTTGATTTTTTTAACAAAAGAAAAGCAAACCAAGCCACTGCACAGAAATTTATACAGTGATAAATCTTTAGAATTCCACACTAAGAATCCTTGTGGTTTATGTACAGTACCCAAATTCTTTACCTGGCTAGCTGCTCTGATTTTTAGCACCAGATTTATATACCATGATGACTGGACCCAAAACCACCACAGGGGTGGTCTCAGACTTGGCACTTGTGACCTTATTAAGGGTGTAGAATCATTTCCCATCAGTGACTGTATGTAATTGCAATAATCCTTTGCTGACAGGTATACACCTACTAGGTCTTTCTGCTGAACAAGGCACATTTCCTGAAGGAAAAAGTAGCACATTCATAGGAGACCAAATGTATTCTCCCTAAGAACTTCATCTTCTTGCTGGCCAGAAAATATCCTACATGATCTTTGTTTTAGAGTAAAAGATAACTAGGGGCACCTGGGTGGCTCAGTCAGCTGAGCATCTGACTTGGTTTCAGCTCAGGTCATGATCTCAGTGTTGCTGAGATCCAGCCCTGCTTCGCGCTCTGACCTGAAAGTGTGGAGCCTGCTTGGGATTCCATCTCCCTCTCTCTCTCTGCCTCTCCCCAGTCTTGCTGGCATGCACTCTCTCTCCAATAAACAAACAAACAAACAAACAAACACCAAACATTTGAGTAAAAGCTAACTACAGTGGACAAAAATGACATACTCCCAAAACAATTGCCACAAACTGTATTTCTCATTCACATTAAGTCTTAGGAGAATATTTACTTCCATGCAGCTCTACTGTCCAACTTTTCTATAAGTAGAAACTCCGAGATCCAGAATCCTTCCATCCAGGCCAGGCTATCCTTCAGAGCCTCAAAAATTTCCCCTGGGTCCTCTCTATCCAGCCTATAAGTGAAGAGAGGAGGGAAGGGGAGACAAGGGAGAAGAGAGGAAGGGAGAGAGCATGGGAAGGATCTTATAGTAATCTTAGGAAGTGGGGAAGTAGCAAGCGCCAGTTCTGCCATATTGCATTGGTCAGAACCAAGTCATGTGGCCACATCTTACTTTAAGGGAAGCTGGAAAATATAGTCAACCGTGGAAAATAAAACCGTTTGGTGAACACATACCAACCAATCTTTTTCTTTGTTTCACTTTTTTTTTTTAATTTGGTTTTGGATTTCAGGATACAATTTTTTAAAAAAAAGATGATGCTGGTATCTGTGCATGTGTAAAACTGACATAGTTCTGAGATGCATGCTGAGTGAAATCTTTGACATGTATTTACCTCTTTTATTCATACTTCCTCCTAAGAATCTAGAGGCCTCTTACTTCTTAGAGGACTTTGGAAAGATTATCTCTAACCAAGGGAAATCTATCAAAGACTATGGTGTACACCAACGAGAGAGAGAATCTTGAAAGCAATCTTGAAGATAGGAGAAGTTGTTACTCGAACAGCCCCAAAGTTTACATAAAGGAAACTTCTCAAGATTTCCAAACACCTGACTTATAAACAGACACCTTAACAAAACTCTGGCAAAGCAAGATTTCTTTCCTGTTGCTTGTTTTTCTGTACTTGTTCTTTGAATGTTGATATTCCTGCAGTGAGCCAGTACTATGTGAAGGGATGACTCCTGGAACCAAAGCTGAGAGTTAGTCTCTTTGCATATGTCTCAGTTGGCTCTCAGGACAAGCAGAGCACCAGAGTTAGAACAGAACCCTGGGAACATGAGCACCTTTCAAAATGTCATGACAAGGAAGAGATGAGCCCAGAACTTGAAAACACTTAGAAATTGTTCCTTTTTCCACATTCCAACTTGTGAGAGTCCTTTGTTATCTTAGATCACACACAAATTCCAATTACATGGTGTCTTTAATTTAACTACAGGTGACAATAACATACCACTGAGCATCTGTAAATATCCTGTATAAATTGGAGAGTTGGAAACCCACTTTACCCAAATTGCTTTTAAGTTTCAGATGTGTGACACAAAAATGAGAACTTTTAAAAATATACTTTGAAAGCTTTAAGCACTCTTACCATGGTGGACAAAATCTTTTCACTTGATGAAATATTTCCTAATTAGTGATTTGTGAAATCTCTTAAAAAACTTAAAAACGATTTATACTTATTGTATTCTTAGCATGTTTACTAATATAATATGCAATTATAAAGATTATGAGAACTTTAGTTGTAATTGTGAAAAGGGATGTAAAAAACTTCCAGGAAAAAGATACCTAATATTAGAAATTTAATAACTGACTCAATTAACTCTACATATGAAATTGCAATTTAATTATTCAACTATAATATTTGTAAGAGAAAGATTTGAAATATATTTTGTTATTTAATGGCAGCCTTCAATCTCTGCTCCTTTCAAAATTCAAAGAGGAAGTAAGTCAGGGAGATGGGAAGATTGACTTTGTGAAGTTGTAATTGGAACAGTCCCCTGGGGGTGGTGGAACACATTTAAGACTGCTTCCTAGTGGTTTGGGATAAGATAAATTTGTTTCAGATGAAGGAGACTCACCTCAAGAAAATTAGCTATTTATCCAAGAACTCAAAGACCAAAGGGAAAATATCAAAGGCGAGCTTTCAGTCCTGCCTAAAACCAGATGCTCATGTGTAGATTGTTTACTTAAGCACTGATAACCAGGCTCTTCCCCACTTGTTAAAACAAGTTAGTAGTTTGTCCATTCATTCAGCAAACATTTACTGAGTACCTATTACTTGCCAGGCAGTGTGTTAAGTGCCAGAAATACAGAGAATAAATCAAATGCTCTAAGAGCCCGTGGGTGGGGGTAGGGATGGAGATGGAGAGGCCATCAAACCCACATTAAGAGCTAGGTTTGTGCATCTCGATACATATCTTTTTTAAAATTTATTTTCTTCTTTTTCGAGAGAGAGAGAGTACACACAAGCAGGGAAGAGGGGCGGGGGGGGGGCGGAGGGAGAGAGAGAATCTTAGCAGTCCCACACTCAGTGCGATGCTGGGCTTGATCCCACAACCCTGAGATCATGACCTGAGCTGAAACCAAGAGTCAGATGCTCAGCCAACTGAGCCACCCAGGTGCTCCTCCATACATATCTGATCTTTAAGCTAAATAATCAGGAATTCCAATCCCGACCTATCTCCCTACTGGAACGGTGGTCTGGGGGAATTCCACATAAACCTAGATCTTAGAGCTATAAGAGATGGTGATAATGGAGACCCCCATCACCCCTGAGTTTATAAATTGACCTGATTACAGCAGACATCTTCAATGGCTTCCTATCAAGTTTGAAGCCCAAACTCAATGGCATAGCTTTGAAGATGCTTCATGATCTGACTGTAATCTCATCTCATAAGAAAATATAATTCATAACTAGTCTTAATTTCTGAAAAAGTTCTTGCATTTCATGGCCTCTCTGCCTACTTTACTTTCTTTCAGTCATATGTGTTTACTAATCAGTGACTTAGCTAATCTTTATATCACCTCAAATATAAGTCTTCAGAAATGTTTCTTATCCCTCTCCAGTCAAGATAACTCTGTCTTCCATACTTCCATGGTTAGCTTCTAGTTCTTACTGAATTCTGCCTTGTGCAAAAGCTAGTTGTGCACATGCCCATTTCTATTCCCTGTAACTGAGATCAAGGGCGATGTATTACTATATCTTAATATCCAGCACTGTGCCTACTAATAACGTTGGTGCAGGGGTATAACCTCAATAAATGTACATTAATTTGAATTGATCTTTGTTTTCCTTGTCCAGCTTGGGCACTAAACCTCTCCAAAAGAAGGAAAACTCAAACTCTGTCTACCAGCCAGCTATGACTTTTTTCCAGGGTCCTCTAGACCCTCTCCTCTGTGATCCTTCATACTCTTGCTCTTTCTCTGTCTATCCAACAACACCCAGATCAACAGCTTCCTATTACAGAAGTTCCATCAACCCATGCCTTTCCCTCATATTCTTTATTCAAGCCCAGGGGTGACAAATTCAAATGCCCATAAGCACAAGACACAAAACATCAATGTAAGAATCCAGCTGGAGGACAATAAGAAGTAGATGGACTTATCTGGAAATGATATGTCCCATCAAGGCAACTACAGGGGCACCTGGGTGGCTCAGTTGGTTAAGCCTCCAACTCTTGATTTTGACTCAGATTATGATCTCAAAGTTCAGGAGATCAAGCCCTGCATTGGGCTCCATGCTCACAGCACAGAGACTGATGGGGAATTTCTCTCTCCCTCTCTCTCCGCCCCTCCTTGTGCATGCTCTCTCTTTCTCAAAATAAATAAATAAACTTAAAAAAAAAGCAACTGGATTATTATTTTTTTTTGTCATACAGACAATACTTTTCGGATTATAATGCTGTCATCATGCTACTACCTTAACATAAAGTAACACACCCTTCTGCATTAAACTCCATTCTCCGTATCTTTGCATTTTCTTTCTCTCCACCTGAAGTGCCTCCACTTTTATCTACCCTTCAAGGCCTGGAGCTAATGTAATTGACCTCCTTGAAACTTCTCCAATCCCTGCAGTTGGAATTTGAAATTAGTTTTGACCCTGTTCACACTGTCCCTTTTAAAGAGCTCTTGTCTACCACTCATCAGAACACACCTCAGGCCAGTTCTATTTGCATCCATGAGCTCTTTCTTATGGTGTCATCCTCTACCTCCCTCAGCACAGTGCCTCTGTACACACAAACTCTATATATACTGTTGAATTAAACTCACATCCCTTTGAAACTTCCCCTGAGCTGTAGCAAATTCTACAAGCCAGGTTTCTGAAAAGCACTACCTACACCCACACTATGGATGGGAAAATCTATGTTTCAGATGATGAGGCAATGGTCCCTGATTTAACTATAAAACCAGTGGCAACATCAAGGGCAGAAGCCATATCTCTGACAATGCAAGGTCCACAGAGTTAGATGCCCTCGCCTGGGACACCATTACCAATGTGTTTACACAATACTTCAACCTCTCCAAGAGAACAGAGAGGCACTCTAATTGATGAAGACACTCTTGATATTGAACTTATTTATAGTCTTTGGAGAGGAGGGAGACAGTTTGGTGAGGGCGCTGTTAAAACTCTAGGAACTTGGCAGCAACCGGTGCACAGGAATTACCCCTGCTTTGCATTTTAACACTGCTGTGGTTTGTAGACATCACTATTTAATGAAGCACACAGCTGTGCCAGAAGAGCAGGGGGCGGAGTTTGGCAATAAAGGGTCAGCAGGAAATCTGGCAATCATGTCATCTGGAATTTCCCTAACCCAGTCATGGCCCCCCTCTTCTTCTTTTGCCCTCCCCCAGCACAACCTCCAGTCACTCTGCAAAACGACCATTTTAATTACACAAATCACCAAGCAGAGAAAGTGCGGTAGAAGTTTTGCCCTTTCACTCATCTTTAGCAAGTATATTTTTATAAGTCCAGGAACTAGATTGGCCAAACCAGCAAGATAAAATAAGAAATGATCCAAACAGCCAGCTAAAATTGTAATGGAAACATTGAGGGGAGCTGAAAATGAAATCTCTTTGGATAATATTATAAATTATTTTTTTAATTAAATTAGCCCTGCCCTTTCTTATTTTAGCTGCAAACAGAAGTTTCCAAAGCAGCGATTCGAAAGTTGAGAAATCCTGTGGTGTTCTGTGAAGCTGAGTTTTGTAGTGGGGTTCAAGTCCTACTTCAGGAATGTACTGATCGTGAGACATAGAGAAGTTAACTTGGCCTCTTTGAGCTATGTTTTTGTCCCCTACAACATGGGGATAATAGTATATATCCAATGGGGATGTTAGGAGGGTTACCTGAGATGAGTATATTTACAAATTCTGGCACCTAGGGGCACTCAGTGTATGTTTTCTCTTTTCCTTTCCTCCTTCACCCATTTCCCCCAACACATCCATACATTTCCATGACTTAACAGATTTCTTTTAAAACGTAATAGATTCAAGTCTGTAGTTGATATCTGGAGTGTCACACAACACATTCTTCTTGCGATTGCTAAATAAATGATATGAATGATCGTGATGTCTTTATTTCAATGATTCAAAGTATCTATCTATCTATCTATCTATCTATATATATATATATATATATTCACTTCCAAAGTGTTCTTACAAAGTATAAGCAAGGGCACAAGTATCTGTGCCCTTTATAGATAGAGAAAATGGGGAAAAAGTTTAAGTTGTATGCCCCAAATCTTTAAAGGAGAACTACAATCCGTGAGTTATATCATCCTTTATTAGCTTTCCCCACATTACCTCAAAGTATCCTCCTTGGAGTTATAAATCAAAGACGAGACTGATAGTCCACAGAAATGTTTACTAAAGACATCATAAATTAAAAAAAATCAACTGTAATTCCTAAATAAAGCAAAGGGAAAAAAATCAGTGTTCTATTTGCTACATGTTCCATTAAGAATAAATAACATGGGGGTGCCTGGGTGGCTCAGTTGGTAAAAAATCCAACTTCAGCTCAGGTCATGATCTCCCAGTCTCGTTAGTTGGAGCTCCACATAGTTGAAAGCTCAGAGCCTGAAGCCTGCTTCTGATTCTGTGTCTCCCTCTCTCTCTGCTCTTTTACCACTCATGCTGTTTTTTTCTCTCTCAAAAATAAACATTTTAAAACATTTTAGAGGTGCCTGTGTGGCTCAGTTGATTAAGTGACTGACTTTGGCTCAGTTCATGATCTTACCATTCCTGACTTTGAGCCCCACATTGGGCTCTGTGCTGACAGCTCAGAGCCTGGAGCCTGTTTCAGATTCTGTGTCTGTCTCCCTCTCCGCCCCCTCCCCAACTCACTCTCTGCCTCTATCTCTCAAAAATAAAATAAACATTAAAACTATTAAAAACAAATTTAAGAAAAAAGAGGAGCACCTAGGTGGCTCGGTTAAGTGTCAAAATTCAGCTCAGGTCATGATCTCCTGGTTCCTGAGTTCAAGCCCTGTGTTGGGCTCTGTGCTGACAGTTCAGAGCCTGGAGCCTGTTTCAGATTCTGTGTCTCTCTCTCTCTCTGCCACTCCCCCACTCACATTCTGTCTCTCTCGCTCTCTCTCTCTCAAAAATGAATAAACCTTAGAAAATTAAAAAAAAGAATAAATAACATGAAGCTCTGTTAAGTAAGGATGGATTTAAAATAGAGACAAATTAATGTTTTAATGTCATACTTGTTTTCAATTTTTGTCCTCATAATGGAGAAAGAAAATAATAAGACAAACAGTGAAAAGGTTAGACAGAAATATAATCTTCATGTTAGCTGGAAGCTTGTGAAGTAAAGCTATAACTAACTCATAAATTCAACTCTTTTGTGTGAGAAAAAAAGCCATTTATGTTAAAAGTTGGAAAACATCACAAACCTACCAAAAAGGAGAAAGCAGTAGTTTATTCAACACTGTATCTTCCTGGTTTTCAATAAAGCCGAATAGTAGTAGTGACTAAAACACATGTAAAAAAAACCCATATTTCAGCTGAATCTTAAATTTAATGACATACAAGATAAATAATATACCATACCATAATCAATTAAAAAGTGATAAGAAAGAAGAAATAAGACAGGGCAGAATACTAAATAACACTAAGGGGACATATAACTGCGTGGGAGTATGTCATAAGACATACCTAACCACTTACATTCCAGATGCATGCGATTGTTTTTGTTGTAATGTGAAGAACTGAATTTCCACTCTATTTCTTGAACAATGGAAAAGCTCAACACTCTGCTACTCTATCGGTATTTCTGCATTATAGAGCAATCTGTGGGTATAAAGAAGTTGATGAGCAGTAATCACTTTTTAAGTATTTTGAAAAATGAAAAGTCCTCCTCCCCTTGTATATTATGTTATTTTCTGGGAATATAAGCAACCTCATTAGAGTGGAGTAAAATAGTGGATAATGAAGGAATCCATGAACAAATCTGCATCTCTGCCGGGTGGCCTTGAGGATTGAAGCCCCTGGCCCGTGTATTCTCAGTACTCTTGCATTGTGCTCCCTTTTGTAAACTGTTCATATGCGATCAGCAAACATGCTCCAAGGGTCTGCTCTGTGTGAAGTATCACCAGCCACTTTGGTATACCATATCTCAGGAAGCATATGCCATTTGAGTTTTTTCTCAGAGATTAGATGTATTCAGGCCTGAGAAGAAATTAAGCAACCAAACTGAATGCTGTTATATGCCATCGGTCACAGAGTTTAGATTTTGGCATAAAATTTACAAGTGACAAAACTGAAAATCAGAATCTGACGAGCAAAAAAGGAAACTGAAAGATAGACTGTGGTTTCTTTTAGACTTTTGTTCACAAAATGACAATTTGGTTTCCTTAAATGAATATGTTTTGCATGAGTCCTACCACGGATAGAGAAACTATGTGCTGACACGGGTTCCAACTTTAAAGTTAAAAGTAGTACATATAGTTATTTGAGTTCCACATTAGTAAGTCATTTTTTTAAGTTGTGCATATTGTCAAGACTGCTTTCAAAGACTGTTTATTAATGTACTGCTCAAGATCATGAAATTAATTTGGTGGGCCACAACTAGCCTAAGAAAAGAGAGAGGGAGAGATGGAAAGAGAATGAGCATGTATATAAGCATAAGAGATGACTCTGGCATGGAATAAATCACAGTGGAATAACTGGAATATATCAGATCCCATTGCATATCGTATGGATAAGTATTGTTTCATGAAATTTCGTGGTTCAACAGATAGATAATTATGTGTCTATGTATGTATGTGTTTGCACAGTACACATATGCTACATAAACAGCATACTTTTGTTATGGCTAGTGATCAAAACTATTGGAGGGTTACTCTAAAGAGTAGTTAAGATATGGGGCGCCTGGGCGGCTCAGTCGGTTAAGTCTCTGATGTCGGCTCAGGTCATGATCTCGCAGTTTGCAAGTTCGAGCTCCACATCGCGTTCTGTGCTGATAGCTCAGAGCCTGGATCCTGCTCCGTATTCTGTGTGTGTCTCTCTCTCTTTCTGCCCCTCCCCCACTCATGCTCTCTCTCTCTCTCTCTCTCAAAAATAAATAAACATTAAAATTTTTAAAAAATAATAGTTAAGATACATTTTTAAATTTTCTTTCATTCAATTTTTTTCTTTAAATATTTTATTTTTAAGTCATCTTTGCACCCAATGTGGGTCTTGAATGAACAACCCCAAGATCAAGAGTCACATGGTCTGCCAACTGAGCCAGCCAGGTGTCCCTAAAATTCATTTTTAATCAGCAGTTAGTTTCTACTTATATAAGTATAGCATTTTTTTTTACAGGCTTTAAATTTGTCTTACTGACTTTTAATTTTTTATTGAGGTATAACTGACATACAATGCTATATTAGATTCAGGTGTATAACATAATGATTCAATATTTGTATACCCTGTAAAGTGATCACCACGCTAGGTCTGGTTAGCATCCATCACCACACATAGTTATAGAATTATTTTCCTGTGATAAGAACTTCTAAGATTTACTCTTTTAGCAACTTTCAAATATGAAATACAGTATTATGAACTATAGTCACCATGCTATACATTATATCCCCATGACATATGCATTTTATAACTACAAATGTGTACCTTCTGCCTCTTTTCACCCATTTTGCTCCCCCTCACCCACTCACCTCTGGTAACCACAAATCTGTTCTCTTTATCAATGAGCTTGTTGTTTTCAATTTCTTCTTTTTTAAAAAAAAATTCTTATTTAAGTGAGCTCATACAGTATATGTCTTTGTCTGACTTATTTCACTTAGCATAATGCTCTTAAAGCCCATCCATGTTGTTGCAGATGGCAAGATTTCATTTTTTTATTATGACATAATATTCAGATGTTGTATATATGCCACATCTTATTTATCCATTCATGTATCGATGGACACAGGTAGTCCCCATAGGTTGGCTATTGTAAATAATGCTTCATAGGGGTGCATAAATCTTTTCAAGTTAATGTTTTCATGCTCTTCTGGTAAATGCCAGAAGTGGGATTGCTGAATTATATGGTACTTATATTTTTAATTTTACTGAGGAACTTCCATACTATTTTCCATAGTAGCTACACCAGTTTATATTCCCACCAACAGTGCACAAGTGTTCCCTTTCCTCCACATCTTCAACAATACTTATTTCTTGTCTTTTTGATAAACAGCCATTCTAACCAGTGTGAGATGATGTATCATTGTGATTTTGATTTAACTTTCTACCTTTTAAGTTATAATTATTATAACATATTAATATCTTTGTTATTATTATTATTTTTAAGGTGATAATTTTTTCAGGAAAATTATCTAAATTTTAAATTAGTGACATTATTAAGGTCTTACTATGAAATACCTAGAGGAGAAAAAATTTTAATACACTATAATCATAAACACATCCTTACCTTCTGAGACAGCAAACCTATGCCTGGGGTCATTTCCAAAGGAAAAATTTTGAGACAAAGAAAATATATGATTGTATATAGATTATGACTACAGAATTGTTAATAACAAAAAATACATAACTCACCTAAAAATCAACATGAAAGACTTTATCATGTACCAGCAAATCTACAAAGTACAATGTTATATGTAGTCATTAAAATCATCGCTCTGGCAGATTCAGAAAAATGTGTATATGGTACATTTAATTAATACAACTTTATCTGTGCTGTGGTTACAGCTTTTCAAATATTCTGCCAGCATATAAGCTAGATATTGGAAGGAAACAGGAAAACATAAAAGCGTAGGTTTCAGGAGTGATTAAATAGTAGATATATATTTTTAATTCTGTTTTTAGCTCATGTTATCGTAAAACGGTGCTATTAAAAATTCTTATATCTTAGTATGGTTCTAAAATATGATCAATATTGACAACAATTATCAGCAAAGCTAAAATTCTTTAGATATAGCTAAAATCTTATGAAAGTGAGCTAGCAAGAGTGCTTTGAGACCTATTATAAATATGAGCAAAATGAGGCAAGACCTATTATATATGGTTGGGGACCTCTTTGTGTGTGCACGGAATTATACGAGATGCAAAGGATTGTCCTTCTTGGGTTTGAGGGGCTTGTTTGGGGTTTCCATTGAAGCAGCAGGACTCTGGAATCAGAACTACTCCTGCTTTAGGCAACATTTCAAGCCCTCTCTGTGGCCCTACCTTATCTATTCAACACAGTTGGTGATAACCCGTGTGCCTTGGTCTTTGAGAGATTTACCTTTTGCCTGGCTGATAGTAGGATCTAGGTAATTCTGGGTCTGATTTATCGGTGTTAGATGGAGGAGAAGTACACCAGCATCAGATGTATAGCTTGATGTGTCACAAGATGCCGAGAGCCCACGGGCAGAAGATAAGAAGAGTCTCTAGGGCAAAAACCAGAATTAAGGACTAAGGTCACAGCGGCAACCTGATCTATTTTCCTGCCAAAATAATGCTTGCCATAATTGTCATCCTATGTGTTAAATGGTTTGCATCGGGAGATGGTAGTGCTGAAACAAGGGAGCAATTGTGAAATACTACAATGTTATATAGAGGTTTTCTCCATATTTATTTTCTTTGTTTAATTTTTTAATGTTTATTTTTCAGAAAGAGAGAGAGATGGAACATGAGCAAGGGAGGGGCAGAGAGAGAGGGAGACAGAGGATCTGAAGCAGGCTCCAGGCTCTGAGCTGTCAGCAGAGAGCCCAACGTGGGGTTTGAACTCACGAACTGTGAGACTGACCTGAGCTGAAGTCAGACACTTCACCACCCAGGTGCCCCAAGATTTTCTCCATATTTAAAAAGTGTACTTGAGTGCTTGTAAGAGTGGTTCATACCTTGGTAGACATGTTTGGGCAATATGGGATCGATACATTCTTCTTTAGTTTGGCAATCCAAACTAAATCTGGACCTTCAATCTGGGCCTTCTTTCTGGATGTTCTAGGCTCTGAGATACCACAGCTACTGTAAAAGGGCTGCTGCTATTGTTAATCCACAGCCCACCATGTCCTGCCTTGTGTGAACAATTTAAAGCAGCAGATGATCTCTTTTCACGTCTATACCAGTGTTTCTTTCTATGGTTTGACATACAAAAAATCTTTCACATACCTGGAGACTCCATTGTACCCCTACAGGGATTTTCCTTTATTGAGGATCTTGAAAACAATAGGTTCTTTTTCAACTGACCAAATATAAAATTATATCTTATACTAGGCGTGTTTTTCTATAAACTGTACATGCTCTCTAGCCCACCAGAGGTTTTAACTTGAGGGTGGGAGGCATGAGGTCTCCAGAGGATAAAGGCAGCTCTGTGCTAAGGTGCAACTCCATATACAGTAATGACATCTGTTAGGTAACACCAACCATAAGCTAAGAGTAAAGAAAACTGAATGATTTGATATGATGATCATTTGATATGAATCATTTGATATGAAATATGATATGATATATATCATATATCATATCATATCATATTATATCATATATATGCATATACATGGCAGGAGTTTCTATGAAATCAAGGCAATCACTTGTTCTATAGGAATGTCTTTCAAAAGTATACAAATGTTGGGGTGCTTGGGTGGCTCAGTTGATTGAACATCTGACTTTTGATTTCAGCTCAGGTCATGATCCCAGCTTCGTGGGATTGAGCCTTGCATCAACCCCATCCCGCATCAGGCTCTGGGCTCCTGTAAAACTGAGTTTCAAGGCTGCTTAAGATCCTCTCTCTTTTCCTCTGCCCCACTTGTGCACACTCTCTCTCTCTTCCTAAAAAAAAATAGTATACAAATGTTAAAATGTTTCCAATCATTTCACCAAAATATGCCAGGCACTTAAGTGTCATATCTTTAAATTTATATGGGGAGGCTGTGCAGAAGGAGTGTATCCAATAATTAATACATTTGTTTAACTCCCTGGATGCATATTAGAACCATCTGGAAAGCAGGGACCCAGGTGGCTCAGTCAGTTAAGCCTCTGACTCTTGATTTCAGCTCAGGTCATGATCTCACAGTTCATGAGTCTGAGCCCTGCATCGGGCTCTGTGCCGACAGCACAGAGCCTACTTGGGATTCTGTCTCCCTCTCTCTCTGCCTCTCCCCTGCTCACTCTCTATCTCTCAAAAATTAAATAAAAATAAACTTAAAAAAAAAAGAAAAGGAGTTCAACTTGTGTTCATTGAAGTTGTCTTTATTTCCCAGTAAAATTTTCCTTGAAAAACATAGTTCAGAAGTAAGATAAAAACCCTCGATCAACTTGCCTTCTCCTTTCATCAATAAGGACACAAGACCCCAGAGAAGAGACCTTTCCTTGCTTAAGGATGCCATAGTCTAGATTCAAGTGAATCCTTCGTTTCTTTATTCCCAGAGCATAGGGTTTTTTTCCACTCCCCAGCAGTGAGTTGCTGTTATTCCTCTGCTTCAATAAAAATAAGCAGTTCATATACCCAACTACCTAGCAATGATGACACCACTCTTGTAGTATTGACACTCCCATTACAAATTAGGATGTGACCATATGGAATCATTTTATGGAATGACTCATTATTTGATATAATATTGCTTATTTTAAGACATAAGTATATATGCAATATATATATATACATATACATATATATGTTATATATTGCATAATAATGAGAAATAATCTTTAACCCTTGCTGAGATAGGTGACTTACATCTGTTTGATTTCCTGGCCCTCTCTTCTCTTGTTTCAAAGTCCTAAACTATAGTTACTTAAATTCTTTTAAATAACAAAAATTCTGTTATTATGAGAACCTCTTTTTTTTTAAAAGCTGAGGTAACTATCCTATTAATTTTTTAACTCAAACTTATATATCACATACTACATATCAGATATTGTGCATTATTAACCCTTATTACCCAATTAATACTTATGCCAATCTTACAAGGTAGGTTTTATTATTATTCCCATTTTATATATGAGGAAACTGAGACACAGAGTGGTTAGGCAATTTGTCTGAAGGAACACCCAGATAGTGGCAGAGCTGAGACCATAACCAATTCAAATAACAAAGTTCAGGCATGTGAGTCTATAATACACTCCTTCCCAGACAGCTTGCATTGAAAAAACCTGGGCTGTCAATCACTAAATAACACTAGACTTCTGTGATTTTTCTATTTTTCATCTCAAAGAAAAAAAAAAGAGTCACTCCTAGGAATTTTTTACATGGCTGGATTTATCAAAATTTATAAAACTTCTGTGGAGAAGAAAATTTAGCCTATTTTATTCATTTTACTCTTTCAAAATTATGTTTTTCTACAAACAATCCTAAAATATGCATGGAACCACAAAACACCCCAAATAGACAAAGTGATGTTGAAAAGGAAAAGCAAAGCTGGAGTCATCCCAATTGGGGACTTCAAGTTATATTACAAAGCCATAGTGATCAAAACAGTATGGTACTGGTACAAAAATAGACAGACCAATGGAACAGAATACAAAATCCAGACATTAACCCACAACTATATGGTCAACGAAACCTTGACAAATCAGAGAAGAATATCCAATGGGAAAAGTCTCTTCAACAACTGGTGTTGGGAAAACTGGACAGCAACATGAAAAAGAATGAAACTGGACCACTTTCTTACACTATAAACAAAAATAAATTCAAAACGGATTAACAACCTAAATGTGAAACATGAAACAATTAAAATCCTAGAGGAGAATACATGTAGTAACCTCGTTGACATTGTCTATAGCGGCTTCTTACTAGATGTGTCTCTGGAGGCAAGGGAAACAACAGAAAAAAAAACAAAAACTATTGGGACTTCATCAAAAAGAAAAAACAACAACAACTAAAAAACAAACAACAAAAAAAAAACTTCTGCACAACAAAGGAAACAATCAACAAAACTAAAAGGCAACTACAGAAGAGGAGAAAATATTTGCAAAGGACGGATCTGATAAAGTGTTAGTATTCATAATATATGAAGAACTTATAAAACTCAACACCCAAAACACAAATAATCCAATTATAAATGGGCAGAAGACTTGAATAGATATTTTTCCAAAGAAGACATCCAGATGACCAACAGACACATGAAAAGATGCTCAACATCACTCATCTTCAGGGAAATACAAATCAAAACTCTACTGAGATGTCACCTCTCACCTGTCAGAATGGCTAAAATCAACAACATGAGAAAGAACAGGTGTTGGCAAGGATGTGGGGAAAGAGGAACCTTCTTGTACTGTTGGTGGGGATGCAAATTGGTACAGCCACTTTGGAAAACAGTGTGGAGTTTCCTCAAAAAGTAAAAAATAGAACTATCCTACAATCCAGCAGTTGCATTACTGGGTATTTACCTAAAGAATGCAAAAATACTAATTCAAAGGGATACATGCACCCCCATGTTTTTAGCAGTATTATCTACAATAGCCAAATTCTGGAAAGAACCCAAATATGCATCTACTGATGAATAAAGAAGATGTGGTATGTGTATGTGTGTGTGTGTGTGTGTGTGTGTGTGTGTGATATAGGATTATTATTCAGCCATAAAAAAGAATGAAATTGGGGTGCTTGGGTAGCTCAGTTAAGTATCCATCTCTTGATTTCAGCTCAGGTCACAAGATTGAAGTCAGGTTGTGAGATCAAGCCTTATATTTAGCTTGCCTGGGATTCTCTCTCTCTGTCTGTCTCTGCCCCTTCTCTCCCTCAACATAAATAAATAAACATTGAAAAAAAAACTGGTAAGTAGAAATAGTGCTTTAAAAAGAAGAATGAAATCTTGGGGCCCCTGGGTGGCTCAGTCAGTTAAGCATCCAACCGCGGCTCAGGTCATGATCTCACAGTTCGTGAGTTTGAGCCCTGAGTCAGGCTCTGTGCTGACATCTCAGAGCCTGGAGCCTGTTTCGGATTCTGTTTCCCTCTCTCCCTGCCCCTCCCCTGCATGCACTCTGTCTCTCTTTCTCTCTCTCGAACATAAATAAACATTAAAAAAATTAAAATAAAATAAATTTTAAAAAGAATGAAATATTGTCACTTGCAATAACACGGATGGAGCTAGAGTATTATGCTAAGCAAAATAAATCGGAGAAAGAAAGACAAGTGACATATGATTTCACTCATATGTGGAATTTAAGAAACAAAGCAAAAGAGCAGGGGGGTGGAGACAGAGGTAAAGCAAGAAACAGACTCTTAACTATAGAGAACAAACTGATGGTTATCAGAAGGAAGGTGGGTGGGGAGATGGGTGAAATAGGTGATGGGGGCTAGGGAGTTCTCTTGGATGAGTACCAGGTGATGTACGGAAGTGTTGAATCACTATAGTGTATACCTGAAACTAACATTACACTGTACGTTACCTAACTGGAATTTAAATTAAAAAAAAAGATTTTTTTCTAATTTTTAAAACATTTCCTAAGTGCCAACATGGTACTAAACTCTAAGGAAACAAAATACAATAATAGTGCCAGGAGTGCAAAAAGCTATGTATAATATAAAGTGACACATGGTACTCATTCAATCAAGAAATATTTACTGAGTGGTTCTTCTCTGCTGAGCACTACACTAGGTCCTGAGGAAATGGAGCTCTGGACAAAAGGACCTGTCCCTCCTTAAACTTAGAGGCTAGTGAGGGAGACAGACATCAGTGAGACACCATAATTGCTCCCATAGAACTCTGACAAGTGTGTCAAGTGTATCAAGTGTATCAATGAAAGCATGCAGTAAGGGGCTCCAAGCCTCATGTCAAGGTGTTTCCCTCAGAGTGACAATGAGACTGAGATCTGAATGGTGGGTAGATGTTATCTAAGTATTGGGCTGTCTAGAAAGCTAAAGAAACTACTTTATTGGCTGTGGATGGCTTCACAAGGGAAATGATAGGAACTGGGGCTGGAAAAGTTACTTCAATATTGCCACATAGAGAACAAGAAAAAAGAGTGGTGTGGGAAGAAAAAATGGCATGAGCCAACATAACCTCGCTATTTAACCTTTTAAGTCAGAGCAGGACAGAAGCCCACAGACATGTATCTACACATACATCCACACATATACACACTCCAGCACACTGACCACTTTGCCACCCCCAAGCCTCTCCTTCCTTGCAGTCTGTTGTACGAGACTAGCCTAATGTGTAAGTAAAAGCTGGTTGGTCAGTAGACAGAAGATATGTATGGCTTGGTTGTCCCAATAGGAACCCAAAGAAATGTTCTCCAGGACAGGGAACAACAAAGTACCTTTAATTCATACTAAAGTGTAAATGGTTTCTATCAGGTTTTTTCCAGTGAGAAAAGTTTTGTTAGAGATCTTGAGGCTATCTCATCAATTGTGGTCCCTCCGTGAGAGGCCCAGATGAGGTTGCACATGGTGCACTGGAGACTTGGTGTTTTGGTCTTAGTTCTCCTAACAACTGACTTGTGTAACTCTGGATAAATCATGACCAGTTTCTGAGCTTCTGTTTCCTTCTGTTCTGAGAAGGAAATACAAGTGGCAGAGTTCTAAGTTCTCTTCTGGATCACTGAGGACTGTGTGACCAAAATGTGGCTCATTGGTACATTTTCTGGCTTTTCTCTGCATTAGGATTTAAGGAATTCTTTTTAGGGGTCGGGGGAGTGCATGCAAGTGAGGAAGGGGCAGAGAAAGAGAGAGAGAGAGGGAGAGAGAGAATCTGAAGCAAGCTTCATGTCCAGTGTAGAGCCCAACACGGGGGCTTGATCTCATGACCATGAGATAATGACCTGAGATGAAGTCAAGAGTTGGATGTTTAACCGACTGAACTACCCAGGTGCCCCTCCAAAAACTACTTATCTAAAGCCCTAAACATCCCCTCTACCTCTCCTTTCAATCCCATCATATATAAACTCTATTCAGACTAGTAGCCACCTGCCTATCCCTTTCCTTTTCATATAGGTGGACCTTTGCATTGGGACCCCTGCAAATAGGAACAGTAAAAGTTGTTTATGTGTATAAGGCAGGCTTTGGGGTTAGCCTTGCTTCCAGTTCTGGCTGCACCACTCGCCAACTATTTAACCTCATTAAGTAGTGTTTCTCAGCTGCAAAATAAAAATGACGAGGCAACTATGTGTATATTTTAAGAGGATAGATGTGAAAATACATATGGGGTACATAGCATAATGCCTGACACACACTGCCTAAGTCCGTCTCAACACCTGTTGTCAATGATGTGATCTATTAATTTCCTACTCTTCTGTATACATACAGTATTTCCAATATTATCAATAACACTTCAAGACAAAAATCATTCTGTCCACTTTACAGAAGAGGAAAAAGAACATGAGAGAAGTTTAATTAAAGTTTCCCAAGGTCACATTTCAAAGGACAGAGTAAGACTCAAATTCAGGTTTGTGCTTTTTGCTCTACTCAGTCCTGATTCTTTACCTTGTTAAAAACAGAGTAGCAGTCATGGAAACTCTCAGCAAGACTCAACCTCAGCCTTCTCTTTTGGCGTTTTCCATGTGGCATGTACCCTGCTCATTATACGCCTGGCATGGTTCAAGCTGGTTGCTTTGGGACCATGCAGGGGAGAAAGCTTTGTGGAATGCATTGTGAAGTCCTACTTATCTTCTGAATGAGTAAAGAATTTGAGGCCCTAGGGAAGGGGTGACTTACCAATCACATCTCCCCTTCAACAAGTCAAGAAACAATGGAGAGATAATCTATGACAGCAAGGAAAGAGCTCCCTAATTCTCTAAAGTCCCCAAAGAGGCCCCTGGAGGGTTTCAAATCTGAATCATTTTGGCTGAGAAGGAAGTTGGTTTCAAAATGAACTTTCAGAAAGTTGAGATTCATTGTCAATAAATCTTCCCTACAGTTTCTGTCTGATGTTTCACATTCAGTTAAAACCTTTAATTCCCCCAGGGAAACTACTAAAACAACAAGAGGCCCTTAGGAAGCTTTGTTACCAACCCACGGAAGCAGCTCCAGAACCAAGGAGCCCCCAAAGTCAATTTGACAGGACTAACCTTCAAGCACAGGTCCAGCAGTGCTAATTTGAGGAAAGTTTTTTGAATAATCATATACTATTAGGAATTGCTAAGGCCCTATCAAATAATGTGCTCACACTCAGGAATTTCAATCCTGCAGAAAAGTTACCCTTTTACCCAAACTTGTTAAGGGTAAATCATGCATTTATGTTGATCTGCATGGGAAAAGAAAAAGGAAAAGGAAAAAAAAAAGGCTTAGTGTCAAGTCAAAACAGAGGGCAGATTCAAAAAATACATTCAACTAACATTACTAAACCTGACTGTGTGCCAGACATTATCACCCTTACTTTTGCAAAAGTGAAAAACGAGTATAGACACAAAAAGCAAACTATACAAGGTCACTTATCCAGTAGAAGACAGTTAAGAGGATTGGTTCCATAGTGGCAAGTTCAAGCCTAGGCTTCTTTCCCCTGGGCTTTGTGAACTTGTGATTTTTTTTTTTCATTTTTATTCTCTATAGAGGTAAAAATTATCCAAAAACTCACTGTTTTGTATTCTTCTCACATTTGCTGTTCAGCTTAAAAATTATATATGTTCTCACATTGCCATAAGTCTGTTTTTGTAAACTTTATCTGGTTTCCTGAAAGATGGCTTCCCATAAATCAGTTGGACTTTCCCACGATCTTTCATTCATATAGAGCATGCCTCACTTAAATTTCTGTTATACTTTCTTCAATTGTGATTTTTAGAAATACCAAGAGAGAAATTTTCATAATCTTCACATCCTCACAGAAACAGACACATTCTTAACTCCCTTTTGTCACACATAACTCTTTAGGACCAATTACTAGAGTTGTCACCCTGTTATAGAAAGACTTTCTTGAAAGACAAGTTGAGAATTCTGTGCTAGACTATAACTACTTTTATATACGTTTGCTTATTCAATCTTTACACTAATCATATGAGACAGGTAAAATTTATTTTCTCCTTTTTACAGTTGAAGAAACTGAGTCCTGGAGAAGTGTAATAACTTACTCCAAGCAGCTGATAAGCTGGCAGCAGAAGAGAGCAAGTAGTTTTAAACTAATCTCTAGAGTCTTTGTTATTCAATCTATTTTATCATAAACTACGGAAAGACAATAGCCTCAACCATCATCTTGCCACTATACATACACACACACACACACACACACACACATAGTTCCAACTCTAGTTTCAAAGTCTCTCTTTTTAGAAAACTTGGAAACTAATTTTAACTACCCTTATGAAATCACAAATCACAGATTTTTTGGTTTGGATGGACCTTGCTAATCTGCCAAACCACAGTTCATTAACATCATTTCTGTACTATCTTAACTGTCAAAAAGATTTAGAAGGTATTAACATGACCCAAGGCTTTTTATGTTCCTATGATGGTATATTGTGATTATTACAACACCATAGTCATTCCTAAAATTATCTGTGGAATATTTCAAGGCTGTAAGAGAGCTCACTATCTTAACTTCAAGAAATGAAGACGTCAGTGCTACTAAATGGCCCTGTTTCTAGCTGTGTGTCAACTCTTCTCACTAAAGTATATCAATGTTAAGATGAAAATGAAGGTTTACCTTGAACGCATCAAGGGGCATAAGGCATGTTATTGTCACAGCTATTGTTCTAGCTATCCAGTCAATAATTCTCATGAATATCTGATTCTGAACGGTGATAACACAATCGAGCATGATACCTATGTACGTACTTACAACTAGGAAATTGCCATGCTATTTATTGGTCTTCACCATGTGGGGTTTCCATGTCTCATCTTTAATTTCGGCATAATAATGCTTAAGCAGCAATGATGTAGCAATAACCAAATGAGACAGTGCAGGGAGCACCCTACATTGTGCCTGACCAAGAGTAAGGTGTTCAATAAATGCTTGTTGAAATCTGAGAATGATGGCACCACTTTTCCATGAAGGTCGTATTACTAAGATGGAGACATGTCAGAAAACTGTGCTGCTAGTGTTTCTGATCACCATGGTATTGGTTCTACAGCTGCTGTTTAACAACCTCAGTTAGAAAAACCAAAAGGATCATCAACCCAAAGGAGCCTCTGGGCAAGCATTTAACCTCAAGTTATTGCACAATCTGTTGATCCACCTTTTATCAAGGCTCACTCCAGACACTTCACATGTCCCTGCAGATTAAGCTGCTAAGACTTCTAAAAGGTACAAGGGGATTTATCCACTCCGTACTGCAATCAGACAAGTGGTCCCTAGTCACAAAACAGCATCAGCACACAAAACTCTTCTGTTTCTAGGATAAGACACTGCCAAAACTGGGATGGCTTGAGTAAATTCCTTTAGTAGCTAAAATCCAAGTTGGTAAAAATGTATATAAAGCATCATAACTCAAGCTTAATTACCTACTTAACTTTAACATTCTAAATATGAGGATTTGGTGAGGGTTTTCCCCCCTTTTTATTTCAGGACAAAGGAAAACCTTCAAATTCTCTATATAATAACATAGATGATTTTCAGCAAACCAATGCTGGTATGCACAAAGCTATGTCAAAATGCCTAGGTCTTTGGTTTTGCAAACTCTAGAATTTTTTTTTACATATATAATAGTATCTTTTTTTTTTTACTCAAAGATAATCAAATCTATGTTGAATTATAATTCTGTCCTATTTTCCTGTCATTTAGTTGTTCTGGATTTTTTACATCATTTCTGTGGACAAAACAATGGATAACTGGATGATCAATCGATGGTACTTGAATTCAAACTCAATGTTTAGAATCATTGAAATGTCATCTCCAGCTTCCTTTCATATTTAACACAAAATAAGAAGGATATGTCACAACTTTGAATTTGGGTATTTTATTATTCAAAGTTCACGTGCATAAAGTTAGTGAAAATAAAATCTTTTCTAAACATCAAGGTCATTATATAGTATGTGGGGACTTGCACAAAAAGAGCAATGACTTTGAGTCAAGAGAAATGAGTGAGCTCAAATCACTTATTGGTTTTGTGACCCAAGGCAGATCTTCCCCTCTGTGTGCCTTAGTGTCCTTATCATGAGGTTAAATAAGGGTATGAAGAGCAACTTCAGACAGGTTCTGTGGGTGTTAAAATGAGGCAGTGAAGGTGGAACTCCTGTGACACAGGAGGGGCTTACTGTTTTTCTGAAGGCAAGAATTTGTGAGTTAAAAAACAAACAGGAAAAATGGCCTTTCTTTTCTACCAGACTATAAGCTCTGTGAAAGCAGAAACCTTGTGCCCATTTCATCCTTGTGTGCCTAGAACTTAACTATGGTGCACGCTTGGTTCAATAAAAGTTGAATCAAATAATTCAGTAATGGTTAAATAGAATCTGCTTGTGTTAATGTCTGTTATTTCTTTTTATTCTTTTTAATTTATGTGAGACAAGTATAATAGATACTATTATTTCTATTACACACTGTCATTTCCCTAACACTGCAGTCCTATATCTAAAACAAAACATGATATAAAGTACTCAAATATTGTTTAAAAGTTAACCTTAAGTAGCAATTTATTTTTTATTATTTTTTTAATGTTTATTTTTGAGACAGAGACAGAGCATGAATGGGGGAGGGTCAGAGAGAGGGAAACACAGAATCCGAAACAGGCTCCAGGCTCTGAGCTGTCAGCACAGAGCCCGACGCGGGGCTCAAACTCACGGACAGTGAGACCATGACCTGAGCCGAAGTCGGACGCCTAACCGACTGAGACACTCAGGCGTCCCTTAAGTAGCAATTTAAATGTCATTTGGTTTAAGTAAAATCAATAGACCTTAGGCCTTACAATGGGCAAAGTAATCCACTGAACACGTTGGTGATAGACATGTAAAAATAGAAAAATTTATATAATCTACTATATGCAGATATTGTTGTAAGAACTTTACATGTATCAGCATATTTAATCCTCATAATAAGACAGGTTCTATTATTAGCCTATTTTTATAGATAGGGAAAGTGAAGGAATAATCTATATATGGCTTTATGGCTAATTAAAAAGCGAGGCTGCACTGTGAACTCAGCCCTTCTGGCTTTAGGAAAGCATCATTAACTACTTTCTATGTCCCTTCTGTAAGGTGTAACTCATAGCCCCGTCTTAAATGAAAGATGATTCCCACCGCTAATTGAACAAAATTAAGAAAAGTAAACCATGAGGAAGAAAGGAGAAAAGAAGAACTGATTATCAAAACTCAAAGACATTTTGATTTACACTTTTAAAAAGTATTTGATTCTATAAATATCCTAAAGAATAAAACTCATATAATCATAACAAGTAATCCAGAAAAAGCACTTGCCAATATCTAACATTCATAAAGAGAACGAGGAACAGAGGGGGACTTCTTCAGTTTCATCAAGAATATCTACAAGAAGAAAAAAATACAGCCAACAGCATATGAAATGGCAAGAAACTGGATGCTTCCGAAGATTGGGAATGAAACAAGGATGTTCTTTCTCACCAGTCCTATTCAAAATTGTACTAGAAACCCTAACTGGTGGAATAAGATGAGAAAAACGTATAAAATGTATACAAATAGGAAAGAAACAAAACTGCCTTTATTCGAAAGTGACATAGTTGTTTATGTATAAAATTCCAAAGAGATTACAGAAATCTCCTGAAAAAATAAGTTAATGTAACAAATTCACAAAATACAAGGCTACTATATAAAAATTGCTTTTTTATATATCAGAAATGAACAATTAGAAATTAAAAAAAATTATAGTAGCACCAAAAAGGAGAGAAATATTTGTGGCTCCTTTCTTTCCTTCGTCTTCATTTCCTTTGCCTGTCTTTGTGTTTTCTTTTTATTTACATCTTGTCTCCTTTCCTTCCTTCCTCTTCCTCTACACACTTTCATTTTTCAAACTGGGATACACCTCACTGCAATATGAATGTTACATAACTTACCAAGCAGCAGGCTACAAATAGGTAATGGTCTTGGTGAAAAAATGGAGCCTTTCCTCACTCCATACATGATAATAAACTCTATATTGTTTTAAAATAAAGGTAAATAAAGTATATAATGATACACAGTTGCATTTTCTTTCTGAATTTGAGACAGATGAAGAGACTGTATGAAAAATTGAACAATGGAAGAAAAAGAGTATGGCTGCCACAGAATCACTGAATCAGAGAAAAAAAGATCTAGATTTGCAAGAGGCAAAGATACTGGGGAGTGAAGGGCAGAATCCACTCTATGAGTGACTGACCTGCTACTAAGCTCAAGTTTATCATCTCCATCTCCTTCAGGCAAACCTAGCATGGATATGATTATCGGCAGGCCAGCCGTTAGCAAATGTATTAGAATCTATTAAATATGGCCTCAAGACCAGCACAAAAGAGTGATGCTCTGTAGATGAAGTTCCAAGAGTTTAAAAAAAAAAAAAAATAGAGGTAGCAAAGAAAATATGTGAATTGATCCTCCCCCTGAAAACAAATAAGCAAGCAAAAATAAAAAAAAAAAAATCATTATTTTCAGCCATGTCACAAGTACCTGTTACATAAAATCTTTCACTTATAGCCCCGTCTCAAGCATCCACTTGCATGGCTTCGTTGGAAAAATAACAGAAATATCCAAGATGACCTCTTTTCTGATGTGAGAATTTAATACAGGATATAGATGGAAACAAATAAGGTGTTATCTAAAGCATATATATTTTAGTATTCAACTAATTCTTCAAATTACTTGAATTAATCCATTACAGATTTGTACTCTTTCATACATTTATATTCTTCAGAAAATTTTGGATTTTGAGTAGTGATATCCAAGGACATGCTTTCCCTAGAAGTATACAATAATTAAAACAAAGGGAGAAGGTAATAAGGCATAACAGTTTTTCTGTGTGAATTAAGCTCGGTAAAGTACCTGAAATATAAGTGTTCATTTGGGGAATGATAGTAGCTAAATCCAAATATGGTTTTGCATTAGTAGCCAACAGATTATTTTATAAAGCATGGAATACCAAGTATGCCAAATAAAAGGAGTCACTTAATGAAATTTAAATAGGGACAATTCTTTTGAATTTGTACTAGCCTAAAGGTAAGAGAATTTTCATAGTGGTAAATGATGTACTGGAGTGCTTCTACCTCTAGTATTCTACATTTCTATCGGTCACTCAATTATTAAAACAAAACAAAACAAAAAACTGGCCTCTTTATAGAATAAATAGCAATAGACACCCAAAAGGACAATAGCAGAAAAACAAAAGACCATCTGGTGCTATAGGTAACAGAGGACAATAATATAGACTCAAGGCTCCTTGAATGGGAAGGTTTCTTTCCTTCTACAGATGAGAGCCCTAAAGTTTAAGCAGGGCAATGAATCATTTAAAGCAGTGGTTCTCGGGGTGCCTGGGTGGCTCAGTCGGTTAAGTATCCAACTTCAGCTCAGGTCATGATCTCGTGGTCCATGGGTGCGAGCCCTGCATTGGGCTCCGAGCCTGGAACCTGCTTCAGATTCTGTGTTTCCCTCTCTCTCTGCACCACCCCACTTACACTCTCTCTCTCTCTCTCTCTCTCTCTCTCTCTCTCTCAAAAATAAACATTAAAAAATTACAAAAAAAATAAAGCAGTGGTTCTTAATTAGAGGTGATTTTTGTCCCTCAGGGAACATTAGGAAATGCTTGGAGATATTTTTCGTTGTTAGAGAGCTTGAGGAATAGGCATACTATTGGCATCTAGCAGAAAGGGGCCAGGGATGCTGCTGAACATTCTACAATTCATAGGCAAATCCCCCCCATCCCACTCCAACAGAGAGTGATCCAGCCCAAAATGTCAATCGTGTGGAGGTTTAGAAGCACTGAGTTGACACACAACCAGGTAAGCTAGTTACCTTTCTATTTCTAGCAGTAAGGGAGAAGGTTAAATCACTAAATACACTATAAATCATTTAAATCATTGCATTTTCCTTGTCATGATGGAGCAGAGACTGGAAAGTTCTTGATAGTGCCAATTCCAGTTGACATTCTATTACATAACGCATTGGATTCAAGAGTCTGATCAAAGAAACATCATCAGAACAAATTTCAAACATGTGGAAATGTATTTTAACTCTGGTTGAAAATATAAGGTATCACACAGAAGAATTAAATGTGCCTCTAAAAATAGTTCTGTTAATTACCAGCCACTGCATTCATAGAAGAATTTTACAAAAGTGACTACTACCTAATTTGGGTTGATCTGGCCAAAAGAGAAGAATATAAGATAACAGTTAAGCATGCCAATAAGAGCCCTAATCCATCACTCCTAACTCCTCCTCATTCCATCCAGGATTGGATTCCTTCCTGAGGAACTCCAGCATCAATTTGAGGACATGTGTCGGTAGGGAGTTCTACAAGGTGCAGCTTGGGGGGACCCATAGAATGACAATAATGTCCACAGATCCACCTGAAACTGCTGGAGAGCTGGAAAGACCACAGGATGTTAGAGCTACAAATAAGGAAGAGATTATTTCAACCACCCTCATTTTTAGTCCAGGGAAACAGAGGCCCTGAGACGGGAGATGGAGGAGAGTGACTGGTCCAATGTCAAATAAGTTAATGTCAGAGCCAGAATCCTGTTCTCTGGAATACCCTGGCCACCATTCAACATACGATAGATGTGCAGACTAAGTAAATATGTCCTCTATCTACTCTGTATGAACTTTGTTGAGTTCTGTGTATGTAGTTGGTTTTACTCACATAGTGAAAAGCACTATATTTCATTCTACTGAAGAAATTTTCCAGGAGAGTAGAAGTCTGACAAGAAAAAGCAACTTTTCCAAGGTCACAAAGCTGGCAAGTGGCAGAGCCTGGATTTAAACCAACGTAATTTCATTCCAAGTGCAAAATATTGAACTATTTGGGTTACTCAGTATGCCAGGGAAAACAACAAGGTAGATGAAAAGAGGCCAGGATTGCCACCATATTGGAGATAAAAAGCACAAGGACTTCTCCTGATAAAAACATGAAGATACAACATGTTCCAGATTAAAAAATAAACCTGCCTCATTTATTTTCAATATCTAGCCTCCTTTTTTTTTTCTTCAATTCCCTGTCTCATTCAGTATATTACTGTAACAAGGAGATGAACTACTGGAAAGAGTTTTCCAATAATTTAACAGAAACTTTTCCTGTGAATTACTTAAAAGAAATCACAACTGCTTCAAGCAGCAGGTAATCTAGGATACACTTATTCTTTGGGGTGGTGGTGGGGGGGCGGTGGTGACTCTTTTGCCAGTCTAATGAAAATTATCAGTACCCTCAGAAGAAAAGTGAACACGTATGCACATAGTTTTGACACACTTTCATAAGCAAACCATTCATGGAAACCCCAGAAGCCCATGAGTGGCCCTCAAATTCTTTAGGTGAAGAATTTTCTTTTGTTTTAGAACAAGCTCCTGACATCAAGAAGATGTATAACTTTGAACAAATTAAATGAACGTTGGCATCTCAGTTTCTCCAATTTAAAGAGGTAGATTTGCACTCTAGATTTGTCATTCTATGTTGCTGATGGAAACCACAGAATATGGTCGAAAGTACTCCAGAGGTACTCAGAAAACCCTGTCTGACGTCACAGATGTGTGCTCCAAGGAGGTTTACTTCCCCTGTCTGGGGCTTATTCTCTGCAGTTATAAAGTGAAGAGTTAATAAAAGATGACCTCTAAAGTACCTTTCAGCTCTAATGGTTTGGGATTCTTAATTCAGGGAAGAATAATGTGGGTCAGGAAACAGCTTTACCTCCTCTAATGAACATGTAAACCCAGAGTCACCTGCTTATAACAGAAACTTTTCTGGACCTCTCAAGCTATTACTTACATAGACAAGACAACATACTAGCTCCTGGCCAGGTCCTAGTGTGTGACAAGTGAGTAGGGATGCTGTAGCAGTGGATATCAGTTTTTTTGATCAGCTCCGTTGCCAAGCTTTGTAGCCATAAACCCCTGGGGGACTGAACCCTATCAGCAGCCACATCTTCACTTACTAAAGAGTACAGTGATAAGGACTCAATTGGGTTCGGGGAGAGAATGGGTCAGGAAGTAACTTCAAAACTAGAGGAAACTGAACAGCTGTTTCTTGGACAGAGGGGCGTTGTAGCCAATACTCTCAGTGTCAGAAGTATTTAAACTGCATCCTCTTAGGCAATCAAGTATCCTTTTGAAATCAAAGAGCTTTCCCCAAGCACAAAAGGATCAGAATAAATCTTCCTTATCTTAGGGAAGATCACACCCTATACTAGCATTCACTGATAACATTTCTAAATTTCTGAGATCTGGAGACTTGAGTTAAATTATATCCCTTTTCTAGGTCTGAAGTTACTCATATTTGCAACTGTCGAGGGTGGGCAGAGGTTGGGGAGGATGGAGAGGATTAGACAAGACCACCTCTGAGGCATTTTACTGTTTGAAGATATTGAGTGTATTTTTCTCAAGCTAACGTATTTCTTTAAACTCAATCCCCCAAACCTGCAGTTCTGTTTAAGGAATCAGACATTGAATCTTATTCCTGGACTTTTTGATATAACCATGCTTCCCTTGGCCTCTAATACATTTGCAGAGCCATAACAGATAAAGCAAGTTGCAACCTTTCAGACCACACTACATTGAGGGTTTCTTTGAAATAAAAAGGGAATAAAGAGCAATAACACATCTTGATAGATATCCTTCTAAAAAGACCTCCAATTGTTTGCTTTCACCCAGTTATTTTGCATCCACTCAGTTTTTTAGCAGGCATGTTTTGGACACCTGCTACATTCTAAAACCTTAGGAATAAGACATCACTTCTGGTTTGAGTGTGTTCATGGTTGAAAGGAAGATGGACGATGACAACACCATGCTCACAGTCCCTCTACCATGGTTTTAGAATTTGAAGGTCCCTTGAAGGACTCCTAGTGCAACCACCCATTTGAAGCTTGACATTTCTTTATAGTGGCTATGCCATGTGGTTGTCTTCCTAATCTTTGGCCAACTCAGATAATCAGGAGTCACACTATTTCTTGAGTTAGCCCACTTCATTTTCATTTCTGATTCCATTTTCCTTGGAAATTATATAAGAGCACAAAATAGGTTCCCATTACACAAAGGACATAAAGATATCACTAAAGGAAGATGTGAGAGAGGGCATCATGGTCATGTATCAGCTTGGCATCTGATTTCTGACACAGGGCTCATTAACACCAGGCAAATGCTTTCCCATTTCTTGTGCTGGTTTTCCCATCTCTGGAATTGGGTTATGTGAAAGAAAAGCTTTGCATTTGCATGAACACTAGCTTAGGAAATATAAAATCAGTACCATTTCACTACAACTGAGTCAAATCAAGTGAATCAAAAAGGGACTATGGACTTCAGTGATTCTAGTTCTCCAGTCTCTGTTGAACCTAATTGAACATTCTTTTCTGACCAGGCAATGATAAGACTTAATTTGCCCCATCGTCTGCTTCTCTCTCATCCAGAGTGTTAATTTAATTCTTCATTAGCCCAATCACCATGGACCTCCTAAAACCCCAACTTCAATACTTCTCAGTGAATTTTTTCACTAGTGGTGTGTTCCTTCAGTTGGCAAGTTAGTAAACTTTCTAATTATTTTTTAGCTCTTGGGTGTTTTCTGATTTATTCTTTTTCAGTAGGTGGACTCTAAAGTCCTATATACCTGTAGCAGCCAATGAACCTATATTTCCAAGGAAGCTAAAGGTAAGCCCACCTGCCACCCACTGTCCGAAGGTTAGTATGTAAGGATCTCTGGTTCCAAAGAACCAAGGACATTCTTCTGTGCCACATCTCTGGTTCTTTCTAAGGCATTACCACTCTGCCTTGGAGAGAGTTCTATTCCAGCCACTCCTGTTTAGATCTCTTACTCGCTCTCTTTCATTCTCATCCTCCATATTGAGGAGAAGAAGCTGCAAAGACTAGTTCTAATAGATAGATGATATAGATAGAGATAGAGATAGAGATAGAGATATATAGATAATAGATATGATATAGATAATATAGATGATACAGATATAGACAGATAGATATAGATATAGATACAGATATATAAATATTTGTTTCAAAAAAGAAACAAGAATCAAAGGCAAAGTCAGAAATCAATGGCTAGGATGAGCCTAGACCTGGACACTCAGAGCATTCCTACCTGTCTTCCTTTTCTCTCCTGGAATGACCAACCACAAATTTGCACCCTCTCTTCTTGTCCTTCTACCACAAAAGCAAATAATTTAGAGACCATCTAGCCAAAGTGCTCATTTTACAGCAGAAACACTGAGACTCAGAAATGTGAGGTGCAATGTTCAGGTATGCAGAATCATTTGGTGCAAGGTCAAGTATAGAATATGGGGTTTCCAATTCCGAAAGCAGTGCTTGTCTTGTGGCCCCATGCTCTTACTCCCTGTTAATTTTTTAGCTAGTGTCATTTTTTTTAGTTCATATTGTCTTAGGGAGCAATATACGACTGATTCACCCTTTAACCCTTTAAAGTTAAGACCACTGGGAAGAGACAAATGCCTTAAGTAAATACTGTTATCAAATTGCCAGTTCTGCAGAAAAAAACAGCTGAGATAGAAGGATCTTTCCTTCTTCTTTTTTCTCTTCCCTATCCTTCCTTCTTTCTTCCGTGGAACACACTCATGCAGTTTCCATGATCTGAAATTCCCTTTTCCATCTTTATTTCACTCCCTAAAGTCAAGTTTGTTACTCTGTTTATATCATCCTCAAGCTCTCTGGCCAATTGTTCACTGCAGCATTTATAATGCATATGTAAGTTGTTTGATTAGCTATCTCTCTTCCTTATAAGATGTTAGGTTTTTGAAGACAAAGAATGGATCCTGATCAGCTTTATATTACTGGCACTTACCAAGTGCCTGGCACACCACAGGTACCAAATCAGTGTTGAATCATTGAGTGGAAGAATAAAGAATGAAAGAAAAGCATTTCTTTGGGGGCAACATGACCCTGCAACCATGAGAAGTTGTCACAATTCTACAAGACTACATCATGCTGTGTGTTCTCGTTCACCCACTCACACCTTATTTTAGTCATAATAGTATTTCACCAACTGCTCTCCCACAGTTGTTGAAACTGCAGATGTCTAGGATGTAATCAAATCTCTTGGTCCCCCAAACTTTGAATATAAAACCTTACTGAACGTATATTTCATCTTAGGTGACATGTCCAAATTCTGCAGATTTCCTTCTGGTGAGAACACTGGGCACTTTAACACTTTGAGAGCAGGTGCTGAGCTGTTGTTATTCCAGAGATTCTGTAAATTCAGAAGTAGTGAGCAGGGGGTATGACTGGCAGGCTACTGCGATGACCTCATGTTCAAGTATAAAGAAGAGACTGCGTTCCCAATGAAGGATCAGAGGATGAAGTCATCAACTTGGCTGTGTTTGGGAACTGAAGTTGTCCAACTATATGGTGGGACATTCAATATGCTAAATGTGATAGGGGATGGAACTGATTCACCGGATACTGAGAAAGAAATGTAGCCCGTCGGGCCTTAGAAATGGCATTTCTTCTGCTGCTCTGGCATCTCGTATGTCAGCAACTGAGTTTTCAAAGAAAGATTTGTTTCTAAAGGAGGTGAATGAGTTGGGCATGTGTTATAAATTGTTACTAAAGCACGGCATAGATGGTAGGGACTTCACAAGGCAGCAAAGGGTAATGGATGTGGCTTTCTTCTAGTCTGCTACTCACTAGCCATAAGGCCTTGGGTGACATGTAATTACTCTCTGCCTATTTTCTCATCTGTAAAATGGGAGATAATAACAGTAGATATCTCATGGGGTTGTTCTTCAGCTAAAATGAATAGATATAAACCACTTAATATAATGCTCAGCACATGGTTAACTATGTGTCAGATGTTATTCTTTTAGGTAATGTCTTTATAATCATTAAGGTTTTGATCCATAGAATAAGATAACCCTGGGCTTGTATCTCAGCTTTTACCACTTATTAGCTGCATGGATCTGACAAGTTCACGAACTGTTAATCCTGAGTTTTCTCATCTGTATGAGAGAAAGGATGAAATCATCTAAAGCATAAGATTTTTCTGAAGATTAAAAGAAATAGCATGGCAATGTGCATAGCATGATTCCTAGTGTATTTGAGTGCTCATTAGTATCATTACCAAGAGTACCATAATACTCTTTATTTGCCATTTGGTAACTGAGGCTCTGGGGACTCAAAGACTCACCCATTGTCTTTAAGAATCTCAGGCTGGTGTGGGAAGTGGAAGGATGTTTTGGTGCAATGGGGGAAGGAGAACCTTGGCAGTATGTAGAGAAGACCATAAGGTCACAGTGGCAGGAGTGATACTCATGTTATTTTTGAGTAGAAATTTTCAGTGCAGAACAAGGATGAAAGGCTTTGTAGGCAAAATTAATGAACTTAAAGCCATAAAAGATGAATCAGTGTTAATTTTCTTTTCATTGTTATTGTTCTAAATAATATTCAATGAACAACTTTATACACAGTCTAAATATAATTTTTTCCTTAGGGTCAATTCCCAGAAATGAAACTGCCAGGTCAAATGGTCAACATTCTTGAGAATTTTGCAAAATACTGTCCTCTTTTCTACCAGGATGATGTAACAATTTTAAGCAAAGTAGGAAGGTGCCACTCCCAGAAACCTCGACCACACTGGGTATTAAATTTAAAAAGGAAAATTCAGCAGAAAATGGCAGCTCATTCTTAATACACACATACACACACACACACACACACACACACACACATACACACACACATGCACACACATTGTCAATTTGCAGTCTTTCTTTGTTAATTTTCTCTCATATCTTTTATTTTGCACCAGTATGTAAATATGCACATTAAGAATATTGGGGTGCCTGGGTGGCTCAGTTGGTTAAGCATCCAGAACTTGGTTTTGGCTCAGGTCATGATCTCATGGTTCATGAATTTGAGCCCCACATCAGGCTGTGTGCTGACAGTGTGCAGCCTGCTTGGGATTTTCTCTCTCCCTCTCTCTCTCTGCCCCTCCCCTGCTCATTCTCCTTCTCTCTCAAAATAAATAAATAAACATAAAAAAAGAAATGCAGCTATTAAGTGATTAACACTGCCACGCATTGAAATATTTTTCCTAGTTTGCCTTTTCAATTTATATATGATAGTATTATTTTAGTGTAAACAATTATATTTTTTATAACAAAAGCAGTGGGTCTTTTCCTTTATGGTTTCTACCTTTGCTTTTATACTTAGAGATGCCTTCTTCAAATTCTAATAAATATACAATTTGGGGGACTCATTCAAAACCACTCAGGTTGTTCTGGTACTTGACTGTTAAACCTTCCTATTTCTTTCACTGGCATGAGCACTTATCATCTGATTTTTAACTCCAAGCAGCAGGATCCACTCCCTGGGTCTCTGCTGTGTTTGACTGACTTGTTTGTCTACTCTGGTACCCTTATTAATATGTTTTTAAATAACTGGTAATAAAAATCTAACCTTTTTTTTTTCAATTGCTTCTTGGCCATTTACTTCTCCAGATAGTTTTGTCAATTTTTAACAACACGCTAGAAGTCACTTAGAATTGTGACTGGAATTCTGTATCATTTGTACCTTTCTTTGGGGGAGAACTGACTCTTTACTTACCAAGTATTTCCATCAAGATTCTGCTTTTTCTACACTTATTCAGGTCTTCTCTATTTCTCATTGAAGTTTTGTGTTCTTCCTCATATACATCAGGCACTTTCCTTGGTAAGTCATCTCCAAATAATTTGTCTTTGCTATTGTTCTAAGTAAGATAATTTCCCTTTAAAATTTAAACATGATTTTGTTGATATATGAAAAAGCTGTGACTATCTAAATATTTATGTATTATTTCTTAACCCACCCAATTACAAACTTCAAAATTTATACTAATGGTTTTCAAGGGGTGCAGAGGTTTTATTTATTTATTTATTTAAATTAATTATTATTATTATTTTTTTTTGGTAAGTGTGTTAATGGCCACAGGAAGGTTTCTGTTTTGATTAGAGAAAGGGAGCCTTGGGAAGACATAACCTATTCTGTTCTTCAGAAGAACTAATTAACAAATCAGAAGAACTTTTTGTATAAGAACTAAACCTCTGTCTTGAGGCCCTTAAATGAGGCCACACTTAGATCAGATGTATATGGGGCTATAATTGGTTTCATTTCCTTTGATGCAGCCTACCAAGCTCAGTGGTGGGAGAGGGGATGCAGGGAGGACACAACCTCCTCAAGGAATTCTTCCATTTAACCTGTTTGCCAGCCGAGATGGATTCAGAAATCCGGGCAGGTGATGTGGATACAGACTGCACAGAGTAGCAGAAAAACCTATGGGCTGAGAATATGGAGACTGTTTCTGAGCTCTAAGTTAGTTATGCAACCCGAGTCAAATAGTACTGGCAATCTGGACTTCGGCAGACTACAAGGTTAGATTATATTTCTGATTTGTGACTCTCTTTTGAGTTCCCTGTATTTTTACAAATTTTTAAAGAATAACCTATAGAAACAGCAATCTTTTCTATACCGCATGACAATGACATGTTCTAATTTAATAACTGTCCTTTGATGAAAATCTTTCCAAAATATATGATCCACTTTCCAGCCCTTTTTGAGTGAACAAAACCTGACCTATGTTATCAAACTCGGTGTCATATAGGTCTTCAGCTTGCAGGTCATTTTCACCTCATCTCAACTCTGATTTCAGCCCCAGCTATGAAACTTCCATGCCAGTTCAGATCTGCCACATATTAATGGAGTCTCATCTCAAATTCACTCCATGTTTCTATCTGCATTTTGTTTCAAAGCCTCCTCTGATGCTGCAAAAATAAGCTCAGCCTAGTGCACGGGTAGCCTGGGTAAATGGAGAATATCAGGGACTTAATGCCCCTGAAATAATCTTCAATTAAAGGAGGCTGTAGATAAATATTCTAGTCTCCTATTCTATTGGTAGAAAATTCTGGGAGTCATTATGTATGTTTTACAGGAGATCCTGGTACAAACAAGCCCCCATTGCTCACCGTGGCAACTTTCATAAATCACTTCATAGTGACTCTTTTTCCCTATCTCATTTCCTCTGTGTGTGTTTCCCAGGATCATCACCCAAATAAACTAGTGACACTCAAGTCCTTGTCTCAGTCTCTGCATTTGATGGAATCTGAATTAAGGTACTTGAGATCATTGGGGCACCTGGGTGGCTCAGTCGGTTGAGCTTCTGATTTCAGCTCAGGTCACGATCTCACAGTTCCTGAGTTCAAGCCCCGCCTGGAGTTCACTTGTGGGGCTCACTTGTGGGGGTTCACTGCTGCCAGTGTAGAGCCCACTTCAGATGCTCTGTTCACCCTTCTGCCCCTCCCCTGTTCACTCTGAAAATGAATACACACACATACACACACACACACACACACACACACACACACAGACACTTGAGATCATCATTCCAAGCAATAACTGCAATTGTGATTTTTAGAGATACACAGATTTTCAGTGGCATACTCCAGGACCCAATGGGTCTGGATAAGAAGTCCTGAAACATGCCATCTCATTTTCTTTCTTTCTTTCTTTCTTTTTAATGTTTATTTATTTGAGAGAGAGAGAGAGAGAGAGAGAGAGAGAGAGAGGCACAAGCAGGGGAGGGGCAGAGACAGAGAGGGAGACACAGAATACGAAACAGGCTCCAGGCTCTGAGCTGTCAGCACAGAGCCAGACGCGGGGCTTGAACTCACAAACCGCGAGATCATGACCTGAGCTGAAGTGTGAAGCTTAACCAACTAAGCCACCCAGGTGTCCGCTGTCTCATTTTCTTAGGAAAAGAATCCCTCAAGTTGACATAGTCTTGGGTCTCTCACCACTTCTGCAGAGGTCTGGGATAAAATAGGGACACCGGTGTCATTATTACCCATCTGTCGTTCTATAGCTTCTTGTCTTCAGAATTTATTAAAAATCCAGAGTTAAACAGCTTTCCTTTTCTCACCATTATGAAAATTACCCTTCACTCATGACATCGATTATGTTTTGTTGACTTTGTTCAAAGACCTGCCAATGATTTCTTTATGACTAAAGTAATAAACACAAGCATTGTCAGTTTGCATCCTATTACTCCTTATAGTAGCAACATTATTTCCATTTGCTGAACTTAGGTCAGATAGATGCTCTCTGGCAATTATTTTAAAAATTATGTTTCTAATTCCATTGACAACCCATCTGCAAAGTAGATCTTAGTAATGAAGCTGACTTTAAGGTAAATTAACAAAACTGCCAGAGTGAAACAAGTGTGGATGATGGAATTGTGTCGTTGTTGTTACCATTCATTACCCCAGGAATGTCTGACACTAAAACACATGATTAAATTTCTCTCATCAGTGTCCATCCTTTGCTAAATTTATTCCTAAGTATTTTGTGGTTTTATTTTTACACTGTTATAAATAATATTGTTTCTTTTGCAACTTTTTATTATTGATGCAGGGAAATAAAATGTTTTTTTTTTAATTTATACTATGTGACCTTGCTAAATTATTAATTCTAGTAAGTTGCTTTTGTAAATTCCTTAGGGATTTCTTTGATGTACTTTGTAGGTTTCCAATCTTTACGATTGATTTTATTTATTTGTTTGTTTAGATTTATTGCCCTAAACTGGAGACTTCAGAATAATATTGAATATTCATTGGCAAGAGCAAACTTTCCTTTTCCCCCCACTTAAAGAGGAAATCATTCATATTTTCTCATATAGCAGAATGTTAGCTGGAGGGTTTTTTTTTTGTAGATGTCCTTTATCAAATTGAGAAAGATGTCTTCCTTTCTAGGTCCTAGAGTTGTAAAAGGATATTATTCTGTCAAACACTTTTTCTGCATCTATTTAGAGTGTGTGGGTTTATTTTTTCTTTTGATAACGTGATGAATTAAACTGAATTTCAAATTTTTGAACAAACCTTGCATTTCTGGGACACATGGGTGGCTCAGTCAGTTGAAAGCCCACCTCTTGATTTTGGCTCAGGTCATGATCCCAGGGTCATCATGAGTTTGAGCCCTCATCGGGCTCTGCACTGAACACTAAGAGTGGGGACTGCTTAAAATTCTCTCTCCCTCTCACTCTGCCCCTCTCCCCTGCTTGCATGCATGCTCTCTAAAATTTAAAAAAGAATCCTTGCATTTATAGGGTAAAACTTAGTCATGATATGCTATTAGTTTATCTACTGCTAGATTTGATATGCTAATATTTTTAAGGATGTTTGCATCTATGTTCCTGAGAGATATTGTTATGAATTTTTCTCTTATTTGTAATGTATTTACCACATTTTGGCATCAGGAATATGGGGACTTCAGTTAAGAAAAATTCTTGAGTTGAGGAGAGTTCTTTCCTCCCCTATATTTTGAAATAATTTATATAAGACTGGTATTATTTCTTGTTTAACTGTTTGATTGGATTCAACACTGAAACAGAGAGATTTTTCTGTGGAAAGTCCTTTAATAACAAATTAAATTTATTTAATAATTTAGAGCTATTCAAATTTTTATTATCTCTATGAGTCAATTTTGGTAAGTTATATTTTTCAAGGAATATGTAATTTCTCCTACATTCTTAAATTGATTGGTATAAAGGTGTTCATATTACCATATTATCCTTTCCTGTCTTGAGTATCTGTTAGGATACTTTCTTTTGCTCTTGCTATTGGTTTTTGTAAAATGTTTTTCTTTTTTTTTTCCTTGATTGGCCTTGCTAGAGGTTTAATATATTAATTCTATACAAAGAACCAACCGTTAGCTTTGTTTAATTTCTCTCATGTTAATTTATGTTTGTGTCTTATTTTTCCCCTTTTACTTAGGCTTTAATATGCTCTTTTTTTTTCCCCTACCATCTTAATGCAGGGACTCACATCATTATTTTAACTTTTTTCCCCTAAAATAGACGTTTAATGTATAAATTTCCCTCTGTACTACTCTGACTATATCACTGTACTCTTTGTCATGCATTTCTAGTGTGCTTTATTATTCTTTATGTCCTACATTTCAGTTCCTATCTAGCATAATATCTTTTTGGCTGAAAAAATTTCTTTTAACATTTTGTGTTGTTAGTGCAGGCTTGCTAACAACAAATTCCCCACATTTTGTGTTTTTGAAAATGTCTTCATTTCACCATTGTTTTTCAAAGATATTTTCATAGGATATGGAATCCTGCTTTAATGATTTCTGTTGTTATTTGCTTGTTTCTGTTTTTTGCTTTTTTTTTTGTTTTTTTGTTTTTTAGTTTTAGTTTAGTTTTTTTTTTTTTGGGGGGGGGGCAGGTGGTATTTAAAAGATGCCATTCCACTGTCTTCAACCTCTTTCTTCTTTCATATTGACTAATCTCAAGTCCATTGACACTTTCTTCCCCTACCTCCAGTCTTCTGTGAAGCACATGTGGATTTTAAAACATTCAGTTGCTGCACATTTTAGTTACAGATTTTCCATTTTATTTCCTTTTATATATTTCATTTCTCTACTTAAAGTCTTCATCTGTCTACCACTAAGACTGTGTTTTCCTTTTAGCCCTTGAAATTATTCATAACAGCTTCCTGAAAATTTTTATTTGTTAAATCAAACTCTAGGGCCATCTCAGTCTCTCTATACTGACTTCATTTTTTTGCTTGTCTTGTAATTATGTTATTTGATACTGGGCATTTTGGATGATATGTTTAGATATACTAGATTTTGTTATTTGTCTCTGCCTGATGATTGTGGATTTTTGTTCAAGCAAGCAGTTCAATTACTATGCACCTTGAACTTGTATTTGCTCAGTTTTGTGCTTGTTAGGACATATCTGTGTAAAGTCTACAATATTTCTGAAGCCCCTATAATGTGGTGAGACTTAACATCTAAGCCCTGTGTCTTCTGTGGATATTATAAAAACTCAGTTTTAGGCTTTAAAAGTGGTGTAGAGTAGGCCTCACTCTAAGGGTAGGGGTCAGAAACCTATTGCCTGTGCGACTCAAGCCTGGCTCAGTACTTGGGTATTTTATAAATAAAGCTTTACTGGAATACAGACACACTCATTATTTATGTGGTGTGTATAGATGCTTTGACACCACAAAGGCAACAGAGAGCATATGGACCAGAGGCCCTAAAATATTTACTGTCTAGCCCTTTACAGACTAAGGGTTCTGATGCCTGCTCTAGGACATGATCCATATTCTTAATGCGTGGTCTTTCTGCTGTCTCATCTGACAGCTCAAGATATCAATAAGATTTCTTCACTCTGGCTGGGTGTGGAACATCTGTGCCTCCCATAAGTGCACAACCTTCGGTCTCTCTCTTCTGCTCTCATCTCTATAGCATTTGCTTGCTTATAAGCCTCCCACCATCTCTTTCTGTACTTGGGAAGCTCAGTTCTTACCCAGAGACTTGACAGAAGCACCTTCCAGGATCCCCACTCAGCTCAACTCTACCCTCCTGGTGTGCTCTCTTATAGATTCCAGAGGCTTCGGCAACTTTTAATTCTGCTCTCTGCTGTAACTTCAATAGGACCTCTGTGCTTTGCTCACAGTACAGTTCCCTGTCGCAGTTTAGAAAGTTGTTCCCAGGCAGAGAGCCAGGATAATCATGGAACATACTTCATGAGTGTTTCTTTCAAGGATTTCAGGCTTGCACTATCGGTTGTTCAATGCCTTCAAACAGTTTCCTCATGTATTTGTTTAATGTTACAGTGTTTACATATGATCACAAGTATAAGTTCACTTATTGTCTCTTTGAAATACCAAATCCACTTTGTAATCCATTTTTTTGTAAATGCATGTGACTGAGTAAACATACGAAAGCATTTTACCTGTTAATGTACACTGAGCCAGCTATAAGATTATAGTAAAATATGTTATTTGAGAACTACCCATACGGAATAAGCTTGAATTTAGAATAGTGCATCATTCTGTTCTTCCCTTAGAAGCTGTGAAGAATTTCTTCAGTTGCCTTCCAGATCCCTAACATCCCTCAAAGTAAATGAAGCAGATTAACCGATATTATATAATCTATTATTATTTTAGTCTGTTTACCTATTCTGAATCATTTATTAATATTCTTATCTCTCTTCTCCTTCTCTAAAATGTTGAAATTCAGACGGTAGGTTGACTTTGAACATTTCCAATTTTATTGGTTTTGCTAAAGAATGCAACATCATTCTTACCATAGAAATCTATCTGACTATTCTCTGCCCCTTCATTGCATAAAAGGAAAGACATCCTATGTTACTTCTGTGTAAGTCCGTAGGGGTTTTGAATTATGATAGAGTGTATACTTCTTCCCTATTCACCCAAAATAGGAGTTTCTTTGTTAAAGGGTCACAATTTTAATAGCACAAAATCGGATCACTAAGTGTTTATTTTTATAACTATTATCATTATCAAGGAATTGGACAAATTATGTTTAATTAAATGATACTCATCTGTTTATAATTGGATGCAGGCTTACTGATAATATGTTTGATAAATACATTATGGCTATAAACAATCTCTAAAAATAAGAAAGGCCTAGTAATATTTGAATAATGGGGCTCTGCTATTACTACCTTTGCTAAGGAAAACTATATTTTCAGTTAGATATCAGATATGCAACATAGTCACAGTACTCATAATTATATGAATATATATTGGAGGGTTCACACTTAAAGTTTCTTTCTGGTTATGTCTCACATAAGGAACTTAGGTTGAAATAACACTTTCACATACTGGAGGCTATTATTAAGTCAAAGTTGAACTTAAAATTAAAAATTAAAAAAGGCAGGCTTTTAAAATAGACGCGCTAATAAGACCTTAAGTGAACTTTCATGTTTTGGCTGTGGAAATTAGCAGACTTTTACCTATAAAAAGGGTAATTGGTATGTTAGGCAGGTTACTTTCTGCTGCAAGTAATAGATACCCCAGTTAAAAGTGGCTTTAAAATAATATATTTTTCGTATAACTAAATGTGAAGTATGATTTCAGAATTAATTCCGTGGTTCAGTAACATCATCAAGGACTGGAGTTCGCTTCTCCTTCCTCTGCCATCTTCCACATGTTGGTTTATGCCCTCAGACATGCACCGTCATAGTTTCAAGCAAGCTGCAATGGTTACAAGTATTATTTACCTCATTGTCAAGTTGCTCAGGCACTGATCTATTTGAATGTTTTACACAGAACACACCAAAGTGGAACCTGTGGGACCTGATCCTATAGGAAAGCAGTTAAACAGGTATAAATGTAAGACTATAATATCAAACTAGGCTTAAGTATGTGGCTAGCAGGGGTCAATTGATGTTGGTGATATTTCCCTAATTCCAGTGTTATGCTGGTGGTCCAAGTTGAACAATTGGATTTGATTTGGGGGGGGGACATCCCTGAATTGTAGTATGTGCTATTTCCATAGTGTAAATACTCCCATCGTGGCCAATTTTAAGCTAGGAAAATGATGTTTTGAACGCAGAGTTACGAAGAGATGGGACGGGCACACTCTTAAACGTGAGTAGTTTCACTACACAAATGTAAACCTGAACAGCACAGATAATTGTAAAACGTGGCAAACAATTCAGAAGAGATGAGTTTTAGTTACTCATTGTGTTCATCTTTAATATCGTTTACTTAGTTATGAGCTTGTATACTTTATTTTTTAATAATGGCCGTGTATAACAACTGGCTTGCAGTAGTCCTGAAAATATAATGACCGGCTGTTCTGAACTAGCTTGAGCACACCACTGTCCCCCACCAGCCATCTCCCTTCTGTCTTTATTAAATTTACAGCCTTATACCATGTGCACACATTTTATTAAGCATTATACACAAAAACATTTTGATTGCATTCATCATAAAAGTAGATGCAACTTTGTTCTATCGAATATCCAAGGCAGAAAATTGGGCAAAGCTTGAGCACATTAAAATATTTTACAAACTCAATGAAAAGGCCTAAGTAATAAAGTCTTATCCCATTTTACTGATATTTGATCAAAAGTAAAGAAAACTGAAAAATGGCATCTTGAATAAATGATAGAGCCACACGTCTTAAATTCTGAGTCAGTGTTCCTCAGCCTGGCTCTGGTGCCAGTGTGGTCCTGGTCAAGGCGCAGTGAGTCATGGGGCATGGTTTTTCTCACTTGGAAAACGGGAAGGCAATACCAGTCTTGAAGGTCTCCTCTAGTTCTAAAGTTTGTCACTGTGATTTTCTAGAATATCTATGGCTTTGAGTATAACTTGTCTGAGTCTTTACGTTTAAAGTGAGTTTCTTATAGACTATATATATTTAGGCAATCTCTATCTTTTAATTGGTATATTTGGACCATTCATATTAAGTTGATTATTGGTTTTGGTGGGTTAATATTGACTATGTTTGCACCTGTTTTTTATTTATTGGATTTGTTATTTGATCCCACTACTGTCACCTCTTTTCAAGCATGCTTTGGTTTTAATTGAGCATACTATATAATACCATTTTATACCCTCTATTTGTGTATCAATTACAATTAAACATTTGCCCTAGGATTCACAATATGCATTTCTAACTAATTTAAATCTGCCTTCAGATAACACTATATTTCATGTGTAGGGTAGGTGCCTTACAACAAAGTAACTTCCAATTCCTCTTTCTCATCTCTTGGGACACTCCTGCCATCTATTTCACTTAGCTCTATGTTTTAATCAATTAATACATTGTTACTATTATTGCTTTAAACTGTTTTCTTTCAGATCAAGAATAAGAAAGAAATTTATTTTACTTTACTTATTCTTTCTCCAATCCTCTTCTTTCCTTTCATATAGGGAAGATACACTTATTCAAGCATATTACCTATATTATTTTCCTTCTGCTCTAAGGACTTCTTCTAAGATTTATTTCAGGCAGGTGTGATGGCAATAAATTACCCCTAGTTTTTGTTTGTCTCTTTTTTTCTTTCACTTTTGAATGATAATTTCATTGGATGTGGAATTTTAGGTTTGTGGGGTTTTTCCCCCAATCCATTTAGTATTTCACTCTACTTTTTTTTCTTGTTTGCCTGAATAATTTTTAGAAGTATGTTGTAATTCTTCTTGTTCTCCTTCAGGTAAGGTGATTCCCTCCCTTCCTCCTTCACCCTCAGCTTCTTTCAAGATTTTCTCTGTCATTGGTTTTCTACAGTTCAATTATGATATATTCCTATAAGTGTGTGTGTGTGTGTGTGTGTCTGTGTGTGTGTGTGTGTGTGTGTGTGTGTGTTTGGTTTTGGTTTTGATGTTTCTTGTTGTCTGAGCTCTGAGATATGCAGTTCTTGTTTTCTTTAATTTGAGAAAGTTCTCAACCATTATTACCTTAAATATTTCTTCTGTTATCATCTCTCTTTTTCTGGTATTCTTATGACAAGAATGCTATAGTTTTTGATACTGTTCTTGGATGATCTGTTTGTTTTTTCATTCTTTTTTTCTCCTTGCATTTCAGTTTGGAAGACCCTATTGACTTATTTTCCAGTTTATTGCTTCTTTCCCTGGCTGTGGACTATTGATGAGTCAGTCTACTGATGAATAAAAGGCATTTTCATTCTACTCTTTTGTGTGTTTGAAAAGGCTTTATTTTTTACAGCAGTTGTAGGTATACAGCAGAATTGAGCAGACACAGAGATTTCCCATATATCACCTACTTACACATATGCACAGCTTCCCCCATGTGCAACCAGAGAGGTACATTTGTGACACTTGGTGGGCTTAAGTTGACACATCATTGTTGCCCAAAGTACATGGCTTATATGAGGGTTCACTCTTAGTATTGCACATTGTATGCAAATATATAATGACATGTATCCACTATTGTATCCTACAGAAAAGTTTTACTCTCCTAAAACTACTCTGCACTCTGCCTGTTATCGCTGCCTCTCCCAAAGGACTGGCCACATTGATACTTTTACTATTTCTATGGTTTTGCCTTTTCCACAATGTCATATAGTTGTGATCCTACATTATGTAGTCTTTTCAGATTGGTATCAGATTGGTTCAGATTACTTTGTAATATGCATTAAGGGTTCTCCCATGTCTTTTTATGTCTTGATAGTTCATTTCTTCTTAGCACCAATATTTCATGGTCTGGACATACCTGTTTATTTATCAATTTACCTATTGAAGGACATCTCAGTTGCTTTAAGCTTTTGACAATTTTTAATGAACATCTACATGTAGGTTTTTGTATGAACACAAGTTTTCAACTCACTTGAGAAAATACAAAGGAGCACAATTACTGGATCATGTGATAAGAGTATTTTTAGTTTTGTTAAAAACTGCCAAACTGTCTTCCAAAGTGGCTGTATCATTTTGCATTCCCATCAGCAATGAATAAGGGTTCATGCTGCTTCACATATTTGCCAGCATTTGGTGTTGTCAGTGTTTTGGATTTTGGCCATTCTAATAGATGTGCAGTGGTATCACATTGTTTTAATTTGCAATTCCATAATGCCATAAATTGTTGAGTGTCTTTTCATATGTTTCTTTTCCATCTGTTTATCTTCCTCGGGGAGGTGTCTGTTCAGGTCTTTTGCCCACTTTTTAATCAGGTTGTTCATTTTCTTATTGTTGAGCTTTAACAGTTGTTTACATATTTTGAATAATAGTCCTTTTCCAGATCTGTCTTTTGCAAATATTTTCTCCCAGTCTATGGCTTATCTTCTTATTTTGTGACAGGGTCTTTCACAAAGCAGCAGTTGTAATTTTAATGAAATCCAGCTTATCCATTAGTTTTTCGTTGATTATTACTTTGATATTATATATAAAAAGTCATCACCATACCCAGGTTCATCTAGATTTTCTCCTGTTATGGGAGATTTATAACTTTGAGTTTTATATATAGGTATAATGCATGCATTTAAAGTTGATTTTTATGAAGGGTATAAGGTCTGTGTCGAGCTGTGTGTGTGTGTGTGTGTGTGTGTGTGTGTGTGTGTGTTTTGTATGTGGTTATCCACTTGTTCCAGCACCATTTATTGAAAGGCTATCTTTGCTCCATTGCATTACCTTTCTCCTTTGTCAGAGATCAGTTGACTGTACAATGATATTGTAATAGCGTTGTAGGGTGACAGGATAGCCATATTTGTTGTGAGCATAGCATAACATAGAGTTGATTAATCATGGAAATTAATGTAACATTCTGTGTCAACTACACTTCAGTTAAAAACATAAATCCATTGTCTACATTTATGTGGGCCTATTTCTGGGCTCTTCCTTCCCTTTCATTGATTTATCTGTTGTTTCACCAATACCACACTGTCTTGATAACTGTAGATTTATTTAAGTCTTGAACTTGAGTATTGTCAGTCTTCCAACTTCCCTTCCTTCAATAATGTGTTTACTATTCTGTGTCTTTTATCTCTCCATATAAACTTTAAAATCAGTTTCTCAATATCAACAAAATAACTTCCTGCTATTTTTACATAGATTATATTGAATGTGTAGATCAGGTTGGGTGGAACTAATGTCTTGAGAATATTGAATCTTTCTATCCATAAACACGGAATAACTCTCTGTTCAGTTGTACGTTGGCTCCTTTCATCGGTGTTTTGTAGATGTACTCATACAGATCTTATCCATATTTTGTTAGATTTGTATCTAAGTGATTTTTTGTGTGCTATTTTAATTTTTTTCATTTAAAATTCCACTTGTTTACTGTTAGTATACAGGAAACAAATTGATTTTTGTACATTAAACTTACACCCTACAACTTTGTTTATAACCATTTATTAGCTCCAGAAGTTTTTTGTTGTTGCTGTTGATTCTTTTGGATTCCCCACATAGATAATCATGTCATCTGCAAATAAAAGAGTTTTATATCTTCTTCCCAGACGGTATACCTTAGATTTCCTTTTCTAGTCTCACTGTGTTAGGACATCAAATAAGATATTGAAAGCAGTGGTGAGAAGGGACATCCTTGTCTGTTCCTAATCTTAGCAGGAAAGCTTCTAGTTTCTCATCATTAAATATGTTAGCTGCAGGTTGTTTGTAGATTTTTTTTTTATCAATTTGAGACTAATTTGTTGAGAATTTGTGTCATGAATGGGTGTCAGATTCCGTCAAATGCTTTCTCTGCATCTGTTGATACGATCATGTGATTTGTCTTCTTTAGCCTATTAATGTGATGGATTACATTAGTTGATTTTTTAATGTTGAACCAGTCTTGCATATCTGGGACAAACCGTAGTGTTTTTTTTAAGCATTTTTTTATTTCTATCATCTCCGTTTGATTCTTAAACTTCCCATTTCTCTTCTTATATAATTCATCTGTGTTTTTCAGGTTTTCGACTTTTTCTATGAGAGCCTTACAATACTAATCTCCTGTTGGATAATTCCAACACCAATATCATTTCTGAGACTGTTTACAATGGTTGTTTTGTTTTTAATACTGTGACTTTTCTACCTTTTATATGCTTGGGGATTTGCTGAAAACTGCACATGCAGTTTTGATAGGAACAAATAAATTTGCCTTTAGTTGGATGATTTATGTCAATACTGGTAGAAGTTAGGCTATAATTGAAGTTTGCAGGAGGTATAGGTGTCAGAAACTTCAACTTCCTCTAGTGTCCTTATTTTTATTTTCTTTTTTTGATTTTGAGTTTTCCTCTACGAGAGTCTGTGCCTTGCAACTTTTTCAGCTGAATTTGCTGCTCTTATACTGGAGTCCACCTGATATAGTGGTGAGATGTTGTGGAGAAGAAGGCTCTATAATATTTCAATTAAATCTCAGTTATTCAGTATGTATCACAGGGATGTTATCTTCATAAGTGTTTCTCCACTGATATAGCTTTATTGCTCCTGACCACTTCTTCTTTTCAGACTGCAGTATTTCTGATCTATTTCCTTGAACCCTGACACTGTCAACAATGCTGTTTTTTCTCCTTATTAAGACATTGTGTGTGAATGGGGCTTGAGTGAGAAGATTCCCAACTGATGAGCTTCTGACCAAGTCTTTCCTTCTGGATAACAGTCCTTCTGCGGCATTGTGGAGAAAACCATTGATTTCACAATGGTTCCTCCTTCCTTCCCCTTCAGTGGAGGATTTTACTCAGTCTCCATTTTGAGAACCTGGTGGGGTTTCTGGTATCAGTGCAAGAAAGGTGGTGGTGGTGGGTCTCCTCTAAGACTGCAGTTCCAACGGATCTGTCGGTGCTGAGATGGTTGAAGAAACCTCCAGCAATTAAACAATGTTACCAATTAAATTTTCCTCCTACTTTGTGGCTTCAGTTGCGGTGAGGTAGTTCCATACCATGTGTCTCTGGATGAATCTATCTTTTTAGGCTTTGTGGTAGCAATTTGTCCTGCAACTTTACTTCACTGATGGGTCCAAGGAAGGCAATTGGCTTTCACTTTGTCCAGCTTTTGTTGTTGTTGTAAGAGAAAGAGTGACAACCTCAAAGATCCTTACATGTTGGAGTGAAACCAGGAGTCTCTGATTTTTAAATATTTTACAGAAGCAGATGTCTCAATTTCTATTTAATTGTGTTCCAATAGACTAAAAATAGCTCTTAAAAATATTACTAACCATCCTTTCACTTCTGCAAATTCTGTGAGTCCCTGAGACTATAAACTATGATATTTGTTTTGTAACTGATGATCGAGGCTTGAAATCACTATGAAATACACTGCAGAGAGCTACAGTTCAAGAGCTGTCCCATGATCTTCCCACTCAGGTGTTCTCAGTGGAATGCAAAAGCTAGAATTTGGCTTTTCTCCACCAACCCAATTAAGATCCCTTCCAGCTCATCAAGCTGAACAAAAATTACATTGAGGGCATGTGACAATGGAAAATAAGAGGACATGGCATGAAAGAGTTGGGCCAAGAAATTTTATGTTGAAATCTGAGTGTGAGGTATCTCAGTACAAGAGACATTTCTGAATAACTAGGTCATTAATGCAAATACGAAAGGGCTTTGTAACTTGTAGGTTTTTCAATTTATTCTATTGGTTATTCCTTTAGGGTTTTTTTTTTTAGATATTTTGATACTTTTTATAAAAAGGTATCACAACATTGGCATAACTGAGCACTTTAGTCTTTTGCAAGATAAACACTAGTAATATCAGACCTGTTCCATAAAAAAAAAAAACTCAGCTGAGAAATACTTCTTTAAGTTAATGTAAAAGAATATATACACCAGAAATTTGTACACTTTTTACCTCTTCGTAAATTCCCTAATAGTAACCTCGGAAACTTTTAGGTTCTAATATCAAAGCTGTTAAACAAAGTAATCATGAATTGATCTAAAATGAAACAGATTTTCTTTCCATATAATATGTAGAAGAAAATACAACTTATCTTTGTTTCATATACACTTCCATCTTAATAATTTATATTTCATTTTGTCACAAATGATACTTGTCATCTGTTTCTTTGGCATCATTACATTTTTAAAAATAAAAACAGCATGCTTTTACCTAAGTATTTATTTATCTCATATGTTTACCGGGATACTTCAACTGGTTTTGTACTTTAGGACATTTGCTGGCAGATGGGTCTCATACTTTCCCAGCTTTAGCTAATAAGCACAAAGTTGTCTCACAGATAAATGGGAGATTAGGTATATAGCATTTACCATGAATAACATAAACACACATAAAGAGAGGATCTAATCATGAGTTGATTCTTTAATCTCTTCAGCCCTAGTGGAGGGTGGGCTGAAATTCAACCATTTCTTCCCTGAGCACAAAGGACCACATGAAACACTTGAGATGCTTCTACCTAACACACTCTTTTGGAGCTAAAATAACAAAGACTAAGATCTGCTTAGATTTAATCCCTTAAAAAATATAAATGTTACAGACAACTAGACAAGCATCTTATTATAAATGAAACATGGTTTAGGGAAAAAGGCTTGAAGAAAATTAAACACTCAAAGGAATTTTTGCTTAACAATTACAGCTCATGAAATCTTATCTTCCATATATCCAAAAAAGTCTAGTTTTAGGTAGACTCAACTGAGACATCTGGAAAATTAGGTTATTTGAGTATTATTATTCTAAAAGTAACAGCTACAACAACAACATGATCAGCAGGTACCATGATTTGAAAAGAAAATTGTACTTGTTTTGATTCAATCAGTCTAAATGTAAGAGATAATTATTAAGCAGAATTTTAGGAGAATTATGTAAGATAGTTCATAATAGTTACATACACTAGGAATAACTCAGAAACTGAGACATAAGATTCATTCCTTTTGTGAGTAAAGCAAAAATATAGTGGATCTCATTGGCAAAGTCACCAACGAGAAATGATCTCAGGCCAAAATTAGAGTAAACTCCTATTAAACATATTAACATATTTAAAGGAAGAAGGTACTAGTCAAAGTGGAATAGAGAATTTCTTGGTCCTTGGTCAGGGCTGAGGAATAAGAAGAGAGATACATGCTGTTGGGTCTCTAGCTCTGTTGTGAGACCTGTATATTCTGGTATATGAGTATTTATATGTTCCTTTCAGTATGTGTATCTTTATGGACTTAGTTATACGGAGATAGATCAGGTTATCAAATTATCCGTTACCTCCATTTTTGTTTCTGCTATGCCTTATTCACCTAGCAACATTCTGAGTCTAATTTGCTATCCCCTACAATATGTCTACGGGAGAAGAATATGCTTATCAGTCAACAGAATCTTATTCAAGGTGGTCATACTTCTCATTATGAGTTAACACACTGACTTTCCATTTTCACACATCAATCTTAGAATGTTTGGTTAACCAAGGAATTGATGTTGTGTTGAAACATCAGGCTTCTAAGCTTTCATGTTTAAGAGCTAGCTTTGGATGGACATACACTTACTCAGGTAATGCCATGCTGTGGAGATGAGATGCCCTTTTACAGATGACACCCAAGCGCCAAATAAGGTCCTTCTACAAACTTCAACAGTTGTATTGGTCACCTTTTGAAATATATCCTTGATACCACCACCATTTACCACCTTGGTACAAAGCACCATCAACTCTCATCTGGAACCAAAGCCTCTGAACTTGATCTCTATAGTCTATTCCCCACAGAGCACACAGCCAAAGTGATTCTTTAAAAAAGAAGAAAAAATAACATCCTTAGGGGAGAAATATCAATCCTTCTTTACATCCACCTTCTGAAACCCTGCTCTCTGAAAATTGGCCTCACCTCTTAACTTGGTTGTTGTTGACTCTGTTCCAGCTACTCTGATCTCTGCACTCCCTGCCTGGGATTCTCTTTCTCCCCCAGATCTCCTACTTATTCCTTTCAGATCTCCACTCAAAGGTCACTTCATCTAAGAGGATTTAAAGATGGCCATCCATTTAATATAGTACTTCTTCCAAACCTGTCATTCTCTCTCTATACCCGTTACCTTACCTCCCTTTTATACAGAGAATGTCTACCATTCAACATATCATGTGCTTATTTGTGGGCTGGAGGTGCAAGTTCCACAATAACAGAGACAAGTTTTTGCTCACCAGTGTGTGGAATAGGGGTTGGCACATAGACAGACTCAGTACAGTTTTTAATTTAACAGCTGCAAGAGAAAAATATGTCATAACAAAAAGGCTATTTGATTAAGTTCCAGGATTCTAAGTCTGCCTTTGCCCTCAAATAGGCATCTGTGTGACATCAGCAAGTCACTAGCTCTCTACCTTCAAGTTCTTTATCTGTAAGGTGGAAATATTAGCTCTGGAGCTCAAATCCTATATGTGAAGGATTTTACATGATAAAACCCTGAACAACTACGAGAGTTTTGGACAAATAAGATGCTCAAGCTTACAAACAGGATAGGTGGCCAAGTTGAGTGAGAACACTGTATTCTGAGTGTGTAATGGTGATTGTGAGTTTTGGTTCCTCCACTGACCAGCTCCGTGATGTTGAGTCATTTACCCAACTCTTTTAAGCCTTATTTCCCTGGCAAACGAGAAACTCTTTCTTTTTTTTTTTTTTTCAGTATGATTTTTCCCACTCATTTTAAAGAAATCATATCTTATCATCAGGAAAAATGATATAACTAACAGTAACTAAGGACTTTTTATTAGCTCTTTACCCATAGCTCATCAGCTAACAGGAATTTACAGAACATGCACAAGTGCCTAGCACTGTTGTAGGTGTTTGGGATAAATCAGGGCACAAAAGAGACAAATACCCTGGCTTTGTGGAGTTTAACTTCCACAGTGAAGAGACGAATAAGCAATAAATACAGAAAGCAAATGAAATAGTATTTTGAAAGATGTTATATGGACAAAATAGTATAGTAAGGAACTGGGGATTATGAAAGGAAGAGGTCAGGTTGCAATTAAGAGGTCATGACATTTGAGCACACAATCATTGAAAGACTCTTTTTTCCTCTTCCTCTTCTCCCTGCCTCACTTTTTTCCCTTAAAGTTTTGAAACTGTTGCTTCCATGTCTTGGCTATTGGAATGATGCAATGAACATAGGGATGCATAAAAAATTGAAACTATACTATAAATGTATTTTATTAAAAATTATAGAATTATGTATTCCCACTGAGTAGTACATTGTACTACTATTGACGAAATACTATTATAAAAGACCTTCAAAATTAGTTATTTAGTCTTTTAATGCAGGAATCTGTAAGCATCTTAGTTGTGACATACAGGTGATCTCATTGGGTCTCTTAATATGGATTTCCTTAAAAGAAGTAATATTTTATGTCCATTCATCAGTGGATGGACTGTGGGCTGTTTCCATAATTTAGCTATTGTAGATAATGCTGCTACAAACACCAGGGTTAATGTATCCCTTTGAATTAGTATTTTTGTATTCTTTGGGTAAATACCTAGTAGTGCAATTGCTGGATTGTAGGGTAGTTCTATTTTCAACTTTTGGAGGGACCTGCATATAGTTTTCCAGAGTGGCTGCACCAGTTTGCATTCCCACCAACAGGCCAAGAGGGTTGTCCTTCTTCTACATCCTTGCCAATACCTGTTGTTTCTTGTGTTGTTTTTAGCCATGAAGTTGTGGTATATATGAATGGAATATTACTCAGCCATTAAAAAGAATGAAATGTTGCCATTTACAACAATATGGATGGAGCTAGAGTATTATGCTGAAGGAAATAAGCCAGTCAGGGAAAGATAAAGACCACATGATTTCACTCATAAGTGGAATTTAAGAAACAAAACAAATGAGCAAGGGGAAGGAGGGGGAGAGAGAGAGAGAGAGAGAGAGAGAGAGGGAGAGGCAAACCAACAAACAGACTCTTAACTATGGAGAAGAAACTGATGGTTACCAGAAGAGAGGTGGAGGAGGAGTTAAAGAGGTGATGAAGATTAAAGAGTACACATGTGATGAGCACTGGTGTTGTACATAAGTGTTGAATCACTATACTGTACACTTGAAACTAATATTACACTATCTGTTAATTAGAATTTAAATAAAAACTTAAAGAATAAAAAAAGCAATATTTTCATTGCAAATGAAATAAATACCCATTTTCTTTAAAACTCATGCATATTCTGTAGTCCAGGGTTTGGGGAATTCATGATTTTTAGTGTTAACTTTTATATTCTTGGAAACATCCATAGAAGGGAATGGAGGAAGGACAGACTCCTCATTTGGCTTCCTAGGACAGCTACATGCACACTGCCCAGGTAGTTGTACCTTGTAGGATGAGAGTGGCTAAAGCCTTGCATGGCTTTGAAAAGGCTCTTTAGGCTAACACAATGAATCATTTCTCTCCATCAGCCTCCTGGATTTTATTGTGTGACTAAAGAAGCCACCAAAGGAAGAACTGTTGAGTTGGGCCCTCTAAGAGAGAGGTTATTGGGATAGATTAGATTTAATAACTTTGGTCAACTACTCATCACAGAACATAGACATATGGACCAGTCACTGTCTTAGCACAGATACTACTCCCATTTTTAGAAAAAAATTTATGCCCCAGTGATGACCTAGTTTTTAGGGCATGACTAATTACTAAAAATTCCAGTATAACAGAATAGTCACTTTTAGCCTAAAATCTGAAACTGAAGAACCACATCAGCATTTAGATTGTTATCTTTTTATAGTGACCCTCTTCTTTGTGTTTAAAACCTTTCTACCTACAAGCTGGAGTTCAAGATTAGTGTCTATTTGTTAGGACTTCTGGAGTTCTTGGAAGTGATAAAGGGCTAGACAAATGCTATTATTTATAGTCTGTCCCCGTTCAATGAAAAGGATCCATAGACTGCTGCTGCCAAGAGTAGCATTAGTTACCCAGCCAGATAGTTTCATTTCAAGGTTCCCATTGGTTGAGACTGAACAGAATTCTTGAGCAATGAAAATAATGGCACTCCCTTGTGACTAGAGAAGCCTGTTTCAGACCCAAGCTGCCTCTGGTTTCTGGTGGTGTCTGCCTTACACGGGGTCTCACATGGTTTGCCATGACGACCAAAACCATTTTGCCAAGGAATAAATTATGGATGTGACAAGCAACCATCTCTAGTCTCAAACCCAATTCATTTGCTTTTCTCATTTTCATTTTCAACTTTTTGGCCAAGATTTATCTCTGTTATAAGGAGACAAATACCAGTAGGCCAGGTTCCTATATGCCTACATCTTCCATTTGGTCCTTCATTTGGTGTAAGACCATGTATCAAGGGAGGAAAAGGTGGTTGAGGAGTTAGGGGGAGGGAACAAAGTATACAAATATGGAGCAAAACATCTCAACTGAGTTAAACAAATAATTATTGAATACCTGCTATGTACAGGACTCCATGTAAGACACAGTATATAATCAGAAACAATGAAGAGCTTAGTCATTTAAGTACATATAAATACCTTAAGATAAATATAAAGTTCTATGGTATATCAGAGAGAAATACGACAGAAATTATTTGTGATATGCAAAAGATTCATTCACGAATTCACTCATTCATTCATTCACATATTATGCATTTGTAGAGCTCAAATTTGGCTCTCCAAGATTGTATTAATGGTACAAAATGTACTTGGTAACATTTCCCCTCTGTAGACTGTTTTTCTAGAATGTAAATGATTTGTTTTATGGTCTCTAAGCATACCAAAAAGACAAAACTTATGACAAAAACCATCCCCACATAAAATTTACTGAGAGTTAACTAAGGCACCAACTATAAACAATAATTTTCTATAAATCAGGATCCTACTCATCTCCATGAGTGTCTAGATGTTACCTGGAACAAGTTACTCTGTGCCTCAATGTCTTGATCTATGGAATCTGAATATTAAGAGCTACCACCTATCTAGAGATTTCTACGTGCCAGATGCTCTCTTAAGCGATTTATACTATTAACTCATTTAATTCTCAAAGCAACCCAGTCAGGCAGATACTACTATCCATGAGGAAATAGACATAGAGATTAAGTTAGGAGATTTAACAATTGGCAGAGAGAGAATATGAACCAAGGCACACTGGCCCCCAAATCCAGCGTCTTAAACATTATACTACTGTCTCTTGGTTAGCAATTGATAATCCTAGTAAATCTCCTTAAGGTGGTTTGAAGATTAAATGTGTAAAATTAAATATGTAAAATGCTTATAATAGTTTCTGGTGCATAGTAAGAACTCAATAAATATGAGATACTTAGCTGTTTATGCCTCATCCTCCTTTTCTAGAAACACAGTGTCAAAAGTTGACATCTTTAAAAATTAGTAACTGTGGTTTCTTTAGTTGCCCCAGTTAATAGAAAAGTGTTCATTAAAGCCACATCATTTTACATCCGTTGAATTAGCAAAAATTAAATATAGTAATAGCCAAAGCTGGAACTCTGACAAAATACATTGGCATGTCCTTTTTAATAGTAATGTTTTGCAGAAACTTGAAAAAATATATTCCTTTTTATTTGTGAACCCTCTCACTTCTTAGGTGGAAACATATTGTGGGGAAAGCAGCCAAGTCTTCAGATGAGATGGTCCTGGTTTCCAATTCTGACTCAGATGAGGAGGAAAATACAAAGCGGTCCTTCTACTTACTAGTTAAGTCACCTGGTTGCATTAGTTACCACTCTGAGTATTTTTTTCTTCCATCTGCAAATTGGGATGTCACTTGCCTCAAAAAATGTATTATAGGAGATAATGCAGGTATTATATGGTACTTTGTATGGACTGAACATGCATTAGTTTGCTTTCCTTAGATATATGTTCCATGGGATGATCCCAAAGAAATGAGTCAAAAAAAAAAAAAAAAGCTGGTATATAATATTGTAAATTTTTAATAAAAATTATAAAATTTAATAAAAATTTAATAAAAATTATAACAAACTAAAGGCTCATTAATGGAAATAAATATATTAAGTTGCATTGATATTGCGATCCCTATGCAGTTACTTATGTTAAATGCAAAAATACATGACAAATTAGAAGTTATTATTTATTGTTATAATTAAAACATTGAAATTATCATTTTTAAATGTTTATTTATTTTGAGAGAGAGAGCATACGCATGTGAGTAGGGGAACAGCAGAGAGAGAGAGGGAGAGAGAGAATCGCAAGCAGGCTCCACGCTGTCAGCACAGAGCCCAGTAAGGGGCTCTATCCCACTAATTGTGAGCTCATGATCTGAACTGAAGTCAAGAGTTGGATGCTCAACTGACTGAGCCACCCAGTCACCCCAAACATTGAAATTATTTTATTATAACTTCTATGTATAAAAAATTTTGGCCCTAGAAGATGCCATATAAAACAACTGTTTTAAAAAATTTTTCCCTGTTGGCTTCTGTCATTGTTGGGAACATGTTATTTGTCTAGTAAATAATTTTTTATATCATTAATACGAACTCACAAGTACCTTTATCTGAGTATACTTCCTCTGAGAATAACCAAAGTGTTCTAACATTTATGTTTATGTTTCCTCCTGAGCGTTAATGATCTTCCTTTACTGCACACTTAATTCAGACGGTTCTAGAACCAGTGTTGCTGCAGTAAAAACAGTACTAAAAACGTCCCAGTTTTTCAATTCCTTATCATATATACAAAATAAGGATTAAATATTTACTGAACATTATTGAATAGTTTTATAGTTGACAATGTTGAACTATTTAAAGCATTATCATTTCCCTCTATTTCTTGTCACCCAACCAGCATTGTTATCAATTTATTAAATATTAGTTAACCTACAAAACTCCTTTAAAATGTGCTTAGCAACTTAGATAAACTAGATACTAATTTTTTTTCTTATAAAACCAAAAATTATATATGTTGTAAGTTTTATGTGTTTTTATTTTGGATATGTTACTGTCACAATTTCTTATTTTTTGCTTACAAAATGCCCCAGTTTCACTTTTGCAGAGAAAAGCTTAGACTGGTTTAAAAAAATGTGCTTTGTGATATTTTTAGCTTTTTCATATATATTCTGTCTTCCTAAGAAGCAAAGAAATACAGAGCTTCTGTGAAAGAAAAAAAGAAGAAAGGAAGGGGAGGAGAAAAGGAAAAAGGAAAAAAAAACTTTCCACATTACTTCTTCGAAGGATTCAAGAATTAAAGATAAAATTGTATATAAATTGTATGTAGGAAGATGAGGGGTACCTCGAATTCCAGAAAGAAAGTTGCTAGTGCATTCATGGGGAGGACAACACCGAAGGCCTTTGCTCAGTGAGAAGACTTGATTCTACACGAGATTCTGTAGATGAACTGAATTCACCAGCATTAACTTGAGTGTATCATCCATTAATATGCCAAGTTTTAGCAAAGAAATCTCAGATCCACATCAGCCTCTACAGGAATCACTGACACAGGTGGAAAGATTTATCACATTTGATAGTATCAATTAAGATGCTGAAAAATTTCATTTGGACTAGAAGCCTTTAGATTGCTCATAATTTAGTTTGAAAATCCTGTCCAACAGAAAGTTTTCACTCATCCCCCAAGATAACAAAGGTGGGAAAAAGAAAGATAAAATGGAAACACATTTTATTAGCACTTTCTATTTGGAGGAGGTTGTAATATTATGGAGAAAATGGAAGATATCTTTCTCAATGAAAGCTTCAATAAATATACTATATTTATTTTATTTATGTAGTTAAGAAGTAAAGGACACTATTAAATGCAAGCATAAAATAGAAGTTTGTCAGAATCAGAAAAAACAGGAAAGAAGAAAAGCTAATGATGAATTTCAGAAAAAATATATAAAAGCTTGGGATTTTTAAGGAAGCCCTAAAAGTTGACTCTCTTGATGAAATGTTAGGATATGATGAAGCAAAAAGGTCAAATGCAGTCAACAATTTTTAGGTATAACATATTTAACTTTAGAGGGCAAAGTCTATTACAGTGTTGCCTCTACCATGGATTTGTAGGTATCCGATTATTTATTTCAAGCTACACTACCATTTGTAAAAAGGCTTATGTTAAAAATCTACCCTGGGTAACCATGTGGTTGATGAAATTATCACACCAACATCCAGTTTTTTGCTTTTTGAGTCAAAATGCTTTATCAGTTTTAACATGGTCATGATGCTGGTTTTCCCCTCAATTATGAGAGAGCTAACCAAGTTCATGGAAAGTGAGAAAGGGTGTTTTCTGTTCAACTGGACAAATTAAGCTTGCTCATTTGAAAAAAAGAAAAATGTACTGGAAATTTGAAAGTGGCAAGGGGATTTTGAGCCTGACATTGTTTCTCTCTACTTAACAAATTCATTCTGAACTTTAAAGAGTCTAATTCATAATTAAGACTCAGATGTAAGTAAAGAATAGGAGGCAAACAATAAGAACAGAGTGACAATTAATTCTCTCCATTTAAATTATCTCCCAAATATTATGGCTTAAGGTAAAACCAACAAGTTAATAACTGTCATTTCCAAAACCTTGACTAACCAATAAGTACACATCACTTCATGTCCATTTCTCATCTATTTTAAATGGAACAAAGTGATTTTCAGGAGTTTGGAAGTGCATAATTACATAGACTAAAGTCTTTGGACTTTGATCATAATTATAGTGCTTTATCCATCCATCACTTGTTGCTTGAGGACTGTTCCTTGGCGAGTTATTTAAAGGAGATAGGAACTCTGTCAGGACAAATTTGAGCTGCAAAACAGCTAATCAGAAACTTGGCTCTCTTGACTTAAAACAGATTGAAAATTGCTACTTTAATCTCACAATCCATTTGGCTCTTAAGTAAAGTGAGAACATGAAGTCTCTCTTTAGGAAGGCATGTGTCTGTTGTTCATATCATTGGGTACCTTTTTTCAAGCTTCCTATTGGGACACTGGGTACAAGTTTGTCTCGCTATATGGTCTCAAAATCGGTTGTGCAAACAAATGAATCATCTGCAGTGCTTGATAGAAAATGCTAGTTTTGCATTCCTTCCCCTCACCCTCAATTTCCCAGAGAGATGTACCAATGTAATTGTAAACCTAAAATTAACTGGGAACCTTATAGCATCAGAAGGTCTAGAGCTGTTTTTTCAATAGTGGACTGAGAACTACATGAATCAGAAAGGTTTGTTTTGTTTACAATGTCATCCAAAGGCTCCACCTAGACTTATCAAATCATAGCCTCAGGCTGTTGATAGAACATTTCTCTGAATTCCGGAAAACATCAGAAATGAAAATGTACATCACTATGTTTTCCTGAAAGCCAACTTGGATGTTACAATTTTGGGCATCAGTTACCATCTAAGAGTTGAATATAATATACCTCCATGGAAAGCATGTTGAGGAACTTGAACAGAGGCTACTAACAGAGATTCCCCTTCCAATTTGCTGCCTCCAGGGTGGGTGCTTTGCATTTGTAGTCCTCAGCAAGCAGGTGTCTTCCTACTCTCCCATGAACTCCGTTGTATTAGCTCTATATATGTAATTCTACATTGGATTCCCTGAGGTCTAGGACTATATCTCACTCTCATCTTCTACTGCCTCCACTCAGCACCAAAAAATAAAAATAAGTAAATAAAATAAAATAGTTTCTGGAATTCTTTAAACAAATCAAAACCAAAAAAAAAAAAATAGTTTGAGTTTCTACATCTACAATTTGAGGATAAAAATCCTTTACGTGGTGAATTAGTTTCCTATTGCTGCTGTAACAAGTTACCGCGAACTTGTGGTTTAAGCCGATACAAATGCGTGATCTTACAGTTGGGTAGGTCAGAAACCTGACATGGCTCCCGTTGGATTGAAGTCAAGGTACTGGCAGGGCTGCATTCCTTCTGGAGGCTGTAGAGGAAAATCTGTTACCTCGCCTTTTCCAGCGTCTAGAAGTGCCAGCCTTCCTTGGCTTATGATCCCCTTCCATCTTCAAAATCTGTTAAGATGTTTTTCACATCACAATTCTGACTCTTTTTCTCCCTCCAATTTCCATTTTTAAGGACTCTCATGATTACATTGAACCCACATGGGCAATCCAAGATTGGCCTAATTTAAGGTCAGCTTAAAACCTTAACTCCCCTTTGCTGTGTAATATATCATATTTACTGGTTCTGGAGATTAGCACCTGGCCATCTTTGGGGGCCGTTATTCTGCCTTTCACACCTGCCCACCTCCCAGGTGGATGAGATATGTAAGGTACCGGGAATACTTTGTTAACTGTAAAGTTCTATACAGTTCTAATAAAATGATTAATATGCTCTGTGGTAGAAATAACATTGAACTGGATAATGAGACTTAAATTCTAGGTCTGGTTCTGCTTCTATTTTGTTCTGTGATTTGGGGAAAATCACTTTACCCCTCTGGGATTCAGATTTCTCAATTCTGAAATATTAAGTACTGAGAGAGACAAGCCAAGATCATGCTAAGACCCATAATTGTTGTCCTTAATTCAAAGATGATATAAAGCAAAATGGAACTTCAGGTATGCCCACATGAGGACACAATTGTTGCTGGAAAGGAATCCCCAGTCTAGCTGATGTGCTACACACATAGAAGCACAACTGAGCATTACACTAAGGGAATGCATTTCAGAGTTCTGTTGGGTTCATATATAATCCTCCAAGTCCCAGCCGTGAACAGTAGATCAGAGGTTGTAATCTCTGATTACTTTATGAGGAAACTTTTACTTAAATAGCTTAAATGATTTCATGAATGTCATACAGTCAGTTAGTGATGGAGTTAAGACTGTGATTCAGATCTTTTAACAAGTTCTATGTGCACTCAACTAACACACTTCCCTGCCTCTCTCCCAAATAAATGCACTTACAGCAAAGGAGTAGCATACAGAATTGTAACCCGTCATACTTCGGGCTAACCACAAATGATCATAAAGTTCTTTGAGAACTTATTCTGGTGAATATTGTAAGGCTTTGAAGCAGTTTCTTGTTGGTTACAACTGATGGATACATTAGTCCCTGCTTGACGATTGGCACCTTCATATTTCTTTAGGAACCAATTCTTCCTGCCTTCTGCCTTGCTTCAATTCAAGCACTGATAGAGACAATACACGCAGACCGTTGCATGCTGGCTTGTTACAGACAAACAGTGATTATGGAGATGGCTAAAATGAATAGAGCAACCTTACTAAAAACTGGTTTGTAATGGATAGATACATCCTTTATCTCACATATGAAATTGTATTATTATATGTTATATCAATTTTGGAAGTCTTTGTATGTGCATAAAGATCACTGTGGGCATATATTTCATCTTCATACTTGCCATGATCCTGATAGGAGTAAGAGCACTTGAAAAAAGAGTGATTGTAGAGAACTTAATGAAAAGACTATGTATCAAGGTACAAGGAATAGGATAGGGCTTTTTGGAGTTAATCATGGCTGAGACTGGCTACCACCTCTAAGCTTGAAAGAAAGGGAGAGTAGGGACCAGTTACTTGAACTCAAGACATTTGGACCTGTGGCAAGGGCATCTGACAGGACCTGCAGCCTTTAGTAAAAAAATCCAACAGGGAAGTGGCCTGGGAAACATATATCCTAACTTCATTCCTATGCTCTTTTAACCCAAGAGGAAACCAGAGGATAAAGGAACTGTCAGTGTAGTCTTTAGAAGTAAGCTTCCAGAAGAACAGAACAAGAAGAAGAATGGAGGACACATGTGGAGAGGCAAGTGGAGGGCACCCAACACAGAAGTACACCTGCCTTTCTGTGATTTCATCTGATAAATGAAATGATCTTCCACTATAAGTTCTCTGTCACCACACTTCCTTTCGGGATATATTTAGAAAACAGAGTGAATAAAGTTGACCTTTCAGCTAGCACAGCATAACACTTTCAATCAATATGTAATTTACACAGGAAATACTTCTTACTCATCCATACTCCATGCTAGCAGTTTGAGCTTTTTTGAATAGAGGGGACTGGCAAAAAGAACACAAAATCATCTTGCAAGTGGTTCAAATTTTAATGTTTCATTTTCTCTTATTTTTAGCCCTCGGCTATCATATTATGTTCAAGATTGAATCTTGGTTCATTTTTATTATCACTTTAACTGCTTTATTTTCAAAAAATTATATTTTGAAAAAATTAATCTTTCTTTTAGAATTACTCCATTAAAAAATCTATTTTAAAAACTAGATGGCAATTCTAAAAAAAAAAACACAGGATGAAAGACGGCCTCGATTATTTTACCCAACAACACACTAACAGAGATTTAGCTTCTAAAATGCTAAATTTTAGATTCATCTTGAGTTTTTAACCTATTAAAATGTAAACAGAACTTATTGTTCAGTTTTCATTTTTAAGAAAATGGTAACTTACCCACTGGCTCTTATTTATTTATCTAGCATAATTTCATCTATGCTTTGATATTTTGTGAAAACCAAGTTAGCAATAAAATGACAAGGCTTGTGATTTTTCCCACCTTTTCCTCTTCTTTGTAATGGTCAATGTCATCACAGGGGAAATCTAAGCTGTATAGTTTTCATGCCTCTGTGGTTATCAGAAGTTTTTGCAAAGACTAAAGTAAATTAGGATCAATATTGGGGCAGAAATAAACGTATAGTGTCAATATTTTTAGGTGCAAAGGAAAAAAAAACAGTGAAATCGCAATTTTAACTGAGAGAATGATTATCATAGTACTTTGAAATTGGCTTTTTGGGAATGGCATTAACATTCAGTAATAAATGGTAATAGCATCCCTCATTTATCCTATTCTGTGATAGAAGGAAATCATGCATTAAAGTAGCTTGGAGTTAAAAATAACAAGATATCTTGTTCTTTCCTCTTTTGAAAATTCCCTTTCATGACTTCTTTCAAAAGACAAGGTCAGGAAAAAGACAGATTTAACTATGTAGATGATGATGATTATGGAATGATTAAATTTGGTCTTTCTTAAAATAGATTTTGTAAACTGAGAACTACAAGGGTTGTCTGCTAAGAAAAAGCAACTCAAACCCATTCACTCACTAGGCGTTAAAGTGAATATTGTTTATTCTTACTTTGGCAATATACAGTATCGCAGGTTTCTTATAGTGATAATCCACTTATTCATTTACTCACTAACCAGGATAGATAGGAAAATAATAATAATTCAGCTCTTAAAGTTTGTGGCAAAACATTTAAAATATTTGAGGGAAATGTATCTGTTATTAAATATATAAGTATCGCTGAGTTAAATAAATGAACATCACAGCCATATCTTACCCATTTTGGTATTTCCGGTGACTTGCACAGAGTAGATAGATTATCAGCAACGAACTTTTTTCTGCTCTTTATTTGCCACTTAAGTTTTAATTACAAATAGAGAGAGAGGACACCATCTTGCCTAACACCATTTATCAGGTGAATAAATGTTTCCTGACCCCGCCCCCCTCCCCCCCCCCCCCCCCCCCCCGCTACCCCACGCCACTATCTCACAGCTCCCAATGTGCTTTTGTCCTTTCCCCAGAAACAACACTCACCATGATTAAAGCTCAGGGCATTTGGCAAAATGCAAAACTATTTTAAAGTATTATGGGTATTTTGAATTTTACAACATGTCCAAAACAGATGATTTTTGCTCCATGAATTAACAGGTTGCAGGGACAGTTTGAGACACAATTTTCTCATTTATTTATATTTAAAGGCTTCTCTTGTCAATCACTAGAAATGCCTCTAAGGCAGAGGTATACAGGATTGACGTGTGGGTTTCTAGTCAATAGAAGAAAGTTTCTTCTAGAGCTGAGGTAGATCCAAGTACCTATTTAAAAAAGATGTCCACAAGGGAAGCATTATACAGCAAATGTTTCACCAGAGCTATGCTCTTAGAATACATTTCAAAAGAATTTCAGTAGGATAGAAACTTTTGTGTCTGGAAACAAATTTTGAGAACCAGAAAATGTTGGGTATTTTGCTCTTTATTGACCCAATCCCAAACTCCAACTAAATCTAATTTTCAAAATATCCAAGAACATCAGCTCCAGAGCCGTCCATTTTTGTTAACATTGTCGTTTATGGCAGACAGTAAGGCAGGAATCCAATCACCACTTACATTTCCTATTTCAACCTGGAAAACCACAAACTTGCTTCCTCTCTGTCTCTCTCTCTCTCTTTCCTTTTTCTTCCTCTCTTTTCTTTCTCCGCCATTTACCTTTCTGCTTTACCTTTCTGCTTCTGCTTTCTCAGACAGCCCACCAGAAACCTCACAGGAAGAGGAGCAAAGTCTACATAGTCCACATTAGTGTCCTACATGGTGACAAGTCATATTAATGAAAAAGATCACACATCTTCCATAATTGCCTAGGCAATTTGACAGTAACTGAGCCCTTCCCAGAGAGCCCACTCCACTCCTAGTACAAGGTTCCAATAAGCACCGGTGGTGAATGACAAGTTAACCCCTTTGGAACCTCACCATTTTCAACACTCAGAGGACCTCTCTCATTAGTCTTATAAAATAAAGTATGAAATTCCAACATCAAATCTCATGCTGTTAAATTAACAACATCACACTGCTACATACGACTTAAATATCTCCCATAACTTTATGACTGGAAAAACACTGTTCAGATTTCATTTACCAGTTTAAAAATAGCAAACTCTAATTTGAAACACATACACACACATCGTGCATGCTCGCTAATATTCCCTCTTAGTACTAGGCAAATGTTTCTTCCTACAAACATAAATAAAATTCAGTATCATCATAAATTTTAAAAGTCAGATTTGTCAAAAGATGATGTTTGTTATGAAACAAATCAAGAAGAAAATATTTGTTAGAGTCAGAATGACAAGCCACAATCTGGCAGCATAACAATGGCTACTTCATCTATTTTTAATGTATAAATCAAAAGTATTCTGTGTTTATTTTGACTCGAAGATAGACCACAGAATATTATGTCCCTGTCCAATGACATTTCTTCTTCTTGGGTGGGTGAGTGCTGAGCAAGGCAAAGAACAGAGTTTAAACATCTTAAAGGGGTGTGACAATTTTTCAAGAAACCATGGGAAAATTGTCTTCCACCCTTGTCACTTCGTAGATCCAGACATGAACTAAAATCAGAAAAGATGCCCACAGACCACTTTCAGTTCACAGAAAGTCCAAAATAATATCACTGTGCTCATAAACAAGGAGGGGTTGCCCTTTGTCCACAGCAGAAACACTCATAATACACAAGGCACTCCAATTAAGTTTTGATAGAAGTTACGTCACGTTTCAACTCACCGCTGGATGTATGGGTCGGGACAGTACTGTAGGGTGGCACACCGTGAAGTTTCACAATTCATTTCCTCCAACTCTCTTTGACAGTCAACAAGTGGAGAACAATTATATAACATATACACATATACCTGTGTATATATAGATATAAAGCCAGGAGCCTAAAAGCAATAGGGTCAAATGCTATCAGACATAGAAGTTTAGACACTTCCCCCCTTCACACACATTTGCAAAGAGGCGGAGCGTTTCTTGATTTTAGCCAATGAGATTTGTCAAGTGACTAAAACCTCAGAAACACTTGATTCTTACCAGCTGGGCATCCTCTCTAAAGTTGTTCTTCCCCCTCTACCACGGCTTTAGAGTCCTGGAGGTATAGTGGCCACACTTGTGGGCAACTTGGAGGCATCGCCGAACTTCTGGTCTCTCTGGTGATTGGATGCTGGCATGAATGGCATCAGAGTTTAATTTCAGCAGCCTGGACTTTTGAAACAGAACTAAGCTGATGAGTGTCCACCCTGCTTAAGTTAATTAATGTTTCCTTGTATCTGCATACTGATATGAACTGAGGACTTCTATAACTGCTCCTGGTGCTTTTTTTTTTCCCCCCCCAGAGCTGCTTAGGAAGGGTGTGTGTGTGTGTGTGTGTGTGTGTGTGTGTGTGTGTGTGTGTTTTCATCTCCACCTCCCCGCCCGCCTCTCCCCTCCCCCCCCCCCTTCATTCTCCCTTTCAGCCAACCGCCTGTTGTGGTCACAATCTCAAATAGCAAAGACAGGGAAATTCCTTGATTATATTTAACCTAGAACTCACTCTTCATCTCAACTAAGAGAAAGAGATATCCATTCACATCCCTTAGAAGTTTTGCCTGCCATGAATAAAAGAAAATAATCATTACTGAGTTGGGTTTTTTTAAGATCCTACCTCAAACACACGCACATGATTTTCTTAAAGTGATAATAGTATATTACTTCAGACTCTTTTGAAGCTTACAAAATCATTTCAAATTGCCTGTTATTGAAAACATTCTAGGTTTACTTCAACCTCTATCTGTCTGTTGTACTTTCTTACTACGTTTTCCTGTTTTTGCTGGTTTGTTTCACTTTGGCTCAAACTACTTTAGAGTGAAATCATTAAATTGTTCATATATCCAAAAATCAATATAATATCAGAAAATTCTACATACAGAATAATTTATTTCCTTTCTGAATACAGGCCGTAAGCCTGTCCTGGTTTTGTGGATTTGGAAACTGAATAAAATATGATTCAGAAGCTAAATTAAAATAGACTCCAGCAGGAAAAAAAGACCAGTTTGTGTGCCTGAGTGTCACTAACAGGGCAAGTTCATGTCTTCCACTCACTCCCTAATCACAGGTCACCTGTGAACTGTGACAGCAGTAGTTGCCGAATTTTGTGACAATCTAAAATCCTTTCCAGAGAAATTTGACATTTCCTTAAAAGAAATTCCAGTTCAAAATGTGTTTCATAAAAATATTTCATTTGTTGCTTCAGCCAGGATAGAAGGGAGAAGCTATTTAAAACTTGACATTCTCTTCCCTTACTTAGCCTGAGAGTGTCTAACATCTGTGAATTGTGAAATTCACAAACATGCTGGCCTGAGCCCCAGCCAAATCAAACAGCTTGTTCTACAAAATGTGAAACTTGAAGGGAAGATCATTTTACTAATGAATTAGAGATTTGTTAATTGGAATTAGAGTGTTTGGCTTTACTCCTGCTACTGGAATACAGGTGACTGGAATAGACAAAGTTCTTAAATTGAAAATAGTCAATTTCCTCTGGCTATGGCCAGGTGACTCCATCACGCAGGGCCTTGTTTTCCCCATTTATAAAACGAGAGGTGAAATAATGATCTCTAGTGCAGTGCTTCTCAACTGTTAATGCATCTGTGGGTCACCTAGAAATCTTGTTAACAGGTCCTCTAGTTCAGTAGGGCTGTGGCAAGGCCTGAGACTCTTTCTCAAAACCCCCCATGTGATGCTGCTGCTTCTGGTGTTAGCATCACATTTTGAATAGCAAGACCTAGTACTCCATCCAGGCCCGATATTTATTTACTTCTAGGAAATAATCAGGACTCTTCTACGTATTTTAAATTACCAGGAGAGGCTCTAGGCCCCTAAATAAGTTATCAATTTGCAAACATTTCTAGCATGTTTTTCATTTCAAAAGGTTTATAGCCTAATTTGTAGAAAGGGGCATTAAAACTTTTTTTAATGTTTTATTTATTTTTGAGAGAGATAGAGAGTGCGAGTGGGAGGAGGGAAGAGAGAGAGGGAGACACAGAATCTGAAGCAGGCTCCAGGCTAACCAGCACAGAGCCCGACACAGGGTTCGAACTCACGAACTGTGAGATCATGACCTGAGCCGAAGTAGGACACTTAACCAACTGAACCACCCAGGCGCCCCTATAGACAAGAACATATAAAATGCATGCCTTGACATCAATAGTTGTTATTTAAAAAAAAATCCTAAATTTACTTGGCTAAGAGGGACAGCTGTTAAATGGCAAAAATGTTTACATAAATAATTATGAAAAATATTGGGTACTATTGCATTGCAGAAATAAATGCAGAGTTACCTGGTCCAAGGGCAAACAGGCAAATTCTTTAGGATTCAACAGCACGCCAGTAGCATACATCTTCTACAACCTGGGAAAAATAAGTGACGATTATTTTATAATTACCATAATTGCCACTTATATTAATATTACATCTGTCTTCCCCCAGGGGTATCGGGTTACTATACAAATGCATAAATTCTGTCTTTGGTGTGCAAGTTACATGCTTTTCCAGCAACTTAAGTCTTTTAGGCAAAGACTGTAATAGAATAAGTTACACGTAAGCCTAGGAAAAGACCATTGCGTTTCTGACCAAGACCTACAAGTTTGAAGGATATCATTGGTGACAACTTTTGATGTGCACGAAGGGGAAGAGACAGTTATGGGCATAGGGAAACACTGGCATTTATGGCCTGGAATTCTGGACAGAACGTAAGAGAAAGGGACACTTTCTCCTTCTCAGCTCCTAGCAGCTGAGAATGTGCACTCTGCCAAACTCAGGTGTTTTAAACACAAAACTTTGTCCCTCATGCCCATGTGAATTATTTCACTATAGCTCTTCTTTATGCACTCCATCCACTGGTTTCCTTCCCTGGTTGCTCTCCTGCCTTGGATCATATTTTGTCCTCCCCTCCAGAATGTTTTTACACCCCATCTGTTTATATCCACATTCCACAAATCCTTCAGAGAACAGGAAGCCTTTCTCATCCCTCCAGGTGAAAGGAAGCTACCCCACCTCTAATGTCTATATCTGAATCATATCTATACTTGTACAAGGGCATCTGCCTCGTAGATTTGAGCAATTTTTGCATAAGCCCCGTCTTATGTACTGGACCATGAACAGACTGAGGGCGGGTTTGCTAGCTGATTTGTCTCTGCATCTCCAGGGACTAGCAGAATATGGCTCAGTGGAAGAATAATGTGTTTATATCCCTGCAAAAATCATCTAATCCTAAGTATTACAATTAATTGAAAAAGAACTTCCATAAAACACTTGACTTTTTAGAATCAACATTATTGGTGTATAATTTAAATACAAGAAAATCCACTAATTCTGTGTTCAGATTCAGGAGGTTTGACATATGGTATGCCACCACAACCAAGATATAGAATATTCCATTACCCCGAAAGTCCCCTCATCTCTCTTTGCAGTAAATTCTTTCTCACCACTGACCCTAGACAATCACTCTCTTGCTTTTTGTCATTATACATTAGATGTATATTATCCAATGCAGTTTTCTCTGATGAAGGAAATATTCTATAAACGCACGGCCCAACACGGTAGCCACTAGTTACATGTGGCTAATGTGTTGGGGAAATAAATTAATATTTTTATTGAATTTTAATCAACTTAAACTTACAAAGTCACCTATAGCTAGTGACCACCATTGTTGAGCAGTGCAAATATACAACATCGCATAAATAAAGACACATAGTATGTATTCTTTTGTGTCTAGGTTCTTTTACTCAGCACATTGTTTTTGAGATATATCTATGTGGTTACACCTATGAGGACCCGCTTCTTTTTTATGGCTGTTGAACATGTGGTTTCTCTCCTTTTTCTTTCTTATTTTTGTTATTAAGTACACATTCTGGTGTTGGATACTCAATTTTGGCCAGAAGCAAAAGTCCAATAGACTTTTGAAGAGCTCACTAATAATATATCCTATCGAGTACCTTAGTGATGTGGAATAGCTCATTTTTTTTTCCAAGGCTGCTAAAGCCCTAGAGGAGACAGCCCATATGTAAAGAAACTGGCTAACCTGGGTTTAGTCTGATCTCTGGTGCCAACTTACCCTGACCTTAGGCAAGTAGCCTACTTTATTTGAGCCTTAGATTCTTGATCTTTACGAGGAAGGATGTATCAATGAGAATTCTTTCGTGATAAGCAATAGAAACTAATTCTGGCTAATTAAAGATCAAATTATGAAAATATGTTTTTTAAGAACCATGAAAATTCACAGAGTGGAAGAGGAAGTTGAAAAATGAGGTTCAGGAAAGAGTTAGAATCAGGAGAGCTTCAGGGATCTAAGTAACAGGAATGAATTGAGTCACTTCATGTTGCCACCACAAGAATAAATCAGACCCAACAGGTTTTTTTGAACTTGAGTCATTTAGCTTACAATTCAGATTCTTAGAAGGGAGATCCATTTTTGGCCAGCAGAAGTCTGAACACATTGATTGATAACCCCACCAAGACAGGACCAAAGAGATTTTCTGAAAGAAAATAAGAGTTTTTATTACCCAAGGAAAGGGCAATAGGTACAGGACAATTGAAAACAACAGATGCCATCATGAAGGGCTTAGAGTGGATGATCTCGCACATTCCTTAGAGCTCTGGCTGTCTGTGGCTGTGGGATTGGAGAAGCTGAATGTCTTTCTTTTGGGTTACTAAACCTCAGGTCCTGTCCTCTCCAAGTCATCCTGGCCTGTACCTCTTTTATAATATGGGAATCAGGAGAGAAATTTTAGCATACAAGATGATAGAGTAAATTCATCAAGTGTCAGTCATGTTGAAGGGACCGAGGAGTTGGGTGATTTTTAGTCTTACGGCATTCTTCTGTAGTACATAACTTCAGTTTAACCCCACAATCTCTGTTTTAGCAAAAACCGAGTTCTGGGGCGCCTGGGTGGCTCAGTCGGTTAAGCGGCCGACTTCAGCTCAGGTCACGATCTCGCACTCCGTGAGTTCAAGCCCCGCGTCGGGCTCTGTGCTGACGGCTCAGAGCCTGGAGCCTGTTTCAGATTCTGTGTCTCCCTCTCTCTCTGCCCCTCCCCTGTTCATGCTCTGTCTCTCGCTGTCTCAAAAATAAATAAACGTTAAAAAAACAAAAAAAAACCGAGTTCTGATTTGGCGGGGGAAACTCTACTAACCCTTCCAACTTTGTGCTCTATGAATCTAATGTTTTCTAAAGTCAGGCACCTAGAACTTAAGGGTGCTGGATTAAAGTCAAATGTTTTATTTTATTTATTTATTTATTTATTTATTTATTTATTTATTTATTTTTATCCATGAAAATGCAGATGCATTGCAGGCTTAGCAATATGCTTCCTCTGATTTGACCTCCACCTTTTACTGGTCGCTGGAATTCATCAAATAGAAAAAAATGTATAGGTATGCCAATGTCCAAGAGTCTACTGAGAAGAAAGAAGACGCTGCAGGGGGGTGTTTGAGAAAAGGGACACTTCTCTATTCAGAGGGCATGCAAGGAAACACAGAGCCCAGTTGGGGAGGGAGGAGGCTGGCAGTTTCCCTAACAGACAAACCTGATACTCTGCAAGTCACACCCAGTGTCCAAAAGCAATGTGGGTGGGCTTCTTTTCCAGACATCCCTGAACAGCTGTGTGAGGGTTCCTCACTCCCACCCCTCCTTTGCTTAATGCCACGTGAGTGAGAGATAAATAAGGAGACACAGGAAGTCCTTATTTGGCACTTTCCAGATTTTTTTTTCCCTGAACCATTTGTCAGTTGCAGATACGAAGCACCTTACTCTGAATGCCTTTGTGTGCATTTTCTAAAATGAGGAAATCTCTTGCATAATCACAATTCAATAACTGAAATGTAGAGATTAACATTGATAACAGTTTACCTTCTCTATACATCTTACTCAGATTTTTCCAATTATCCCAATAATATCCTTTAGAGCAAGAGAAAATCGTGGCTATCACATGTCTTTGTGTTTCATGACACAGATATTTTTGAAACGTGCAGGCCAGTTATTTTATAGAACAGACCTTAGTTTATGTTTAGCTGATGTTTCCACATAATTAGATATAGTGATGTATTTTTGGCAGAAACATCACAAAAGTGATAGTGTCCATCTCAATACCTCATTTCAAGAATGGCTGTTTTTAAAGCCCACCACAAGGTTTTCCCCAGGGCTTACCTCAGCATTAGATTTAATATGAACCTAATAAAGTTAAATGTCAAGCCCTCTCACCTGCACAGTCTTGGGAACTGCTCAGCAATGCAATACATTTACATGACCATTATGTTTCTGTAAAACATACAAATGTGAAATATTTGAACTCCAATCTTCTCATGTTACTGTCTCATTCTAATCCAATTTCCCCTTCATCACCTTTCATGCTGCACAGGGTGGTTGTGGAGGGGCAGTGGAATTTTTACGATCCAGCCAAGGGCAAGTTAGATAAGGGATTCTTTTACTTTGGGTTTCGGGGAGATATATTTATGTGGTTTGTAGTCACATCTGTGTAGAGTTCAATTATTGTGACTCATCCTGTCATTGGAATGGCTTCCAAGAATTCTCCTTCTGTCCACGTATTGACTCAGTAGGCAGAGTGTCGCTGAAGCCTGGGGCTGGAGGTCTTATCCCACTATGAATATCCCCTACAATAACTGCCATGGGAATGTGTGACTATCAGAAGAGAAACACAGTGCACAGATCCAGAAAATAATCTGGGTCTTTTCTTTTCTTCTTTTTATCAGGCATGTAAAATTATAATCAGTGGAGTTAATATCATCAGTATTTAATCAAAACCCAGGTTCGCTCCTATCTCTTATGCAGCATATGCAATTACAAATTAACCATGTATTATCTGGTCATTTATTAAGTAGAACTTATCCTTATACCTGTGTTTGTAGGACTATGAATGTGTGGCAGCAAGTGTGTTTGTCAAACCTTAGAGTGGGACTGTATATATGATATTAAGGCTGTATATGTGATATATAAGAGTCCAAGATTCTATGACTATAAACCTCCAGACTACATTTACATATGATCTATTTATCTATCTACATGAAATCACTTTGTTTCAGAATGATTTGAGGTAGCTTATAAATACATACACTTATAAGAAGATTAAAGAGTACATATGCAACATTACCAAGGGCTGAAAATAGAATAAAATTGGGAGTTGTTTTTTAATGGGTATATAGTTTCAGTTTTGCAAGCCGAGAAAGTTCAGGAGGTTTATTGCACAACAATGCGAATATATCTAACACTACCAAACTGTACGCTTAAATTGTTACGATAGGAAATTCAGTGTTAGGTGTATTTTACCACAATTAAAAATAGTTTTTAATTTAAAAATATACGTAGGTGAATAAGGAAATAAATAATCAGTATAAACATCAAGGGTAAGAAAAATAGGACAAAATCAAGGAATCAAAGACAGTATTTGCTCACAAAATGTATTACATGAACTTCTACACTTGTGCTAAAGGTCCGTGAACTTATCTGTGAACTTCTAGGAAGTCAGTGTAAGGAGGACTTATATGTCATATTTTTGATCCACGATAATATCTTAGACTTGTTATACATAGCACACTCCAGGTACAAAATAGATACCTGTTTAACGAATAAGGGAGGGGACCACCTGAGTGGCTTAGTCCCTTACGCTTCCGACTCTTGATTTCAGCTTAGGTCATGATCTCATGTGAGATGGAGCCACACAGGGCTTTGCACTGACAGCACAGATCCTGCTTGGGGACTCGTGTCTCTCCTCTTTTTCTCTGGCCTCTCCCCACGTGCATACATGTGTCCCGTGCACTCTCTCTCAAAATAAATAAATAAACTTAAAAAGAATAGGGGCAGAAAGATGGCATACACTGAGTCTTCCAAATGAATTGATCTTTGGCTTCTAGTCTTGTAAATCTGATGAATTTGTTTGATTGCTTATGACAAGTAAATGGACAGTGGATGATGTAATGAGGCCTGGCTTTCTAGTGGCTTCCAATACGATTCTCTTGCAAGACCCTATGGCACTCACTGATTTGACAGTTGATTCACATATTCAACATGTATATTCCTTAAGGGCTTCTTCTCTGTGCCCATCAGGGAACTGGGGGCTGTGGTTGGCAAGTGGATCACTTTGATTCAGTCCCTGCACTCAAAGAAACTTCAGTAAATTGGAAAACATTTTTTTTCCTTTCTTTCTTTCTTTCTTTCTTTCTTTCTTTCTTTCTTTCTTTCTTTCTTTTCTCTCTTTCTTTTAAGCTTCTTACACAAAAGGATGGCTATGGTATAGTTGTGTCTCTGAGTTGCTGATGACCATTTTGCCCCTGGGCTTCGGGTTTGGGGTACCTCGTGCCTTATTGATGCTGATGAGATAAGGGTATGTTTACAAGAATTTGTGAAACATGTGTGTAGGTAGGAGAGAATATAATGCAGCATTCTTATTTACTTTTTGTGGTTTAAGCCCAAGAGAGTCAGTTGTGGCTGATAGACACACATTCTTTTGCATCGTTTGTCTTATTGTTTGCGTATGGATCATCAGAACATCATAAAAGCCATCGTCTGTGGAAGAAGGGAGATGGGTGTGAGCCAAGAACCCAAGGCCTGATCTAGACCTGTATATCCCAAAGACTATAGCATGATGATTTATTTCTTAGACCACTGGGTGCTTTTCTGGTATGTAGCTTCCTGAAACATACAGTTTGTTTATGGAGCACAGCTCCCTAAAGGGGGACTAAGGACATTCGTAAAGGCTTTTTATTTTTTTTATTTTTTTGAAAATTAACTATACTCAATGTTAACATGGAGTTTTAGAGAGCATTTACTTAGAAAATGTCCCAGAAACAGAATGACTTAAAAGTAACAAGCCTGCATATAGCGCTTTACATGTTACAGAACACTTTCACATTCTCTAATCAGAGTCTCCCAAGTGACGTGTAGAGAGACCCAGCTCTTCCTACTTCCATCCCTGAACCCATCTGCTCAATAAAATAACATTAATTAAATGTCTATGGTATACCTGGTCTTGTGCAGGGCTCTGGGAAAATAAAGGTAAATAAAACACAGTCCCTTTCCTCCTTATAGTATGCTTGCAAATCCAGAATTTTTAGTGTTTGCCATTTACTGAATAGCTTATGTCCATTATCTATTTAGATAAAAACATAAAAACCCCAGGAATTAAGCCAAGGTAGATGTTATTATCTCCATTTTGCAGAGGAAGAAAAAGCTGGTGACTCTGCCTTAATCATTCAGCCAGACAATGTGAGAGCTGTGATCTGAACTCAGTTAAACCTGTTTCCCTAAAATTATTGCCACCCTTCTGACCCCCCAAAAGCTTCAGAACATATTGTGTGCATTTTTATGTCTTAGAGTCCCAGGCATGGTCTCTGGCACATGTCTCTCAATGTTTTTTTCCTGGTCCAGTTAGCCTGTGATAACATAAGCACCACAAATGCCAACCCTTAAAGGAAGGCATGAGCTCATGACAAGCACCCACATTTGGGCCAGGAGTCAAGAATGTTAACTCTGCTTATTTTGAAATCTGGGTTGTGCACACTGTTCAAGCATGTGGGCGTGGATGCACTGATAAAATGCTTCTGTGGGATGGAAATGATTCTTGGGGCATCCTTACAGGGGAATCCGCATGGGATGACCCTTGAATAAATTTTTGTTTACAGCAACATCTCTGTGCCAAGTTTCTAAGGAGTAAATTTAAAGTACGACCTTGGAGGAATAACACCAGTCTGAAAACACAACTGCTCTTGGCTGCCTTTAGGTAGGTAACACTGTTTTGCCACTCAGCCAATTAAACCATCTGGATTCCTATTCAGTATCTCTTTATATTTCTGTTTTACTTATAGTCTGTTATATTTCTGAACAGAATAAGCGATTTTCCCATGGACCTGAACAACCATCTATGTTACGATAATGATTGCATAGATATATTTGCAAAGTAAAAATCATCTTTTTCTTTCAGATCATGAGACCCTGACCATACATATATAAAGAGAAATGTGTGAAGAGAGAAGAGAAGGAAAGAGTGAGGGAGAGAGAAGAGATAGTAGATACAATGATGATATTTACATACAGGTGTACATATATGTGTTTTTATATATTTACACAAATATATCTGTATGTGTGTATGTATATATTATGTATACTGTATGTATATACTTACATTTCATGTGTAAGTATAATAGTATCAATATATAGTATCTATATACAGACAGTATTTACTAGCTAATTTTCCCCTACAATTTACTTCATTTGGTCCCAATAATCAAGTGAAAAAAGCAAGGTAAAATTACTTTAAAATTAAATTTTAAAAATCCTCTCATGGAAGAAAAAAAAAACCTAGGTAGTTTATTCTCACGGTGTGGAAAAAGTTATATGGACACTATCACAAAATCAAGACAAAAGAAAGGAAAATCACAAACCCTTAACAGTAAATATTTCTGGGTGGATGGGTTTGTGGAGTGAAGAAAATATTTTCTTGCTAATATTTTTCTATAGTTTTCATATTTTACACAGTGAATATGAATAAGTTTTACACTCAGAAATAACCCACATTGAAACAACTATCAAAAATACTTTCCTACAGAATTTGTCTCTGGAATGCATGTCTAGGAGAAGGATGACACAAATCATGCCAGAATACATGGATCTAGAAAATGTGTCTCAATTCCCTGATGGATCTGAGTCTACATTTCTACTAAAGAGAATTTCTACTAAAGAATGGGAAAGACTTTCACTCAGCCTCATTTGAAATAGACACTGAAGTGCTATTCTAGAAATTGAACTGAATTCAGAGAGTTTACATGGGCTAATTGGATGAGGATAGAGTTGTGTGACCCATGGTCACCAGGACAAGGGTGCAGTGTTTTACACAGCATTCTCTCCACTGACAACCATTGGATCATGAAGGGAAAAATGGCTCCTATAAGACACTTGTGATGCAAGCGTGGTAACCGTGGAAATACACAGCTCAGCTCTTCTGACATGGACTATGTAACTGCCTGACAGCCACAGCACCGCTCCTTCCAGCCACATTCTATCCCAATGTGGCCACACTATGGGATAGAATAGTGGCCACTATTAAATAGTGGCCATTACTAAACCAAGCCCATTCAGGAAACACATGGAACATGTCCAATGAGTGATTTTGATGCAAGAATGCTTCATTGGCCTGGCCAACATTCCTTGAAACTTCACTTTGGTCTGAAGCTCTTTCTACTGAATCTTCCTTCTTTTCCTTTCTTCCTCTTGGTTTTGAGAAAGAGTACTTCTTACCCTTTGAAGTAATGCCATTCCTTCCCAGTCTTCTTCAGCTTCCTCCTTCCCTAGGCATCCTCCCTAGTACATCTTTTGTACATCTAATTCCACCTTGGGGTCTGCTCCTCATAGGATACAAAATGATGTAAGTGGTCCTGAGAGTTGTCCAGGAATGCACATAGAAGCTCGGAATTTAGGACTGGCCCACGTACCACCTAACAAGTAAATAGGGTGGCATACAGAGTTATGTGGAACATGAGTAGTTTCTGGCTCAAGTTGAGGCCAAAATAGTACAAATTTCACTAATGTTGACCTGGAAAACACCCAGGTTCTAAGATCCAGGCTTTTAGGGAGATACAAGTAACTGGAACTGTGTGGTTACTACTAGGTTGTACTGACTCTTTGCAGAAGGATATTGAGAAGTAGAGGGCACTTAACAGGCAGTTAAACAGGCTAAGTGTGAGAGCCAGATGGCCTCTTTGGTAGCTTACAAAGCGATGAGGACCTCTTTGCAAAAACAAACAAAGCTAAGCAGCAGACTGAGAACCTGATCAAGTCACAGAGCTCAAGAGACATTTGAATGCTCAGTCAAGGCTGGTTAGATATACCTGAGACCCTGAAATGTGGGATAGGACATTAAATAGATGCCTCTGATAAGCTGGTTCTGTAGACTCTCTGTCTTAGTTGGGGCCATTACAGCAAAGTATCACAGACAGGGTGGCTTATTAAAAAACAAATTTATTTCTCACAGTCTGGAGACTGGAAGTCTGAGATCAGGGTCCCAGCATGGTCAAGAAAGGGCCCTCTTCCCAGTTGTTGACTTGTTACGTCCTCACATTTAAGGAGGGGCTAAAAAGCTTGGTGGCATCTCTTATAAGATCACTAAGCCCATTCATAAGGGCTCCAGGCTCCTGACCTAATCACCTCCCAAAGACCCCACCTCCTAATGCCAGCACATTGAGCATTAGGATTTCAACACATGAATTTTGGAGGAGGGCACAAACATTCATACCATAGCACTCCCCTGATATCTCAGAAATTATAGAACTTTCTTCATACTGGAAGATGCTACAGAGGCCTTTCCTGGAAAAGCAGCATGTATTTCACCTCACGAGTTCTTTACCTCCTCTCTTGGCTATGAATCTCCTAAATAGGGTTAAATATCATTTCTTGATGATAAGAGAACCCTCTGTGCATGATGAAGGAAAGAAAATAATTATGCATCAAAGAAATTGCCATAATAGCATGTGCCAGCAAAAGTCACGAATATAACCCTGGGTTTAGATTTTGAAGTTACCTGACTGAGAGGGCTGGCATATAAGACTACACGAGAAAGAGTTCATTAACTTGGATGCACTTTCTCATAACACGGGATTTAACACGCTGGTAAGTACCAGCATGGAAGGGGAAAGCTTACTGCTAGAGAGGCTCTTAAAAGTCTGGAAAAAAGTGATGAGCAATGATGAGAGAAGAGGAATTGCACGACTTTCCCTGGCAGGTGACAGAGACAGGATAAGGAGGCTAAGGGAACTAGGCATGCTAGAATGGATATATATTGTAAAGCCAGAAGACCTGCCAGGGGATATGTTAGATGGGAAGGCCAACATGACCCATGGTTTTCCAAGGCCATCAAAAATATGCTAAGGAGAAGAACAGCAGCATCACTAAGAAGTTCATTGCTGGCTCTCCTGTGTAAACCATAACTGGTGTAGGGAAGATTGACACATAACTGGACTCATTAATATCCATGGCAATGATGCCCATCTCACCCCTGATAACAGAGGCCCGATAGTGCTATTTACCTGCCAGAATCTAGGAGGTTCTAATTACCATAATGACCAGCATGGTCAGAGGTGCAGCCAAAGGGCTTGACCCACAAGGAGCTGTGGAGATGTTCAGTAGAACACAGCATACCTAAATGGGCAGTGAAATGGACAGTTTTTGAATCTACAGGCAGTAAAAAGCAAGAATGGGAGAGTGGTAGCTAAAGACAGTCACAGAGCACAAAGTGACAACCCTTTCTTGATTTGTGACTTAAATCATTATTAGATCTATAATCCATTGACTGAAGAGGTAGCTGGATTCCTAGGAAAGATAAATCTGACACTATGGCAAGTATAGGCCATGGCAATTCCTTCAGGTTTCCCTGTAGAGACCTACAGCTGGAGCCAGGTTCAGACGTGTGCAGAGACCTCTGCATTTAGAAGCACTCCTCACTTGACTTAATGCTGTATTGTCACCATCTTGAAATTCTTAATTTTATTTTACTTTTTAATTTTTTTTAACATTTATTTTTATTTTTGAGACAGAGAGAGACAGAGCATGAATGGGGGAGGGTCAGAAAGAGAGGGAGACACAGAATCTGAAACAGGCTCCAGGCTCTGAGCTGTCAGCACAGAGCCCGATGCGGGGCTCGAACTCACAAACTGCGAGATCATGACCTGAGCCGAAGTCGGACGCTTAACCGACTGAGCCACCCAGGTGCCCCTTGAAATTCTTAATTTTAAACAAGCAACCCCACACGTTCATTTGTACTAGACCCCACGCATTATATAGCCAGTTCTTACCGCTGTTGCCTAGGTAACTATACATTGGGTACAGAAGGTGTGAGTTGACATCAATGCCCAGAAACTTGAAGTGTAATCATGGTCTCCTATTGGAGTGGGAGCTCACATGCTTAGGTAATAAGTGGAATCTGGGTTCAAATCCAGCTCACAATGGGTTCACTGTGTGTGGAGACCGCCCAGTGGTCATTTTTCTGGTCATCAAGTGTTTAACTGGAATCAGTATACTTGACAATTAGGCTGATGCCCACATTGGGTTCTCGGCCTTTAGAGAAAGAGCTATCAGAGTGGGAAAGGTTAAGTGAAAACCTCTGAAACTGCTCATTCAGTCAAGGAAGTAAATAAAAAGGAATGTCACATTCTAGGAAGGATGGTGATCAGTGTCATCATTAAAAAACTAAAAGATATAGAATAAGGATGAAGGGAGTACCCCAATCATATCTGTTGTTTTTTTTCAATATGGCCTGTGCAGAACTCAGATGGATCTTGGGGAGTAAGTGTAAACTCTTGAAAGCTCAATTAAGTAATAGCCTTGATTGTAACTGCTATGCCAGAGATTACATCTTTGCTAGGGCAGATTAACAAAGTTTCAGGTACATAATATGCAGTCATCGATTTCCTTAATGTATTCTTGTCAATTTTGATTACAAAGAAGGATCATAAACAGATCACATTCATGTAGGGCATGCAACAATAGTCATTTATAGTTTTGCCTCAGGGCTATGTTAATTCACCGTCTCTTTGTCATATTGTAGAATGAAGGTATCTGGGCTGTCTGGTCAACCCACAGAACATCACCCTCATTTGTTATATCAATAACACCATGCTGATCAGGCAGGACAAACAACAGATGGCCTCGCTGGAAGCATTGATAAGATACACGTGCTCCAGAGCATGGGGGATAAACTCTACAAAGATTCAGAGTTCAGTTAAGTCTTTAGGGTGTGTCAGGAGTTTGCCAGAATATGCCTTCCAAAGTAAAATAAAATTGCTACATCTTGCATCCCCTACCGCAAAAAAAAAGAAGCAGAGAGCCTGATTGTTTTTTGGGGGGGTTCTGGAGGAAACACATCCCATGTCTAAGAATAGCACTCGGATCCATATACTAGGTGATCTGGCCTATACACTGAGAGACAGAGAAGACTTCAGGGGTCTGGTGGCTCCAGTGGGAGAATCACAATGAAAACCCTGATATTTGGGAATATGTTCATACCATTCAGAGCAGCCAAAATAAGTCTTTTGGTAAAATAGCTCCTGCTATGCTATTGGGTCTCGGTAGCAACAGAATCCTGGGCCATGTGGCACTGAACTTCTATTTGTCTATAACTACATATCATGAGCTGAGTTATTTCAGTTCTTCTGAATCATAAAGTCAGCCCAGCACTTGTCAAGCTAAAGATGAGAGTGGTACACCCAGATTGGACCCAAGCAGGACCAAAGCTTGGTTAGCAGCATGAACAGGTAACTCAGACCCCCATGACCCCCCCACAATCTACAGCAGTTGTAACAGCAGCCTTCCTGTACTTTGCACCTAAGACTAGCTGAAGGAGGTAGAAAAACCTGTCCATGGCCTCCTGTCACAAACAACCAACTATGACTTTGAGTAAGAGAGAGATGGGAATATCCAAGAGATGGAAATAAGACAGTGCACTTGGACCAGAGTGAGAGAGTGAGGGGGATGGCACAAGATGAGAGTGACATATTGAGGAGTCATATTATACCAAGTCAGAAGAGGTGCTGTGTCTTATTCCAAGAAAGATAGAAAATATTTGAAAGGTTTCACACAGAGTTGAGACATGATCCAATTAATGTTTTAAAAAGATTCATCTGTCCTGCCTGTGGTGAATGTTCTAGAGGTGGGGCGAGAGTGGACCAGGAAGATTGTGGATTAATAGCAATCCAGATCAAGACAGGACTTCAGCCTACCCTATGAATGGGTTACATTGTCTATCCTTGAGTGGGATGTAGCTGTGTAGGTGGATGACACAGTCTCTCTCTTACAGCTCACATTCCAGTATCTGACATTCTGACCAACTCACTTTCCAAAATACATGTGTTATGGTATCCATATAACTCAGCAGGATCAGTACACATGTAATAGTAAGTGCTTATCCTCTTAAATATCACTCCCAATATCTTGTCTTTTGAAAGCCAACTCCTATAGTGAATTTCAGATTAAATATACTCCACATGAAACTCTGCCCCTAGTTCCATATTGAAATAAAACAAGAGAACCACAGTAATGAAGGGAATTAAATCTCTGTGTATATATATCAATATATATGGAATTTCTTACAAAGGGCTGAATGCAATTAAAAGAAAAGAAAAGAAAAGAAAAAGTTCCTACTTAGACATGCTGAGCCAGTGGGGTTGCCTGGGGTGCTAGCAACAGGGCAAAACTTCCCCAAAGAATAAAGAAACCTTAAGAACATTCCTTAACCATGCATTTAGTCCATAGGATTACTCTTTAGAAATAACATCAATGGATGATAATAACATACCCATTCCAATGAAAGCCTTTTGCTTCAGTTCTTATTTACTCTCTGTTAATGATGTCAACACTTTGAATATTACAGTTTTCCAAGAGAGAAAAGGAGAAGCATTCATTTGGATAAACTAGACTCAGAAATTGTTGTGTGTTAAATGAAACATACCCGTTACCCATGTATGGAAAGAACTCTAAAGGAAGTTTTAAAGACATAATCAAGATTTATATTAAAATAATTTCTTATTTATGTTTCAGTATTTTTCATTCATCTTCCCTTAATGGTTAGGAACTTAGAAAATATACGACTCTAGTGATACAGGGGCACCTGGGTGGCAGAATCAGTTACGCGTCCAACTTCAGCTCAGGTCATGATCTCCCAGCTCGTGAGTTCAAGCCCCACGTTGGGCTCTAGCTGACAGCTCAGAACCTGAAGCCTGCTTTGGATTCTGTCTCCCTCTCTTTCTGCCCCTCCCCGACTTGTGCTCTGTCTCTGTCTCTCTCTCTCTCTCTCTTCAAAAATAAATAAAACATTTAAAAAAACTAAAAAAAAAAAATGCAGTGATACTGTCAGGTTGGTGGTATCTCAATTAGACAGTAAAAGAAGGGCAAAGAAAAGAAAAATTCACCTTATGTGAAACCATAATATATTTTCCCTGAATTCTAAGATTAAAATGAGTTGCACCCATTCATTAAATCCACACTTAATGTTCCAAATTTTGGGGGGGAATCCAACTGTATATTACGGAGAGGCCAAAAGTTTGTGAAGTTTTTAAAATGTACTCTTTTTATTTTAATATTGAAGTTCTGTGAATGTGGGTTCCTTTGGAAAGATATTAAAATATTCTTAATTATAATCTTGACAGAATAATTGGGGCTTAGTGTTTGGGTGACAAATTATGCCATTGCTGATTGGAGCTCTAGCTTCAAGTTGGGAAAAAAAAAAGACATAGGATAAAATACCTTCAGGGACAATTCATGCAAATAGCTGATAATGTATTTAAACCACATTCTGCCTTAAATTTGTTTGGAAATGAGGCACAAAATGAACCAACTCGAGTTAAATAAACATCTCATGAACGTAAAATATATAAAGTGTGTTTACATCACCAGCATTCTGGGGTTTCAATCTCTCACGGTTCAATGCCTTAATCATTGCCTTCCTTGTCTCTTTGTGTTTCTGACTGTGAAAGACATCCTGGCCTCAGCAACCTGGGGTTTATCATGTGTCTCAGAACTCAGGCCCTTGAGCTACAGGACAAATCACAAGAAAACTCATTTCTAGAATTCTGATGACAGATGAGCTGAGTGGATGAAAGGTAATAAAACAAAGTTCTTACAGTGGGCTCTATCCACTGCTCTAATTCCTTATAAACCCTCTGCCCTCAGTCTGATGTTATGCTTAGTAATGGTCCCTCCCCATGACATCTCAGGGGATATCTGCCTCATCTATCCCTAACACACACACACACACACACACACACACACACACACACACACACACACACCCTTCTCCTTCTTCTCTGTTTTAATTAGAAATTTGATTACTTCCATAACATGTTTATTTTTAAAAGCCTGGTTATAGTGGTTAATTAACTCATAACCTGAGAATTTGCTATAATCAGAGATCTTTGTATCTTAAGCAATTTAAACTTTTTACCTCTTTTTATAAGGGCGAACTATCCCAAGTCCACTGTTTGTTTCAAGTCCAGTGAAATTTTAAGTTCTGTTTGCTAGCCTTTTATTAAATTTTATCACAAAATAATAGAATATCAGAGCCATGACTTTTGAGACTGTATGTGGTATTCAAAAAACATTTTATGCTCATCTTAAAAACTATATAAATACTTTAAAGTGGAAAACATAATCCTGCTATCCACTATTTTATGTCTTGGCATTTCCTTTTGGACTCTGTTTAAAGGCCCACAAATTTATGTATGTACAAGGCTTTTGAAAATATATGTATGTGTATATACACCCATAATGATACATATGCTGTTATTACACATTCTGCCTTTTCATTTAACCTTGTATTAGGATAAATTTTTATATACTCATAATAGTCATAATTATCATTTTAAACTACTTTATGTCTATTGACTTGAAATGTTACCACTTAGCCATTTTACTAGAATAAAAATTTTAACGTTTTTTTCAATTTTTCATGGCTGAGAAAAATTTCGGTAATCACAGATAAGGCAGTAAATACCTCTCCACAAATAACCTTTCTTCTGTTGAGTTAACATTTTATTTCTTAATTATTTTTTACACTTTTTTAAAGGTTTATTTCTTTTTGAGAGAGAGAGCAAGAGAGTGTGAGCAAGGGAGAGGCAGGGAGAGAGGCAGAGAGAGAGAATCCCAAGTGGGCTCCATGCTATCAGCACAGAGCCCGATGTGGAGATCAATCTCATGAACAATGAGATCATGACCTGAGCTGAAACCAAGAGTAGGTCACTTAACCAACTGAGCCACCCAGGCATCCCTGAGTTAACATTTTAAAATAAACTTTCTAGTTTGAAATAATTTTGATTTACAGAAAAGTTGTAGAGATAACAGACAAGTTCCCACCTACCCTTCACCCAGCTTCCCCAAATGTTAACATCTCACATGACGATGGTATATCCATAAGATGTAAAAAATGAACATTAACTAAACTAACTGAACAACAGACTCTAGAGAGAGGTACCAGGTTTTCAACTAACACCCTCTTGAAACTTTTGGCTTATGTCTTTCATTCGTTCTGGAAAGTTGTCAGCCAGTGCATTTTAAAATATTGGCATACTGGGGCGCCTGGGTGGCTCAGTCAGTTGAGCGTCCGACTTCGGCTCAGGTCATGATCTCGCAGTCCATGAATTTGAGCCCCACGTTGGGCTCTGTGCTGACAGCTCAGAGCCTGGAGCCTGTTTCAGATTCTGTGTCTCCCTCTCTCTATGACCCGCCCCCATTCATGTCCTGTCTCTCTCTGTCTCAAAAATAAATAAACGTTAATTTTTTTTTTAAATATTGGCATACTAAGGGCACCTGAGTGGCTCAGTCAGTGAAGCGCCTAACTCTTGATTTGGGCTCAGGTCATGATTTCGTGGTTTGTGAGATCGAACCCCACATCGACTCTATGCTGATAGTGTGGAATTCTCTGCTCAGAATTCTCTCTCTCCCTGTCTCTCTGTCCCTTCCCATCCCTGCTCAAAAATAAATAATATAAGTTTTAAAAATATACTGACTATACTCCATTCTCCTCTTCTTCTAACTTCTTGTTCATATATGTATCTTAAATCTCTGTCTTTCTATGTTGCATTTTGGTCCATATCTCCATGTTTACCTTTTAATTTTTTAATTCCCTTCTCTGCTGTTTCAATCTGCTGCAGAGCTCATCTGAAGTTTTTCTTTTCTTGTCTTTTTAATTGTTGTATTATTTTTACTTCTAGAAAAATTTATTTGGTACTTTAAAAAAATTTGTAGTTGTCCTTTATAGTTTGATATTCCCACTGGTATTTTCATGCTTGCCTTTTATTTCTTTAGATATTATCTATTGTGTAACAAATTAGCAAACTAATTAAACTTAGTAGCTTTAAACGACACATATTTATCAGTTCTCAGTTTCCATCAGTCAGGAATCCAGGTACAACCTAGCTGGGTGGGTCCCCTGCTTCAGGGATCCTCACAAGGTCTCAATCAGGCTATCAGTCAGGGCTTTACCTATATCCCGATGCTTGACCCATGTGCTTGTTGCTGGATTCAGTTCCTTATAGGCTGTTGGATCAAGGGCCTCAGTTTTTCACTAGCAGTTGACTGAAGGTCACACTCAATTCCTTGCCACATGAGCCTCTTAAACATCAGAGCTTGCTTCTTTAAGGCAAATAAGTCAAGGAGGCATGAGAAGGTGTGGCAACAGACACCCATAATCATAGAAGTGACATTTCATCACTTCTGATGTTTTCCATTTACTGGAACCAGTACCCATATCTGGCCCTCCCACTCAAGGGGAGAGAATGATGCGAATGTGTCAATACTAAGAGGTCAGAATTGTAAAGGACCATTTTAGAAACCTATCTATCACAACTAAATAGTTATTTTATAGACTCTATCTTGTAATTTCAGTATCGGAAGTCTCTTCAGGCCCCGTTCTGCTCTGGGGTTTTACTTCCTCTCACTCACGGTGACTTGTTTCCCTGCATGTTTTGTTATTTTTGACTATGATCTGTTCATTTTAGTTGATTTTATATACGGATTTTTTTTAAGGTGTAGAATGAAAGTAACTCTCTAGAGTCAATTTTCATTTGCTTCTACCTCGTGCCTATGGGAATTTCCAGTCATTGTGCAATTAAGTTTTTATTTTGATGTGTTTAGATCAATAAGATGGTATAAATTTTGGCTGAAAACCTGCATAAGGGTTAGCCTAAATTCCAAATTAGGAGTGGTGATATTTTCTTCCTCTACTGTGTGTTTAGGTTTGTGACTTTGATTTCCCTTAATGTATCCTGTGCTATATGGGGACATGATTATTTTTATTTCATTATTTTGTACTGTGTATAGTCTTTGATACCCAAGTTTAATGGCAAGATACATTTGTAGACTCCTTACATTGGATATATTTTTTATATCCTGTTATTTATGTCTTTTAAAGCTATGAACACCAAGGATCAAGTTCACCCTGGTCAATAATCACTTTCAGAGTAAAACTTGCATCTAGTAATCCATCACATTCCTGCATTCCTACCTTCACTTATTGCTTTTGTGTAGAGGATTTTTCACTTTTCCTCTAGTTAATTGATGCATATAAGATTTTTCCCCCTAAGGTACTTAGTCATTTTCAATAAGATTTTAGACAGTTTCCTAGCCCAGGCAGAAGAAACTCAGAGAAGTGAAAAAAAAACTCATCCAAGATCACACCACAATAAGGTACACATCTAAAATTCAGACTCAGGACTCTGACTCCAAAGACAATGTTCTTTGTACGTGCTTCCCTAGGAGAATAAAAGAGTTTTATCTTTCCTACTAACAATTTAAGGAAAGTATATTTATTTGTTTTTTTCAAGTGCTCTATTCACCTATCTATTCAGTAGCTGACTGTACAGTTCAAGATAAATCCTCAGTAGGGACTAGGCTGGAAAGTAACTGTTAGAGCTGATCATAGAAAGTGAGAGAGGAATTTTTGTTTGTTTTGTCTCTGGCTTCTTTTTAGTCAGTTTTTTAAACGGGAGAATGAAAAAGAAAACTTATTTTCCAGATGAAGGCTGGAATCCTGAGTCATTGTGTGATATACATACTTTCATTATACTTTTCCTAGCAACAGTTTCTTGAACAGTCGGGGTTTGAACTGTGTGGGTAAATCTATACGCAGATTGTTGTTAAATACGGTAGAGCACCATAAATATATTCCCTCTTTATGGTTTTCTTAATAACATTTTCTTTAGCTTACTTTATTGCAAGAATACAGTATGTAATACATATAACATACAAAATATGTGTTAACCAATTGTTTATGTTATCGGCATGTCTTCTGGTCAACAATAGGCTACTGAAAATTTTTGAAGGGTTGAAAGTTATACTTAGATTTTCAATTGTGCAGGGAAATGGTGCCCTTAACTCCCGTGTTCTTCAAGGGTCATCTGTAGTTTAAAGGAAAAGCTATGTAGTTGAAATGCCTAAATAAGTCAGAAGATGGGGGAGAGGAAGGAATACCGGGACTTCAGGACTGTGCTGTTTTGGCTTTTGCTTCTGCCCATGAAGGCAATAACAATGAGGTTAAAACAAAACCCTCAAAAGAGACTACCTGTTGTTTACATGGTTGTCGAATGGTTTCTAGCAAAAGAAAAGCAGAAATCGGTTTGAGCCACTAATCGCTCACCTCCTTTGGCAAACAAAACAGAACAAGATAAACTCTCAAAGGAAGAAACTCTTCTGCCTTCCCATGCTTTTCTTAAGAAACATTCGGGGCACCTGGGTGGCTCAGTCGGTTGAGCGTCCAACTTCGGCTCAGGTCATGATCTCACAGCTCGTGGGTTTGAGCCCCACCTCGGGCTCTGTGCTGACAGCTCAGAGCCTTGAGCTTGCTTCGGATTCTGTGTCGCCCTCTCCCTCTCTGCCCCTAACTCACTCGAATTCTGTCTCTGTCTCTCTCAAAAATAAACAAACATTAAAAAAATTTTTAAAAAGAAAAAAGAAAACTGAGTGATAGGGTATTTACCAAAGAAGAAACAGATCTTGCATTAAACTTAAGTTAAAAAGAAGCTAATACAACCTTAAAGACCCCCATTGAGCATATGGTCCAACTTCTTCACCTTCTAGATGAGGAAAGACAAGCCCAGAGAGGGCCAGTGACTGGCTTGGGAATACACAGGGGGTTAGAAGCCAAGTTGGGATTAGCACTGCTGCCATCTGCTTCTAGTCCAATGCTGGTTCCACTCCTGCATTATCACTTGTGTAGAAAGGAAGAGAAATAACGTTCAGCATTTCAGGAATCAGCACATGTGCCTGTCCTCCTATATAACTGGTTTCCAACCTTCTTATATTCCTAGCAACTGGGTCCTGGTAAAAGAGACTCTATCCTTTTGCATTAGATGCTTATCCTTCAGAGTTTATTTCCTCATGCAGCTGAAAAGTGTATAAATGAATTCTTAACCCAGGAGGGTATCCATTGCAGCACACTGGCTCTTTGCTATCAAGGAGAAGAAGCATGTGCCTCTAGTTTAACAACAGAGTGTTCATTATTAAATAGCAGACTCTATGAGCTATATAATTGACCTTAGGGCAATCCAGAATTTGCAAACAGAACTTCTGGTACAAAAGGAGAGGGTATGAAATCAGTGTCATGATGCAACAGCCATTCCCTGCAGCTCAAAGAGGAGGCTTTAAAGCATAGTCAAAGAGAATTAATATTTTCTGGGACGGATGCATCACTGGCTGCACAAGGTGATTTTACTGTGCATTATACTTTAATTATAACTGCGCCTTAGCCATCTGCTGTACTTCATTCCCTAATTATAGATGCAAAAAGCATTTCACAACTCCCACCCATAAAAAAAAGATCTGAGGGATTTCATGGCAGACTTGCTCTGAGCTCCTCCCTACACTCTTGGCCTGTGGACTCTCCCTTCAACGGTACACTTGAATAGACCAAGAAAATGTTTGTGATGCACTGATCGTGTCAAAAGGTCTGCAGTGTCTGAGCTTGTTCCGTTCACTAATTATTCTCTTCTACTGTTATTATACACACTTTGACCAGGTTCCTATGTCATGGTCATATGTGACTTCTTAGTCACATATCTTTCTTTTTATTTTGCATTTTAACCATTTTTATTGGGGTATAATTGACACACAGCATTATATTAGTTTCAGGTATACAAAATAATGATTTGAATATTTGTATGTATTGCAAAATCATCACCACAATGAGTGTAGTTAACATCTGACATATCTTTTCTGGATCTACTCTCCTCCCTAAAAAAAAAATTAAAAATTAGTCTTTTTACTTTATTTTATTTATTTTATTTTATTTTATTTTATTTTATTTTATTTTATTTTATTTTATTATTTATCTCCAGTGCTATTGTTTTAAGCTTTTCAAACTCCTTCAGAGAACCCTACTAGAAAGCTATTGTTGTCCTCATTTTTTATTTCATTTTTTTCAATGCAGAAGAGAAATTTCCAGTGTTTAGAAATTTTCTTCAAGATGACACAGTTGGTCAGTGGCAGAATAAGACTTGAAACCTATCTGCAGGTATCAGTCCCCACTCTTTCCTACCCATCACTGTCATGCATCATTTGAAAGTGGTATTTAGGGGCGCCTGGGTGGCTCAGTCGGTTAATTGTGCGACCTGCTCTGGTCACAATCTCACGGTCATGAGTTCGAATCCCGAGCCCCGTGTCGGGATCTGTGCTGACAGCTTGGAGCCTGGAGACTGCTTTGGATTCTGTGTCTCCCTCTCTGTGTGCCCCTCCCCCTCCCCCGCTCATGCTCTCGCTCTCTCTCTCTCTCTCTCTCTCAAAAATAAAATAAACATTAAAAAAAATTTAAAGAAAGTGGTATTTAAATTCCTGTTGGGATAGAGGAGGTGTGCTGAAGCCGGCTCATGGTGTGTCATGAGAGCAAATTGCATTCAATACTTTCCAACCTCACAGTTCAATCATTCATGTCCATAGCTTCAAATTGGCCATGGTGGGAGTACAAAATCGCCACACACTACAAATCTGAGTTCTGCCTGCTTCTCTCTGAGCCAGGTATTGATCACTTACCAGAATCCACTGAATATGGGAAATAGATCTATGCATTCTCAGAAAAATAACATAATTTGGAACACAATGACCTCTTTATCTCTGAATTTGAATAGTGTTCATATGAATGCCACTCACGAATGAGAAAAAGCTCAGCTCTTCAACTAAACTTTCTCTCATGACTCTTTCAATATTCTAAAATAGGACAGTCACCTGAGAGAAAGAGGACTCTTACTCAAGGTGGTAATTTCAGAATTTTTTAATGAATCTATTGGCTTTAAAAGTATTCATGGTTTTAAAAACAATCATCAGATTAGAAGCTTAGGTGCCCAGCAAGGCTCAAGATGATATAAAACTGTCCCAAAGCACAGACTCCAGGAAAATAACTGGTCCTTGGCCTCTGAGCTCATTCCCACTGGACACGAGAAGCTTGTGAGGAAATGCTTTCTGAAAGCTAGATTTGGGCATTTCTGAAGAAAAGGAAATGAGCACATGTGGCTTTTTCAAGGGTGCTAAAAAAAACAATTTAGAAATTCCCTATTTCCCTCTCACCAAAAATTCATGCAAATGTACACAAAAGCACAAATTCCAGATATTCACAAGATTGCAGTTCAAATCCAAGAGCAAAGTCATTAAAACACACACACACACACACACACACACACACACACACACACACACCCTGCAAACCTGAGGTGAAGAAGAGTTAAAACATCAACTACGAAACCAAAAATAAGCACCGACTTTCTAGGCAGAATACGAAGCGTAAGCTTTTTACCAAACATCTAGTGCAAATCTCCAATCACAAAGAGAAGCACAACACTAAAATTCAGCACATGTTATACTGATTAGAGATTCAATTAGGTTCTCGATATAGCAAAGACAGCTGCATCAGATGGTGTGTATGCTTCCTAATGGACATTTGAATTTATATATGTGCTGATCTCAAAAATTTATTTGTGGTGACCTCAAAAGTACTTAGTCAAAGCTGATAGGAAGATTTAGTACTCATACGTAATTGCCAGATTCTGCAGATGTGTTTTTTCAGCTATTACTGGAGCTACCTTTGGAGAATCCCTAAAAGGCAAGTTTACGCAGTCAGTAGAGTACAGTGCTGACAGTCAGGAGTCTTAGAATAAAGCAGCCTTTAGAATGAAGGCTTTAGAGAACCTCTAAAGCAGTGGGGAGCAGTATAAGGAGGCAGTAGAGGGCGATAACTAAGAGAATGAATTTAGAAGCTGGACTCCTTGGTTTGTTCCCTACCTGTGCTACTTACTAGCTGTCAGACTTTGGGCAGATTAGCTCAACTTTATGTCGTTTGGTGTTCTCAATACTCTAAGTACTATAACAGAACTGCCTTCCTCTTGGGATTCTAGTAATAATGAAAGAATTACACATATAAAGTGCTTAGAATAGTATCCAACATGTAGTAAGTGTCTAATAAATGTTGCCTCTTAACCCACTTAACCTCCTCACTTTACAAGATGAAATACTGAGCCCTGAAGAGGTTAAGTGCATTATTTGAAACGACATGGAAAATTAGAGGTAGAATTGGGATTAGAACTCATGACCTCTTTACCACTGGTCTACCACCTTCTCCAATAGTGCTGAATATGTTATTTACACGTATTCAGTTAAACAAGTATTATCAAACTCTTCTGGGAGTTAAGTTTCTCTGAACACTCCCTCCTATACAAAAGTAAATAACAAATTTAATTTTCAAACAAGGTCTTATGACTCTGGATGAATTGTTTCCACCCTTCCACATGCTACTGCTTCTCCGTTATGTGTTTTTGGAATGGTATCTTATTCATTTATTTGTGGAATAGGAAAAAAAAATTCAATAACAACAGTAACAGAGAAGATCCCAGAAAGCTTATGTATAGGCATGATGTAAAAGTGATTCGATCATGGTTTGCATTCAAAAGACAAAGAGGACAGAACAAATGAAGTACAAAATTGGGTAAACAATTTTCAGATTCAATGCACACAATGAACAAGCCAGCTACCAAAGAGATTGACATGGGGGCTTGCTCTGTGTCCCTCGCGAAAGGAAATTCTCCTGACAAACTATAAAATATGGATTAGCACCACAGACCCTATAAATGGTTTGGCTTTGGTAAACTCCTTAATCTGCAGCCCTGAAAGCAGCTCATAAAGAAGAAGCTGCCAGACCTCACTGAACATTATAGTCACTGCTACTGTTCCTGCTGCTATTGCTATCAACCATGTGCATTTCCTATCATTATTCATTTTGGGTGTTCTTCCACTTCTGAAAGAAGGATTGTACTTTTTAAGTTTTTTAGTGTTTATTTATTTTAGGGAGAGAGAGAGAGACAGAGTGTAAGCAGGGCAGGGGCAGACAGAGAGGGAGACACAGAATCAGAAGCAGGCTCTGGCTCTGGGCTGTCAGCACAGAGCCAAATGCTGGGCCCAGACTCATGAGCCGTGAGTCCTGACCTGAGCCGAAGTCAGATGCTTAACTGACTAAGCCACCCAGGTGTCCCTGAAAGAAAGATTAATTAATTCGTTACTTAATTCATTAATTCATTAATTCATTAATTCAATTAATCCATTCTTGGTAAGTATCCAAACTTGTTTGAGCTTTTCAGTCTTTGCTTTGCTGTGGTCTCCGTCATCTTAGCAGTTACGACTCAAAACATGGGGAACTCTCTCCTGGATCTGCCTTCTACTTGCTGTCTCCCAAGACTTAGTTAACTCAGCTTGAGACTCCCAGGTTCCTTGTTATAGAAGCAGGAACTCTATGAGCCTGGTTTCAGCCTCTGTCCAGACTATTCAGATGGATGCCTCACCCCTGAATACTGTCTTTCAGGTTTGTTTTGTGTATGTGTGTTTTGTTTGTTTTGTTTGTTTTTGTTTTTGTTTTTACTTTATACAGCTCAGACCACAGGCCAGGCTGGATTAACAGCCGCCCCCTCCTCCACCCGAAAGGCTCTGGAATTCTACTTCAGGTCCAGCCCTCTTGTTCTCACTAGACAAGATTTAGCCGAACATGGTTACTAGCGGTATTGCTATAGCTTTTTATTAGCCAGGTTCATATCCTGGTCTCAGGGTGCTATGTGATGCTTCACCGTGTTGTAATAAGCTTATGCACTATAAGCCCTGTGCTTCTTTCTATTTTATACAGATAGGATATTCTTCTCTGACCTTATCTGACTTGAGGTTCATAGAGCTTGTTGCACCTGTAGTTTTATGCCTTTTACCTGCTTTGAAAACTAGCCGAAATTTCTTCCAATATTGCTTGTTTCTCTGTCTTGCCCTCTTTCTCGTTCTTCTTTCTGTATTCAAATTATGTTAGATTTTTACAACTTGTGTCTCATTTGTTTCTTAGATGTTTTTCTTTATTTTTCATCTTTTTTTTTTCTCTTTTGGAACTAAGATCTAGTGATTTTCTACTGACCTGTCATTCAGCTCACTTATCTTCTATTGTTTTGCTTCTAATCTGCCACCAATCTCATCTATTTCATTTATAAGTTCAGCTTAGTATTTTACAATTTCCATTTAAATTTTTATAAATTTTAAATTTTTGGTGAGATTATTTATCTTTTTTCTCTATACTCTTCTATAATAATCCTAGTTATTTATAAGTCTCTATTAACTATTATGGTTTATATATAATAATATGTAATTAATTATCTACCTTTTTCTCTAAGGTTTTCATCATTTCAGACTGTTTTTTACTATGTTTTGTAATTTTTAATTTGCTTTTAGATACTTTGGGTGAAATATTTTGGAGATTCTGAAAAATGTCATCTTCCTCCCAATAGGATTAAGATTCCTCAGGCAGGCAGACGTATCTGCACGTGATCTTCATCCTGTCAAGGACTGGCTTTGAACTTCGTTAGGTTAGGTCTATTTCAGCTTTGACCATACTTTGAAGGCACAGCGCTTACTCTTAACCCGTAGTTATTTCTTCCAGCCACAGTACTTTCTGGGGTCTCAACTGAAAGCCTGAATATTGACCCAGGTTCCTCCATCTTGGTTGGATTGGGGCTCCAATATCTGTGTTCCCAATACTTCATGGTTATTTAGATCTCTGATCCTGTATTCAGTCTCCATGCTACTCTTTCTTTTGGGTTTCTAGTCCTGCACATGCCCAGTTTTAGAGTTGGCCAATAACTCCAATGAAATATTTATATTATATGTTGGAGTTTGCTGGTAGGGCTTCCACTACTCTGTGATATTTTTTTACCTTCAATTCTAGTTATTTGGTAGCCACAAAGTCCAACCTGTGGCTCCTCTAACTAGTAAGAGTAGTGCTTTCTATTGGAGTTCTCCACTACTCATCCCCACATGTCCTGCAGTGCAAACTAGAAGTTTCATCCAGGGAAAATGACAAATCAATATTATGCTTTTTTTTTTTCTTTCAGGATTCATAACCCTGAAATTACACCTGCATTATTTGGTCTTAAATTTCTTCTATTAGTTGTTTTATATATAGATATAAAGTATACATATTTTGATAGGTACATTTTTCAGTAGAATACAAACTTTTCTATCAAGGCTGAAATCTAAAGCTACAAGGCAACTGTAAATATGTAAACAAATGTTTATTTCATGATCCCTATATAACTTATTTTCAATTTTAATTAAATTTTGAGATGGCTTAGAAAAAAAGGCCTTTTGTGAAATTTGTTTACTAAATAGAAATGAAAAATTCAGTTTGGGCAAAAATGAAGTAAGAAAACATATAAACCAGAAGGGTTCACATGGTTCTATGAATATGCATCATATTTGGGTCTGAGTTTCTAAGTAGCCTAGGCAAGAAAAGAAACATTATCTAATACATAAATTTCATTTCCAAAAAGGAGAGAGAATATTTTCTACTTACACAGAAAATATGACTTTTCATAATATGGAATATTTTACTATTTTTAACCATTTATTTATCTTTGAGAGACAGAGAATGAGTGGGGAAGAGGCAGAGAGACAGGTAGATACAGAATTTGAAGCAGGGTCCAGGCTGTGAGCTGTCAGCACAAAGCCCAACGCAGGACCTGAACCAAGGAACTGTGAGGTCATGACCTGAGCCAAAGCAGTACACTTAACTGACTGAGCCACCCAAGGCCCCTTATATGGAATATTTTAAATAAAATATTTTATGTGAGTCTTTCTATAAATGTTTTCTCTAAAATGCCATAATAGTTTTTATATTAAAAGCCGAAGTGTTGTCATTACATAATAAAAGAATAAATACATACTTGTTTGCATCAACACCAGATGACAATGGCCAAACATTTACCAAAATCTGAAAAATAATATAAACTTCTACTATCTTGTTTTTGTTATATTTTCCTTTTTTACACCTTTAGAAATTCCAATAAAATATAAATAATGAATGCAAATCCATATTTACTTCATTATGCATTTAATTTTTACAACAATATCTAAAGGCATTGAGGCATTGAGGAAATTTCACCATACGTATGTGAATACTAGTCTGATATACTAGTATGTAGGCAGACAGGCATCAAGATATCAATCAATTGCTAAGAGAAAGATTATGTAGAAGGAGTCTGGTCAAACTTATCCCATGCCATTATGAGACTGTCCTCAAGGTGGATGCAGCTGAGTTTCTTCTACCTTAAGTATGTTTATGCTTGTTGAATGAATGGATGTACAAATGAATAAATAAATAGATTAAAAAATGAATATATTTTGGCCCCACACTTGAGGACAGTGCTCACCTCGCAGATGGGCATTAAATGACCCCAGCTGTGGGATTTGGAGAGCTTGGTGGGTGATAAACCATCTCAGTACTCTGCTTTCCAATTTTATCGGCATCTTTTATAAGCCATCTGTAACATTACAGTGATACCTCAATTAACAAAGCCTTTGGAACAAAGCTCCTTTATAATCAAGTTGGCAGCAATGACTAGCTCATAAACATGCAGAGCATGCTACCATGTGTCATTCTGCTCAGTGACAATGTTCCAATTAAGCTGCATGTATGCACATGGCAAAATATTGTTGTGCACAGCTACCATTGGCAAACACAGCCAATAGAGCTGATCCCAGTATTCCTGTGGTATTGTTTAGCTTGTCCTCCCTCCCTGGCGTGTTTTTTGTTTTTTTTTTTCTGATCTCTGTTCTGCATTTAATGCTCGTATCTCCTTCTGTTCTCCTGCCATTTATCCCAACCTTATCAAAAGAAAAAGAGGAGGTCCCGTGGATACCTCTTCATACCTGTGGCTTGCCTGGCTGATCTCAGTTACATCTCACACTTGTGCACTAGCTAGAATACATTCTGTAACCATGCCTGCCAGTAGTGCTGGGCATGGGTGAGGAATGTTTTACAAAGAGCACTAGAAAGAGCCTCGTGTGTTCTATGCCCCAAAGGCTCCGATGCTAACTCCCATGCTCTTCCGCAGCCTTTGTTGCCGAGCCTCAATTTCCACACTTACAAAATAAGATTGATGATCTCTAGGCATCCTTCCAGATACAACTTTCTGGTATTCCAAATCCATAACAGAAAACAGATATAAAAAATTAACTGCCTCTCTCCCATCTCCAAGAGTGGTAAGAATTGAAAATGTCAGTTCTGGCTGATGGTGTTTTATGGTTCTGAGTCACAAAAGAAAACGGATTTCTTTGATATATGTCTCTTAATATATAAAAGATATCCTCCCTGGGATGCTTAGTAACCCCTTCAGGACAAAAAAAAAAAATCAGAGAATTATAAAACTAAGTGGCGTGACATCACTGCTATCTTCTCAGAATCTGGGCAGAAGTTTCAAGAGTCAGGATGTGATTCACCATTGTTCTTTTCACCTTGCTTCTGCAGTCATGGAACCATGTATCAAAATTTTAGCCTCCATCAGCCTTTGTCCATGAGTTTTTGTGTTAAGCCTGTCTTGTCCACTCATTTCGGGTACATAATGAGTGAGAGAAAAATTCTGCAGTAATATGCTATTGAAAAGCAAACAAGTCAACATGAAGTGTTGTGAACTGTCAAGCCCAGCTTTCTCCCACTCTGGTTGTCCTCCCCTCCCACCAGCCCCAGGCATTTGGGAAGGTGGATAGAGGAAGTCTAAATACACTATTTGCTGTTACAGGAATAGTCCTGTTGGTACTGCAACACTGGGCGTTTTGCCTGTAACTCCTCAGAGAGAATATACCAAGGGCTGTCCTTGAGCTCAGAAGGTAAGGGCTTCAAAGTTGGGAAGTATGCTTTCACGGATGCTAAAATATGTAAAGGTATTCTTTCTTCTCCTTTCCAGTTATTCTTCCCTTACTGGGTTCTGGAATCTCAAATTGATAAGGACCTTATAAGAAATGTTATAAATGTTCTTTCTGATGGCAGAATCTTCCACTCCCCTTTGAAATAAAACCCAGCTCTTTCATGAGCATTCTCTTTCATATGGAACTCACTTCACAAGGCAACCAGCTCCCTTTAGACATAACATCAACTCCAGCAGAGTCCTTTTCTCTCTGTTAAAGAGAAATATGCATCACTGAAATTTCTACCCAATAATATCCCTAATCCTACTTCACGGGGCCATAATTTAATCCTTTCCCTTGCTAGCCCTTAAATAATTTTAACACAGCAAGCAAATTCCCTAAAATGAAACTCCTTGAAAATTTCTCCCAAAGAAGGAACTTGAGTTATAGAATTGGTTTAGAGAGGAAATGAGAATAATAGGGATGTGAAAGGTGTCACAACATCATCCTTCTTCTTCTTCTTCTTCTTCTTCTTCTTCTTCTTCTTGTTATTATTGTTATTGCTATTATTGTAGATGGAGTAAAAATTAGCAAGAAAGAAGAGAAACCTTCAAGTTCTCACATCTTAAATGAGTTGGTAAGTCAGTTTGATTCAGCAAAAACAGCAAGAGTCAAACAGCGGTTGGCAGGAGCTCTATTTTGGCAAGGGGATACCTCAATTTCACATTCCCCCTGTTTACTCCAGTCTCCATTAACTCCCTTTGTTGCCAATTATCTAAAATAAAAGTTCTCCTGCAAGTTCACCGATGACTGGAACGAGAAGAGATAAACTGGTAAACTTATAAAGTGACTAAGGATAGATAAGCTCAGAGATAAACAAAGGAAGGCATAGAGAATGACACATTCAGGGCACAAAGAAGTATTTTCTACGTAAGAAAACAAGCCACATCTAATACTTCAAAACTTAAAAGGAACAACTGAACTGCTCTGCCTTTAGATCATACATCGAAATGCAAAAGCACAAAGGGAGAGTAATGTGATTAGCAGACACATGGGTGAAAGATTTAGGGCTTTTGTTTTCCCCCCAACCAGAATGACATGATTATTTGAAAAATAGTATAAAATGGCAGCTCCATCTATGGTGGGGTGTTCCCAAATAGAGGCAGTAGAGTGTGCTGTGGTCAGATCCCACCAAGGGTATGGTTCTAGCTATCATGGCTTTCAAAGAAAGTAAATATCCTGGAAAGTTTTAGGGGAGATTTGATTAGGTTGGTAAGGGAACGAAGCTATGCCTTCAGAAAGAAGATTGAAGGCTCTTGAGGATGTTCAAGTTGGATCAGACAAAGCGCACGAAGAAATGTGAATGGTTTTTCTGACAAAGAGGAATTAGAACTACTACAGAGAGGAGAAAGTTTCAGGAAGCCAAAATAAGGTTCAATATAAGGAAGCACTTTAGAAACAGTAGGCGCTATTTACCAGTGTAGTAGGACATCGCACACAGTAGAAAATATGAAGCTGAGAGTCTGTTGATGGGGATGCTTTAGGGTCAAATTCAGGCATCAGGTGAATATTCTAAATCAGCAGGTCCTTAAAATATAAAACTTGACCTCAGAACAAGATGGTACCTTAGATTTTGAATGTGCTGTTGTCTTAAGACAAGCCTCACCTAAGTAGGAGAGAGGGTCCTTGACTAGAGTTCTAGTTTACGCTTTCCATGAAACAGTTTTGTGACTGTAGACAAATTACTTTCCTTCTCTGGACTTGTTTTTCCTTCTGCAAAAGACAGACATTTATACTTAGATCAGTGGCTTTCAAACTTAAAATATTAGCCAGAAGTATATATAACTAAAATAATTTTTAAAAAAATTAAATGCACTTGAGTTGCAGTAGGGATGGGCCCTCTTTTTTCCCCAAGGCTTCTCAAGGCAGCCTCTGCAGGGGCTCTTCACAATTCCTTAGGTTCTAAGCAGCATGGATTGATTGTAAGTTATCTCCCCACCGATCTCTGAGAAGCTATAGTTTGCTGTTCTCAGTGTGATCCAGTATTTCTTTTCTTTTTTAATGTTTATTTTATTTTTGAGAGAGAGAGAGACAGAGACAGAGCATGAGTTGGGGAGGGGCAGAGAGAGAGGGAGACACAAAATAAGAAGCAGGCTTCAGGTTCTGAGCCGTCAGCACAGAGCCAGATGTGGAGCTTGAATGCACGAACCGTGAGATCATGACCTGAGCCAAAGTCGGACACTCAACCCACTGAGCCACCCAGGTGCCCCCAGAATTTCTTATTTCATAGGACAAGAGAGAGGACTGAGGGCTTTGAAAGCCATCAGGAAAGTGACTTCAGGAATTGAGATAGCACACATTCAGACGTAATCCCCTGAACATTCTCTGGATCTCACTGTTTCTGAGACTTTGTTTATTCTTTTTCCCTGGTCTGGAATATATTTCCACATTTTTGCACTGGCCGAAATTCTATACACTCTTCAAAATCTGCCTCACATTTCCTCCAGAAAGACTGCTTACACAAGTCCCCCTCTCCCCTCTCCTTCGCAATTTCTCAGAACACTGCATTATATTCTTGCTTCGTTATACCAGAGGATCCACAAACTGCTTAAGGCAGCACAGTGTAAAGTGCTTGGGGTTAGAAGTCGGAGCTTCTCCACTTGCTGATCATGCAAACTTGGGTACTTCACTGAACATCATTAAGGTTCAGGGTCTTCATCTGTAAAATGGGAACGGTGCACCCATTCAAAAGGGTTTTTGCTGTGTGCGTGTGTGTGTGTGTGCGCATGCGTGTGCAGATCAAAAGAGATAATGCATGCAAAATATCTGGCAAGGAAAAACCTGATGTTATTAATTCCACTCAACATTTCTTTTGCCCCAGAGGAAAAGAAATTTAAGCATTCCTTGGAGAGGATGTTTTATTTTTGTTTTTCATGACTTAGATATCTCTTCCTCCTGTAGTCCTTTGACCCAGTCATTGTTCAATATTTAGAAACACTGAAAAAAGTAAATATATATATTTATGGAAATATATATATATGGAAATTATGTATATATATATATATACACATATATACACATATATATAAATGTATATATACATATATATATGTGTGTGTGTATATATATATATATATATATATATATGGAGGAGGAATGATCTCCTTTATTAGCAATGCTTTATAGAGTGCATGTTTATATGTCTGATCTATTTTGATCCTTACAGCACCTTGTGGTGAATAGTATTGTCATCCACTCACAGGTAAGAAAATGGAGGCCAAGGATTGTTTCTTCCCCAAGTCACTCACTAGTTAGAAAGGAAGTGATATGCAAAATTGGTCCTTCCTTATTCCAAAACTCACAATTTTCCACCTTGTTTTGCTGCACAAGTGGACCTTTCTTGGTTTCTGCCCTTGGGAAAGTTTTAATGCTTCCTTTTAGTGTGGGTGCTGGAGAAGAGGAGTGATATCTCACTCTAGATCAGAGACGACAAAGAACAGCCAGGGCTGCCTCATCCTTACAGGAAACAGACTAACAGTCTTGCCTCATGAGTGGGAATCCTTCCTGGTAGAACTGCTCTGAGACATCAGGATTTACAGCCCTCTCCCGTGGGAATAGCCGTGTTCCTCCCTTGCTCCCCAAAGCCGTATGTGAGGAGTTAAACTCTTCTCCAAGGGAGTTCTTTCTTTGTTCTAGTTTTGCCCTTGCTTGTTTCCAGATTGATCCACAGCTCACTCTCCACCCCCCCAATATCCTAGATTTTGCAATCACCCTCAGGCCTTTTGAGAGAGAGCCATGTTTCCTCATGGAGTTGTCCCTACAGTCCATTAAGGGCTGTTTCCCCTGGCATGGTTGTCCCCTAAGCCCTTGGCTGAGACCCATAGATCCAGACTCATCATTGAAATAAGCCCAGGCAATTCAGCAACCCCAAATTTGGGAGGTCTGGGTATAGGAAAACCCATAAAACTCTTTATGCAACAGTTGCTGACAGATTTCACCTACCTTCCTTCACCATGCACCCAGCCGCCTACACTTGGCCCTGATATGTAGTCCAGGAGAGTAAGCACGTGCTCCTGGAGGGGGAACTTGGCAACAACCCTTCCTTCCCTGGGGCATGGCTGCAGATTATGCAGAACCGATAACTCACCACTAAGAGTGCACATCATGACGGCAACCATTTCAGGCAGAGACGGGTTTCTTCACTCCAGCTGAATTCATGGCATAAGAACAGACTGCTGGCTCCACCGGGCCTTCCCAGGAGCACACTGACCTTCGTTCCTCTGGGTGAAAGATAGAAATATGCCCACAAGCTACCAACAGCAGATCCCCATTAGCTTCTTCCCTGTCTTGGTTTAATTGGGGAAAATGGCAATCGGAATTAGGATTGAAACAAACACATGAGTTTTGCAGGAACCACTCCCTCCTAAAAAAACTCAGAGAACCACATAATGATGAGGAAATTTCAGACAAAGAGCATGACAGGACAGAAACATCGAGCATGGTTCTTTCTACCTATTCGACATATTCAGCAAAGTCCTTGCTAATCTCTTATATTCTAAGTGTTTTCAGAAGTCATCGTACTGAGCTTATGCTAAGTGTGTATTGAGTGCTGGGCACATACTCAGTGAGTAAAAGAATATAATACAAGTAGAAGACAGCCAAGACCCTCTCTTTGAGAGGTTTCAAAACCAATTGCAGAAAACTGCATGCAAAAAAACAAATTTATAAGAAAGTTTAGATTATGTGGGGAGATGAAAGCTGCACCCAGGACAGACATATTATAACATATAAATTGGGGCTCTCATCCTGGCTCAGCTGTGTGACCTGACAAGTCTTTTCCTTCACTGGTCCTCAGTCTCCCCCATGATAAAATGGGATACCAGAAGTATAATTTGTGAGGTTGTTTCTAGTGCTAGCATGCCATATGTCCCCTCCAAGAAAGCCCATGTTTCTAAGTGGAGTGGAATGAGCCCTGAAATGACAGGAGCCATTGATCCCAGCACTGGCCTGGCCCTGGGTCAGTGTGCTATCTTGATATAACTGCCTTTCACTCCCCAGGTTTCTGCTTTACCATCTCTAAAGCATCCAAGCTGGAGAAGTTCTGTAAATTCCCTTTCCTGTATGCCATTTAATGAATCTAAATATCCTATCTTAAATTATTTTTGATAAAAGTATCCATTTAAGCAAGAAAAGAAAAGAAAAAAAAATAGACCCCCTGAAGGCACCAGATTGAGTATTTGATGTTATTCAATTAAATTGGTTTTGACTGGAACATAGCATCTTTTGCACAAACAATGACTCAGAAAATTAATTAGCCTCTGCTTTAATTAAATAATAATTCTGTTTAACGCCAATTAAAATACCACATCTGAGTCAATTCACTGCAGCAAGGTGTATTTAATGCAGGAAACATGCTCTTTTGCCATTCGAGCTGGGTTGATGACTGAGGCGCTGGGGCTCTTGATTTCTAGATAGGCACCCAGGGGGCTCCCACCACAGGATGAAAATTTCCAGAGGCCATGGGTGCAGCACATTCTGATGAAATCTTGCATACCTTAGCTTTCTTCATCAATTTTTTTTTTTTGCAGTCCTATTATTAGCATTAAAGACACAGGAAAAAAAAAAGTCTAATAACAGTGCTGAACTGTCAAAATGCATTTCCAGAAGCCAAATCATTTTTGCTCAGTGCAGCATCATTCCAGAAAACTCCAGTTACGACTGGACTAAAGAGATTTTCTAACTTTGCTGAACTTTAGTATGGTATCACCTATTAAGTCCCTGCATAGTTGACATAGTGGGATCACTGAATAATAATAATAAAGTATCCCCTGATGTTGCAACAGACATAATCTTTCTCTCCTTTGAAACAACATGGCTTTGGTTTATGCTGGTTTAAGGGAGTCACTATATCCCATATTAGATTTTTTGCATAATTATGCTATACCCCACTATGTGTATTATTTTCTTGACTCACTAGCTATGTTAATAAAGGTTACACTTTTAAAAAGTGGTTTATAATTCATAAGATTTTCCCATGCATTAATAATAATTTTGGAGTCTCATAAGAACTTTTGAACTTTGGTCAGGTATCATTGTCCCTTTTTGCAGGTAGGAAGATTAAAGTTGAAGGGGTTTCAGTAGTTTGCCTAACTTCACAGATCTAGGGCACCCCCTAACACCCCCTTCCCCACCTTTTCTTTTGAGCCTGGACTTGTCTTATTGACTTGTCGGGCCAATAGATTTGGCAGAGGTGACATTCTAGGACTTCCAAGGCTAGGTCATGAGAAGTCTTGCAAGTTGGCCTCCTGGAACATTTCTCTGGGATCCCTGAGTTTCTATGAAGATCAGCCACCTGGAAGTCACTATGCTGGTAAGGCCACACATGTTATGCTTATTAAATGTCCCAGTCAATCTTAGCCTGCCAGCCATCACCACCAAGGTATGAGATATGTGAGTGAATCTGTGTAAGGACCTGGAGACCGGACATCTGCCAGTTAAATACTATTAACTGGTTAACACCTCAGTTAACACCATATAGAGCAGAAATATTGCTCAGCTGAGCCCCAGAATTCCTGGCTCACAAAAGAATGAGATTTAATAAAATGTTTATTGTTTTAAGTCTCTTAGTTTGGGGGTAATTTGTTACTTAGGGATAAATAACTGGAACACCAAATTATAAAAAAATAGGAAAGGAGATCATTATAATACTATGCAGTCTGCTGTTTGTTTCTTAAGTGAAATTAGAAGCTAAAATTTATGAGGCACCTGGGTGGCTTATTCAGTCAGTTAAGCATCTGACTCTCGACTTCGGCTCAGGTCATGATCTCACGGTTTGTGAGTTCAAGCCCCACATTGGGCTCTGCACTGATGGCACAGAGTCTGCTTGAAGTTCTCTGTCTCCCTCTCTCTCTGCCCCTGCACTCTCTCTCCCTCCCTACCCTCCCCTCTCAAAAATAAATAAGTAAATAAACTTAAAAAATAAAGAATCTAAAATTTATGTCATGGTACCATAACTATTCCTTTTCCTCCCAAATCCAGAAACCAACTTCCACTGCCCAAATTCAAGACCTTTCCCCTCTTTCTTTATAAATTCAATAACCCTTCTGGGGGTACCATGTACTAAATGCTGTGCTAGCCAGTGGCAATGAACTGAAAGCCTCATGTGGGACAAATATGTATACATTAGCAATTACAATAGAGATAATTGCCACAATGGTTGAACGCATGGAGTGTGGAGCCAAACTGCTGGGATAGAAAGCATTGTTGCAGCACTTTCCAGCCAATGATCTTGAGCAAATGCTTAGCCTTTTATAGCCTTGGTTTCCTCAGTTCTGAAATAGGAATACTATCAAGAATTATCTTAAAGATTGATTAATGAATTAAATGAAATAAGGCATGTAACAGTTATTAACTATAAATGATTATTTGGGGGAATAATTTCAACATACCTTGTTTGCAGTTGGGCTATGTGAAGGGAACAACACGGAGTGCCCACCACATTAAGGGCACCTGGCTGTACAATACTGTCAGAGACAGTGGAGTGAGCTGAGGTTTGTTTTGTTTTTTTTTTCTGTTTGGTTTGGTTTGTTTTGCTCCATGTGCAGCATGGAGCCCACCATGGGGCTTGAACTCATGACCCTGAGATCCAGAGATGAGCTGAGATTAAGAGTAGAGTCAGGCCAACTGAGCCACCCAGGTGCCCCTGACATTGTGAAAAAGTACATCCATGCTTGACATAGGTATCTTTCCTTGTAGGGAAAACTGTTGGCCCTTCCAGTGTGGAAGGGGTCCGATGTGGTCAAGCTGCCGTCAGTGGCCAGTTGGTTCCCTGGAGAAATAGTGCCATATGAAGGGATTGGTACTAGATTTTCAGAGACAGTAGTAGCTATCTCAGCCTTGGTAAGTGGCTGTTTTGGGTATGCTCTTGAGCCCATGTGTAGACTTCATCTCTGCCACCAGGGCCAATCTGGCCATGTGCCTTCTGTGCTCGTTCTGGAATGGTCAATGACAAAGGCTGACTAACTTAAATTAGCCAAGTTATTTTGTCTACTTGGCTTTTCAGTACTTCTTTAGTGCTGTCTGCTGGGCATTAACGTGTCATGCAAAAATATTTACACTTTGTGTCCACCCCTTTATATGCATTCCCATACCCCATATCCATTCCTTGGATCTCTGTTTTCAAGTATTCTTTTTTTTTTTTAATTTTTTTAATGTTTATTTATTTTGAAAGAGAGGAGAGAGAGAGAGAGAGAGAGAGAGAGAGAGAGAGAGAATTCTAGCAGGGGAGGGCAGAGAGAAAGGGAGAGAGAAAATCCCAAGCAGACTCTGTGCTGTCAGGAGAGAACCTCACCTGGGGCTCAAACTCACAAGTCATGAGGTCATGACCTGAAATCAAGGGTTGGAGCCTAACCAACTGAGCCACCCAGGCACCCTTCCAATATTCTTGATAAGACAGCTGGGTCATTGGCCCAGGGATCTATGTATATTCATTCATTGGGTCACATTGCAACATAAAAGGTATAATTGGGCTCATTGTTCAGCAACATGCATTGGGAATAAAGTTGATTCAAATAGAATTGAACTCAAAACCAGATGCCAAGTCATAAGATTGTACTACGAGGGCAAGTAATCCTTCAAACAGAAGTAGTTCCTATATTTGTAGAGGGATTCTCCCAAATTCCCTAGGCTTGTTCCAACCAACCCCTGTCCCTACTCAACTCCATCACTTTTTTTTTTTTTTTAATCATTGTTGACAGACAAGTAAAGAAAATGACCTATGGAAATTTCAGTAGAAAAAGGAAAGGTAATACTTCACTACTCCCTAGTTTACCAGTTGAAAATCATTTCTAGAAGTAGTCCATGTAGGACTACAGTAGAAGAGTAACAAGCTTTCTATAGAGAGTAAAATAGTGAATATTTTTGGTTTTGCAAGCCATATTGTCCTGTTGCAGCTCTGCCATTGTAGCATGAATGCAGCCACAGATAATATGCAAATAGGTATGCCTGTTCTGATAAAACCTTATTTAAAAAAAAAGGAAGCTGCCCAGATTTGAGCAATGGCCATAGTTTGCCCCTCCTTGCTATCATGAAAAGGGGTTAAAGATTGAGGCTCATAATTTGTGTCCTTAACTCTCCTAAACAACCAAATGTCACCCTTGAAAGGTTAGTTTTCCTTCAGTTTCCCCATCTGTAGCTCACAGCACCTACCACAAAGTTTGCTGTATGATAAACAATAGTTTGCTTAGTCAACAAATGCATAACTATATGATAGACTTTGGCTGGATGGCTGCTACTTTTCTTCCAAATCTAATACCCTCTGAAAATGTCATCTGATCTAGGTAGTTCAATTTATTTCCAGACCTCTACAAATCATGGATTTTGCATGTCCCCATGCTAATGAGATTAAATAAAAATGCAAAGGGTTCTAGCCATGTAAATCATGTATGTGTGGGCCCACATTCAAGGGCATTTTTAAAGAGTTTGAGATATCTCCTTAATCTTGCCAATCATTCTGACTCAAAGGAATCCTAAAGGGGAGAAAATGTCCAGTTTGGAAGCCAACAAAATTATATTTATTTAGCCCTTAACTTTGTGTCCATAATCCTATGTTCAGCGATACAAATTTTAGCTTGTTTGCCATGAATTACTAAGCAAGTCCGCATCCATTTTTGTTCATTGTAATAAGACAGCTTTAATAGCAATCTTTTACCCATGTCACAGGCAAGGCATAATAGATGAATATTAAGAATCCTGCTGCAGATTTGAAACAAAATCAAAGAATATGAAAATGGTAGGGACCTTATATAATCTAATCCTCATTTTACATTGGAGAAACTAAAATTCACAGTAACCTTCTAAGAAGACTGTGCATCAGATCATGCCACTTTCTATTTAAAATCCTTCAGTGCCCTCCTAATCATTCACTCACTCAAGAGATGTTTTGTTAGCAACTGAGCTGTACATTGGAGATTTAGTTCTGCACAAAACATACTTTTCCCTCTCTTATGGCACTTTCTGTTATGAAAGAAAATCATTAAATAAAGCATTAGAAAAGACACCAATACATCTATCAAGAAGTGCTACAAATGAAAAGGGCTGTGTAAACAGGGTGGACCATACTCAGATATTTAAGCTATAATCTGGAGCATGGCTGTCCTGGGAAAAGGCTGGGAGTAAAGCATATGAAGTGGAAGGGACAATAGCATATGAGAAGGCCCTGAGAAGAGAAAAAAAAAGGAATCAGTTGCTTTCTAGTAACTAAGTATAGTATGCCAGGGAGAGGAGAAAAGAAGTATTTTTTGCATGAGAGTACCGTGATTACATTTGTGTTAAAAATTGTCTTCTATTCTGGCTACTTTTTGGAAGCCTTAGGAAGAGGTAAGCTTAGCAGCAGGGTGATGAATTAGGAAGCTATTGCAGTAAACCAAGGGAAGATAACGGTAGCTTGGATGGGGTCATGTCAAAGGATATAGAGAATCACTGGGAAATCTGGGATAGATTTTGAATCAATAGGACTTAATGAATCATTGGAAAATATGACTTATGTTATATATTACCAAACCTATGTAATATGACACAATCAAGACACTTAGTCAAACTTTGTTGACTCAATGATTAAGATTGAGAAAGGTGAAGCAAGGTCACATGGTCAAGGGAGACAGAACACAATTAGAACATAAGTTTCTTAACTCTAATTCAAAGGCTCTTTTCAAGTCTACTATTTTATCCTTCTGACATATCACCAGTAGAACTTCAGAATAGTAGTTCTCCTATACAAATAAAAATTTGTACAATTTTAATGTCAGCTAGATCTAAATTTGAATTGTCGTCTTGACTTGTTACTCAGGTAATTTTTAAAGCCCTCAATGAATCAATTTCTCATATAAAAATGACAGTAATTTATTAGACAAGAATTTACTGAGTGAGTATTAATTGTCAGACTCAGTTCTAATGCTGAAAAAAACAATAGGAAAAAAATTGCCAAAATCACTTGAATCATTAACTTTTCTTTTTCTGTTTGGGGAAGAATACGTGTACAAGTTATTGTCTTCGTTCTATCCCTGTATTTTCAGTAACACAAAAAACTAGAAGCCAACATCGTCCTTACTGCCTTTCCAGATGACATCTGGCTAGGTTCTGTGACTGGGCAGCATCGGTGGAAGATTGGAAAGCGGGGGGTAGAAAGGGCCCTTTACCTGGTCTTTGGAATTGCTCCAGGTGGCAGCAATAACAATGGCAACAAGTATGTGTTTCTGTACTCACTCTCAGGCAGCAGTCTCTAATATCCCGCCTCAGCAAAGGACTATTCACGAATAAGGGAGTCATTATACATATTTCCACCAGAGACAATTTATTATAAGGATTTGGTTGCAAAAACGTTGAAATAGTTTGAAGATTAAAAGAGAAGAGAGGGAACTTTTCCAGAGATGAGGAACAACCATCCCAGAAACTACACAAGCAAAAAGGAAGCTGTTGGTGCCCAGAACAAATGCACTAAGGCTGCTGGAGCCCCCACTATTGCTGCCGCTCCTGTTAGAACCTCTGCCACAACTCCTTTGCTGGAAGCTAAGGGCCTCTACTCCCTGCTGACACAGTAGGTGCTCAAGTACAAAGTCTATTACTGTTGTTGCCTCTAAAACAAATTCCAAGAGTGCTATGCCACTAATGCTGTTCTTGCCACTGTTGCTGCTTCTGTTGGAATCACACTAGCCAGGCAGGTACCCTGGAGTCACACCAATTACTATGACTGCTATTGCTACTCAATATATGGCTAGACACAATATAAAATAGCTTCTCTTTTCCTTTTGTCCTCCAGTCTCCTGACTGATCCTCTCAATGACAGAATATATCCAGAAGTTGGGTGGTAACAAAATCTGGGAAATATAGGGGCGCCTGGGTGGCTCAGTCGGTTGAGTGCCGACTTCGGCTCAGGTCACGATCTCGCGGTCTGTGAGTTCGAGCCCCGCATCGGGCCCCTGTGCTGACAGCTCAGAGCCCAGAGCCTGTTTCAGATTCTGTGTCTCCCTCTCTCTGACCCTCCCCCATTCATGCTCTGTCTCTCTCTGTCTCAAAAATAAATAAACGTTAAAAAAAAATTTAAAAAAAATCTGGGAAATATAGATTGTAGGTCTCTAGCCTTTCTACCATTTATAAGAACAAGGAGGGGTGCCTGGATGGTTCAGAGAGTTAAGCATCTGACTTTTCATTTCAGCTCAGGTCATGATCTCACAGTTCTTGAGATCGAGCCCTGCATCAGACTCTGCACTGACAGCACTGAGCTTGCTTGAGATTCTCTCTCTCTCTTTCTCTCTCTACTCCTCTCCTGCACTCTCTCTCTCTTTCTCTCTCAACATAAATAAACCAACTTAAAATCTTTTTAAATTAAAAATAAAGGTCAAGGAAGGGCCGGGATGGGACAGTGATCCAGAAGACAAATACCAGTTCATACACAAAATACATAAATAAATTTTATACTACGTTATAAGGTAACAGTGCTATGGAAAAATAAAGAATGGAAAAAAGATGGAAATTGCTGAGGTACAGGGTAAGGGAGCAATTTTATTTTGCTTAAATTGGGCTTAATTGAGCAAGTGACATTTAGGCTAAGACTGAAAGGGATGTTGGAGTAAGCCATATAGATATCTGGGTGAAGAGTACTCCAGGCAAAAATAATGGTAAATACAAGGGACTTAAGCCAGGAGTCTGCCTGGAGTCTGCCTGGAGCTTTGTAAGAATAACAAGAATGCCAATGTGGCTGGAAGGAACCCAATGAGGCAAGAGGGTGTGTGGAACGACCTGAGAGCAGAGAGGAAATGGGAATGGGGAGGAAGGAATGAAATTACATCAGCTTTTATCAGCCATTATCAAGATTTCTTCTCACTCTGACTTCAAGTGGGATCCATACATAGGCTTTGAGTAGAAGAGTGATGCTATCTGAACTGGGTTAATAATGTCTATCTTACAGATCTTCTATAACAATCAAGTTAATCAAACAAGTGCCATGCCTACACCAGCATAGGGACTGTAGTACACAACTTATTGCTAATTCACTCCTCATAATCAGTACTAGAAATTGTAAATACGTCTTTTTATGGAATTTGTGTTGGTCTGATCCTTTGAATATCCTTAAACATGCAACTGTCTCCTCCTTACCAAATTTAAGATTTGGTCATGGTGATGGTTAATTTTTTTGTGTCAATTTGACTGGCCTAAGAGATGCCCAGATAGCTGACAAGGCACTTCTGGGTGTGTCTGTGAGGATGTTTCCAGAAGAGGTTATCATGTGAATTGGTAGATCACGCAATCCTTTGAGGACCTTAATAAAACAAAAAAGGCAGAGGAAGGGTAATTTTTCTCCCTTTTGCTTAAGCCAGGATATTCATCTTCTCCAGCCCTCGGACATTAGGGCTCCTGATACTTGGTTCTTCAGGCTTAGACTGGTATTTACACAGTGAGAAGACAGCAGTCTATAAGCCAGGAAGGGATTTCTTACCAGAACCTAGCCATTGTGGCACTCTGATCTGACTTTCAGCTTCTAATACTGCAAGAAAATAAATGTCTGTTGTTTAAACCACCCAGTCTGTGACATGTTGTTATGGCAGCCTTAGCAGACTAAAACAGCATCTTAACTTAAATACTGGGTATGGAGTAGCAGTATTGCATTAACACAATCTACTACAATGCAAAATTTATTTGAAGAGCTTCCTTAGATCTTATCCAGAAATATTTATTATCGGGATAACTTGTAGTACTTCTGTAATATTTCTTTGCTAACTTTATCGTGTTCTGTAATCAGCTCTCCAAACAACTAGATCAGTTTCTCCTTCAAGCAAACTTTTGGTAACCATCTATTGTGATCACAGGAAGACTAATCTAATGACAGTGTGAGAATGGACATGGGTGCCATTTAAGATAGAGACTATTGCAAGGCCAAGGACAAAGATGATAAAGGCCTAGGTAGTGGAAGATGCTGTATACATGGGAAGAAGGAACTGGTTATTGACATCATTGTGCAATGAGGATTCACAGACTTGGTTATTGAAAGCAGGTGGGATAGTCCCATGTGAGTGATATGTAAAGATGACTGAATTGAATTTGAATTAGACTTAAAGTTGTCTTCTTGGCTTGAGCTTTACTTCTTGCCAAAGAACTGGCAAATTGTCTTATATTTACCATTTCCAGTGACTCTGCTCATTTCTGTCTTCTTTTTCACTCAGGCTGCTTTGTGTGGTTCTCCTGCCCTGCATTGTTGCGGAGAATAGTAAAAGATGATAGTCTAAGCATGTAACACTCCCCAGAGGATAGAAACACATTTGCAGCACACTGTAATACAGCTTTGGTCTGGTATCAGAAAACCTGGCTTTCTGTCTTGATGTTACTGTTTACCAAATATCCACTCAATCAAAGTTCACAAGATGATGGTGAGTGGGAAAAGAGCTAATGAAGAATAAAACTATTTGCAAGATGTTGTGTATTGTACACATATTACTTATCTTTAGAACTCTGGCAGTTTGCTTAGTTGTTTTTTTTTTTTTTGAAGGTAATATACTTTGACAGAAGAGAAAGAAATGAGCAGCAAAACCCTAGGTTTGGATTCACTAGGAATGATGGAAATAAAAGTGGGTTTTATTTTTTAATGAGTCTTGACAGGTCACTCTGTTAGCTCAATAGACCCTTCAGAGCTGACAACAGTAAACTGCAAGTTCTCTGAGTTAGGTTCCTTCGGGGGGGGGGGGAGGTTATTAAGAATTATAACATGACAAAATAGCACCACTGCTTTGAAGGAAGCGAACAGCGTCGCTGCTGGCTCCAAATGAAAGGCTGTCAGGGCCAACCACTCCCTGTCATTTCTTTTTCTCAGTGTGCTTTTCTTTGATTCCCAAGAGTCAAAACAATGGTAACTAAGAAGCTGGCATCAGCATGAGTGACAATAAGTATTCCAAGACAGTTAGTTGATTGATTGATGGACGATGATGAATGTTGTCTAAAAAAACAGAAAGCTGTGTTTCCTTTTTGAAACCATTCAAATTTGGACAACATAGGCCAACAAGCAGACATTTCTAAATTTAATGTGCATACCATTTTCAAATATGCAAACAACGATTGAAACCACCGCCTACCAGGAATCACATACATTAATAAGTGTCAAAGTAATTGAAACATCAGAAAGCTCCTTTTCCACCTGCACAGATGCCATAAGTCCCAGTTGATGAAATGACACTAAAGAGAACACAGGTATGCAAATTCCAGCTAATGATCATCATAGCAAAATTTCCTACTTAAAATTACTATTTCTCTTACTTTATCCTGTTGTAAACTCTACGGTCAGTGCCTTGGAAAGCTGCCTTCCAAGATCACATAGCCCCAGATTTTCATTTTACTATATGTAGAGAAGACCAAAGCCTTAACAGGGTAAGTTCCTTGTAAATTATTGGCAGAAACATGGCTAATTTTGGTCCTGATCCTCAAAGTCCAGTGTTCTTTTTGCTGAGCATCTACATCAGTAAGGTCCAAAGAGGACATAGATGTCCAATTCAAAATAAGATAATTCAAAGTGGGTTTATCCTCAATGAGAATAAATACAAAGGGGTAGGTGGAGTTTTGGAGAGACACAGGGATAGCATCAAAGCTAAGAGTTGTCACAGTGGTAGTATCCTATCCCAAGATCCAAGGAGGGGGAGAAATTCACCTAGAAAAAGAAAGGCCTACAGAACAGCTACCTTAAAAAAAAACAGGTGACCTTCTGAGTAGAGTAGATTTTACAAGAGGCAGGAACCAGAGAAATAAAGAACCTCACTTCACTCTCCTCTTGCGTCTGCCTACTGGGGATGCCTACTTCCCAAACCCAATTGAAAAGTAGAAGCATGTTGATATAGTTCATGGGGTCAGGCTTCTGGGGCAAAGTGCAGATTGAAGCAGATATGGAAAGGGAAATGAATGCTATCTGGCCTAAAGACACACATTACAATTTTGCAATATATATACAGGAGCAAGAAAAGGACACACAGGAAGAGAATAAAAAAAGAAAGAAAGAAATTGATAGAGCAGAACGTAACTATTGAAAGCAAGCTAAAAAAAAAAAAATTGCTGTGGAGGGGACTTATGGGAATTTCCCATTGACCACCTGCTTTTAAATGTGTATGGGGGAAATTCTAAGAGGCTTTAGGATGCAGGGGCTAGAGTCAAAAACAACCTTTAAAATTGCAGCTGCAGTTTATTTTTATTTGAGCAACCTGATACACATATTTCAACCCATGGGAGGCTTGCTGGCTGGCACAGACAGGGCTGCAGAAGAACTTCTAAAACATACAGTATTGTGGTGATGTCAGCATGTAAGGGTTGACACCCACCTTCAAGATTTCCCATATTATAGGGAACATAGTAATTATTTAGAATCATACTAAGTTTCATTTAAATAAAATTTTATGATATCTAAAGTGTCTCTGTATTCATCATCTCCTAACAGTCCTATGAGACAACCGATCTAGGTATTTTTATTCCTATTTTATAGATTGGGAACTCCCAGGCAAAAAAGTGGTAACCTGATGGTACATAGCTGGAGGGTGCCCTCAAACCCAAACTTCTGATTACAGGTTCAGTGTTCTTTGCACCCTACTCTACACTTCCTCACTTGCACATATTCACAGCTTCAAGAGGTGTGATTTGACGTGTGCAAACTCAGTTTGACACAGTCAAGTGTTAAACATGGGCAATGCTCTGTAAATTTTATCAGTCTCTCACATGATCCTAACAGGGAACGTGGGAGTTTAAGCTGGTAGTTTGCAGCTTGGAGGAACCATTTCTAAATGGGAGAGAAGTTATTTGGGTTATCATGATGACTAGAGCATATTACCAGCACTTGGTATTCAGAGCCAGGGATTCTAAACATTTTGCAAGGAGTGGGTCAGTATTAAACAATAAGGATCGTCCTGTATAAATAAACACCAGTGAGAAATACTTCACTTTAGATTGCTTCTCTATAGTTAGCCAAGACTCTACCTAGATGAGCACTTATTAAACTTTAGTGTATGTAAGGTCCTCCGGAAGTATGTATTGTACATTTTTATCTTATAGACCTCTACCTTCTTAACCAGCCATCCATCCAATCATCCATCCATCCATCCATCCGTCAGTCCATCTATCCATCCATCCAATCCACACTTCCATTTGGTTTTGAGACTGAGAACCTGTTTCTTAGGGACAAATTTTCCTGATTATTTACCTTATCTTCCATCTTTTGACGTTCTGACCCCATCAATTAAATCAAGATATTTGTAGGTATGTCCCAGAGATCAGGCATCAATATTCTCTAAAGCTTTCAGTGTGCATCCAAGTTACAGAACCAGCAGTTCAAGCCCCGGCTACTCAAAATGTGGTCTTCAGACTCATGGTATATAAATCATCAAGGAACTTGTTAAAATGTAACTTGGATTCATTTGGCCTGGGGCAGGTCAGAAAGTCTGCATTTCTTACAAGCTCCCACATGACACCAGGTGAATCTCTGAGATTCCTGCCTAAGTTTCTACCCCTAGACCCTATACCTGGGCTTTGATCCTATTATTCACCCTCAATAGTTCACATGGACATTGACTAGATCAATCTTCCAGGTCTGGGGCTCAAGAATATTGGCTATGGAATTTCTCCCATCCAACCTCAGCCTCACAGAAGACTATTCCAGGCACTGTGTGAGCCTCCACAGGCAGAGAGTTGTATGATTACCTTGGTAGCCCTGGAAGCCACTACAGATTTTCAAACAGGCACATCTCTGACCTGTACCTCATGCTTCCTAAATATAAGCTGCCACCCCTGTTAAGTGCCTAGCCCACTCCCTAGGCATTGGTTGGTTATGTTTCTTACCAGTATCAACAGGATGATTGTCAAATCTCTGGCTGCCAGTAGGGTCAAGAATGGAAGGAAACCGGCACCATGGACGCTTGTTAGTTGTCAGTATGTCAGCATCTCAATCCTCAGCATAAACAATACTCTGCATTTCCACTTCTTGAAAATTTTTTGTGACCTCTATCTTCAAACAGGACCGTGATCCGTCCGATTTTCAGTACTGTTTCCTTTACACAGAATACCTTTCCTCAACTCCTTCACCTAATGAATCTACTCATTCTCCAAAGCCCTATTTAATGTAACTTCCTTTCTGTCTCTTTCCCTGATTTGTCTCCATTAGATGGAATTGGTTATTCACTGGAATTTAGGGTCTAACTCTATACCCCAGTACTTAATCATATTATATTCAACAAGGTGTCTATTAAGTCTGAAGACATAAATATTACATTACTGGTTTTATATATTGGAGAAGTCCTTGGCATTATGCATATATGATTATACATATAGGCCTATATTTTCACACTTTACAGACATTCCGAATTCATTCACACAAAGTCCCTTGTGAACTCTACGTAACGAGAACTGACCTGTAAGCTTTGTCTAATTCATTTTTCTATTCTCAGTATCTAGCACAGCTCCTGGCCTGTTTTTGAAGTTCAGTATAGGTTGTCAAGTTGAATCATAAATTGACTTCTCTCAATGATGCCCTTGTCAATAGATTGGACAGAAGAAATGATGGGGAGACTGTTCATAGTATGGAACACAGATCCTACTGATTGCCACCTGTAAATGCAAAAGAAGGTTTCTCAATGTTTTACACAACAAACCCCACAGTCCCTTATTTCCAAAAGTAACCCTCCTGTTGAGCCTTTTTAAAAAAAAAAAAATTATTTACTCCAAGTTGGTTAACATAGAGTGTAATAATGATTAACATATAGTGTAATAATGATTTAATACCCAGTGCTCATCCCAACAAATGCCCTCCTTAGTACCCATCACCCATTTAGCCCATCCCCCCATCCACCTCCCCTCCAGCAACCCTTAGTTTGTTCTCTGTATTTAAGAGTCTCTTGTGGTTTGCCTCCCTCCCTGTTTTTCTTATTATGTTGAGCCTTTCATGATAGATGTATAGTGAGCTCTCTAGGATAATTTTAAAGGGTAGAAGTATAGAAATGGTTCAAATATGAGACATTGTCCTGTAGTCAAAATTTCAACCCCAAAGTCAGAAGCCTAAGGCTTTTTGCCCAGAGATGCCAAAGAAGGGTACAAACCAGAGGTCAAGTTGCCCCAATCCTTGTAAATGGATATAAATGAGAGGGTGTGGTCCCTCCTTGTCATTCACAACCTTTCACTTGGGCTGGAAAAGCCTCTGCTAACATGTTAAAATAAAACCTCCCCTAGGGGACTCAGGCAGAGTAGAAATGCCTGTGGGTAACCAAACCCAGAGTCACATCCCCAGTAAAATGAGTCACTCTCTCTGCATTTCCACACCGCCCTACAAAGAGACTAGCCACCTGTGGCTGCTCCAGTCAGCACAGTATTTGCATAGCCAGGAAAAGTGCAAACACAAGGAATTCTACTCCTTCCAGGAGTGCCCTCTGAGGTCATACTCACCCTACCAAGCTGCTTCCAAATGTATCTCTAAGCAAAACAGCTGCAATCCCAAAGAATCCAAGCACTAACCAGTCTTTAAATCACCTGATTATGAAATTCATAAAGTGCTGAAATAGTGTGGAGATGGATTTTTAAATTCTGTTATATAAGCAATGTCTCCTCAGTGCAGAACAATTAAATGCAAGTGTGCAAAAAAAAAAAGGAAAAAAAAATAATTGACGCCTAAAATAAAAGTTCAGGTAACATTTTTTAATATATCCTTCAATATTTTATCAAATGTGTTTATGCGTATGTATATACATACCTATTTCCATCAAAAGTGAGATGATGCTGTAGAGTTTAAGATGCTATTTTTCATACCAAAATTATACACCATTGAAGTCACTCCATGATAATTATTAATATTTCACTAATTTTTGTGGTTGATACTCTCTCTCTCTCTATATATATATACATATATATGTAGTGTATATATATACTATATATATAGTTTATATAAACTATATATATATAACTATATATATAACTATATATAGTTATATATAACTATATATATAGTTATATAGTTTATATAAACTATATATATATAGTTTATATATACATAAACTATATATATATATAGTTTAACCAATTCATTCCTGTTAGACATATAGTTTATTATCACAAAGTTTATATTTAATTTTTAAATATTATATGTTTACATACATCATTATTATAAACACAGCTGTGACAAACCTTCTCTTAGCTACATCTTTCCACATGTCCTTAACTATTGTCTTAATTACGAACTACCTTAAGTAGAACTGCAAGGTCAAGAGACAAGGAGAGCACCACCAAGGAGCCCTCTGGAAAGTGTGTGCCAATTTACTCCCATCAAGTGTACTTGAGAATCCCTTTATTTCCCCATATTACCCTCTCCAAGATTATCATTTAAAATCTTCAAATTTATTTTGCTAATGTTTTATTTACTTTTGAGAGAGAGAGAGAGACACACACAGCGAGTGAGAGCGGGGGAGGGGCAGAGGGAGAGGGGAGACAATGGATCTGAGGCAGGCTCTGTGCTGACAGCAGCAAGCCCTGTGCGGGGCTGGAACTCATGAACTGAGAGATCATGACTTGAGCAGAGGTGGGCAGCTCAACTGACTGAGCTACCCAGGTCCCTCTAAAAATCTTCAAATTTAAAAGTGAATATGATGTCTTATTTTAAATGTAATTGTTGTTATTATTGATAAGATTATTATTGTGTTTTATAGGCCACTTGAATTATTTTGTAAACTTTCTGTTCATGACTTGTACCTGTTTTTTTTTTCTCAGACTGAGGTATCATCCTTTTCTTGTAGATGTGTCAAAATTTATAGATTAAAGCTAATAACCTTTTGAAATATTCACTGCATTTACTTTCCTGAGTTATCACTAGCTTTTTAATTTTGTGAATGATTATTTCTTATACTACAAAAGCATTGATTTTTCATGTAGCAAATCTGTCAATCTTATCTGTTTTTGCTATTTACCATACATAACAGGATACCTACTGAAGCTGAAAAATTAACCCTGAAAAATACTCCCATTTTAAGAGGTAAGTATTGCCTTGTTTGGAGAAAATTATTCCAGGGGACTTATTGGTTACAGAAATGTGAGTAAAATACTTTTGTCCTTGGTTCATATTTCATGGACAGACAACTCCTGTTAGAGTGAACTGGCATATCCAGGCAAGTGACTGGAAGGGGCCACTGCCAAGATTTCCATGAGGAAAACCTCTGAATAGGGTCTTCATTTATGAACAGTGAAAGTAGCCCAGTGATATACTGCTAAATGTTTAGCAGTAGACTCTCTGGGGAAAAATGAAGGCCTATTTTTACATACTTAAGTTTTTATACATTTTAGTAATATAATGTTTACATAACACAAACTCCGCGAACGATAATAGAACATACAATAGAATATTTTCATTGCGTTTTGCTAAATTTTTGTATAGCCAATGCCTATTTTGCAACTGATGAGGGAGTATAGTTTCACTGTGAATACTGGTTACTATTTTTGTCCGTGTTCATTTGTAAGACAAAAGTGATGTAACAGAACACAACAAAGCTTCTCACAACTTTGGTGTGTCAGGGAACCAAAGCAGTTTATTTGCTGAATCAGGTAATAGTTTTTAAATAATGGAATAATATTTCCTCAAGTTTTTGTAGTACGCACAATATAACAACCACAAACATGTTACCATTTTTTTAATGTTTATTTATTTTGAGAGAGAGAGAGAACACACACACGCCTGAGCAAGGGAGGGCCAGAGAGAGAGGGAGACAGAGTAGCAAAGAGCCTGACACAGGGCTGGATCTCAGGAACCCTGAGATCAAGATCCGAGCTGAAATCAAGAGTCAGAAGCTTAACCAGCTGAGCCACCCAGGCACCCCCGCTGAGCATTTAACAATTGTTTTTCCTAGGCCAGTAGAAGTCATCTCATTCCACCAACCACAATCACATATTTGATTTCGAGAATTTTGTTTCACAGTTTATATCAATTTTCCTGAAGCCTTCAGAAAAGTCTTGCTGTTACTGAAGGAAACTGAAAGAAGTTCTTATGACCAAGTTTGGAGTTAAGTGGTATAGTGTGAACAATAATTGCCTAATGTTGCTTTTGAGACATAGAGAAAGATCATCCTGATCATTATCTGCAAGGAAGAAGGATGTATTTCCAGGAACAAAAATGAATAATTTTTAAACAGCCTTATTGTGGTATAATTGACATACAAAAAGCTGTACATGTTTAAAGTGTACAGTTTTTTAAGTTCTGACATATGCACCCATTAAACTATCTATCACCACAATCAATATAATAAGTATCTCTATCAGCCCCCAAAGTTTCTCATGCTCCCTTGTAATCTGTCCTTCATGCCCCACCTTCCACATCCCATCTCTAGACAACCACTGGTGTGTTTTCCAATAATGTAGTTTGCACTTTCTAGACTCTTAGACAGATGCAATCATACAGTATTACTCTTTGTTTTGTCTGGCCTCTTTCACTCAGCATAATTCTTTGTGGAGATTCATCCATATTGCTATATACAGTTTTCAGAATAGTATTCCATTATATGGATATACTGCAATTTACCTTTTCTTCATTCACATATTGAAGAACATTTGCATTGTTTCCAATTTTGAATATCACAAATAAAGCTGACCTGCAGTTTTGTAACAGGTGTTTGTATGAACATATGCTTACACATCTTATAGGTGAATAAATACCTAGTACTGGAATGGCTGGGTTACTCTATAGATGTACATTTAAATCATTAAGCTTTTTAGAAACTGCAAACGGGGACGCCTGAGTGGCTCAGTCAGTTAAACATCCAACTCTGAGTTTCAGCTCAGGTCATGATCTCATGGTTTGTGAGACTGAGCTCTGGATCGGGCTCTGTGCTGACAGCATGAAACATAATTGGGATTCTCTCTCCTTCCCTCTCTGTCCCTCCCTCTTTCTTTCCCTCCGTTTTGAAATAAATAAATAAGCTTATAAAAAAAAACAGTAACTGCTAAACTTGATTGTTTATATTAGGTTTGGCTCATTGTCCTAATTGACCACCCTGGTATCTGGCAGCTTGACAATCTATTTATCTATTTTTATGCCAAGGCCACATGCTTTTTCATTGCTATAGCATTATAATAACCCTTGAGATCTGGTAGTGTTAGTCCTCCAACTTCTGGTGTGGTGTATAAGAGTTCCAGTTTTTTTAACACCTTTGTGAACACTTAGTATGGTCAATGTTTTAATTTTAGCCATTCTGATGGATGTGCAGTGGTGCTACATTTTCATTTTGGGTTGCATTTTTCTTATGTCCAATGAGGTTGATCATCCTTTTCTGTGCTTACTCACCATCTGCCTATCTTCTTTGGTAAATTATATCTTCACTATTTTGCCTATTTTTGTGTTGTTTATTTCTACAGTTTTTACTTTCAAAAGCATATATTCCAAATACAGGTTTGTTACAGGTGTGTGACTTGGAAGTATTTTCTCATTATCTGTTTTTGTCTTTCTGCTCTTACCTGTGTCTTTCACAAAGTAGAAGTTTTTCATTCTGATTAGGTCTAACATCCATTTTTTACATTTTTTTAACAGATTGTGCTTTGCTGTGATAACTAAGAAATTTTTGCTTACCCCAAGGTAACAAATATTTCCTTTTATGAGTTCTCCTGTGAGTTTTGCAGCGTTAGGTTTTACCTTACGTGATTTCCATTCATTGCTAGTGTATACATTGCATATAGACATGTTTTGATTTGTAGACATTGTTGAAATTTCACATTAGGTTTACAATTCACTTAATTTTTGTATGTGGCCTGAGGTATGACTCCAAGTTCATTTTTTGCCTTATGGGTATCCAGTTATTCCAACATTCTCTCTTGAAAAGACAATACTTTTGCCACTAAATTGCCTTTATACTTTTGTCAAAAATCAGTTGCCTGTCTGCTTCTCTATTTTATTCCCTTGTGTATGAGTAGTCCAGCTCCAGGCTAAAATTCTACATGTGATCTCTCAGGACCAACCATATGTAATTACAAGGCTTTATGCAGCAGGCCTTATGGGGGAAGGGGTCATCCCCACACCAGACTCGGTGAACAGCCATTTTATTGTAGTCTCTGGAGGGAAATTTCATTAAGGACACCACCACCTTTCCCCTGGCCAGTCATGCTCATGCATATCTGCATTATTGCCCTGGCACTTCCATTCCAAGTCTTCCTTATCAGAGCCTGGACAGAGGCACTTTCTAGGAACCTCAACTGAGACCTATTTGTGGAGGAGAGTGTAGAAGTGTGGGGAGGTTTGGCTGAGGGACTTTTCCTCACTGTGACTCAATATGTTTCCATTTTCAGCCCCTTCCACCTTCCGCCCGTGGGTACTCCAGGTCCATACAAAAGGCAAGAGCTTGTTTACAGCAACTTTGCAGTGATCATGGTTTACCTCATTTGTGTTACATATCCTCTGACCCATGTCCAGTGCCATCTGTAGGGAAAAATAGACACTGGGGAGCCAACCCTTTTCTCTTTTGCCTCTTGATGCACTGTCACACTAAGTGGATACAAACTTGACTGTTATTTTAAGTTTGGCTCTTTGTCCTAATTGACCACCTTGGTATCTGGCAGCTTGACAATCTATTTATCTATTTTTATGCCAAGGCCACATGCTTTTTCATTGCTATAGCATTATAATAACCCTTGAGATCTGGTAGTGTTAGTCTTCCAACTTCTGTTCTTCTTTTTCAAAGTCGCTTTGGATATTGTGTGTCCTGTGCATTTCCATATGAATTTTAGATTCTATTTTCCAATTTCTAAAAACAAACAGCTAACAAACAAACAAACAAAAAAAACACAACTCTTCTAGGATTTTTATTAGAATCTATAGATCAGTTAGGGAAGAATTGAGATCTTAACAATATAGACACTTCTCAACTATGAACATAGTATACCTTTCCACATATTTAAGTCCTTTTAAATTTCTCTCAGCAAGGTTTTGTAGTTTTCAGTGTATCAGTCTTATACATATTTTGTCAGATTTAATTATTTAATTTTTTGAGTCTATTATAACTTCCTTAATTTCGATTGTTTGCCCATTATTAGTGAATATATGTATGCATACATGCGTATTATCATGTATGCTGCAACATTGCTGAACTCATGTAGTAGTTTCTTGTAGATTTCATAAACTATTCTAAATAAATTATCAAATTTTTTGTGATTAAAGACAGTTTTACTTCTTCCTTTCTAATCCAGATGACCTATTATTTTGTCTTGCTTGATATTACTGGCCAGAACTTCTAGAACAATGTTTAATAGAAATGGTAAGAACAGAGATCCTGTTTTATTCCTACTCTTAGAGGGAAACCATTCAACTGTTCACCATTAAGTCTATTAACTGTAAGTTTTTCCTAGATGACCTTTACCAGGTTCTCTTCCATCCCTAGAATGCTGAAAGTTTTTAATTTGAAGTTGATGTTGACTTTTGCCATCACTTTCTCTGCATATATTAAGATGACCATTTGTTTTTTTTAATTAGTTTTGTTAATTAATTGTTTATTAATATGTGACTGATAAACCAGCCTTGCATTTCTGGAGTATAAATTCCTCTTTGTCATCATGCATCTTTCTTTTTATATTACATTGGATTTGATTTGCAAAAAAATATATATTGCTCAGAATTTTTGCATCTATATTCATGAGAGAATATTGTCTATAGTTTTCTTTCTTGTCATGTTTTTGTCTTGTTTTGGTATCATAATATTGCCTGTCTTCTTGAATAGTTGGGAAGTGTTCCCTCTTTTTTCAAATTTCTGAGTTTGTGTGGAATTCATATTATTCATTTCTTACATGTTTGATAAAATCACCAGTGAAGTCATCTGGGCCTAGAGTGTGTGTGTGTGTGTTTTGTTTTGTTTTTAATGTTTATTTATTTTTGAAAGAAAGAGAGACAGAAGGTGAGTGGGGGAGGGGCAGAGAGAGAGGGAGACACAGAATCCAAAGCAGATTCCATGCTGTTAGCATGGAGCCCGACCCGGACCTCCAACTCAAAAGTCGTGAGATCATGACCTGAGTCAAAGTCAGACACCTAACCAACTGAACCGCCCCAAGTATGTTTTCTTTTTATTTCTCTTTTCTCTTTTTCTTTTTCCTTTTTTCTTGTGGTCATGTTTTTCACAAGAAATTGAATTTCTTTCATTGAATATATTACAGGTTATGTCATGTATTCAAGTTATGCATTTCTCCTTGAGTGAGCTTTGCTAGTTTGTATTTTTTAAGAAATTTGTCCATTTCATCTAAGTTGTTGAATTTATTGGCATAAGTTGTTTATAATATATCCTTGTCATCCTTTTAATGTCTGCCAGATCTGTAGAGATGTTATCTCTCTCATTCCTGGTATTGCTAACTGGTATTTTCTCTCCTTTTTTCCTGATCAGTCTGCCTTGAGGTTTATACATGTCATTGATCTCCAAGAATCAACTTTTAGTTTCATCAATTTCTCTATTCTGATTTTTGTTTCATTGATTTCTAACTAATCTTTATTATCTCTTTTCCTTCTTACTTTGATCTTAAGTAAGATCTCTTTTCTTTTAGTTTCTTAATACCGAGGTCACTCATTTGAGACTTTTCTTCATTTGTAATATATATAGGCATTTGTTTGCCAAGTACAGTTTAGTGATATCTCACAAACTTTGATATGTTGTGATTTCATTTTATTCAGTTCAAAATACTTTCTAATTTTCCTTTTGATATCTTCTTTGATCCATGGGTCATTAGAAGTGCATTATTTCCTTCCCACATATTTTGAAATTTTCCAGAGTTCTTTCTGTTATTGACTTCTAATTTAATTAAATGTGATCAGAGAACATACTTTATATGACTTCAGTCTTTTCAGTTTATTGATCCTTATTTTATGGCTCAGAATATGGTCTATCTTGGTAAATGCTCAATCACCCTTGAAAAGAATGTGTTCTGCTGTTGCTTTGTAGAGTGTTTTAAAAATGTTATTTAGGACAAGTTGGTTGATAGCGTTATTCAAATATTCCATATTTTTGTTGATTATTTTTTTTCAATTACTGATAAATGCAGTAACTATTGATAACAACTATTTTAATATATTTTGTGTGATAGTGCTATCATGCATGCAACTTTTTGGTTAGTTTTCACTCATTTTCTCTTCTCTATGAGTTGTATTTCCTTGCTTCTTTGCTTGCTTGATAATTTTTTATTGTAAATTTTACCTTGTTTGGGTACTGAGTAGTTTTACGTTATAAAAAATATATGTTGGCTTTGTTCTGGTAACAGTTAAGCTTCTGAGAAACAGTTTCATCTTCTTGGGTCTTACTATTAAGCTATGTTAGGTGAGACCAATGTAGCATTTAGTCCAGGGTTACGTTTTCCCTGCTACTGAGGCAGGACCTTTCTTTGCAGTCTTATATACCTCTGAATTATGAGGATTTGCATTCTGCCTTTTGGGAACAGACACTATCCCTCTGTGTAAGTTCTAATTACTTTTCCCAGTAATGCCTTCAGAAGTTTTTCAGTATGGCTTCAAAACTTTCCTTACATGCATATGCTAATCAGCACTCTGGTGGATGCTTGAGGGTAACCATCTGCACATCTCTAAAGTTCTCTTTCCGTGCAGCTCTCTCCTGTCTGGCATCCTGCCCTGTGAACTCTAACTTCCTTGGTTTCCTCAGACTCCCAACTCCATCTGCTCAACTCAGGGAGACCAATGAGCTCTGCATGGATACCCTTTACTGTAATCTAGCTTGGAAATTCACAAGGCAGTAAACTGGGGTAATTACAGGGCTCGCTTCATCTATTTCCTATCTCTCAGGGGTCACTGCCTTTCATCCCCTGATGTCCAATGCCTTGACTGCCACTGTCTTATATATATTGTCTGCTGTTGCTATTTCTGATGAGACAGGAAACTCAGACTCTATTATTACCCTATTTTGACCGAAGGCAAAAGCTGAGAAATATTAATTTTAGTGTCATGAAATATATCAATATTTTTATAGTCTATACTTTTTGTTTTATTTAGTGTATCTTCCTCTACTTTCTTCTACAAGTTTTAAAGTGCTGCAACTAACATTTAAATTTTAAACCAATCTAAAGAAGATTTTATATATCATTTGAAGTAGAGAATTAAATTAATTTACTTAATTCTCTCACAGTTAATTTATTTATTCATTACCATCTATTGAAGGTAGTCTGATTTCCTTACTGATATGCAAAGACAGTTCTGTCATATACCAAGATCCGATATATGCAAATATCTGGTTTTGGAATTTTTATTGTCCCATTGGTTTATTTTTCTATTATTTATACTCTTTGTTATGTATTAAGTATTTAAGTTTAGTATCTTAAAGAAGGATGATATAGTTAGTATGATTACATCTTTTCAGTCATTTGGTCATAGGTTTTATATTGTCAAAAATTTCTAGAATTACTTACACCATATTTCCCTGTGGTGTTCATCCTCCTTGTAAATGTATGTCTGAAAGTCTTTATTCATTTTCTCTCCTGGAAAAAATCCTTACGGGAAGGGATAGGGAAAATATATCTTGATCTCCTCCTAAATTAATTTCATCAAACTTATCCTATCACATAGGATTCCAGTTACTACCAATAAAGTCCAAGAGGCCCCCATTACACTTACGAATTACCAACCTTCCATACATCTCCAAATTATGGTATTGTTCATCTTGTTCCACTCAACATTGCCCCCTCTGATTTTTTTGCTGTAGTTTTCTCTTCTTCTCTTCCTTCTTTTTTTTCTTTCTTTCTTTGTGTGTGTGTGTGTGTGTGTGATAGTTTATTTTAATCTCTACTATAATTGGCAAATATTTCAAGTGCACAGAAAAGTAGGGTTATAATATATGAAATATCCATGCACCTTCCATCCAGGATTCTCAAGTATTATGACTTTCTCATATTTGGTACAGATCTCTCCCTCCCTTCTTTCTCTCTCATTTTTATTTAAAGATGAAATAGTATGAATCCATTTAAAATCAGTCCTCTCTTCTTCCCTCTGCAGAGGAAACTCCTGTCCTGCAGTTTGTATTTATATTTTGTCTGTATCCTCTTTTACCAAATGTGCACATCCACTAGCTTTTAGTGTTGTTTTATTTGTTTAAAATGTGGATACATTGACACTAGTCAAAACCATATCTTGGTAGTCCCATGTCATTGCAAGATCCCCAGGACATAATAAACAATCATTTTCCTCTTACTGAACGGTTGCATTTATTTCATCTTCTCTTTCTTCTTTTCTTCCTCCTTTCCTTCATCCCTTTTCTTTTTCATGTTCTACTTTCATTCCTTCCAACTCTCCACCCATTTTTTTCATTCATTCATTGATGACATCCAACTCCCATTCTCAGCTCACGTTCCTAGACTTCTTTTATCCTACTTCCTTGAATGTGTACTTCTTACAAAATCCTGGGCTAGTCTAGTTCTTCCCCAAATATGCCCTGTACTCATAGATCCAGGTTTTTGCTCATGATCTTCCCTTAACTTAAAATTGTCTTTCTCCATGTCACATGCTGTCCTCAGTCTTTAAGGGACAGCTCAAGGGTCATTTTCTCTGTCAAGTCACTTGGATCATCTCAGCCATAAAAACTCTCCTTTGTATTCCATGTAGTCCTATGTCATACTGTGTAATCTGCTCACTATTTCGGGATTTGAAACTCAGCTCTGCCTCTTCCTAACTGTGTAATTTCAGATAGTTAACTTTGATAACTTTGGGACTCTGATGTCTTGTGTATGAATGAAGAAAATAATTCCTATATCACAAAGTGTTACGCTGGATCAAAATAACTAATACGGTGATGGAGAGATTGAGACAGGCCTAGCAAGGTCCCATAGAATGCTCATTGAACTTGAGAAGACAGACAAAAAGAGAGAGAAAGTTTGTGTGATGAACATGAAGTGACTGACATGCCCCTGCTATTTCTTTGGTCAGCTTTCATTCCTGTGTGCCCTGGATTCTATGATCATCTTACCAGGCTGCACGTGAGATTTCAGTTTTATTTTATTTTTTTAATATTTATTTATTTCTTGAGAGAGAGAAAGAGAGAGAGAGAGAGACAGCGTGAGCAGGGGAGGTGCAGAGAGACAGAGAGGAGACACAGAATCTGAAGTAGGCTCCAGGCTCTTAGCTGTCAACACAGAGCCCAACATGGGGCTCGAACTCACAAACCATGAGATCATGACCTGAGCTGAAATCAGACACTCAATCGACTGAGCCACCCAGGTGCCCTAAGATTTCAGTTTTAACGTTTGTAGACACTTAGTGCCCAAATGCAAATTAACTACATCATCTGCTATTTGATTAAAGAAACAGCAGTCTGGGCACCTGGGTGCCTCAGACAGATAAACATCAGACTCTTGATTTCAGCTCAGGTCATGATCTCATGGTCGTGGGATTGAGCCCTGCATCAGGCTCTTCACTGACAGCAAGGAGACTGCTTGGGACTCTCTCTTTCTCCCTCTCTCTCTGCCCCTCCCCTCATCTCTATCTCAAAATTAATAAATAAATATTAAAATAAACAAACAAAAAGAAAGAAAGAAACAATACTGTTTTCCAGCCTTGGTTGAAAAACTGAGTGCATAACACCTACTGAAAAACAGAAAGCCAGTCTCTGATGTTCTGGGACTTTTCAGCATAAGTTTTGATGATAATTTCAGACAGTGGAATACAACCTCTACCCCAAATGCCCTATCTCTGTCCTGAGTAAATGACTGAATGGGGAGACAAAGGAGAGTCTTGAGATTTCTAGGTTCTAGCTTTGGCAGCTGGGTACAGTTATTAAATATAAGGAAAGTATGAAGAGAAGAAGGCTGTAGTGATATATTACTCAGAGAAAAAAAACAAACTCTGGCAAGAACTCTGGGTTCTCTGCCTGATAATAGTTTGTTTTCTTGGAACTACCATCAAAGTGAGTAAGCTCTAACCACTTACATTTTCTACTTTCTCCATTTAGGTTCCAAGTCTCTGGAACACAAGATATGATTGGCCCAACCCAATCTATCTACTTCATTCATTCAGGTGAAAAGAAATGCCATGGGCCAGTCAGTCACTCCAATTTACATCTGCTTTGAGAAAGAGGATAATTCTGGTTTCAGACATGTTAAGTTTGAGGTCCCTACAGCAGGGGACATTCAGGAGGCATTTGGTTACATGGGTCGGGAGCTAAGGAAAATTAGTGCCAAAAATAAAGATATCAGAGCCAATAGCACATTGGAATCATAAGGAATTTTAAATTTGTATACAGACTGAGAAAAGAGCTGCAGACAGAATCCTTGAGAACACTTTAAGAAGCAAGTAGAGGAAGAGGAAGAAGATGCCCAGAGAGACTGAGAACAGTCTGAAAGCTAAGGAACAAGGCATATGTGAAGGCTAGTGTATTTATAGACATTCAACAATAGCCTAGAAATTCCTCCATTCCAGAAATGCATCCTTTGAAATCTTATAATACTACAGGTGAAAACAACAACAACAACAAAAAAACTTCACTGTTCAGTTTTTCAGGAAATATTATCCAGAGAGCAATATTTGAAGTATTATCCTCAGGGGTAATACTGAGGATTAGGGTATTTAGGGTATTAGGGTATAATACCCTAATAATTATAAAAGATAAATAAAATAAATTTATATTGGAATAAAAGATGAATAAAAGATGATGGGGAAACCCACATTTTAATTTTGTTCTGTTTCCTCAGCTTCTAATGAGCCATGGCCATTCTCATATCATCCCTTCTGAATTTTCTCTTTTGACAAATATTCATAGTGGGAGATCAGAGTAAATGGAAAGGTGCTGATAGGAGAGAATGGAGTTGAAATATTTCATCTATAGTATTGGTGAGCATGTCTAGCCAGGTATTAGTACTGTGGGATAGCATAATACCTTCCAGTGAAAACTTTTAAGAATTCAAAGAGATATGAAAAAAAAAATATCTTATAAAATAAAAATAGCATGGATTTATTTTTCTGTGCAACTCTACAGGATGAAAGTGATGTTTCCTAGAGTGTGAGATTCTGTTGAGTTTTTACACATAAGGGATGTCAGTAACAATTTTGACCTAAGACATTGTTTTCCTGTAGAAAGCGATAGGGATTTAAAACGTCCTTTTTGCTTTTTGTCACAAATCTGGGAAGAGACAGAAGTTAAATTTTAAAGTTCAGTCAATGCATCAGTTTTCATAATAAGTAACTAGCCAGTTGCTTGAGTTTAACCACCTTCATAGTTTCTTCTTCATGCAGGCCTGCCTGTACATGTCAACACAATCATGTCAGCAAGAGAAAACCTGACATGATCAAAATATTCAAGTGCATTAAAAAGAGAATCTATAAAAGCCCAGCCAATCCCAACTCTCAAAACACAGTATTTATAGTAGAAAAAAGGAATAAATATTAATATTCACTCTTAAATTCTAGGTGAATGTGGGATGTGTGAAAAACCTGACTACACCTACAAAGTACTCAAACAACAGTTCTTTGAAAACACACACACACATGCACACACACACACACACACATTTTTCTTTTCAGTTAGTGTAACTTCTTTTTTTTTAAGAGTTAAAATACTTTGAGACTTTTCCTATGTTGTTGGGTGGGACCAAACCTTGCCTGAAGGTTAAATTTTACCTCAGAATCTATTGTAGGAAGTTATGATGTTCTGGAAAGTCTATTTTAACCTATAACATATGAACCAAACAATATCATGGAATTTCATAATGAAGCACTACCATATTACTTTTGATGTACACTAAATAAAGGATTATTGGGATTTAACCTATTGACACCAAAAGAACTTTGCAAATAATAGGTTTCAAAAACCCACTGCTAACCAGTGGGCTACCTAGATATTTTAGGTAAATACTTATTGATTAGGAATTGTGTTCTCTATCAATTGTGAATTTGATTTGGGGGCTGAATCCCTGAATAGGTCATTTAGTTTATCTTTGTTCTTGGCTACAAACAAATACAAATATTAGCCCTTCCCCAACATGTGGCAAAAATTTGGCCCTGGATGCAAAGCCAGGGATTACAGAAAGCTCTCTGGAAATACATTTCATGTTTTGAAAACAGTTTATATGAGTCAAATGGTGGATATATAATATGATCTTTGCATAAGATGAACTGCTATAGGTCAAGGAAGATATTCAGAGTTTTGCCTCTCCAGGGTCACCTAGCCAGTAAGGGAAAGAGTGGAGATGGAATTCCCTGACCAAATAACATCTCTTCACTAAATCACACTGCTTTATTCAGCAATTGGCATTTGATATTGGCTTACCTTCCAATTATCATGATATAATAGCATAGCAGCATAGATTCCCAAGTCAGAAAAGCCTATATGTGAATCCTGGCTCTGACACGTATTAGCTCTTTGGCTTAAGAAAATTTTTCCATTCTCTGTGTCTCAGCTACAAATTTCTTAATTTTAAATAAAAATATTTATCTAAAGCACTGCTTAAGAATAACTTGAAATAATGCACAATGATCATTGTACAATGACCATCACATAGTAAGCCCTCAACAAATACTAGTTCTCTCTCTCTCTCTCTCTGTCTCTCTTTCTCTCTCTCTCTCTTTCCCTCTCTCATGAAAGAAAAACATTTATTATTCATTAGTCAAGAAACCTGATTGCTGGTGACAGAAACCCAACACAATCCAAGCAGAATCAAAAGGAGCATGTATCACTCACATCATCAAACTGTGGGAGAAGCAGACACCCTCAGACATGAGGTCCTGGGACCAAGGACTTGAGCACTGCGAGTATATTTTTCCTCTTTCCAATCACTGTCCTGTGCATTCAGTTCACAACACCCTTCCACTTTGTTACAAATGTGGCTGCTGGCAAATGGCAGGTCACATTTCTCTTCTCTGCCACCACAGAGGCACAGAGCCTACTCAAATTAAAACCACTGATTCCAATTGGTCACACCACTCATGGACTAATCAACTGGGAAGGGAAAGCAGAATTCCATTAATGCTTCGGGTTTGGATACTGTGCTCCACTCCCAAACCTTGAGAAAGGGACTTCAGTCATTACGGAAACACTCACTATGAAAACAGAACCAATCATAATGCTGGGGAAAAGAGCAAGCTACAAACGGGCACAGAAAATGTGACATCAAGTATGTAAACTTTCAGTCACACAATATAATATTTTCCTAGTATTTATTTTTTTTTAAATTTTTTTTTAACGTTTATTTTTTTTATTTTTGAGACAGAGAGAGACAGAGCATGAACGGGGGAGGGGCAGAGAGAGAAGGAGACACAGAATCAGAAGCAGGCTCCAGGCTCTGAGCCATCAGCCCAGAGCCCGATGCGGGGCTCGAACTCATGGACCATGAGATCGTGACCTGAGCTGAAGTCGGACGCTTAACCGACTGAGCCACCCAGGTGCCCCATTATTTAAAGAATATTATATTACACATCCTATTACACCTGAAGAAATGTTAACAATGTTTTTTAATGAAGCCAAAGTCTCCAAGTTACACTGAAGGGGGAAAAAAGGAAATGTAATTGTATCTCTTAATAGAAACCATACCCAGAAGCATTTTCAGAAGTGATGGGCGGAATGTTGGTCAAACACTAAATGTCCATTATTATTTCAGATTCTCTTTTATTTTCAACAAGCTGACATTGTTTATTAAATTCAGCAGAGGTGTGGAATAGGATAACCTTGTCTTACTTGGCTTTAACCAATGACAAACTCTTATTGATATAATTATTTAACTAAGAAGGTCCATCATCATCATCATCATCATCATCATTACCATCACCATCATCATTATTAAACAAAGTACCCAGCTAGGTATTGACATAAAGCCTGACTTGTTGAAAAGATGTTAAAATAATTAGTAGTGTGTTGAGACAAAAAATGAGACATTTGGTCATCCATTTCTAAAGAATTTAAGTACTCTTTTTTTGTGTGAAAAGATCTTGAACCAAGTAAATATAAGATATAGCCCTCAGATTATTATTATTTGCTTAAAATTTACTGCTGTCTGCCAAAAGAGAGAAGCCAAACAAGATCCTTACTCTATCATGAAAGAAAACAGAAGGAAATAGGAAAGAAGTTTTGATGTGAGTAGTACTAACACATCTTTTACATGGTTTAACAAAATGTAGAGGGGTGATAGGTGGATGATAAGTTTTGTGCTTACAATTTGCATGAGGGAATTGGCACTCCTCATTTTAAGGAAACATGACATAAAATTAAATATTGGCTAATGAAACAGACACATATTTTTCTTTTTTTGTTTTTATGTAAAGACACAAAGTAAGATTATTTCTAAAAGGATTTCCTTAAACACACTGACCATGACTTAAATAATTATTGTCATTTATTATCTACCCTGTTCCAAGGACACATATATACTTCATGTTCTTACCTTTAATTGAAGAGACAGCATTAAAATATAGGAAACACCAGATTTGAGTGGATCATTAAAAGTGTTAGAGGTTACTCTGTGAGGACTCATATTGGGAAAGATATAAAAGGTCAAATGACTACACACTAGGGATCCAGCAGGAACAAAAGCATCAATGTGGAATGAACATGGCAGTTGTTCAAAAGCCTACTCAGATATGACTCAGTTTACAGGAATTTGACACTCTTACATTGTGCTAAATATACTGATTTTGTCTAGTGTATCTTTAAATATAATGAAAGGATTAAAAATGCATACAATGAGCAACTGCTTCCCTTCCATCCACGTTGTTTACTCCATGCCTTCATATGAGTGAGGGGGTTGCAATCCTTAAAAAATAGGGTCTTTCTGCCTGTATCAAGGGGATAACTGCTGGTCTTCAGTTCCAATTTTGGAGCTATATTCCTATGAGACTCCTCATAGATCTTTCCTGCTCTGCATATCATCAGCCTTGGATAAACTCTGCTCACCTTATGAGCTTTCCTATCATGGTCAGGATGAAGAGGTCATCAACTTCTCAGTGTTGGGCCAAATATGTTGTAATTTCTGCTGTCTCTTCACAGCCTGGCATGGTAGGCTTTGGCTCATAGTGGGTGTTGAATCCAATTTATTAAAGTAATTGATTGATTAATGCATAAAGCAAAAAGAAACAAGAATAGCTTTTCAAATCTCCTATTGAAAGAGATCCTCCCTTGGCATCTATCATGCCCCAATTCAAGAAAGATTTCATTAATGGACATTACCACATGGCAAAGCATTTTGTAATGTGATTAGGGGACTTTTGCCTCTAAGACACCTGTTTGGATCCATCCCAAGCAGATAGGGACTGGATATTACTGCTGCTAATATGAAGGGAGCTTGTAATGGATTAGAGTCTCGATCCCAAGGAACAGGTGTCCTTGCCATAAAATAAGCCATAATTATGAACCAGAGAGGTTAGAAACTGAAAGATCATCTAAACAAAGACTTGTATGTAATCTAGGCAAGTCCTAGAGAGGAAGTTCATGGTCCCAATGTAGTAGCTAAATATGGTGCCTGGAAGATGCTTAAAGGACTGGAGTTATTAGACCCAAATTTTATTCCTAATTTTGGCATGAAATGGCTTTTATGTTATGACAGAATATTCTAAGCTCATCTTTTATATTTCTGGCTCCAGACCTGGAAGTAGTCATCTCTCTAAAAATTCCTAGTCTCTTTTATTGGAAAATTGCATTTCAACATTCTGGGTACTAGTAAGGTTCAATACTACTTCATTTGGGCATTGTTTCTAGGTCTCTTCAATGGAAAGAACTAGGAAACATACATGTATTTGAAACAAATGACCTCGTGAGATCGTACTGATACTTGCAATTCAAATTTGGGATTACAAAGTTTTTACTTATCCTCTTTTGTATTATGTCTACACCTCCTTCTTTCCAAAAGGAGAATCCTGATTCTCAATGACATGGGAACTGTTAGAAATAGTATATAGCACACTTATCCATCTCTGTTTTTTTTTCCTTTATTACACCCATAACAGCCTCAGAATAACAATACTAATGCTATACCACAATGTAATTACTGAGGACAGGTAAACATGATTTGCTTATGCTCTTAGCCATTCTCTTCCCATTTTTAATGGTTATTCTGTATCTACTGTGTCTGAACACATGACCATTACCTACCAAATGCTTTCCCTTCAACTCATTTAGCCTTGGATCTCTTAGTAACTATTTAATAGTCAAGCCCAGACTTTAGTCAAGCCCAGACTTTATGACAATGTCTCTAGTCATTTTGACTTTCTGAAGCTTGTTCTCTAGTGATCCCTCAGAATGTGTTCATGGGAAAAATATTTCCTGAGTTTTTAAATATTGATAACTTTATGTTTGCCTTTTTAAAGTGAAAGTCAGTTGTGCTAGATATAAAATATTTGGCTTATATTTTCTTTAGTATTATAAATACACTACCAATTTTCTTTTGGCATAAGGCATTGGTGTCAAAATATTTGATGTTAGTCAGATTTTCTATTGTTTTCTTGCAGTGTTTGAAAACTAGTATTGGCAAGCTCCTGAGACTTCTCCATTCTGATTCCCTCCCTACATTTATCTGCTTCTTTTCATTCTTTGATCTCTCCTGTCCCTATCTTGTTCAGTTTTGATTGTCATTTATTTTCTGTGATCTCCCCTCTCTCCTACATAAGGCTATGTCCTGGAAAGGATGCCTGGATAGTTTACAAATTCACAGGGGGCTAGACTGCTCCAGCCCCTTCTGATCTTCCTTAGCACAGTCTCCTTGCTTGAAATCCACATTACACACTAGGCAAACCCCTCCCACTTTCAGTGCTATTTCCAAATTGGCAATATGACTACAGTAAATACTCATAGTCTTTTGTGAAATTTTCTTCTTTTTACATATGTCAAATAGATTCTCTCTGTTTTCACCCACTGAGAGATTGACACATTGGTTGGTTGTTGGTGCATTTTAGCATTTGTTCATGTTTTTTGTGTGTGTTTTAACTATTTTGGTTTTACTCTCTAGGTGCTCTGTTTTGTGTGAAGGAGTAACAAAATTGAAAATCTATGCTGCTATCACTATCATCCCACTAAGGCATTAATTTTTATGGGATTTAAAGAATTCTGAAGAAATATTCTTATCCATTCTCTCAAATTATATTATGGTAGGCAGCTGTTCTGAGCTACAATTAGGATAGAGCTTGAAAATATGTGGTCACTGAACTACCAAACCAAGCTAGAGTTACTGAATAAGCTTTGTACCCTAAGAGATGGGTTTCATATCACTCATATCTTCACAGGCAATGAGACAGAGAAAGGAAAATATTAAGTGATCCCACGTGAAACAAATCAAATAAATCCAGAATGAGGGACATTCTGTAGAAGAATTGACCTGGATTTATTCCAAAGAAATGACATAAAAACAGAATATGGGAAGGGTGACAGGCTGGCTCAATCAGAAGAACACATGACTCTTGGTCTTAATTTGAGCCCCACATGGAGTATAGAGATTGTGAATTTGAGCCCCACGTGGAGTATAGAGATTATTTAAATAAACAAAACTTAAAAAAATAGAATGTGGGAAGGAGGGACTACACTGGATTTAAGGAGACCTAAGACCCTTAAAAACCAATAGCATTGGCATACTTTAATAAAATAGCTTTTGACCCATGTAAAGGTGTACTTTAATGAGTTGTTATTCCATTATGGTTATGAGATGCCAACGAGAAGCAATGAAAAAAATGTCCCAGTCTGAGATATTGTCTTGAAGACATTTTGATTCTCTAATGGCTGTAAATGGAAAGTTGCAAGTATGGAAGTTCAAAGGGCTGATATAGAGTGAGTAAACCCAAGGTGTCTTTGGACATATCTTTCTTTATTGATCCAAGAGAGGAGATTCATATTTCAAAGCATTTTCTGGGGCACCTGGCTGGCTCAGTGGAAGGAGTGTGCAAATCTTGATCTCAGGGTTGTGAGTTTGAGCCCTAATTATGTGTGGAGATTATTTAGGAATAAAATGCTTAAAAAAATAAAAACGAGGGGCACCTGTGTGGCTCAGTCAGCTGAGTGACTGGCTCTTGATTTCTGCTCAGGTCATGATCTCGTGGTTTGCGGGATCAAGCCCCATGTTGGGCTCTGCACTAACAGCACAAAGCCTGCTTAGGGTTGTCTTTTTCCTTCTCTCTCTCTCTCTCTCTCTCTCTCTGCCACTCTCTCCCCTGCTCACTCTCTCACATGCTCAAAATAAATAAAAATAAACATTTTTTTAATTTAAAAAATAAAAAGAATTTTCTTTCTTTTTTTGTGTGTTTGTTATTTTTTAAAATAATTTCAAACTTAAAAGAATAGTTGGGAGAGTAATTCAGATTTTTTTCTCCCTGAACCATTACAAAGGGTGTTGCTCACGTAAGGCCACACCCCCTGAATACTTTAGCTTATAACTCAAAAATGTTCTCTTTCTCTCTCTCTCTCTCTCTATATATATATATATGTACACACACACACACACACACACACACACACACACACAACCATGGTACAGTCACTGAAGTTGGGAAATGAACATTAATTCATTATGACATGTAATCATCAAATCCCATTCAGCTTCCACCGAATTGTTCCAGCAATGTCTTTATTGCAAAAAATCCAACCTAGGATTACATGTTGTCTTTAATCTTTTTTGTTGTTGTTGTTTTGTTTTGTTTCTTTCAATCTAGAACAGTTCCTCTGTCTTTCTTTGACTCTCCTAATCTTGACACTATTGAAAGTACAGTTTCAACTTATGTTTTTTTGGCTTTGTTGAATAGCTGTGTTGTTTGAGCAGGGTTATATCTACACCGGGAATGATATTTTCTTCATTTGTAAAAGGGTTGAACATGGTGACCTCTAATACCCTTTCCAGCCTTAAAATTTCTAGGATTAAGCTTACTCTGTTCCACCACACTGATTTCATGCCCAAATCCAATCATTTGTCTTACAAAATAAGAATATGTGAAAAGTTAAATGTGCATCTATTCACACTGCCAGAAGGTACCATCAATGGCAGATCAGCAACTCTTCATGTAAAGAATAGAATGTGCATATCTTTAATCACTTCTCAATTAAAAGAGGACAATGTCAAAGGCAGAAACAAAGAGTTCAGTTTCACAACAAGATTGAGTCAATAAATTTAAGCCCAAGAGACTAAAGGCATTATTGAGAAATCAGAACCTATTGACTGCAGCTGTATTCAGATACACCTTTTGCATAGCCACTGTAGTCTTTGCACCAGAATTGCTTCTAACAGGAAATCTTCATATCCTGGGGCAAACACAAAATCTAAAAGAAGACAACTCCCCCTTCTTCTCACCATTATTTAGAGGACTCTTCAGATTACATTCAACCTGGATGCCAGAAAGGAAGTTACTTCTTCTTCAAGTAGAATACTTCCATGGCCCCTCACCTTGCTTGAGCACCAGTTTTATATCAAACAATGGTGGAAAGCAAACAAAACCAATCCTCAGAACTGCTGGTTTCATTTTACCAATGTGAACCCCAAGCATGCTATCCTGTTACAACTCTTAAAAGAAGAAGAAAAAAAAATTTTAAAAGGAAAAAGAAAAGCGGTCTAAATCAAATCAATCCCAACCCACGCACACTCCCTCAAACCATAACACCGAGTTAACACAATCCCAAGGTGGTAGAGTGGTTTAACCACAAATATCCTGGTGGCCTTGTGATCAGACATTTAGTTTACACAGCTGAAATAAAATGGCTGGGGCGCCTGGTTAACACAGGGAAGGAAAGATCTATAATGAATGAAATCTCAAGATGGTCAAAAGTGGTCAAAGCTGCCTTTAGATAGAGACAATGTTGGGGGATGGGGGTGGGGAAGGCCAGTCTCTGCCTGAGTAAAAAGGAATAGCCAAATAAAAGAAGAGGAAAACCTATTCATTCAGCAAATATCAAGTACACACCGGAAATTTCTAAGTTGGGTGGGTGTAGTAAATGGAAAGGAAATAGAAAGATGAATAAGATATGAATATTATCCTCTAGGCTAGGCATGACACAAAGTAGAAACTTCTAAGTACAATAAGAAACAGAGAAAATCTTATAGAAAAAGCAGGAGAGCTGGCACCAGTGGATTATCAGTAAACGTATGACAGATGGAAAGAAGGAAAGGCAGGCAAATGAAAGTGCTTAGTTCTCACTTTGGAAGGGGAAATGACAGGGAATCTACATTGAGTGATAAACAGAATACTATATTAGACACCTTAACCTGATGAAGAGGAAACTAACTTGAATGCAGTTCTTTAAATATGTGTGTGTGTGTGTGTGTGTGTGTGTGTGTGTGTGCGCGCGCGCGCAGCCCCTTGGTTTGAAGTAAACTATCTTGGCTCTGTGTTACACTGGGTGACATGTCTCATCCACTCACAAGAGGAAGACAGACCCATATATGTAGGTGCCTCTGTGGCTCAGAATCCAGCAGAACTAGATTCATTTCAAGGAGTGGCCTTCCTTATCCAAAATGTGATGTTGGTTTCTGTCCTCCAGAGAATCCAGCCCCAAGGTGTCCATAGATTGATACATCACTTCACCAGGCTAAGCAATGCCTTTCACTCATCTGGAGCACACCCTACATTTGCTTGTTCTAGGACTGTTAATCCTACATCATACTGTGGGACTCGATCACTAGTATCTCTGTACATCCAAATCCTATTCAGCCTTCAAGGCTTACTCCACGGTCAAATCATCTTGGAAGCTTCTATAACATTCCAATAGGAAGTAATCATTATTCAAAATTTCCTAGTGTCTTGGCCCTGCCTTAGACTTTTAATATATGCTGTCTTGTTTCATAGGTTCTGGTACATATCCTATTTTCTCTATAAGGCTTCGTGGTGAGGGGTGGGGGTGGGGCACAGGACTTGTCTTACTCATTTTTAACCACCCAACACAAATCAAGACTAAAAAGGACCGCATAGAAGTTCAACAAATTTGGTAACAAGTGAATAATTCTGTTGATTATGTACCCTGGATAAAGTAGCTTGTGCTTACGTACAAATAATTCCAAATTCCAGTGACAGAAAACAGCAAAAAGTTATCTCTCATTTATAATGCAAGTCCACTGTGAAGTTATTGAAGGCTCTTATGTACATCATTCTGACTCAGGTATGCAAACTGACAGGGCCTTTGTTGCCCTGAATATCATCAGTTACCATAGCAAACAGAAAGGAACATGATGAGTCAGGTGCCAGTTTGTAAATGGTTTTGCCTGGAAGTGACATATATCATACATCAATATGATCATATTCCATTGGCCAAGGCTAGTCAAAAAGGCATGTCTTATTTCAAGAGGATAAAGAAATGCAATTATACTATGTACCTAGAAATTCAGTGAACAGCTCTAATGATTGCTAAAAGGATCACAAGAAATTAACTTTCAGTCTCCAAACTTGAGCTTCTCATTCAACAGCTTTAGAGAGATGGCAGTTCCTACCCAACCACCAAAAACAAACTCTAAAATAATTTACCCAGACCCCTGGAGCAAAAATCATGAGATTCCATCTTACCCACTTTTTTTTTTTTATATTATAGATAGCTGCATAGTTAGATAAATAAGTAAATAGAGATTTATGCATAGGTATTTTTTTCAATAAAATGGATCTAAGAATGCATTAAATTTATTATACATGCAAGCAGTACACTACCACTGGAAATAGATACACTGTTCTTAGAGAAATATATGAAACCATTAGAAAGCACCGCATTTAACTTTTGAAAAGTTAATTAAACATTTAATAATAATTACTATTACTAGCTTTTTGGTGTGTGTGCCTTCTATTAACAGCATAGGCCTTCAGGGAAGGCAAAAGTGGAGATAAAGATTGTTAATGGGGTTATTGAAAGGCTTAATGATTTAACCCTGGACAAAGACAAGAAGTCTGTCAAAAAGAGAGCCCATGATAAAAGATACTATTTTGCTATTGATCTTAAAGGTATGTTGTTGAACTACTTCCAAACAAGTACCCATAAGAATTGAGAGATTTCTGAGACATTTTCTGGTCTACTGCTTTATCCTAAATAGAAATATACATAGATGTGCATTTCTGGATCCAGGGATAAGGAAACAAAAATGGAGACTGAGTAGAGAGGAGGAAGGGGAAAAAAAAAAAAAAAAGAGCTAGGAGCAAGACACTGGACAGACAAAGGCAGTTGGTTTAGGATTTCAGACAACTCATCCACTGTTACCAAGTCCTGGAGGAGAGGAGAGTTCATATATAGAATCTGGGACACAAGTAGATCCTTAAAGAATTTTCATAGGACCAAAAAGTCACTTAATGGGGTTGGAGGGAAGAAACACAGTCTTGGTGACCAAAATGCTTTGTATCATATTGATTTATTAAGTCTTGTGTAAGGTCCCCAGGTCAAAGTACTATACAAGGATCCCTAAAACATTCTCCAAGTCCCTAAAAACAAAATTTCCCTAATCCACCCATGGATTCAACTCATTCAAGGAGAAATAGAGATAGAATATCTTCAAATGTTCCCAAAGTATCTTTATTTACTTGTAATACCTTTAGCTATACCCATTAAACCAGTGTCTTCATGTGTGTCTCCCTCAAGAAGCCTCAGGGGCTGATATAAGTCTGTTCGGTAGAACCTGGTTCCCCTTTAGAACTCGTCACCCCCATTTTAAGCTTTTGATACATTCTGATCTTTCTGAAGATTTATTTTGTGAAAAGGATCCTACATTTTAAAAAATATAAGTACAGCCATTCTAAAATATTGCTTAGGGCAAATTAATTTCTTTACTCAGAAAGATCACAAGGAAGATGCACAGCAAAGTAGGCTGGAGAGCTTAGACCAGGGACCTGGCTCCACTCTCTTCTGCTAGACTGAGTTCCACGGATGGGCCTTTTGAGACCAATGATAGCACTACAGTAGAGCTGTAGGCGTTCTGAATGCTATACTGCTTTAATGCAACCGTTCTCAGACTTTGTGATGCCGTAGGTCATGACAAATACTGTGGCCACTCTATCACCACTACCACGTTACAGGTGTGGCATGCAGTTGTCACTTTGGGGCACCGATTATGACTCGAGATGATGCAGGATTTCAGTCACACAATTTTATGGGTCCTGGTCTATAAAAAGAATTTGTTTTCTTAAAATGTATTACAAAATTCTCCGTCCCCTGGGAGGTATAGTCATTTATCAATGAGGACTGGAATATTGAATAGAGAAGAGTTACCTAATGTACTGGTTTATTGTTCTGTCGGGTGTGTTGGGAGATTCTTATACTAATATCTGACTCGCCTCAGAAAAGTTTCTGATGCCAAAGGGAAATGTTTGATAGTTTTGGATACTGGGGTCATTGTATTAAAAAAAAAAAAAGTGCTTTCCTATCTTGTTACCCAGAACTATCTGGGAAGGAAATCAAAAAGAAAATCAAAATTCTATATCACTACTATCCTCTTCATGGAAAACAAAGGCTTTTTTAATCTACAAGTTCATTTTCACCACCCAGACCACTTTAATTCATCTGCATGTGATGGATTATGTGTTTTCTATCTAACCACCTCTCTATCTCACTGTTCTGGGTGAGAAGAAGTGCCCATCTCTAAAGGAAATGCCTCTGGGGCACCTGGATGTCTCAGCCGGTTGGGCGACCGACTGCAGCTCAGGTCATGATCTCACAGTTTCTGAATTCGAGCCCCGCATCGGGCTCTGTGCTGACAGCTCAGAGCCTGGAACCTGCTTCCGATTCTGTGTCTCCCCCCTCTCCCTAACCCTCCCCTGCTCACTCTCTGTGTCTCAATAATAAATAAACATAAAAAAAATTTAAATGAAATGCCTCTGATGAAAGTCGTTAAGGAAGAAGAAAGGATGTAATTTTATTTTTTGCCAAGTGTGGTCATTTAACTCTTGATAACACATGAGGTGAACATTATTTTCCTTAGACTGTAAATGAGGAATTTGAATCTGAGATAATTTATCAGGCTGAGGGAGATCTGTTCTTCCCACTTGACCACTGCATTTCTTTAGGTCTTTATCTGCTGTTTCCTGAAATTTTAGGGGAGGGGTTATAATCCTCTACCAGCAATTTCTCGACTTCAGGAGAGTAGTACTACGAGGTATCTTTGGTTGTATAAAGAGGATTGAGCTCTTGTATATGGTAGATAAAGCCATAGTCAAAACTATTATACAAATGACTGAGGCTGCCTTGAGACAATGAGTTGAGAGCCCATGTTTACTAACGAGAATCAAACACACATATTCTAAGACCCTTCACAGAAAATGCCTTATTACTTAAAATGTTAACTTCTTTTTTTTAAATTTTTTAATGCTTTTTATTTATTTTGAGACAGAGAGAGACAGAGCATGAGCAGGGGAGGAGTAGAGAGAGGGAGACACAGAATCCGAAGCAGGCTCCAGGCTCCGAGCTGTCAGCACAGAGCCCGATGCAGGGCTTGAACTCACAAACTGTGAGATCATGACCTGAGCTGAAGTCGGACGCTTAACCGACTGAGCCACCCAGGTGCCCCAAAATGTTAACTTCTTGAAACCCATAATCCTGAATTATAGAAAACCAACAAAGGGTCTAAGTAGCTCAGTTTTGTGCTCCAGAGAGATTTACTTACCAGATCTACTTCCCTCCTTAACACACCCTTCTTTCCTCTTTTGATCTCCTTAGATAAGATCACAAGTATTTCCATGGCTGGAGATTACTTGTGAACTACAACCATGCATACATATGTACATATACTTACACATATGAACCCCACACACACACACACACACGTGCCCATACATATCCATATTGAAATTTCATTCACTCCATAGTTTCAATCATCTTTGTTACTTTAAAGACAGTGTAAGCATGTGGTAATAGGATATTCAAAATATAAAAAACTTTGATGTAAAACTATCAAATATTCTATGTAGAAAATTGATGTAGGTTAAAGAACATAGAATATTGATGAGTAGCTTACATTAAAAAAAAAGGGATCGCTTACATATGGATCATACTTTTACAAACAGCTTTTATTTGCATTACCTCATCTGATCCTTATAACAGGCTTACCAGTAGGTAGGAGAGATGTTACTAATCCATTTTAAACATAAAGAAACTGAAGATCCATGTTCAATATTACACACAAGGTAATATAACCAAACTAAAATCTGTATCATCATAACATAAATCCAGTATGTACTTTTTATAAGTCTTTCTGATAAGTTGCTGTGGTCCTGATATCTGTATCTATATCTTTATCTATCTATCTATCTATCTATTTTCCTATCTATCCTGTTTATCTTTCTATCAATCAATGACTATTTATCCTTCTATTATCTAGCTGGCTAGCCTTGTATTTACTGTATTTGAGGTTTTTCTGGATGCCACTGATGCTTCTGTTTATTCATTTTGGTAAAGAAATCACTTCACATTTGGTTGGATTCACAGACCCCCGACCCACCCCAAGATCTACTGTTGCCCCTCAGGACTGGAAATCTTTTCTACTTTCCTCAGCCACTGTGATGCATTCAGCCCACCAGTGTTATGCAGAAAATTTAAATACAAGTCTTTAATTTAGCAGATCCACCCACAAGGTTCCAGAAGCTTAAGTCAGCATGAGTCTTTGGGAAAATATCACTCTGGAAAAAATAGTACATGTGAGAAAAATACTGTGAATTTAGAAGCATTTGTTTTACAAACTACAGATGCAGAGTGAGAGAAAATGACATCTCGCTCTGATATTAAGCATTCCTCCATAACACATCCATCTGCGGCATGTTTTGCAGTCACTTACCCGCTAAACCTCGCAGCACACAGATTTGCACATGAGGTACAATACAGCTGACCCCGTTTTACAGATGGAGAGAATAGAAACATAGAGAGACTAAACGAATTTCTCAAAGTTTCCAGGCAGTTCTCAGACATCTGGCATTGGACAGGAGTAAATGAAGTCACAGTTGTCCTTTACTAACAGAAAAAGGGACCAGTGTTAGTTCCAAGCTTTCTTCTTAAGAGGGGTTTGTTGTCTGAGAACTGGTTCAAAAGGGGACTTATCTTGAAGGCATTTTTGTGTAGTAAAACCAGTAGATTGTATGTTTATTTGGGAGAGATTTGGGGGAAGTCAGAGGAGCAGTTTTATAACGGAGGGAGCCTTGAAATGTAAAACACAAGACTCAGCTTTTGGTCAAGATCCTGTCTCCTTAGGCAAGTTTCTTTATTACTCTGAGCTTCAGTGATCTCATCTTTAAAATAAAGGACTAGATCACTGGTTCTCAAAGTATGATCCTCAGGTGAGCAGACGCAGCATCACCCAGGAAATTAGAAATGTTGGAAATGTAAATTCTCTGGGTGCCTGGGTGGCTCAGTGGGTTAAGCACTGGACTCTTGATTTCGGCTAAGGTCATGATTTCAAGGTTGTGGGATTGAGCCTTGTGGGGCTCTCCGCTGACAGCAAGGAGCCTGCTTGGGATTCTCTCCCCCCCTCCCCCACTCTCCCTCCCCTGTTCACACTCTCTCAGTCTCTCTCAAAATAAATAAATAAACTTAAAAAGAAAAAAATAAATAATTGCAAATTCTCATGACTTACCCTTTACCAAATGAATCAGAAATGCTGGAGGTGGAACCTGGCCTAGTTTGGTGCATGCTAAAATTTGAGGACAACTGGATCACAACTTCTCCAAAACCTTCTATCCCTACGATTCTGAATCCATCATATTATTGACATGATGAATTTCATCTCTCGGATAATTTTAAGAATATTTTGGGCTCTTCAAACCACATATTGGTTAATTTTCAAGCTCTGTGAAGAAAGTAGGTGTTAATCTTCTCTATTTTAGTGGCAGAGAAACTGAAGTACAAGCTTCCAGAAACTATAGGAATCAAGATGTGAGCAAGTATAGAGTAATATCTCTCTTCCCCCAAACAAAATGCACTTATCCTTTCTTTCGGCAACTCAAGTTTTGGAACCACAGTCAACCAAAACCGAGAATGAGCAGACATGGAACTCAGGGCTATTCTCCTTTTTCCTTAATGACCTTAGCAAGATGGCACTGATTGTACCTTGCAGCCTAAAATATGGTAAAATATGGCCTAATATTAGTTCCTGGTTGCCACCTCTCCAGAGTGATACAGGATACAGGAAACAATGTAAATCAAAGTTTTTATAGTTCCTCAAAAGCAAGATATAATTTAAAAACATTTCATGCCCATAGGTTTTGTAGAGAGGTACCTGATCAGGGCCTATGAAATTTCCTCTTTTCTTTAAGAATATAGCCTGACATGCAGTAGGTGATGAGAAAATGCTTATTGAATCACATTGGTCCACACAGATTTCTGTGGGATATATAAGGTGGGATATAGAAGGTGGGATATATATGAAACAGTGTTCCATTCTGCACATAACTAGAGGAACATGGAAAATTGAACCAGGAATGAGTTAACCAGACTTGAAGATACTCCGAACCTTGTCGGAGAAGGAACAGTAAAAGAAATAGCAGATATTTAAAACAAGGAATAGATGATATTGTTGGAGCAAGGATAGGCATATTCAAACAGCAGAAGATACAAAGGATACAAAGAACAGGAGGAAAGATGTTTGATTCTCCTCCAGCAATTGTGAGTTTAAAGTCACCAAAATCTGTGAGACTAAGCAGATTCGAGATTGATACAGTAGAAGTGATTTAAAATGTTTGAAAGGTAATGCTGGCAGTTGAGTTGGAGGAGAGGTTGGGTAATATGCTGGTTACATGTTGTTTTCCGTTATTATACCCAGTTTATTATTTTCTGTTTTCTGCCCTATTCAGTGCCTTGGGAAATTGATACCCCAGACTTTATCACCTGGGCATTCCTGACTTTCAACTTCAGATTGGGTTGCAAAGTAGAAAATGCAGGTAAGAATTTGGAGGGTGAGAGAAGACAGCACATCGTGTATTTATTCCACCATTTCCCCCCTACATATGTAAGGGTCAGATAGGGGCAGGTCTTGTTGTATAAACCCTCTTCCATACTCCTTAGAATATCATTCCTTCCCTGTGCCCCTTTGTGTTTGGGTGATAACTCCTTCAAATGTTCTTAATCCTGAGCTGTTTTATCCCTCGCTGGTCCTTCTAAACCTTCCCATGCCTATACAAATAGTTCAATAAACAGTTCAGTAAACTCTCTTTCAGTTACCATGTGGGATGCCATCTGATGAGCTGGTCGGTTGCCTCAGAGAAAGGGTTCTGAATCTTTAATCAGCATGAGAATCATGTGGAGGGCTTGTTAAACAACAGGTTACTGGACCTCACTCCAGAATCTCTGACTCAGTGGGTCGAGGATAGAGCCCAAGAATTTTTATTCCTCACAAGTTCCCAGGTGGTGGTGATATTGCTGGTCTGGGGACAATATTTTGAGAAAACCTGCCTGACAGTAATTCCTAAATGTGGCCACAGATCAGGATTACTTCCTGAACTACATAAAAGTATAGATTCTTGAAATCCCCTCTGGATCTACTGAACCAGAACCTGGAAGATGGGAGTCCTAAAATGTGTATTTTGTAAGTTTTCTCAGATGAATATGATGAAATTGGATTATTTCTCCAAGATGCTTCCAAACTTTAAGATAGTGAGAAAGTGACCTGGTACTTGTTCTCTGACCTTTGGCTTGAGGGTCATGAGACGGCTCTGACCCTGCCTGAGAAAGGAACAGGAAACTTGTTCCTTCTCTTCCTCCAAAAGCCAGGTCAACAGCTTTAACTTTGAGGAGGGGTGGCTCCTCTGAATACCTTAAGGAGGCGTGATCACCTCGTTCTCCTTTGTTTCACATCAGTACCTGGAGCAAACCTTTTGAGTGAGTGCACCCATCACAATGCATTTGCATTGTTGAGTCTCAGAGCTGACTCCCAGGGAAGATGGTGAGCTCCTTGTGGACAGGGGTTGAATTTTACCAGTATTGGCATGGTCAGCAATACTGATAAACCCTTAGCAGTTTATACTTAAATACATAACCCTTAGCACATCTTTCTATCATCAGAACATCTACCCTCACACCGAGTAAATGCTAGGGGTGTGGGTGGGAGGGAAGATTGTTGACTAAATGAATGAAATGATAAGATGAATGAATAGATGTTGTCCTTTCTCATTTTTGCTATTATGTCAATACAAAATAATGACAACCCTTTATTTTGTCCTGGGATGCTGAGTTTAGCAAGTAAATTTGCCAGTGTGGAGGGACCTGAAGTGAGTTGGGTGGCCTCATAGATCTTTTCTGTCTCCTAACTTCTTGGTTCAACAAGTAATTGAAAGGAATCAATCTCCCACTGACTGACAGTTTTGACAGCTGCTGTTCTCAGGATGTCAATGGGTAATCTGTTATTCTCCTCGCCAACTAAAAAGCGAACAGAGACATATGCTCTGTCAGTCTCACTCCTCTGATCTCATGCCTAGTGCCCAGTTCCCCCACTCCTGGCCTTTTGCATTCTTCCCTCCTTTCCTGTCAGTGAAGTGCCTTTACATTCTGAGCAACTCTGAAGGTCTTCAACCTCCAGCTAGAAGCTGGATTAGAGCTCATCTTCTCTGAGTATTATTACAGCAGAGTCTCCAGCTTTGCAAATGAATAGGGCATCATAAAGCTGTTCAAATAATAAATGCATCTCTTCTCTATGCTTAGCCAAGGGAAGTGAATATTAAAATGAATAAGAGTAATAATAAAAAGGGAGCTAGCAGCATGGGTATAATTAAACTGAATAGCTCACACACACAAAATAAAGCTCTGAACGTGGACTTCCTCTGGGACACACCCCAGTACACCCAGACCTCGCCTCAGAAAGGTATGCACCACCTGTCATCCTAATGTAAAGCAAACACCTACACTCACCCTCCCATCTACAATCAGGAAACAAATTCGGCTTCCTGAGACAAAAACTCTTTCAGCCCCTGGGAGAAAACAAAACAAAGCAAAAATACAAAACAAACAAAAAACAAAAAACACGTTTTTCCCATCCTCAGTATTTAAGACACGAAAACACAATTCCTTCAATTGATAGGACGGCCGGTACTAAAAAATGAGGGTCTGACGCAAGGTATTTGATTTGTATTCAGTGATCTAAGTGCACTTCATCTGTACCAGGAAAACTAGTCAGCAAGATAGTAAGGGGCATTTTGACTCTCTGAGCTGCTCTGCACATCCCCGGTGGGGGGCCTTCTTCCAGAGAATCCTCTAGGAGGTGAAAGCTCTGCCCAGGTTCAGGCACTCTGGGTGGGGCTGCTGCCATCTCCACTTTCTCCCCTGGGGCCATTTAAAACCATAGGAAGAACCAGTCACGCAGACTAGGTCACACCTACCTTCCTGTCTCAAGAGCTCTGGGTCCAAATCACCCCTAGGATGAAAATTAGGAAGTATTTCCTCATTACCCTTGGTAAGATGATCCTGTGAGAACACAGTCTCTGGGTTATTTTTCATTTGGAAACTTTACATCCGTGTAATCCTTTTTTTCCAAGAAACTATATACACAAAGATCTTTCCTGAGATTCTATCTTCTTTTTTTTTGGGGGGGGGGAGGGGGCGGAGAGAGAGAGAGAGAGGCAGAGATAGATGGAGAGGGAGAGAGAGAGAATCCCAAGCAGGCTCGGCACTCTCAGCTCAGAGCCCAGTGAGGGGTTTGAACTCACGAACTGTGATGAGATCATGACCTGAGCTGAAATCAAGAGTCAGATTCTTAATGGACTGAGCCACCCAGGTGCCCCAAGATTCTTTCATTTTAAGAAAACAAAATATTCACCATAAAATTAACATGTGTGTAATGTGTATAACTTTGTAAACCTCAGGAGCTTCTCTTTTTCTTTATTTAGCTTTCCTGTACTTTTGAGACCCACATATCTTCCACCCAGAGAAGCAAAGACGGGTACACATTTCCAGGGGCCTCAGGAAGTCAATCTCTGTTTCCAACTGCCTTTTTCCATAGCCCTTCTCAACTTGGCACAAAATGCCTCTGAGGTGGAGTCTGGCTTGGTAAGAATTTTCCCTTCTGTTCATTCAGTAATCATGGTCGACTGCTTGGTCTTCAAACTGTTAGTTTCATAGAAAAGAAGGTCCTTCAGAAAAAAAAAAAAAACAGTGCTTTAAAGGCTCTCGCTCTAATGCCCCATTTGACAGCTGGCAGAGTTGACAAGCAGAGAGAAGAGATTTGTCTGATATCTTAAAAAGCTCAAGTTACATTACTTTACCTTTTGCTAGTTTTCATTTTTTCTCTTTTTATTGTTGTATCTTTTGTGTTATGCTTGGTATGCATGATGGTAACCATATTTATCATGGACTTATGAAAATATTAAGCCTAAAGTAGAGCAGAATTAATTGCAAATATTCCTTACTGTGTGAATGATGTTGAGAATTCACTTGCGTTCTCTGGGTCTAAGTGTCTCAGCTAAACAGAATGTTGGAGCAGGGATATTGAATGTGCCTTCAAACATTAATTCTTTCTGGGTTATAGTCTCAATGACTGATGATTATCAAGGTGATTATTGCCTCTAGTAGCATAGATAAACAAGAATTAAACAAGTGTATTTTTGCACACAGGATTAGTATACATGTATTATGCACCTAAGATGATCCCTAAAAGCATATTGTCTTAACATTTAATTAAGTTTATGTGATGATTTATGTCATTCTATAGGATGAAATAAACAGAAATCTTAGACCTGGAATTTTGAGTCCTGGGTTTCACTCCAGCATTACTATTTAATTTTGCGATGTGACTATAGGCAAGTTACCTAATTTCAATGAGCTTCAATGCCTTCATCTGTAAAATGATAGCAGATGTACCAATCTTGGGATATAAATATGTAGGGAAAGAGGAGAAATTTATACTACATTTCTCTAAGAGTCCTTCTAGTTCTCCCATTCAGTAAGATAGAAATCTGATATCACTCTCTAAATACTCATATATTTATATATAAAACATCTAGATTATTTGGACATAAAAAACAAAACGTAGGGGTACAGAAAAGCAGAGAAAATGTCAACAACAGTAGAAGGTTCTAGGAACGTCCTTCCTTTGTTGATGAAGATGTGTATTTGTGGAAAGCATGGGGATAGCATAATGGAGACAGAAAGAAGCCAGGGTTAATGTGGATCTTCTCTTTGTAGGACTTCTGTTTCACCCTTCCCATATTCTGAGTCTGATTCGCTTTAGAAGCAAAGAGCCCCCTGGAAAGCTGTAGTGGTTGTCCCCCATCTAAACACAATTACAATCCCAGAAAGCTGTATTTTGATGGGGTCTAGCAACAACTCTTAATTTAATTACAAACTCTTAATTTAAACCTTAAAAATTCCTGGGGTTTCTGGGTGGCTCAACCGGTTGAACGTCTGACTTCGGCTCAGGTCATGATATCATGGCTTGTGGGTTTGAGCTCCACGTCGGGCTCTGTGCTGACAACTCAGAGCCTGGAGCCTGCTTCAGATTCTGTGTCCCCCTCACTCTCTCCACCCCTCTCCCAGTCGCTCTCTTTCTCTAAAAAATAAATAAAAACATTTAAAAATTTAAAAACCTTAAAAATTCTTAATTTAAGGCAAATTAATTCATTTACATTAATAGTGATTTTAGCTAAATGACTTCTTGGCTTTTTTTTTAACGTTTTTATTTATTTTTGAGACAGAGAGAGACAGAGCATGAATGGGGGAGGGGCAGAGAGAGAGGGAGACACAGGATCAGAAGCAGGCTCCAGGCTCTGAGCCATCAGCCCAGAGCCCGACGCGGGGCTCGAACTCACAGACTGTGAAATCGTGACCTGAGCCGAAGTCGGATGCTTAACCGACTGAGCCACCCAGGCGCCCCCTGGCTTTTTTAATAAAGGAAAAGCATAGATGGGAAAACCTATTAAGCACTCAACATTGACACACTGAGTTATAGTTTTGCAGTAACGAAATGTATTTTTTTCATAGAAAACCATTAAAATACATTGAAAAGGTAAAAGAAGTCATTACCAAAATGACTCTATTTCTTAATGAACATGACATAAAAGCAACAAAAAAAATTTCTCTTGGTTTCTTGGCTTCAGGTACAAGCACACACCAACAAGCTGAGTGCTCTTAGGCACCAGGTGTCTGACACCAGCATAAATTAATTTGCTTAGAAAGTCCCACACTTGGTCACACACACACACACACACACACACACACACAATCTACTCAAAGGATCAAGAAGTGAGCACAGGAGTACAGGGCATACTAAAAGAATTTCAACACCAGGCCACAGTAAGGATAAACATACTAAATTATTCAGGGGTGATTTTCACCACCGTAGTAAGTGACCTTTGCAGTATAGAGGATATATGTTGTCAGGAAGTGTCCTTTACACAGAAGGGTGTTGTAATACAGTCTACCTCTCCACTAGTTTTTTTGTTTGTTTTTCTCCTCCCCAGCCATAGTCCCTCTCCTTATGGCAAACAGGCACACTCTGATTTGGTTCAGAAGAGCAATGGAAGTCAGCATCTTGTATTTCGGGACCCAATTATAGATTACCTATTTACTATGTGAATAGCCTGAAAATTATTTAGATAATAACAGAGCACAATTAACTACGCAGAGGTATTTTAATCAACCACAAGTCAGCCTGTGTGGTCGAAAGACAACCTAATTGCTTAATGACCTTGAGGAGGTTACTTCCTTTCTCAGGGTCTCAAAAGGGATTGAACCAGATCAGGAGGGCCGCACATTAAAATCCCCTGGAGACCTTTGGAAACTACTGATGCCCAAGCCCTGCCAACATACCACCAATAAAATAAGACTCCATGGTGGTGGGTGTGGGCATTGGTGTTTTTTTGAAAGCTCCCCAGAAATTCTGATGTCCAGCCAAGGCTGAGAAGCACAGACTCCTTCTCAACACAAGCAGTGGAAAGCATCAAGATAGGTGAGATTCGACCTTGGAGTTAAACTTCAAACTCTAGCATATAAAAGCAAAAGATATTTGGAAGTAGACATGCACATGTTGGGCCTACTCATGGGGACACACCCCCACAATCTTGCCACTGGCCTGATGGCAAGTTGAAAACCCAAAAAACTAAAGTCTCACAGGATCACTTAACGTGCTTGAGGAAAACCAAGATTGCTGCTTCCCAGGGTAATACTCAGATCCTAAAGTTGTGTGTGTGTGTGTGTGTGTGTGTGTTTCAGTTTTTCATGAGTGAAGTTGCTAAAGAAATAATATGCCACCCAGCAAAATAGCACCCCAAAAGTGCTATTGCCTCATTCTGGCAAGGAAAACTGTGTTTTCCCTTAGGCCTTGCTTCGTAGGCTGGAGTTGCCATGGGAAGCAAGGCTTTATTGGGATGCCAGAACAAACAGGCTCTGAAACCACCCCAGCATAACTTCTAGAGCTGCCTATAAATCAAAGAGAGCCTGAGGGTCAAAGCCACTTAGACACACACATACACACACACACACACACACACTCACACATACACATACTCCCAGAAAAATATTACAAAGGAGAAGGTGTGTCAGGGAAATCCAACTAAAATTACTGCACGTAAGTAATAATAACCGAAATTTATGTGTCCCTTTCATCCGCAGTTCTCAAAAGACACAGAATGTGCTAATATCACTTGTCTTTTGAAAGTTTTCCAAAGTTCTGAGGGATAAAAGAGGAAGGATTCTGCGTATAAAATCAGGTAGGTAGAAAAGACTGTGAGGGGACATCTGCCCCATTCTTCTGGTCTCAGGCACAGAAACCAAATCGTTTCTTTCCTTCCCGGTGCCAAAGTCAGTTCTACACCATTCGAGGGTATCATCTTCCATCCACTCTATTTTTCTCCAGGGGACTTCCTACCAGGAATTATTCTGCTGGGATGAGATTTTAAAGCTGTCTCTCCCATCATAACACTCATGTGCCAGTGTGTGATTTAGGCAGGTTAGCTACTGTTAAGCTGGCCACCTCTTTTCTCCATTCTTCCCACTTATTTTGGTTTCCTGTTTTTTACCACGAATTCCCATTAGCCCACTAAAGAGTGAACTCCTTCGACTCGGGGGAGGACTATGTTATTATCCTGAGAACACTGGCAATACCGAGGTAGCCTTGATATTTTAAAACAACATTTCTATCCCTCTACCATATTTCTGACATTAGTGCTTAAGCCCACATGATTCTTCTCTGCCATCTGTAGAAATGAGGGATGGCTGGTCACCATCCCCGGCTGGAAAAAGCACAGTAAATATCAGTTCCCCCCACTTCTTTCCCTCAGGCTGCTCTTTTTTTTTTTATTTTAATGCCAAATTAGAAATAAGACTAAATTTGGAATCCATTCAAGTAAAGTTCTAGAAAAGAATCCCACTTTTCCATTTAATGAGGGACGATTTTGTTTAAAAGACAAGGGCATTTGCAAGAAGGACATCTCCCCCACAGTGTGAAGGCTGCATGGATGGTATTGCACTCACTCATTTGCCCCAACTGTCCTCAGCTTCTGCAATAGCCACTCCCACCTAAGATGTATAGACTCAGCCCTGCTCAGAGCTCTGGGATCAGTTGTAACTCTAGCCATCTGGTTGATTTAGATCTTAGATCTAGTTGAATACCCTGGAGTATTACCTCAAAGGACATTCATTGCCAGCCTAACCCTGACATCACATCGTGCCCTTGTGTTACTCACTTGCTTTGTCTGCCTCATCCTTGACATCCAGTCAGCACAATAACCTGAGTCCCTGTCAGAGGCCTTGTGCCTGATCTACATTCTTTGTAACTGGCCTAGCATCCCAACCTCCCTAGGACTGCATTCTTTTGCCATCTCCCAAACTCAGTACATTCTAATTGATGGGAAGACCCTTTAGAGCTAGTGATCACAGAGGAAGTGGATGGATGGGAACCCAACTTGGAATAATTCCTGGGTTCGACCGCACTCCTGCATATGCCTTTATTCTGTTCTCATTGTGCCTGGCTTCTGGTTGGATATTAGTCAACATGGAGCTTAACCAGAATGTAAACTCTTAGGACCGAGTGGTTTTGCTTTCTTTTAACCCTATTCCCTCCTTACATCATCCATGACTAGATTTTTCCTCCTAGCTCTATCTCAACTTCTCCAACTCAAGAATAGAGAAGCTATGCTGTCAAGAAAGATACCCTGCACTACTTGTATGAAAGGGTTCTAATTTCTCTATTCGCTGGCAGAGAGAATTTGGGCAAGTTACTTCACCTCTCAGCTTCCCATTTACTCATGGCACTTTTATGTGGATCAAATGAAATGTGAAAGTTGTATATATCATAAATATATAGGCTGTTTTCTCCTTTTTTCCCTAATATTATGAGAACAGAGTGGTAACACATACAAAAGCTTCTTAAATATTTCCTCAGAAAAAAATTTAGAGCAATTTGGTAGGGAGTTCGTTCTTCCCTGCCCAGTACTGCTGGTGTTTATTTTGGTCACAGGCTCTAAACCACAGTTTGACAGTCACTCATAGTGCAAAGGTTTGGGACCTCCATTTATTTCTCTGCTGTGCATTTTTCTCAGGTCTTTGACCCCGGCACTTCAGCTAAAACAAAACTTCAAAGAAGTCCTAAGCTAGTGGGAGAACTTCAAAGTCTTCCTACAGGGTCAATTAGCACCTATAAAATTTATCTCTGTTGTCACTAATGACTATTAAACTGAAGTCAGGGCTAATGAGGACTGATAACCACCACCTCCTGGGTTTGCTATTTTTCAGTGGAAAATAACCCTTAACTCTCTACCTTGACTATCTAATGTATGATTGGTTTAAAATTCATTAACTACTGTAGATTTGACATTCTTTTTATGATTCTCTCAGATGAGGAGCTTTGCTGTGTGCCTGTGTACCTGGTAACAAGCATAGCTTAGGTGCCTTCCTGGCGCTCAAAATAAGTAATCAAGACTTCCTAATGAAATGAGAACTGACTTCCAGATGTATGTGTGGTCCAGAAGTCAAGTGAGCACATCAACAGCAGGCAGTGTAGCATACTGTCTAGGTCATAGAGCAAGACTGAGATCAAATCTTACCTCTGCATTTTGGAGTCTCTTGAGCTTGGATGGGTTAATTGGTCCATCTGTGTCTTTGTCACCTCACTTGTAAGACAGAGCTAATGAAAATACCAGGAGCTGTAGTGAGTGAAAAGGATGAATACAAAATACAGTAAAACCTTGGATTGCACATAACGCATTCTGCGAGTTTTCTGCGAGATGAGAAAAGATTTCTAATACGTTTTAACTTAATAAATGAGCAATGTCTTGCAACATGAGTAGTACGTAATGCCAAATGTGACATGATCACAACAGAGCCAATGGTTCTTGAAATTCGCTTTGATATACAGGTGCTTTGGATTACAAGCATGTTTCTGGAACGAATTATGCTCACAAACCAAGGTTTTACTGTACTTAGGGGTCACAAGCATTTGGTGACCCTGTGAATGGAATTTTTTTATTAACAAAGGCAAGTGATATTTAAAGCCAATGGTAAAAATAAATTAAGTGTGAATTGCTATTATGCTTAAAGGATCTTTTCTTATAAGAGTATCTCAAATTATCATGTAATTATAGGTATATATTTCTCTAAAACATAGATAAAATGATTCAATATGCAGATTTTTGCTTTGGGTATTATTTATATCCTCTGATTATAAAATTAGCACATTGTAAATCTGTTTGGGGAGAACCAAAAAATATAAAGGAACAGGAAAAAAAAAAGCTCCACCTATATACAATTACCCAAAGACATCTGTTATTTTGTCACAATCTCTTTTAAACAATTTTTACCATCAGGAATGCTACCAGAATAAAAATAAAAACAAGTTTTTTGGATATACATGAAATTTCTGATAAATATAATTATTGGTTAATTTGCTCATAAACATGTGGCTCTTGTTATGATCATTTCCACTTGCGAATCTTGAACTTCTTCAGAGCAGGATTCTCACCCCTGACTGCACATTAGAATTACCTGAGGAGCTGTGGTAACAGACTAAATTGAAGGCCAGCTTTTACACCTGACCAATTAAAAGAGGAGCTGGTGTAGGGGATGGGCATTTGCAGTTTTAAAATTCCTCCAGGTGAGTCTAATTTGCATCTGAGTTCAGGAAGCCCTGCTTCTGAGGGACTGAATCCTTCATAAAGGGAAGGATTTCCCATCTTTCCCATCTGAAAACAGTGGTGCCTATCTCTCCTTCCAGATCTATGGTACAGCCAAACCAGTCTCCTTAGTGTCAAAATTCCTGGGGAAAGCCATCAGAACTATAATCCTTGGCTCTTTTGCTGGGCTCCTGCATTCCCTTCCTTATCACTGTTCTTTGAAAGGTCACAGATTGTCACCTATCAATATATCCCATGACTTAAATAAATTAGTTCTCAAATTCTTTCTTCCTACACAGCATTTTCCTGTCAAGTTTTCCACACCCAACACTCATTCCCCAACACTCAGTGTTCCTTTAACGCTGCCCTCTCCTGATTTACTAAGCAGATTAATATCATGAAAAGAAAACAAAAAGTGTTCTGGTAGAAGACGTGGTGAGTTTGGGTCTCAGCCCTCCCACCTACCACATGATGGAAGGACTGAATGAGTAACAACACACCATAAGCCTGTGGGACCTACAGTAGTACATCCTTGGGGGAACTGTTTTGTTCACTCCCCTGTCCCCCTCTTCTACCTCTCTTTTTGATCCTTTCCTAGAGAAGATGGATAGTTTTATTTACCGGAGCACTGTGAGAATGTTTCCTAGAGAGACATTCCTACTCCACAGGCAGAAGCTGACTGCACTCCTTGCTCACTCCTATGTGAGGATGAGCCCCATCACACACACACAAAAGGACATGGAAAAAAAGAGAGTGAAAGTAAGAAAATTTCTGGAAATGTCAGCATGTGATGGGCTTTGGAAATTCCTCCATGTCCTCTTCAAGAGAATGTAGTCTAAAACTCCATTATTTTTAAAGATTTCTTCACAGTTGGATTTTTGGTTTGGTTGGTTGGTTGGTTGGTTTGGGGTTTGGGAAAATGTGTGGATGGGCAGAAGTCGTCCTCAGGGCAGCCAAACTGTATTCCTCTTCTGTCCAAAAACAGACTTATTCCAACTGCAGCAGTCAAAAGAGTTACTATTTACTGAGGCTTTACTCTATGCTGTTCTAGATTGGTAAACCTCAAAATGGCATTCTATAGGAGGATGTATTCTCTAGCAAAGAAAACTACTTGTGTTTCCCACATATGTGACATCATTTTTCAACCCAAATCCTTATACTTCTTTTGGAAAGATTTTATCTTCATCGTCTCTCCAACATGAATTCCCAAAAGACCTCAAGTCTCAAGGGAAAGACGTTCCTCTTCTAAATGCTGATAACATTGACCTATTGCCCTTTTGTGATCAAATCCCTTTTTATACTTTCATTTGAGTTCCTTTGTCTAATGATTTTTTTTTAATGTTTACTTATTTGAGAGAGAGAGAGAGAGAGAGAGAGAGAGAGTATATGTGTGCAAGTGGGAAAGGGGAAAGAGGGAGAGACAGAATCTCAAGCAGGCTTCGTGCTGTCAGTACAGAACCCAACATGGGGCTCAATCTCACAAATGGTGAAATCATGACCTGAGCCGAAATCAAGAGTAGGACACTTAACCAACTGAGCCACCCAGACGCCATGTCTAATAATGTTTTATAAGTTCTGTTAGACTATACTATAATCTTCATGATGTGTTTTTATAGCAATGCTTACCACAGTGCCTGGCACATAGCAGGGACTCAATAAACATTTTTTGTTTTAATTAATGAATGGATTTATTCCCAGTAGCCCATAGTTGTTGTCTTTTTCTCCTTCCCTTTAAAGAGGTTTATAAGGGTATGAATGAATTGTAACTACAGACATTAGCATTTCTCCTGATAATAATACTTATTACTATTATTCTAATTCTTATTATGTTATATGTAGCAAAAGTTTTTACATAGTGTTTCTTGCAAGTTGTAAAAACAAAACATTCTTCTTAACTTTGGCTAAGCCATGTTGAAAAACAAACAAACAACAACTTGATTAGGGGATCATGAGAGGAAAGCTTTTGATAATCCCTAAAATAGTTGTCTGGCACTGTTGTATAAATGAAGAATAAATATGCAAAACCACAGCAACTTGGGATTTATTTCATAGAAAATGAAGTTCCAACTTCTGTCTCCTTGGTATTTAATATTGCTCATACATGTGACTAGAAACGAGACATGTCATTGTTGATAATCATTTTTAACAATGGCTCTTAATACTGACAGAGGTCTTTACACTGATGAATCACTTTTCACTCATGGATTAATCTCCTGGATGAGAATGGAGGACACAAGAGCAGAGACAGGTTGGGTTGCTTAAGTTTATCCCGAAGTGTAATGGTAACACTGCAATAGGAAACCAGTATGAGTATGCTTGACGGGAAAACTCATGAATTTTTTTTCATAATGAAGTTGAAAAAATTAATTCATTGAAGAAATGTTCAACAGAAAGAAAAGAAGAAGGAAAAGTCACCACTAAACTGTTACTCTGTGACTAATACCTTTAAAATGTGGGTACATTTCCTTATACTTTTTTCTACACACATATATCCTATTATAATACAATCTCCAGTCATATTTGTTTAAAACGTCAGGATTATTGTAGATACTCAGTTTTATATTCTCTTTTGCACTTTGATAGCATGTATTCTTTTTTTTGTATCAGTATGTATCATTTGAACACATGAGATTTAATGGCTGTTTGGATTATATGTTTGGATATATTATAAAATCATTTATTCACGTTCTCCACTGCTGATCGTTTAAATTGTCCCAGTATAGTTGAAAGCTTCTGTCATAAATGACATCTCAGTGAATATCTGGGTGCCCAGATTTCTGGGCACTTGTCTCACCGTTTTCTTAAGTTCTACTCTTAGATGTGAAATCACCACTGTTTTCTTTTCAGTTTGGGAAATGTACAGAACTGAAGGAAAGATAATGTTACAAGTTATCTTTAACATTGTGATTCTTTACAAGGATTGAGGTTCAGGGCGTGATATGATGAAATAAATGAGTTGTGACCCGGAACCCAAGGGAACTGGCTTCAAACCCAAGACTGACCTCCAGCCCCCAGGCCCCAGCAGGGGTTTGTGCTCTGCCTCACCGAGGTGAAGCATGGGAACTTTGGAGTTCCTTATGTTAGGACCAATTTGAGGGGATTTCTGAACGAGAATGTGTATCAGAATTATCTGGAGGGAGCTGTCAAACAGAAAGTTCTGGGCACCCCCCCCCCCAGATTGCCGCATTCAGAAGATCTCCCCTGAGTCTAAGTATTTGCATTTTTAACCATTCCCAGATGTTGCTGATGTTCCCAGCCTGGGGACCACACTTTTGAAAACAACTGAACTAGAGCATCTGTTTAGAAAAGGAACCAGGATGGGGCGCCTGAGTGGCTCAGTCTGTTAAGCATCCAACTCTGGCTCAGGTCATGATCTCATGACTTGTGAGTTTGAGCCCCACGTGGGGCTGTGTGCTGGCAGCTCAGAGCCTGGAGCCTGCTTCAGATTCTGTGCCCCTCTCTCCCTCTCGCTGCCCCTTACCCAGCTCACACTCTCTCTCTCTCTCTCAAAAATAAATAAAAAGGAACAGGATGGTGAGAATGCAAGGGAAATGTCTTCACTTACTTAAAACAAAACAAAGGGTAAGAATCAAAGCAAAATGTTTCTCTGGAGAAGTACAGAGAAAGGATCACCAGATTGTCTCCCCTGCGGCCCAACCATGCCCTTGGGGACTCCTGATGATTGCTTTCCCGTAATGTTCCATCTCCAAGATGAGGTTCTTACCTTTTAATATTCTAGGCCACATGTGACTCCATACCCTATCTCTTGGTTCCCCGGAAAACAGCTAAGTTAGAATTGTTCAAAATTACTTTACAGATACTGAAGGCCAATTGGAAGAGAACAAAAAACAGGAAGCAGAGAAAAAGTCTACTTTGCATACTACAAATATCTGACAATTTTATTAGTTAATGGGCTTCAAAAAATTATAGCTCTGAGCCATTGCACACCCAGTCTCCCAAAATGGCTATATTGCAGCTGTGGGTTGTTGGCAACTTCCTAGGCCTTTTTTCTGGTTCCCCTGCTTTCCAGAGAGAGCCCTAAACCTCCGTATGGCTGGAACCACATCCCTGTTCACCTAGTGCATGTTGTCTTCTGGTCACTGAGTGACTAAAGGTATTTACGGCCAACCTACTTGGTTTATCTTGAGGGACATACTTCTTTCTCTAGCAACTAGCAGGACTCGGTAGTTGATAAAGAGCTGACCCAGCCTAAGTCACAAACACCTAGACCCTTCTCACTATGTCTAGATAGGCAAAGCCCAATAACGCTTTAGTCACAGTATGTCTACCATATGTGTAACGAGAATTATATACCCACAGTAATTATGCTGCAGGACAGAGCGGCTCCTGTCACTGAGTATGAAGCTGTGCACAATTAGATTAAAAGAAATGGGGACAGTCAGTCAGTTTCCATACACACAGGGGGGGTTTAATTACGGTCTTTTGGTATGACCTAAAATGATGAGTCTAGGGCTGATGCATAAACATGACAGGGAAACGATGGGACAAATAACACTTACTGAGCACTTATTGTATTCTGTGATTGTAGCAAGTAGTTTCTGAGAGAGTTGTCTAAAAATAAAGTAGGCTACCTTAAAAGATAATGGCTTGCATGTTACTGGAGGCATTCAAACCAGATTCATGTTTAAGTTCCTCTTCTTCCAATCAGCCTTCAGGTTACTTCCATTCCCTGGATCCTCGATTTTGAGTGATCCTGAATCACCCATTTTATATTTTCTAGCTTATCTTTCTCCTTCTACTCTTTCCCTTATAATCCACTGCAGTTAGAGAAGTCATTTAAAAATGTGAACTATGGGGGTGCCTTGCTGGAGCAGTCTGTAGAGCATGTGATTCTTGATCTCAGGATCATGAGTTCAAGCCCCACATTGGGTGTGGAGCCCACTTAAAAAAGAATAATAATAATAAAATTGTCTAAATGTGAACTACGCCATACCTATACGTAAAATACTTCAATGGCATTCAACTATACTTGGAATAAAAACTAAATTCCTTAAGATGCCCACCTCCCACTCTCATTCCTTCCACTGTCTTCCATGGTCACCATGCTCCTAACTATAGGTCTTCTTTCTGGTCTTTGCCCAGGCCACACTCCTGCCTTCCTCAGCCCCTTTGCATGTGCCATTCTGGCCAGTGGTGTTCTCCCCCAGAATAATGCCAGCTCCGCCTCATCATTCAGATCTCCAGCTAAATGTTTTCTCTTCAGAGAAATTCATCCCAACCACCCTCTCTAAAATCTCAATGCCTCTCCTTGCAAACACTAGTTTTAAACTGATTTTCCCACTAGATTCTGTTCATGGCCCCTATTACCATTTTAAATGACTCTATTAATTAGGTTACATGGTACTGTCTTTTTCTTTGCCCCCATGGGAATGCATGCTCCATGACAGGAGAAGCCTTGCCTCTTTTATTCACAACAGCATCCTTAGCACCTAAAGTACTGTCTGGAAGGGGAAAAAAAAAAGGGAAAAAAAAGATGGAAAGGAGGGACAGCGGAGGGAAGAAGATATAAAAAGGATTTCAAAGGTTTTTAACTACCTGCTTTAAGCATTTCAGTAACTAGTACATGTTTTACCAAGTATTGTACATTTTAGGTTTTAAAGGTTTCATGTGGATATTAAAGACCAATAAACTTACATGCAATCCAACCCAGATCCCTTACCCTCCAACCAAACTGTTTTCTTCAATCACTCTGTTTTAGAGATGGAGAAAATTGGAAGCCTGCATGGTTGACTTGCCCAAGGTCATGTGGCAGAGCTTAGACAAGTTCTTTCCACTGCATCACGCTGGAATTTCTTAAACACTCCAACAAGACTCACACCTTTTCTCTAAAGAAAGCAAGAGAGAGTTCAGAGTCCTTATTTTTAAACCTGCATTAAATGGAAACCTTTGGAAGAGCAGGTGGTGGTAATGTTATGAATCTGGCTCTGCAAGGGAACACTGAGGTCATGATATTTTTCACATTTAGTAACTTCAAAAATATAGGGATGATGTAAACTTCCTAAGACTTGTTGCCAACCTAGTGATACCGGTAACTTTGGGCAGGAGGCTGTCTCATTGGTCAGGGCAAAAACATGCATGGCCAATGAGCTCTCTCCAGTCAAGGGAGATGCTCTGGTAATGCTTTCAGATGGCTGTCTTGGATTCACATCCTACTTACAGTAACACTAGCAAGGCTGCTTAAATTTCCTATTAGATACAAGACAAAAATATCCTATGATGTGAAGAAGTTGCTAAGACCAAATAGTACCTACTTCGTGGAGTTGAAAGATTTAATGAGTGAACACATCTAATAATGTGCTTCGCACATGCTCTGGCACTTAGTAAGTACTCATTAAATGTCACTTTTTAAAATAAAAAAAAACATACGTCAAAATGAGAGTGAATTTGGATGTTATTTGGATGTTTGATTTTCTGAGTGACATTGGGTCACGCACTATTCAGCCTATTTTGAATTCTGCTTCAAGTAACTCATCCTCAATGGAAGAATCATGCAAGCATAGGTCAGAACTTAAAGGGACGTTCATAGTGACCACCTGGTTACAAATGGGGTAACTGAAGCAAATATCACCATCACCAACAAGGACAGAGAGACTTAATCCAGGGCAGTGAAAGACTGCAATTCAAATCCAGATCTATTTTTCCCCAATCTATAGATTTCTTCTCTGTCCCAGACAGCAGTATTTATTGCATTTTGCATCTGGCCCATTTTTAAAACTTCCTTCTCTATTAAATAGTCTTAACTCCCTAAGGATAAGATACATAGTTCCACTTTTAGACCAGAGGTCCCCAGTAGGTCTACATTCATTCTACCTAACCTACTGAAAGATCTCATGACCACACTATAGATATTTCATTTCACAGAGGATCAAAACCAGCAGATTATATTTAAAGATCTTCCACACCTAAAGTCCTATGATTCTGTATTCTTAATGATGATTCCAACCCAGTCTTTCTTGAATGGTTCCCAAATGTACTGTTTAAGATGGAAGGGAAATAAGTAAAATGGTTAATATCCACAATGATTGTCTAAATGGCCCTTAAAAAAGATAAGTATCAATCATTTAGAATCATGTTCTATACAATATTTTATTCCCAAGAAAAAAAGGATAAATTATGAATTTCTGTAAAGTACAAAGAATTTTAACCTTAAAGGTGTTTTAAGAATAGTTCTGTTGTAAATATACCCCAAATTTGATGGAATTTACATTTTCCTTTTATTAAGAATGATTCTTAGACTAATTCTAATTGGCAGCCTATAGTCTATTGTTTTATAAACAAATCCCATCAATTTGTAATCAGAACTAAGAAACCTAAAAATCATTTTTTCTTTTACTCCACCAATGTGCCCTTGTAGTTTTCTTTACTATTTTTGATATAAATCAACTAAATTTTACTATTCATTTACGTATAAACTACAGGGTATTTTAACTCCATCTGACTGACTTTCAACTAGCATTTAAGCTTTAAAAGGAAAGTTCAACAATTCACTTCATCTCTGTGCAGATGGAGGTAGAAAAAGTTAATGCTTGGGGTGCCTAGGTGGCTCAGTTGGCTAAGCCTCTGACGTCAGCTCAGGTCATGATCTTGTAGTCGGTAGGTTTGAGGCCCCACATCAGGCCCTGCGCTGACAGCTCAGAGCCTGGAGCCTGCTTCAGATTCTGTTCCTGTCTCTCTTCCCTTTCCCCTTTCACACTCTGTCTCTATCTCTCAAATATACATAAACATTTAAAAATAAATATTTTAAAGTTAAGGCTTGCCTCGGGGCTATTAGTGATGCCATTCTCTGCAATCTATCATATCAATAGTAGAAAAAGAAGAGTACAATAGGTGAGGAATGAAAACGATGGGTTTGAGTCCTGGCTCTGGAGCTGCACACATGCTTTGGCTCTTAGACAGGTCACTTCCTTTTTTCTGAGTCCAGTGTCTTGATCTGTAAAATGAGGGTGGAATCTACCCTCATTCAATCCCCCGTCATGGTAAGCCAAGGATCTGTCAATAAACACCAAAAGGTTTAAGATGTGGCACAATTACATTCCTTCTACACTCCCACGTGCCTAGGAATGACTTAGCAGCAGAAAATAGCCATGTTCCTCTCAATGTGGATTTAGCTTCTTCCAACTCCAAGCAGCTGGACAAGTAAGCAGATGTATTTGTGCTACTGCAGAAGAAAACACCAAGCTGCCTGTACTCCTCAGTGTTTTGCTGAAAGACAGTTTGGGATTTTTCACTTCCACATACTCGTAGTGGAAAGCCTGCCAGTCTGGTGTCTGCATGTGCAGAGCATTTCTTGTGGGGGTCCACTCCCTCCTTCTAGCACACAGCCAATGAGAGTTCAAGTCCTCAGCCTCACTGACCCATGTCACTACAATAGCCTTCCAGGCTATGCTTACTTCCCACTTCCTCTGTCTCTTCTCATCCCTGTCCCAGGCTGACCTTTCTAGAACAAAAATCTGACCACAGCCAAGACCTGCTTAAAAAGTCGATGGCTCCTGGGGTCGCCTGGGTGGCTCAGTCGGTTAAGCCTCAGACTCTTGGTTTTGGCTCTGGTCATGATCTCATGGTTTTGTGGGTTTGGCCCCGTGATGGGCTCTGCGCTGATAGTGTAGAGACTGTTTGGGATTCTCTGTCTCCCTCTCTCTCTGCCTCTTCCCCCGCCCCTTGCACTGTCTCTGTCTCTCTAAAAATAAATAAACTTAAAAAAAAAAGTCGATGGCTCCTGATTGTCCTCAAAATAAAATCTAAAATACTTAGCTTTATTTTCACATGATTTGGTCCCATCCTATCTTTGCAATCTCAGCTCCTTCCCCATTCTTATTCCTATAGCCTATGTCTTACCGCAAGGAAACATGTGTTCCTCTATAATAACATCAGACTCTATTTATTGAGCATTCTCAAGGTGCCAGGTGCTTTTACATACATTATCTCATTTAATCAAAGAATGCACTTCAAGGTAGGTATTATTATTATCTCAGTTTTCAAGAGAGATTGAGTAACTTGCCCAGGGTTCCTCAGCTCTCAGAGAGGTGAGCAGGGCTCAGACACAGGTCTGTCTCTCTATGTTATGTCTTGCCCATGCTCTCTTGTGGAGACACTGCACCTCCACTGCTTCTCACACGCTCTTTATTCATTCTACAAAGTTCTTTCCATTTCTACTTGTTTGAACCCCACCTATTCCTTAAAGCCATCTAAAATGTCATATTCTCTGTGAATATTTTTTTTGTATTCTTCTAATGGAATAAACATTCTCTGTGCTCAAGTATTTTGCTCATAGACTCACATAATGTTATAAATTATAACATGTTTGTATGCATACCTGAGACTCCTATGAAATTGTGAGCTCTGAGGGGCAAAGGGCCATGTTAACTCCACACCTGGTATTTAGTACAATGCCTAGAACACATGAGGCATTCCATTAATGTCTTTTGGAATGAATGAAGAATGAATAAATATTTCTTTTATCTTTATTATCCACATGTCTAAATTTAGATCTGAGAGAGATGTACCAAAATCAATCCCTGAACACTACACAGTGCTAGGGGTTGGCACAGAAAGAAAACTTACAAAAGAGCATAGCTTAAATTTCAGAAATAACTAATTTGTACTCAAAACGTTATGCTACTCGTGATAAAACTGATTACTCCTAAAATAAACTGCAACCATTTTCTTGTAAGTGACTAAAAAAAAAAAAAAAAAATTTCTACTGGTACCATGGTTAAAAATAGCCATTTTGTCTAAATTGCTCAAGCATTAGTTGTCTTCCAATCTTGGAGCAAAATAAGCTTCCAGTCTTTCTGTGAGGATAGGTGGTGATGTTTTCTTGCATGAACTCACATCTAGGCAGAAGATTGGGTGTGTTCCATAATGAGTGCCACATTTTTAGTTTATTACAACAGCCATAACAATTACAAAGACACAAGCACATGGCCCAGTGTAAGGCTTTTGTGGAAAGCATTATTGCCGTCACACAGCAAGACTTTCCAGATTTAGTCAGGCATGCCTATTTACCCGCTGAGGGAAGAAAACGTGTCCGTAATTCAACATGCCAAGAAGATATCATTTGTTCAGAAACTGCCAGCTATTTTAGAGAAGGTAGATAAAGGCAAATCAGTGCCAGCAAACTGTGTTTCACATCTTTGAGATGGCATTAGTGAAAAAGAAAGCTTTCTTTTGGTAGCATCTGTTAAATATACAGAGGCCTACAGGCCTGTCAGTTCCCCTCTACTACATCACTCCTTCCCATCACTCTGTCCCAGCAAGGAGGGAAAAACAGCCACCGTAACATTCCTGCCTCTCATCTCTTACTTTGGGGCCAAAATAATATTCTGAAACACGGAGTGTATCATGTTACGTTTTCCTGTGAATCTAAAATAATCTACTCTCACTGCCTAGAATAACGAGGCTTACTTTACTACTTTACTTTAAGCTGAACACTCTCCCGCATCCCATAAAATTCCTACAATACTACATTCTTCAAGTGAGACTCAATTATCACTCTCCCAAAGAAGCATCTTAGCTTCAAGTCAGAGGAAACATCTTTCGGAATAGCCCTATCTATTTTGTTGTTGTTGCTGTTGTTAGTTTGTTTCTGTACTTTGTATTGAGATCCCTGCTTATGGACTGTAAAAGCCCCAAGGTCAGAAAACACATCTTATTTATTTTTTGTTTCTTGCAAAGCATTAATAAAGTAGCTGATCAAGTTTTTATGTTTACTGAATAAATGACTGAACATGTGAGGTGTTTTGTTTGTTTGTTTGTTTTCGCAGTTAAACATAAGAAAGATTGAGGCCTGGCTTCCTTTTCCTCAGACAAAGTGTAATCTCAATAAAGATTTGAGTCAGGTTGTGGGGAAATATCATGAAGCCACAAACATTAAGAGACAAGACATCACATCATAACAATGGACCACCTTCAAGGTTCCAAAATGTGCTTTTAGAAGACTGCTGGTTCTTGGTGTCCTGTCTAAATCCAATTTTATAAATTAGGCAAGTTAAACTTGTAAAGCCTAGCCTTTTGGAATGAATTTTTTCCAAAATTTGGAAGTTTTCTTTCTGTGCCAACCCCTAATACTGTGCAGTGTTCAGTGATTGATTTTTGCTACATCTCTTTCAGATCTAAACTTAGACATAAGAATAATACGGATAAAAGAGATATATTTATTCATTCTTCATTCCAAAAATTCCTAGTCTTTTGTTTAAAAACAGAAAGGGGGGGGGGGCGCCTGGGTGGCGCAGTCGGTTAAGTGTCCGACTTCAGCCAGGTCACGATCTCGCGGTCCGTGAGTTCGAGCCCCGCGTCAGGCTCTGGGCTGATGGCTCAGAGCCTGGAGCCTGTTTCCGATTCTGTGTCTCCCTCTCTCTCTGTCCCTCCCCCGTTCATGCTCTGTCTCTCTCTGTCCCAAAAATAAATAAACGTTGAAAAAAAAAAAATTAAAAAAAAAAATAAAAAAAAAAATAAAAAAAAATAAAAACAGAAAGGGGGGACCTGGGTGGCTCAGTCAGTTGAGCATCCGATTTCGGCTCAGATCATGATCTCGTGGTTTGTGGGTCTAAGCCCGACAACGGGCTCTATGCTGACAGCTCAGAGCCTGCTTCAGATTCTTTGTCACCCTCTCTCTGCCCTTCCCCCGCTCATGCTCTGTCTCTCTCAAAAATAAATAAACATTAATTTTTTTAATAAAAACAAAAGGATATGAAGAAAAGATGAACTTCTTGGGTTGAAAATCATTAAATGCGATCGCGGGTAAATGTTTTTCAAAATGGTACTTTGTCTTCCTGTCTTTAGAGTCTTTTGGAAGCATAGCATCCTCAGTGTTTCATGTTACAGTTGAAGAAACAGGTGCAGAGAGATTAACTCACCCAAGTCCACGGGGCAGTAAGTGGTAGAGAAACAATATGAAAGCAGGGGTTTAACTTTGGAGTTTGACATTAGACTCATGTTATGATGTTTTGTCTAAGCAACTCTTTCTACTGCCTCTTTCTTGAAAAAAGACTATCATCTATTTTCTTTGCTCCTCATGGAAGAAATCTAAGAAGGAAGCTTAAGACTTTCCCTAAACTTAAAGCTTGTTCAAGATCCTATAACTCCGAATGTATTCTTCAGATTTTAAAATATATCTTTCCTATATGTGAGATCGGACTCATCTAAGATGTATTTTAATTTTGTCTAAAATATTTTTCAAGTTGAAATAACATCTTAATTTTGCAAAAGCTCATTATATTTATTCAACCTATAAAATGAATTACATATTTATGGATTATTAAAAAATCAAATCACTGACATGGAGTAAAATAAGGGAAGACAGGAATTAAGGCTGACTGAGGATGTTTCCCCATGACAGTTGTCAGTGGAGCTGGAAGAAGGATCCACACAGTCCAGGACTAACGCCCAAAAGTTGTTTGTCTCAAAGAGCAATGTTACCAACTCTGTTTATTTATTGTCTATTGTTTTTCTTTTTCCCAATCCAATGGTATTTGATTGTATCTTCATTCAATCCTTCCCACTACTTTTTTCAAGTTCATTTTATTATGTCCTTCTACATCTCATCTTTTATATTTAGTGACTTTCTTTCTTGATTGATAATGAGAACGTTAAGAGAGTCTGTTTTTAAGGGTAGTTTTGCCTCCAAATCATACATAAATTATAATAGTAACTGTCAGGTATGAATAAATGATGGTATATCTATATGATATTATGCAACACTTAAAACACTTCTAAATGATTTCCATCATAAGCAAAAAAAGTTATAAAGCATGTTCTACAATACTATGCTAATTTTTAATGTACTTTTATGCTTAAAATATACTTCAAAGATATTCACTGGTCCTTATCTCTAAATGGTGGTTTTATAGCTGAATTGTTTCATCCTTATGGCTTTATTTTTTTCATTTTTATAAAACATGATTGATATTTATAATCACTCAAAATTTTTCTATTCAATTTTTGATTATTTTTCTAAAAGATGAATAAGATAATAATTAACATATGTAAAGTGTTTATGAAATTAAATTAAAAGAAACACTTAAATGTGTGTTATAAACTTAACCCTGCAAAATTGAATTACACAGATAAAAAATTAGAAGTAAACAGACAACAATATAAACCATTGTGTTCCTAATTGGAAGTTGTGAACTCATTTTATTTTCTTCAGGGTTTTTCCAAATTTTTGCAATGAAATAAAATGAATTTTATAAGAGGAAAACAAGAAAAAGATGTTATTCCTTATAAAGGTTTATGCCACAAGGATTTTTTTTTTTTTTTTTTGCACATGCCCACATGACTCTAGGCTGTTCAAAGAAAATTCCAGCTACTACTCTTCTTGTTTCTTTTCTTGTCTGTCTCTCATTCTATTCTCCACACACTGTTGATAGGTTCTTAAGAATCACTCTCTATCATTTTCTAATCACAGTCTCCCCTGATGGGAACCCTGCAAATATTTTTCACTGACTCTGAAATAGGATTTGGAATTTTTGACATCAGCAACGAAGTTCTCCATTTCTATCCTCTGAGTATGTGTCTATGCGTATAGTCACTTTTTCTCTAAACATATTTTTCGTTCGGGTCAAAATGAACAACAAATTCAACTCTCTACTTGCAAGAACTTGAGTCCTTGCAAAAATAATACCATTTTTTAATAACACCATTCCCCACTCATAACAAAATGTGACAAAAATTTCCTAGATCCTCCCTGATTGCCTCTGCTGGGATAAGCAACCTGCTTATACTTTTTTTATGGCCCTTACATCATATTGCCTTCAATTATAGTCATTCATGTTAATGTACATGTTAAGTGTCCAAATAAATTATCTTAAATAGAATTTAGTACATGTATATTTACTTATTAGTACTCTTTGAAGTTCTGTGTCTTATGCAGCTGTATGGGGTCGCTAACACCATTATATGGTGACAGATTGCATATAGTAGATGCTTAGCAGGAAAAGATTGGAAGGAATTATTAAATAACTATTTTCTTTTATAAATCATGCTGATCTGATATACTAGAAATCTGGGTTGTTAATTTGGTTTTCTGTTTCTGTTTTTGGATCAGCAAACAGTTGTAAATTTGAACTTTCAAACGCCACAATCATATAATACTCCTTTTCCTGCTAGAGGGCTGTGAGGAATTGAGTCCATTTCATGAAGTCAAAACTGACAGAAAAAGTCTCAGTCAGAAGTATGGGTGACCACATAGGTGAGAGTTGATTGTATGTTTGGGGAAGGAGGCCCTGGGATGTCCAGTGAGGCACCCTGAGCCAGTCAGCATTTTAAGGACAGAGAACAGAGCCAGGTGATAGAGACTAGGAAGTGTGAGTGGCAAGTCAAAAGTCTAATCCTCAAGGGGCTCCTGGGTGTCTCAGTTGGTTGAGCGTCAGACTTAGGCTTAGGTCATGATCTCACGGTTCATGGGTCCGAGCCCCACATCGGGCTTTGCACTGACAGCACAGGAGCCTACTTCAGATTCTCTGCCTCCCTGTCTCTCTGCCCCTCTCCAACTGATGCTGTCTCTCTCTCTCAAAAATAAATAAACGTTTAAAAAATTAAATATTAAAAGTTCAATCATCAGCAAATACACAAGAGAAGTGCTTTTGCTTATGTTTGCCTTTCATTCACATTCTCCCACAGCATAACGTATGGGAGTGTTAGTAGCACTTGTAGGACCAGTAACAATATGGTCCCTTTGCATTTATTTCCCCCTTCCTTGCATATTAATAATCAGAGACATGTAGCTCTCTCTAAAGATTGGTGAAACCGTTTTTAATACTTAATGAGCCTTTCCAGTTGAAAAGTGGTCTGATCTGTTCTTGGGATTCAGAAATATCCATAAACTCTTGAAATCTTGGTGATGAGCACAAGAAATAAATTACAAAGACATTTGGTTCACAATATCAGACACCAACATAGAAGGTGGCAGCTGAGTAGCACAGTGTCTCGATCATAGTCCTCCTCACCTGTCCCTCAGGCACTGTCTGACTCTGCAAACAGAAGCTGAAGGAACAAATACTTCTAAAACTCTTGAAGACAGTGTGGAACTTCCTTATAACCTGTCCCGAAGAAACAGCAAGAGAACGATTCTCCATACTCCTGCACAGAAGCCAATATGAGTTCAGTACAAGATTCCAGACCCCCTGAACTCCTTGAGTCCTCTGATATCTAGGTGGTGGTAGAGGTAAAAATGGATGCCAGAGAAACCCAGTAGGTCTCCAGAGACCATGAAAAAGAATGCTAGCAGCTTCACCATTAGTAACACCTCAAAAGATGATAAAGCAGGAAAGAAAGTAGTGACAGGTACAATGTGATAAAGGCAAACCGAGTTCAGAAACAGAAATAGGAGAGCTTCGTTGGAATTTCCTAGAAACAATGGGGAATGACTTAGAAAGGATTGAGATCCTATTTATTAGGAGAGAGCAAAATCAATTATTAACAGGTGATAGCATTAGGCAGCTGTTAAAAGTTAAGGAGTTGGAGCCAAAGAGCCTGCCTTTGAAGACCACTTTCTTACCACATGGTAGCAGGCAAGAGATTTATCCCAAGCTGTGATTTCCTCCTCTGTGACATAGGAAAGGGGGACACATGTATGGCTCTGTCTTCACTGTAATCAATAATTTGCCTTGACCCATAGTGAGTTCAGCTTCCCCCCTTACATCACACTCCTCTGACCTCACTGGATCCCTCCTAGGAGCAGGAATTAGTAATCTAATGGGTCAGAACCTAAGAGGGCCATTGTGAGAATCAACAGTGCCTTTTTCTTTTTCTTTTTTTTTTCTTTCTTTTCTTTTTTAGAGAGAGAGCGAGAGTGCATGCAAGTGGAGAGAGGGGCAGGGGGAGAGGGATATGAGGAGAATCTTAAGTAGGCTCCTCGTAAGCATGAGGCTTGATCCGAGGACTCTGGGATCATGACCTGAGCTGTAATCAAGAATTGAACACTCAACTGACTGAGCCACCCAGGTGCCTCCCCACTTTTTTAAAAACTGTCCTAAAGTTAGATTCCATGACCTTTTTTTTTTTTTTTTTCACCTTGATATCCCTTTAGGAAGCTAAAGTACACTCTGTGCTTTTTCCTAGCCCTTATGTAAGCTGAAGGCTGGGTGAGTAGACACTGGGTCTATTTCTCCTAAGCCTTGGGCCTAAGCTGTGCCCTCTTTTGTAGGCTTTCTCAGACGTTAATAACATAAGCACTTTCTTTTCCATTTGGCTGCTTATCCTTTGGTGAGTATGCTCTTTGGCTAGGAACCCTGAAGAGGAGGGATGAATGGTAGGATTTGGGCACCAAACCAGCCGCACCCTAAACCACACCCAGAATGCATCATTGTGCCTTTTTATAGGATTTTGGAAGGATTAAATAAGAGAATGCATATAAAATGCTAAACTCAGTCCCTGGCATATAGTACCCAGTCAATAAATGTTAATTATTGTTAATAATACACACAGATCCTAAAAATTTGCCATCGGCTATCCGTACCTGATCAGATAGCTCCCACGTTTTGGGAAAAGTGCTTTAGGGCTGAACACCCGGACATGTGACTGACGGAAATTGAAGCAAAATACGTTGTCTTAGCTTACCATGAATTTCCTTCCTGTGGTTTGATAAAGAAATAAGAATTTCCTTTGAGGCACACCGCTTTCTCTTCTGGGAGAGTTCCCCCTGTGGAATGTTCTAGTTATGCACATAAGTACATACACTTGGGCCTTTGGGTAGCCAGTACTGGTGAAGAGACACCAGTGCAAATTCCTCAGACCTGCTTTGGCAGATTCTGCTTCACGAGTCATCTAAGTAGGGAGTGAGCGATATCGTCTCAAAGATTTTTCTGTCTATATTAAAAGTTCCTTTTAGATTTTTTTTCTTGCAGGACTAAAGACCAGAATTGGGAGGAAAGGATTGATATTCAGGGAGTGGATCTGATAGAAGCAGTGCTGAAGAATAGACCCAAGCAGCGTATCGGGAGGCTAGCTGCAGGACAGGGACAAAGGAAGGCCTAGTCCCCTTGTGATGTGATTTAGTAGGTAGGCTCCAGGAAGTATTCCTGTCTCATAGTCATTCCCCTTCTAGCTTTGCAATTCTCTTTTACTGTTTTCATGTCCTCGATGGATGTTTTTAAGCCTCATGCTCAATGCTTAGGGAATGGCAGAAGAGGCCTGTCTGTGCTTAGGGGAACCAGTAAGGACAGGTAATCCACCAAAGTGGCCATGAGGCTACAAAGAGTGAACCAAAGAGCTGGTGACAGCTGCAGTGTGTATAACAGAAAATGTAAGCTTTTCTGAAGACGGTCCAGAGGTACTTCTGGAGCAGGAGATTCGCCCAGGAATGCAGATTGGGGCATGCTTTATTATCTTTAGCTATAACTGAACAGAGTGATTTGAGAGGATGGAGAACTTGCACAATACAGGAGAAACCCAGAACTGAACAGCACAGACCAGCCTTTGGAGAAGTGGTCCTGTGTCTGCACCTTACTCTTTCTGACCTTAAATATGTCCTCTCCACTCTCCAAGCTTCAGTGTCCTCCTCAGTCAAATGAGGGCCAAGGTGCATCATCTTTAGATACCTTTTGACTCTCAATACCATCACCTACATTATTTTATATTCAGTCACTCATTCAATCAAGCGTTTGTGTTTGCCATGTTCAGGCACCAGAAAAGACAAAGATGAATAGGACATGGTCCCTGAACTCAAGGCTTTTATATCTAAGGGAGAGAGAGAAATGTACAAATAGATGATTTACACACATTGCAAATGTGTGCGCAGGGGGGACAATCGCAGACTGAAGCTGTTGAGTATAGCTCCCTGGAGGTGACATGCTGTTCTTGAAGCAACCTCAGATTGTCCATTTGAATCATGTGCTCCCTTTCCTCAATTTCGTGAGATATGGTGAGTACAGGAGAGACCTCTTCTTGCTGATAGCCTTTCTGGCACAAATACGAATTAGGGAAGAACATATTGTTAAGCAGTAAGAGCCATAGAAATACGTCTGGAGAGTCGAGAGTCAGCATGGTGATACGCAATGGGCTGGTTTTCAGTTGACTGGAGTTCTAATTCTGGATTGTGCCGTGTAACTGGGACAATGCAGGAGACCACTCCGAACCTCCTTTCCTTCACCAGTGAAACGGAAATAAAACCCTTATTTGCCCCCTCCCTCCTAGAGGGCTGTCACAAGGACCAAATGGAGTACTGGATATGAAGGGGCTTCACAAGATACACGGGAGCTTCGTCATTGGTGGGGAATGTATTGTGAAGAGCCTGGCCCTCGTTTAAAGGCACAAGAGGAATGACTGGTGCGTGGAGGCACCCTCGCAGAGGGGCAAGCAGTGTTTCATCAGAATGAGAGCTCCCATCCATCACCTAAACCAGTGGGAGATTGCAGTCCTGGGACCACGATCACAGAGAATGGGATTTTCCTCCAAGCAACTCCACAGACTTATATGCCATCAGCCAGCGTGATGTGGAAAACAGGGGCAGACGTGGGTGAAAGATAAGAAGGAAGGACAGTGTCAGCAAAGGTCAGGATGTCATGCATCAGTCGCCGTGACAGCTGCCGGGGCTCAGAGAGCTGCAGAGCATGATGAGGACGGCCACTGGATTGGATTCGGACACATTCCCGAGGCTTTGCATCACACACCCAGGATGGTGGTCTTTGCTCATCGAAGCTCATCCTCCTACTCAGCCTCCCCGAACGTGTGTTTTCTGCTGTATCTGCTTTCCTCCCAGAAAGAATTATTCATCTGCACTCCCATAGCCGTGCCATCCACACCAGGGAGAGCTTCTGTCTCCCCGCCGGGCCAGAGGCCCTTGGGACTGTGAGGTTAGGAAACACCAAACTCCACACGCAGATTCCCTGGAAAGTGGACAGGGTTTGCATAGCATGTGCCTCACATCCCCGTGTACCTAACACTTTACATCTCATTTGTACATATTTGGAAAAGCAGAAAAGCATGCTGGAAAGGGTACTTGACTTTGAGCCACTTATTTCAAATCACCTGAAGGGAACAGGTAGTACTTGACCAATACTAGTTAGTTGCTGGGAGGTGTGCTAGGATTGCACCCACCCAGATTTTAAACATTTACCTCAGAGCTATTTTTATGATGGATAGTGTTAATACTGCATTTCAGATCAAAGAACCAAGGCACAGAGACAGTAGGTAACCTACCTAGGGTCTCCCAGTAAGTAAGGGTTGAAACTAGAAATCCAACGCAAATCAGGGCCACTATAAGTCCATGCCCTTGGCCCTGCCCTTTTCTAAAAGAGGAGAACACTGAGGGTGTCTGGGGTCCCTTCTACATCCCAAATGCCATGACTCTTTTAGCTATGTGCTCTGGGAGGAAATTGCTTCATTTTTTTTTAACTGTAGGGACTTTGTTTTTAATGTTTTATTTTTTGGGAGAGAGATAGAGGTGGGGGGGTGGGGAGGGAGGGAGAGTATGAGCAGGGGAGGGACAGAAAGAGAGGAGGACAGAGGATCCAAAGCAGACTCTGTGCTGACGGGCTGACAGCAGCAAGCCCAATGCAGGGTTCAAACTCATGAACCTTGAGATCACTACCGGAGCCAAAGTCAGATGCTTAACTGACTGAGCCAGCCAGGCACCCCTATAAGGACTATTTTTATCTTACCTTCCAGTTTATTTTCTCTTCCTGTAATACATTAGGTGCTTAAAAAATATTAGTTGAACTGAATTTTCAAAGCTCGGTTGTTAGGAAACTCAGATGAAATCCTGTGTTTAGAAGCACATTTTTTTTAATTTTTTTTAACCTTAATTTATTTTTGAGACAGAGAGAGACAGAGCATGAACGGGGGAGGGTCAGAGAGAGAGGGAGACACAGAATCCGAAACAGGCTCCAGGCTCTGAGCGATCAGCACAGAGCCCGACGTGGGGCTCGAACTCACGGACCATGAGATCATGACCTGAGCCGAAATTGGACGCTTAACGACTGAGCCACCCAGGCGCCCCTAGAAGCACGTTTTTGAAATACATAATGGAGGGGCATCTGGGTGGCTTAGTCAGTTAAGCTTCCAACTCTTGGTTTTGGCTCAGGTCATGATCTCATGGTTCGTGACTTCAAGCCCTGTGTTGGCTTGAACATAAAATAATACATAATAATAAAAAAATACATAATCATAATATTGTATGGAATATATTATTGTACTATTATATACATGATGTGCATCCATACAGGTAAGTATATGGGTCATAACTGTGTTCAAGGACTATAACAACACACCTAGTGTCCAGAAGGAGAAACAAAATATTGCCAGAATTCCAGAAGTCTCATTGAGCTCACTTCTAGTCGCTAGCACCTTACCCTAAGGATAACCATTTCCCTGACAGCAAAAGTGAATATTCTCTGCTTTTGTGCTATACATGATGGGATAATCCATATTTCTTCTTGTATCTGGCTTCTTTCACTCAACAACTTGTTTGTGAGATCCATGAATATTTGCTGATGTAATTTTAGATGATGTGAATAAAATCTCCAGTAGAGTCACTGGAAGTACCTTGGAACTGTCATCCCTAACATTAAAGAAATAGTGACACATTTAGTACAAAGAATAACAAAATCACAAACTCCCAGGATAATATGCATACTGACTTCCTGTGAAAACAGCCATCTCCCTGATGCCCTTGTTGTAGTCCACATTTCCAAAAAAGACCTTAGAGGGCAAGTTACACCAGGATTGATTTTGAAATGGAATGAATCCGGGCTCCTGGCTGGGTCAGTTGGTTAAGCATCCAACTCTTGATTTCGGTTCAGGTCATGATCTCACAGTTCATGAGTTCGAGCCCTGTATTGGGCTCTGAGTTGACAGTGCAGACTCTCTCTCTCTCTCTCTCTCTCTCTCTCTCTCAAAATAAATAAACATTAAAACATAAAGAAATTGTATGAATCCCTTCATTCAAACAAAAAAGCAAAAAACTTAAATAAAATGAGACAAAAAATTTGCTTTTAAAAAACCGATCACATGTAGGGTTTGATAGTTTATTTCAGCTGTTGTTCATTTCAGTTGTTTTTAGTCATGTCTTAAATCTGAGAAGAAGTGTATTTGGCTGCTTTGTTGAGGGTTGTTTCCTCTATCCTGTTTTCGATAGGGACACTCCTGTTGTGAAATTGCGGAAAATCAGATCTAGAGAGAATCCTGGATGTTATCAAGTACCATCCCCCATTGTGCAAATGAGGAAATTGTGACCCACATGATGAAGTGGCTTGCCAGTTCTAGGTACATAGCTGGGAGCAGAGCTTGGACAACTCACTCTACCTGTAGAGTATTCTACTCTAAATACTTTCATGTTAAATTGTCTATATAATATGGAAATTTAGTACATTTAGCAATTTATTCTGAATCAGCATTAGGTATAGGAAAACATTTATTATATCAATGAAAATATAAGAGATTATACTGGGGAAAATAGTTTTCCAATATGCAGGGTGCTTTTTCTGTATTATTAATTAATTAATTACTTTGTTTAATGTACTGATCCTTTTACCTATTTTGCTGGCAGCATTCATTTGCCTCAGGAAGTTATTAGAGCTACCAGAAAAGTAAAACAAAGGAAGATTTTTGTTCTGATTCCGATCTCTAAAAGAAAATAATTTGAACCAACTTTATTGAGGTATATAACCTGATGGCAATAAAATGCATGCATTTTCACTACACAGTTCAAGGAGTTTTGGCCAGTGCATATTCTCATGTAACTGCCATCGTCCTCAAGATGCAGAATATTTCCAACATAACAGAAAGTCCCCTTGTCCCGAGTCATTCACCCCTACCCCAAACAGGCCTCAAGCAGCAACTAACTTGCCTTCTGTGACTAAAAATTTACCTTGTACAGATAATCATAAAAATGGAATCATAAAATAAATGCTGTTATATTTTACTTCTTTCAAGTAGCATAATGGTTTGAGACTCATTCCTGTTATGTGATTAGTATTTTGTGTTTTTTTTAGTAGTGAGCAGTATTCTATGGTATAGGCATACCATAATTTGTTTCCTCATTCATTAGTGGGTGAACATTTAAGTTGTTTCCAATTTGAGGCAATTAGAAATAATGCTGCTAAGAAAATTTGCTTATGTGTATTTGTGTGAACCTATATTTTTACTTCTTTTTGGTAAATATCAAGGAATAGAATTCTTGGGTCATATGATAAACTATAAATCATATATAGGTAAAATATATTATCCAATTATAATTATCAACTATATATAATTACAACATGTTATTTATATATATTTTATTTTAGAAGGTAGTACCATAGTATTTTTCAATGTAGCTGTACTATTTTTTATTCTCACAAGCAATATAAGAAAATTCCAGTTATTACATGTTCTCACGAACACTTTGTATTATCAGTCTTTTAACTAGAATTTGTCCATTTCATCTAAGTCATTAAACTTATTGTCATAATTTAGTATTGCCCTATATTTATTATCATATTTAGTATTAGTAGTTAGTATTATGTGATATTTGCAAGCTGTGACTTTTCTATCAGCGGTACTAGATATTGAACAATTTTATTGATATTTGTGAAGACAAATACATGTTTTCATTGATTTTTTTCTATTGTTTGATCTGTATGTCACTACTTTCCACTGTTTACTATTTTCTTCTATCTACTTAGTTTTGACTTTATTACTGTTATTTTCCAGATTCTTGTGGAAACTTACACATTGCTTGTATTTTTACTTTTATTTATTTTGTTTTTTATACATTGCCTTTAGACCTTTCTTCCTTCCTTTATAATAAAGCATTTTGTGCTAGAAATTTCCCTCTAAGAACTGCGTTAGTTAAATTTCACACATTTCATGTTGCATTTTCACTTTCATTTAGTTTAAGCTATTTTCTAATTTTCCTTGTGATTTCTATTTAATCAATGGTTCATATAGAAGTATATCATTTAATTTCTAAACAGTTGGGAAATTTTAATGTATCCTTTTGTTGTTGTTATTGATTTTTAATTTTGCTGTATTGTAGCCAAAGAAAATGTTTTGTATGCTTTCAGTTCCTTTTAAATTTACTGAGACTTGGTTTATGACCCAATATAATTAAGATGAATATTCCATGTACACTTGGGGTTGGGGGGGTGGAATATTCTGCTGTTTTGGGGAATAGTATTTAATAACATCAATTAGGTCAAGTTGATTTATAATATTTTTTCAGTTTTTCTATATCCTTATTGATGTTTTTGCTAGTCACTGGAACAGGAATGCTAACCATCTACTGTAGTTATAGACTTATGCAAGAAAATTAACTTACATACTAATTACTACTAGTAGTTTTGTTTTCTTGCATTAGTTCTATTATTTTTGCTTGCATGTACCTCTGTTATTAGGTAAATATACACTTAGGTTGTTATGTCTTCTAGATGCATTTATCTGTTTATCCTTACAAAACATACCACTTTGTCCCAGGTAATATTCTTTTTCCTGGAGCCTTTCTGAAATTAATAGAGCCACCTCAAAGTTTTTAAGATGTATATTTACACGATATATCTCCTTTTCATCCTTTTATTTTTGTCAATACTTTTTTTAAATTTTGGAATGTATTTTAGATATAGAGAAAAGTTGCAAAAAGTAGTACAAAATATGCCTATACACCCTTCACCTAGTCCCCCCCCCAATATTAATATCTTACATAACCATGGTACTTTTATCAAAATTTAGAAAACTAGCATTGATACATTACTATCAACTAAATTCCAGGATCTGATCCATTACATGGCATTTATTGATCCTTGCTCTTTTGTTTCTTCTGGTGTTTAAAAATTTCGCACTTTTCTTTGTTTTTCATAACCATGACAGTTTTGAAAAGTACTAGACAAGTATTTTACAGACTGTCTCTCAATATATGTTTGCCATATGTATTTTTTTAATGATTATGATATTTTTTTTCATGATTATAAGAGTTTCTGATTTTTGGAAAGAATACCACAGAGGTGAAGTGTGCTCTCATCACATATAGCTGGAGCTTAGTGATAGCAATGACTTATCACTGGTGATGTTAATGTTGATCACTTGATTAAGATAGAGTGTTTCAGGCACTCCGTGTTAAATCTACCATATTTTTCCTTTCATACTCTATTATTTGGAAGCAAATTCCTAAGTCCAGTCCACACTCAAAAAGAGGGGAATCACCCTCCAGTTTCTAAAAGGAGTGCATCTATATATATTACTTGAAACTTTTCTATAAGTAAGATTTGTTCCATCTCTCATTTAGTGGTTTAATCATTTGAATTTTTTTGAACGTTTATTTATTTTTGAGTCAGGGAGAGACAGAGCATGAACAGGGGAGGGTCAGAGAGAGGGAGGCACAGAATATGAAGCAGGCTCCAGGCTCTGAGCTGTCAGCACAGAGCCCGACGCGGAGCTAGAACTCACGGACCGCAAAATCATGACCTGAGCCCAAGTAGGCCGCCTAACCGACTGAGCCATCCAGGAGCCCCAGTGGTTTAATCATTTGTACACAGCAGTATGCACTCAGCATATTTATTTTATACTTTCAGTTATGATCCATTATTACATTATTTGGTTTTTTGCTCATATTGTTCTAGTTTTGACCATCGGGAGGTCTTTCATGTTGTCTTCTGTCACTTTGACATGCCCCGCCCCTCTTTTTAAGCATTTCCTTACTTGCTGGCACTGCAAAATGTTCCAGGTTCATTTTGTTTCCCCTGAATTAGGTCTAGAGTTAGAAATATGCCTAGCAATAGTAATTTTGTTTCCTTTTTTTTAATGTAGATCCAAGTTTCTTACCTATATCATTTTCTCTTTGTCTAAAGAATTTAACTTTTTTTTTTTTTTTCAGGGAAGATCTGCTGGCAGTGAATTGTCTGGGAAAACCTTTTATTTCACCCTCACATTTGAAGCATTATTTCTCTAGATACAGAATTATAAATTGGTGATTTTCTTTTGTTTTGTTTTTCTTTTTACCACTGAAAATGTCATTCCACTCTCTTCTAGCTTGCATGGTTTCTGGTGACAAGTGTGCTGTAATTTTTATACATTTTTGCTTTTTAGATAAAGTACTGCCTTTTTTCTTTTCCTTAGGTAAAGTACTTCTTTCAAGATTTTCTCATTTTCTTTGTTTTTTTTTTTTTGAGTTAGAATATAATATGCTTCCAGGTGTATATGTGTGTGTGTGTGTGTATCTGTTTGCTTGTCCTGTTTGCCATCCGCTGACACTCCTGCATCTGTGGTTGGGCATGCATGACATTAATTTTGCTTAGTTCTCAGTTATTATTACCTCTTTATTTACTTTTTTTCTTTCCTAGTCTCTATTTTCCTTCTGGTATTCCAGATAGTGTCCCACAATGTTTGGTTGTTCGGTGTTTGTTTTCTTTCTTCCTCTCTCTCCTTTTGACTTTGAATTTAAAAAATGAATATTTGCCTATCTTGAAGCTCAGTGATTCTCGAGCAATGTCAAATTTACTGATGAGTTATCAAAAGCTTTCTTCATTTCTGGTACGGTGATTTTTTTTTTCTTTTGTTTAATTCTAGAAATTCCTTTTGATTCTTAGTTTTTCCTCTCTCTGCTTACATTTCCCAACTGTTCTCACAAGTTATCTACTTTTTTCCTTAAAGCCCTTAACATATTAATGATAATTATTTTAAATTCCTGATGTGATGATTTCACACCTCCTGTATTTGATGATGATTTGGAGGATGATTTTTCTCTTCAGGCTATGTTTTTTTTCTTGCCTTTTGGCATGCTCTGAAGCCTGGGTATGCTTTATTGGGTAATAGAGACTATGATAAATAGGCCTTTGGTATCAGGATTTGTGTTAATCTGGCTAGAAGTTGGGCTGTGTTTAATGTCTGCTGTGTCTATAAGTGCCAGAAGATTCAAATGCCTTTAGTGTCCTTTAGGCTTCCTTAAATAGTCCTCTTCAGAGAGAGTCTGTGTCTTGCAACCATTTCTGTTATAATTCACTGTTATTATGCTGGAACCCTGCCAGGGTGGTGGTAAGGTGGTAGAGGAACTGTTTCATAATCCTCTGATTAAAATTTCAGTCTTTTAGTGGACCTATGTCTCAGGACTGTGACTTTCACAAACGTTTCTCCAGTGGCAGAGGTTTTTTTTTTTTTTTTTTCCAACCCCCATTGAGTATATTTTGTTAACTTTTTCTCTTAGCTGAGACATAAGGCTGTAAGGAAAAGAGGTGGAAGGAATTTCCTTACCTGATTTGTGATATGGCTCTGAAAAAGTCCTTTCTCTTGAATAGTATTGTCATGAAAGTTCTGAGTATATTCCACAATGATTACTAGTATGAATTGAATTGTGCTCTGCGCCCCCCTCACCAAAATAAATATGTAGAATTCCTAACTTCCAATACCTGAAAATATAGACTTCGTTTGGAAAAAGGGTCTTTGAAGATTCAGTCAAGGTAAGATCATTAGGATGACCTGAATCCTCTATGATTGGTATCGTTATAAGAAGAAGGAAATCAAGACGCAGACATGCAGAGAGAATGCCATGTGATGACAGAGGCAGAGATTTGAGTGATACAGTCACAAGCCAATAAATACCAAGGACCAATGACCACCATCAGAAGCTAGAAAGAAGCAATGAAGGATTTACTCCTACATATTTCAGAGGGACCCTGACCTTACTGACACCTTAGTTTCAGACTTCTAGCTTCAGAACTGTGAAAGAATATGTTTTAAGCCATACCTATCTGTGGTACCTTGTTACGGCAGCCCTAGAAAACTAATACAATTATTCTTCCTTTCCCCAGTAGACCCACAAGAAAACCTTTCTTGAATCTTCACCATGGTGACCTGGTTGGGTTTCTGGATGTAAAACTCACAAACATTTGGGGGTCTCCTTAAGACTACAAGGCTCAGCAGTTTCTTAGTCTCATGCTACTCCAGAGGAAACCTCTGGGAGTTCATCAAAATTGCCAGTTAAGTGTTCCTATAGGTTTATGGTTCCCAGGGCTTCCCTTCAGGTAAATGAATTTTAGCTGCATCACTCTGGATGTACCTGTCTCTCCAAATATCAGAGTGTTGGACTGTCCTGTGTCCTTAGTTCTCTAATAGGTCCAAGAAAAGTCACTGATGTCCAGTTTGCACAGCTTTTTCTTGTTGTAATGATAGAATGAGAATGTCCAAGCTCTTTACACATCAGAACTGTAACAGAAAGTTGAGAAAGTTTTTTAGAAACCAAGATCTGAATGCTAGGTGTGCTCATTGCTACTGGGGTGCCACTGGCTCTAGGTTATCTCAGTGGATGGAGCTAGGAAATATATGAGTATATTGCCCCCAAGACTGCATCAATGAATTCTCTTAGCTTTAGTTTGTCTAAAAAACAAAGTCTTTATTTCAACTTCATTTTGAAAAGTATTTTCAACATATAGAGAATCCTAGATTGATCTTTTTTTTTTCTTTTCCATTGTCTCACTCAGCACCTAGCTGTCATTTCATTTTTCTGTAGTTTCCATTATTTCTAAATATCAGCCTATGGAAATACTTCTACATCATTTGTATATAAAATTTCCTCTGGCTTCTTTTGATTTTTCCCTTTTGTCATTGGCTTTTAACAATTTAATTTTGATGTCTCTCAGTGTGGATTTCTCTTCATTTATCCTGCTTTTATTGAATCTATGCATTTACAGATTTAATCATATTTCGAACAACTTTAGCCATTATTTCTTCAAATATTTATTCTGCCACTCCACCACATACCCACTTACTTGGAACTCTAATTACATGTTTTAGTCTTCTTTATATTGTCACAAAGATAAGTAATTCTCTTTTTTTTCAATCTATTTATCTTTGTATTTCAGCTCAAATGATTTTTACTGTTATGCCTTCAAGTTTATTCATCTTTTCTTCTGCAGTGTCTAAGCAACTATTGTGGTTTTTGGCTGTACAACTCCCATTTGATTTTTTTCTTTCATCCCTTTCCTTATTGTGTTCATGTTAGTTTTATAAATCCTTGAGCATATATATATATATATATATATATATACACATACACACACACACACACACACACACACACACAACAAATATTTTAAAGTAGTTGTTTAATAATTCTATCATCTTTGTCATTTGGGGCCTTTTTTTTAATAGACTGATTATTCCTCTGATGACAATTCTTATTTTTTCTGCCTCACTGTATGTCTGTTAATTTTGGCTTGGATGTCAAGCTCTATAAATAAGTTTTTGAGTGTTTGGATTTTATTATATTTCAAGAGAATTTGTTTTAAATTGCAAGTAAAATACTTGTGAACCTGGTTGATATTTTCAAGAATTGCTTTTAAGTTTTGTTAGGATGATTCTAGATTTTCTAAGTCCCATGGAGTTTCACACTACAAATGTAAAGCAACACACAGAAGGAGATCCTCGTGAATATTTCTAAAGTGCTTTTCCCATATAGATCTATCCCACCTAGTAATCTATGCAAATTCTAAGTGCCACAATTTACCAGAACTGCAATTTTTTCTCCTTAACTCAGCAAGACTGTTCTTCTCTTGGGTTTTCCCTACCTGTACCACAGTCTAGTCTGCTTTTAAGCAGAAATCTGGGACATATTATAGGGCCTATTATATATATATATATATATATATATATATATATAATATATACATATTTTTTTTCCTTTATGTCAGGGCCATATGCTTGTACTGCCTGAGATCTAATGACTAAGAAAAATTGCTTCATGTATTTTGTCTGATTTTATAGTTGTTTATGGAAGAAGGGAAAATGCACTAGTTACTTCTTTGGAGCTGGAAAAAGAAGTCTCAAAAATAGAATTTTGAGGCAAGACAGTAGTCATAAGTTCATACTTATTTAAAGAAAACATTTACATTTTCAAGATTAATTCATTAATTCTGACAGACGTCGGGACTACTAGGCTTAGACAATTTTTTTCCTAGAGTACAAAGAAGGTAACTTTTCATCTATCCCATGAGACTCAATGTCCTACTTAGCAGAAAGATAGTAGAGAAAGGAGAAATCTTTTAATCAGAGAAATTTTGAGAAGAAAAAAGTAGAGAGCAGACTATGTATGAGTTTAGGTGACAATGTTCCTGTGTTTTTTTACTTTACTAGCAGAACCTGAAGCTTAGTGATAATTATTAGAGGTTTTAGAAACTTTTCACCAGGATGGAGGAGCCTAAGATTGTGGAAACTCCTGGGATATGCCTTCCAAGAGCAGGGAGGGGTAAGGGCCTGTAGAAGAACCCTTGCCTTCAGCTAGGCACCACTTTCAGAATTGTACACACAGGCACAGGAGCAATGGCATGGAAATGGTGTTTAATAGTATGAAGGAAAGAGGTCCTGAGCAATGACCTTGCTTCTTTAGTCTCTGTGGGCAAATCTGCCTACCTTGGGAAAGAGACCCAAAGGTATCAAAGGGAAATTAAATGGGGAGATTCCTCATCCTCAGACACTAGCTTGTTTTCTCATTTGGAGAAAAAGGACAGAACAAGTCATACTTCACTTACCACCAGTCCAAGGAGCAGCAGAAACCATGTGACTTCAAGCAAAAATATAGAAGATGCCACATCAAGTTGCATCACCCTTAGGCCATCAGACTACTTACTTTTTCCCCCACATGAATCCATATCATTTTTGGGAGAAGCCAGAGTGGGAGTGGCAGGCTAGAAATCTAAAGAACTCTGGGGCGCCTGGGTGGCTCAGTCAGTTGAGCAACCAACTTTGGCTCAGGTCATGATTTCAAGGTCCGTGATTTCGAGCCCCGTGTCGGGCTCTGTGCTGACAGCTCAGAGCCTGGAGCCTGCTTCTGATTCTGTGTCTCCCTCTCTCTCTCTGCCCCTCCCCCACTCATGCTCTGTCTCTGTCTCAGAAATAAATAAATATTAAGAAATATATATATATTTAAAGAACTAAGCATGTTCCTAGTCCTTCAAACAAAGACTGAGTTATCCAGAAAGAATGCTTAAATTATTAAGTCTGTCTACAATAAAATAATTGGAATTGAAATACTTTATTAAAAAAAAAAAATAGTGTTCATTCATTTTTGAGAGCGATAGACAGAGCATGAGTGGCGGAGGGGCAGAAAGAGAGGGAGACAAAGAATCCGAAGCAGGCTCCAGGCTCTGAGCTGTCAGCAGAGTCCAGCGCAAGGCTCAAACTCACAAACCGTGAGATCATGACCTGAGCAGAAGTCAGATGCTTAACCAAGTAAGCCACCCAGGTTCCCCAAAATATTTTGTTTTTAAAAGCAGGCAAATATAAATAAATAAAGCAAATGTTATGTAATTAATGATCTGATAATATGATAAGAGTTTTGATAACAATGAAGAGTAGATGGTATGGAAACATAGGAGAATTATAAATTAATTGTAGCCAATACACTTGGAAAATCTCCATGAAGTGGATAGTGCCTAAAATGAGCCTTAAAAAAATTTAGAATGACTTCAGGTAAAGATAAAGAGAGTAAGGCATTTCAAGTGAATAAAACAAGTGATTAAAACAACCACAAGTACAGTCAGGAAATATGAAGATGTTTCAGAAATAGCAAATAATCTAGTATGTTTAAAGCTAAACCTCTTGAATAATGACTCTATTAAAGTATATTGAAGTTGAGTCAATAGTATTAAGTGACATACTAAGAATTTTTAACTTTCTCATTATTAACTTAAAAATTATTGTTCTTGTAAGCACTTTTTTGTGCCAAGCTGTATTAGTCATCTATTATTGCATAGAAAACTACCAAAAAGCTAATGACTTCAAATAACATACATTTATTATCTCCTAGGTTCTGTAGGTCAGGAATCCGGTCATGGCTTCATGGGGTTTTACAAAGCTGAATTCAAGATGTTGATTGGGAAGTATTCTCAACTGAAGGCTCTCCTCAGAAAGAATATGCTTCCAAGCTCACTCAGGTAGTTAGCAGAATTAATTTCCTTGCAGTTATTAGGTTGAGGATCCTATCTTCTTGTCAGCTAGAAGACAGAGTCTACACACAGATCCCAGAGACCACTCACAGTTCCAACATGGTTGCTTACTTTAACAACCAACAGAGTCTCTTGAGCAAGTCTGCTAGCAATATGGAGTTTTATATAATGTAATGGAGTCATGGGAATGGCATCCTTTTACCTTTGCTATATTCTACTGGTTAAAAGCAAGCCATTGATCCCATCCACACTCAGGCGATGGGATTATCTAAGGGTATGAACACCAAGATCAGGGATCATGGGAAGATGTCTTAGAAACTGTTCATCACTCAAGCACACTGTTAAGAATCTTAAACATATTATTTCAATCAATCCTCACAACAAGCTCTAACAAGCAAGAAGTGAGAATATATCTAAAATGAACATATTTATGATGTCTCATGCATAGGTATTATAAATCATGTAAGACATATTATAGCTTTGTATTTTAACTTAGTATTCTTGACAATTTAATTAATTTGTTGCCAACTTCACTTATTTCTATGTCAGTGAATATATATATGTGTTGTCTAGCTATTCTATAGTATGATACATTGGGATGAAGTCTAGGTATTTTGCTCTACTTATAACTCTGATAGCAATACCTCCATAAATTAGATATTATTATCCTTATTTTAACACCGAGGAACTTGAAATACAAAGAAATTAAGGTATGTTTTAAAGGTTATTCAATTAGTAAAGGATAAAGTTGGAAGCCAAATCCAGGCTTGTCTCTTCTCAACCACTGCATTTCTAAATATTGTCATTTTTTAGTGAGAGAAAATCATGCAACTTGGTCTTTAGGATAATTCATCCTGGAAAGGTGTTAACAGGTATTGGATACATGAAGACAAAGAATACAAGCTCCACAAGGACAGAAACCATGAAGGTTTCGCTCACCACTGATTCCTAGGTGTAATGTGTGGTATGTAACAGTTTTCAACAAATATGTATTAAAGGAAGTTAGGAAAGAAGGGAAAAAAGTAGATGAAGAGAAAGTAGAAGTAATATGTAGAAGTATGAGTTGTTTAGTAAGACATGTTGATATCGCTCTTTTGACCAATCCTAGGAAACAGAATACAACAAAATCTTGCACTAAATTATGTGCACAATTTCTTACTTTACCCCAGCCCAGGTCCTTACTTTTGCCCTGAATCTCATTCTATCTCTGATATGTCCTAAATATAATAATCAGAAAGGGAATAAGTCTGAAATATGGGGACAGGAAGTTATAGAGACCGCAAGCTGCACACTTACATATTTTTTTTTCTTCCCCTACTAATAGAATCCCCGTATCATTTGGACAAATAATGTGCACAGCCAAAACACAAAATTCTCCAATTCCCATAACAGCTAGAGTAGCAAAGTGAATAAGCTTTAATCAATGAGGTACAAGTCAAAGTTGTTGAGAGAGATTTCTTGGAGATTTTCATAAGAGAAGCATGGCAGATATCTGTGAAAAGCCCCTATTTTTCCATTTCTTTTTCTAGCCGATGATATGGTTGGAAGGTGGGAACGCTCATGGCTCCATTGGCTATGAGATTGCCTTGATGATAGAAGGTCATGAATATAGGTCATACCAATAGAGTCTGGATTTGTAATGACGGTGGAGACACCATATCAGCTCTGAATTTAATTCCAAGCTCAATTTCAAACTTCTTTTACATGAAAGACAGAGTGTGAAATAAATTTCTACCTTGCTTAATTAAGCCAGTATTATTTTGTGATGGTTGTCACTGATAGTTGAATCTCAGTCTGTCTGACTTAAGATTCAGACATCTCTTTATCATGTATAGGCTCAGGGTATCTATTATAAAATATACTTCCTAATTTTTAAAATGTTTAATATTTTTAAGTCAAATATTTCTGCAATATAAATAAATCAAAGTGGCCATAGCTAAGGTAGATATTTGAAATATCTCTTCCCTAGTCACATAGATAAACCATATTCTCAGCCTCCCTTGCAGCTAATGTGTCCTTATGACTGAGTTCTGGCCAAGGAAAAGTGACGTGTACCACTTCCAGGATGGATTATAAACGTTCGACAGATAATGTTCCCTCTTTTCCTTATTTCACTGAAAGGACAGGACTGGTAGAGGCACAAAATGGAAGAAGCTTAGGTTTCTGAATGACTACACAGAAGACCACTAGAATTGAATTTTTTTTTTTTTGAATTTTTATATAAGGAGAAATAACCTTCTCTTCTTTTAATCCTTTGAGATTTGGAATTATTACAGTAGTTTGCCTACAATGACTAATTCAGCTGAATTCAATCAGCAGTGTCAGAATCAAAATATCCTGTAACCATAGCATATAAGTGCCGTAATGAGAAGTCTGGGCTCTGAAAACTATTAACACTATGATCTAGGGGGACTAATTTACTCTCTCTTATCTTTGGTTTTATCACTGGTAAGATGGGGGGAAATATCATCTACACTAGAGGGTTACTGAAAAGACGAATTTACTATTCTACTTTGAATTCACATCTTCTGATTGAGCTGTATTGTATTCCATCACAACACAATCTCAATATATCTAAAAATAAACTCATCATGTTTCCTGTGTTAGGTTGAACACAATGACAACAAAAAATCCAACCCAAACTGGCTTGAGACAAAAAGGAAGATAATAGACTGTGTAACTGAAAGTCTAAGTAAGGCAATAGGTGCAGCTTGATTTATGGGCTGATATAATTAGACCTTGCTCTTTATTTCTCATTTCTATATTGGCTTCATTTTTGGACTATACCCTTACAGACAAAAATGATAGGCAACAGCTCCAGCCTTCACATCATTTCTCAGTAACATCAGCCATAAAGTAATACCTTTAAAATGTCAAACAATTAATATAATATACAATGCAATACAATGCAATAAAATTAGAAATCAGTATAAGAACATTCAGCTCTGCACTTATTAGTAAACTAAAAGATACACTTCAAAATAAATAATGGTTCAAATAGTAAGTTCATAATCACTGATGATATTCTTCTGCTTCTGATTAGGATATAGAAAGTGAAAACTCCCTAACAAATAAAACCAGCCACATATATGCTACAAAAATAGTTTTTGAAAGTTATCAGAAGCCTTAAAGTATAAAAATACCAAAATAAGTTAAGGTTAAAATCCTTTCTAGGATAAAAGACCACTACTCCTATTTCCATTCCTGGTAGAAGGAAACTACAACATATTATCATTTTTTTTCCCAAACAGTTAATATTCCTCTAATAAATTTACACACAAATGTTATATAATAAAAATAATAAGGATTTTATAAAATACTTTCCTAGATATTTACATTTCTGATGTTTTTCATTCCCTTCTGAAAATCTGGGCTTCCATCCACTCTGAGATTCTTTTCCTAAAGAACTTATTTTTTTTATCATTTCTTTTTTTTAATGTTTATTTATTTATCTTTGAGAGAGAAAGACAGAGCACAAGCCAGAGAAGAGCAGAGAGAGAGAGACACACACAGAATCCAAAGCAGGTTCCAGGTTCTGAGCTGTCAATGCAGAGCTCAATGCAGGGCTGGAACTCACAAATTGTGAGATCATCACCTGACCAGAAGTTGGTCGCTTAACTGACTGAGCCACCCAGGCGCCCCTTTTATCATTTCTTATAAAACCTGAATAACGATACTCTACTGTAGGTTGTATACCACATATTTCTATTCTCCCCAAAGAAGGCATGAACATATGAGAAAAATCAAGAACAGATGACCAAGGTAATAGACTTAAATACAACTATTTCAATAATTACAGTAGGTTTAAAAACATTTTAATGTTTTTTTATTTTATTTTTGAGAGAGAGAGAGTATGAACAAGGGAGGGGCAGAGAGAGAGGGAAGCAGAGAATCCAAAGCAGGATCCAGGCTCCAAGCTGTCAGTACAGAGCCTGACAGGGGCTTGGACTCACAAACCACGAGATCATGACCTAAGCTTAAGTTGGACGCTTAACCAACTGAGCCACCCAGGTGCCCCTAATGACATTAGCTTTAAAGGAATAAACACTTCCATTAAAAGGCAGAGATTGTCAAATTGAACTTAAAATGTAAGATACCTTGTTTTCTATTTACAACACTATAAAGCTATAAAGATCCTTAAAAAGCTAAGACAGTTTGAAATAAGAAATTTAAGAGACATGCCCCATCTTTTTTCTAGCTTATTTAAAGCTACAAGAACAATGTGTTAGTGTTGGTTAATTAAGGAAATTCTGAGCAAAATCTACACCAGAAGAAGTCTGCTTGAGTGGGGATTAGGCACCTTTTTTGGCCAATATATTGAAGTGATGGAGTGGCCATCATCTGGCAACCATAAAATGATGAGGAAGAAAAGCCAACATACTTAGAATAATGCAGCAGAAAGATGTCTGAGCTTAATTTTCCTGATTACATTAATGATCTGAAAAACCAATGCCAGCAACTGCTTAACTCCACACTTCTTATGTAAAAAAGAAATAAACCTCAATTATGTAATCACTGTTATCAAGAATTCTTGTGATTGCCATCAAACCTATATCTAACTATCCTACTGTCTAAAAAGGGAGGTGGAAGCTAAACAACAGTAACCTTCCATTCCCCTGGCACCATCTTGACAACATTCACAGGTTTGATAATTCCAAAGAATGAGGCAGACAGGACAAAGGGATTCTCTGTGCAAGTGGTTTACAAATTGGCACCATCATTTTGGAGAACGATTTAACACCAATTTAGTAAAGGAGTTGAAAGTCAGGTATATCCTACCACACAGAAGTTAATCTTCAATTCTCTAGAGCAACACTCTCATATTGATACGAAGAGATAGGTGGGAAATGTTTATTGCAATGCATTGTTCTTAAGAGTAAATAATTGGAGGCACGTCTGGATGGCTCAGTCGGTTAAGTGTCCGACTTTGGCTCAGGTCATGATCTCAGTTTGTGAGTTTGAGCCCCATGTCTGGCTCTGTGCAGACAGCTCAGAGCCTGGAGCCTGCTTCATATTCTGAGCCTCCCTCTCTCTCTGCCCCTTCCCCAGCTCACTCTCTCTCTTTCTCTCTCTCTCTCCCTCAAAAACAAATAAACATTAAAAAAAGTTTTAAAAAGATTAAATAATTGGAAACCTTCTTATATCCACCAATTAAAGACATGTTAAAATAAATTGTGCTATAGTACTGTGGTAAGACAGTATTCAACAGTTGAATGAATTAGATGTGTATGTATTAAATACATAAATATGGAAAACATAATTTTGAGTTACAAAAAAAGTAACATGTTGAAGGATGCATGTGAAAGATATCATTCATGGAAATTCTTAAATTACACAATCATATATTGTTTATGAACACACAGATTGCACTGAATTGCTAGTTGTTCCTTGAAATTCATTCTCCCTTCTTCATAGTGGAAAGAATTTTAACTGAAGATAGCCACTGAATAGACATTACATTTTTCTTTTTTTAATAGTTCTTTTTATTTATTTTTATTTTTTTAATGTTTATTTATTATTGAGAGACAGAGCATGAGCATGGGAAGGGGCAGAGAGAGAGAAGGGGACACAGAATCTGAAGCAGGCTCCAGGCTCTAAGCTGTCAGCCCAGAGCCCGATGTGGGGCTCGAACTCACAAACTGTGAGATCATGACCTGAGCCAAAGTCGGAGACTTAACCAACTGAGCCACCCGGGCACCCCAACATTACATTTTTCTACTTTTCCTATTAGAACCTCAGACAGCTTTTATTTATGTTGAAATATTTATTGATATTTATCATACTAAAAATTAAACTCAAGGCATTACAAATATAATTTCATTATAAAAAGCATAATAAATTTTTATATTAATATATTATTATATGAAAAATAGCTTAAAATAGATTTTAAAAATATAATGTTTTTATTTATTTTTGAGACAGAGAGAGACAGAGCATGAGTAGGGGAGGGTCAGAGAGAGAGGGAGACACAGAATCCAAAGCAGTCTCCAGGCTCTGAGCTGTCAGCACAGAGCCTGATGCAGGGCTGGAAATCAAGAACTGTGAGATCATGACCTAAGCCTAAGTCAAACGCTTAACCGACTGAGCCACCCAGGCGCCCCTAAAATAGATTTTTTTAAATTAAACTAAAAAACTATTGAACTAAATAAATAAATAAAAATGAATTCATTGAAAAAGTGGCACACTTACTTTTTTTTAATGTTTATTTATTTTTGAGAGAGAGAAACAGAGCACAAGCAGGGGGAGAGGCAGAGAGAGAAGGTCACAGAATTAGAAGTGGGTTCCAGGCTCTGAGCTGTCAGCACAAGATCCCAATGCGGCCTCTAACCCACAAACCATGAGATCATGACCTGACCTGAAGTCAGACACTTAACCGACTGAGCCATCCAGGAGCCCCAACATTTTTGAAAATCTTTTTAACATATGACTTTATTCAAGACAAATATAGTCTCATTTGTTTCTACATTCAGTCTATACTAATATTGTTTTTTTAAGATACATAAAGAAAAATTGGTCTGATGCAGATACATAGTTGGAAAAAGGCAGAGAAGATTATGGACACCTCGGAAGAATCCCAGCGACTCCAGGAACCCAGCTTACACTTTCACAACTGCTACTTTAAAGATAGTGAAATAGCCATATCCCATGGTTCAAAGCAGACTGCCTACCCTGTACCTTCTACCATCCTATAAACTGCTTTGAGAGAGAAATAAACTTCGATCTTCTTTGAGCCACTGCCTTTTGGGAACTCTTGGTTAGGGAAGCTTAGTTAATACCCCTTGTAATAGACAGATGCATAAGCGCAGTAGAAGATGTGATCTGGAAATATACACACCCACCACAAATCATAATTCAGGAAGGGTACAAAGGGACTGAAAGTTTATCTGTAATGTTTTCTTCATTCTCAAAATGTATTTGAAGAGAATATGGCAAAGAATCAACCTTTTTTTAAATACGCATAGTGAGCACTTGGTGATTATGAGGTTATTTTCCATATATCTGAACACTTTTATGAAAAAAAAAAGAGTGTTTTTTGGGGATCCCAGCATAAGACACTTGAATCTGTATTTAACTGCATGTGTCATTATGCTCTCAAAGGGGAGAGGTGAAGGTCTCAACATATTTCCTTAAAAAACATAAGTTCATTGAGCCTATTAAATAATATAATTCTATAATTACACATAGATTTTGAGAGAAATTAAGAGAATGAAAATAAAATGTTTGCCTAAATGAATGCATTGAAATTCTTTTACACTCTATTATATTTACTTTAAGTTTCTTAAATAAGAAGCATATTTTCCTAGGGTTGGCATGTTAGCATACACTTTCGTGGTATTACTGATTTAATGTTCAGTTTTAATCTTCAGTTTTAATCTGAAGATTTCAAAGGAATTTACAATTAATAGTAATCTTACATATTACAGGCATTTAAATTTGGAAACCATGTTAAAATCCACTATTTTCTAGAACAGTAACAATAACCTTGTTCATTAGATAGGACAAGAATTATTAATATATGATGGGGAAACTGTGACCTGTAGGGTAATGTGATAAATGTGCAAGGCCAAATAGCAAGTTATCTTCTGCATGTAGATGTCAAATAAATTTTTCATATTAACCTTCCTTCTCAAACGCCTTCGTTTGAAATTTTCCAACACATTTTCCCTCACTTCCCATCAGCCCAAACCAGGTTGCTTGCCATTCCGAACCAACAATCACTGGCAAAAGGGAGAGAGAGACACTAGCCAAAAACAAAAAAAACAAAAAAACAAAAAAACAAAAGTTAGTTCTAAACTAATCAAGTTCCATTTTCTGGGATTGTTGAAGGTTGGGAGCCACCCTCTCTGAGCACACTGCTACCTGGAGCCAAAACCAAAACAATTTCTCTGAAGAAAAATAAAGAGAAATGGCCACTGGGGGGAACACCTAACAGTGTCTTCCACAACAATCCTAATGTGCTTTTATTTAAATTCTTCTTTTGTGCTAGGTGATGTAAGGCAGGAAAAAGAAGTCCAGGATGCAAATGCTGCCCTCTAATTATGTTAATGAGAGGATTTCCACCATTCTCCCAAACTCCTTGAATTTCATTCATCTTTCTTTAGTTCCTTTGAAAACACCAACCAGTTTGTTTTATATACATAGTCACATGGCTAGAATTTTGCCAAAAAAAAAAAAAAAAAGGGAGAGAGAGAGAGACATTTACACTCATTTAGATCAGTTAAATTTCATCCACTGATTGTGAATTCTTTGAGAACAGGAGTTTAAACTCTTTTCTTTACCATTTTATTTCTAGAGACCCAGCCAGTGCCTTGCACATAACCTGTGTTCAACATGTCTTCTAAAATGTTAAATCTTATAATTTCATACCACTTTTCATCACCTCCTTTTCATCTCCACTGAAACTCTCCCTTCTAAATAGAAAGATGTATTTCCCCATAAAGTATCAAGGTAATAAGCCATTCTTATGTAGTATTGATTTTGTGCCAAGCACTCTTCCAAATATTTTATTTACACTCTACGTATAGCCACTCCCCAACCCCCAGTCAAATGAGTAGGAGGAATCACCCAGAACAGCCTGAGTCTGGAAGTTATGAAGTCACTGTGTTCTGGGCATCTTTAGACTCAGAGCTTGCAATCACAGAGAGAGGAAAACAAATGCCCTACAAAAAAAAAATAATAATAATCCTACCTATATGTTACCACCACAGTGAACAGACAGTACAGAAGAGAGACAAATGACATCGAGAAAGATTCCCTTCTCGCCTCAATTCATAAGCCCTGCAATGCCACCCCCCTTCACCCAGTGATTCGTGTCCAGAGAACTCAGTGGGCCAGGCAGTTACCTCACACTAGACACAGGACACCCATGGCTGTGGAAAGTCCCCTGAAGTCACTGGAACATACACAAGAGTGTGTGTCTATGGATATAAATATAAAATGCTTCACTCACCTCGGCCCCCAAAAATCTGCCCTTATTTGTCAATGCTACCTTGGCTGGGTCTGGAGGGCAAGGAAAGCAGAACATCTTGAGCAGCTGATGCTCCAACAGATGCAGGAGAGGCACGTGTGTTAGAGATGGGGAAGAAACTGGCATGTATGTCTATATCCTCACCTTCACCGTCCTCAGAGTCCTGCTGGCAGATGCCTTTTTCCCAGGAAGTTCCCAATACTTTCTGTTGTTTCCCCCCCCCCCCCCACCCGGCTTAGTTGTTCCCTATAAAAATAGTATTATCTCAATTTCTAAAAGGCAAACTGGAGAACAGAAAAAAAAATCACTTAGTTTTCTTCCCTATGTTTTTACAAATTGACTTGTAGTTTGTCTCTAGCTTTTGTTCTAAACATAAAACAGCAATACGGAAAAACATCCATATGATATCTAGAGGGATCATATAATCTGTTTGATTCAGGAAAATTTTGAGATGGAAAGGGAGCTAAAATTCATTACACAGATTTTTGAAATTTCAATTTGTTGATGGATAAATTACTTACATGACATTGATGTACCTAAAAATGGTACTATTCAAAACGTATTTTCAAAAATAGAATTTGCCCTAAAAAATTCAAGTATCAGGTATCTATGTACATTAAAGTATTTAAAGTTACATTGAAATATTTTTTTAAAACTTCTTTAATTACCTGAACTCAACAAACTAATGAATAATTATTATTTTTGTATAATATAATGAATAATTATTATTATTGTATAAGTTCACAACTACTAATTTTCTTAGTTGTATCTGTTTATAATACCATGATAGTGGTGTTTCTTGAATAATTTATTTTATTCAGTATGATATAATTTTAACTTTTTCAGACCATTGGCTGAAATATTTCCCCAGACTTGCATTTTACTATTAATACATTTTAAATTGTTGACATTTTCAGTTGAATCTTCTCTATAGACAATTTTTTTGACTGAGAAAATATTCCCTTCAGAGCACGTGAAATATTTCATAAGCTCAATGCAAAATTTGAGAAAAAGGGGAATATTCTATTCTACTTCATATAAAAATGTATTAATATTTCAGCCATGTATCTTCAAAGATATAAATATTTTTACAAGCCAAAACTCATTATGTAAGTTGTCTCTTTTTTTATTTTGTTGAAAGTCTTACCAACCTTAGATACAACAAAATAAAGGTCCTTCTCAATTTTATTTCATTCTAAACCTGAATATAAATATATTCAATATAAATAAGAGCTTCATTAAAAATGAAAAATCTCTTTCCACAAGTTTACCTCTTCTTAAACACAATTCAATAATTCTATAATTAATTTTTTTGATTTACACAATTTGTACTTTCATCGTTTGTTTTCTTCCTGTCTGGCTTTTATAGGGATAAATGTCAACATTTTCCTTTTTGTGTAAACTTTACTTTCAGTAATTCCATTTCTCCAAAAGTTTCAAAGCTGAAGTTTTTAAATGTTCCTTTCACTGCATACTTACATGCGAAATTTTCAAGCTGATTTTGAATGAGATGCAAGCAAAATATATACGTCTCATTTAGAAAAGTTCAATGCCATCACAGGATACTTAGGTTCATTTGCAAAATGCTTCTTACAAATTCAAATATTTCAAAAACTCAGTGGGTCACAAGCAGTGCAAAGAGAAAACCTCAGATTGCCGTGCCGCAGTATTCTTTGTTTTTATATTCAACGTCAGCTTTCTCACAAATTTCTCTGTCTAAAGGGGGCACTTTGACTTAAACATTTCTTCATCATAAGACATGTAAGCTATGTGGACATTTTTCCACTGTGCAAACAATAGGGTCACGGACATGCCCATCTGCCTTCCTGGGCCGTCTCGTCCTCACTGCTTGAACCGTCGTGGGGGTGGCATCAAGCTGATGGCTGCAGATCTTCCGTGTTTTAGTCTCCTGCCCTCCATGGAGATGAAAGCAGGCCATGACTCCAGCTGCCTTTGCATTTCCCCATGCTCAGTTGGGCATTTCTAAAGCAACCCCCCCCCCCACATCTCTGCACACAATGGTATAGTCAGCTCCAGGATGGGGAAGGGAAGACTGGGATTTGCTCTTGGTTTCTTTTTTCCTCTCACAACCACTGGTGCTGGCAGGGATGGGTTTCCCCTCTTCGTCTTCCTAAGTGACCAGTGTCTTCCTTAGACACAAAGATGTCGCAAAGTCTTCCAGGCCTTCATGCTAGAGTAGGAGATGGGGAATTCAGAGACCTTTCTCTCTCTTAGCAAGACTGGCTTTACATCTCCTTATTATCCTCTGGACATAAAATTCCTATGTGGGTTGTCAGAAACCGAATACTAACTTTTACTCTCTCTGCATGGCTGTTGTATCCATCCTAATTACTCTATGTTCCACTCTGCATCCCCATCAACAGTAAATGAATGCTTGGGTAAAAGTCAGGCATATGAAAATGGAAAAGAGATAAGCGTATCCATACATCTTCCAAATCATCACCCCCTCTTTCAATATGTTACTGAAGGAATAGTTAGTGGGTCGGGACACTTGGGTGGCTCAGTCAGCTGAGCTCCTGACTCTTGGTTTCCACTCAGGTCATGATCTCACGGTCAAGGGATTGAGCCCTGAATCAGCACTACCTGAATCAGCTTGAGATTCTCTCCCTCTTTCCCTACCCCTCTTCCCAGCTCACACTCTCTCTCTCTGAAAAAAAATATATATGTAATTAGTGGGTCAAAGTAGGTATGTATGAATGTCATCAGATGATATTGACAAGCTGAATTATAAAAGAATTTCCTACGAATGAGAGTGCTAGTTTCACTGTGTCCTTGTGAGGATTACCATTTTGAAAAATTTTTGCTAATTTCAATTCAAAAAATAATTAAGGAATAATCTTTAGATTTCTTTAGTTTCATTTTTTATTTTAACCTCTAATTCTGCAGGCAAACTTGAGCTCAGGAGAGATGCAATTTAACAACCTGATCTGGGGATATAAAATGACAAGGCACTGAGCAAAACCAGAACGAAGAGACTTTTGTTACTAAGATCAACAGCTTTTTCGAATTTCACTGTCATTTGAAAACAGGCTTGATTACCTGGGTGACTAGTCTGACTACTTAGCAATGAAATGATTTCTTAGATTTGCTTAGCTCTTTCAGGTCTCCAAAGTTGTTGCCATTTTAAGTAAATGATTTTACATTTCTGTGAATGCTATGAAGTTTTATTAATTCCATGTCATAGCCGAACTGAGAGCCAGAGAGAGGTCTTCAGCGATTTGCTCAAAGTGGACAGAAAGAGCAGAATGAGAGGGAAGGTCAGTCTAAATTGGAATTCTGGCTCTACCATTAACTGGTTCTGTTATATCAGAGAATTTCTTAACATCCCACGCTGTTTCCTCATCTGCCAATCAAAACTAGTAAAGTTCACCTCCGGGCTGTAATAAGGGATAAATATCACAATACTTATAAAGGGATTTTTGTTCCAAACTTGAAAGGGAGCAGCCTGTTAATGAACGATTATTCTCATTGAGGGACAGGACAGTTGCTCATTCTCTTATAGTCCATTGCCTTTTCTTTTCCTTTGAAATAAATCTTTTTACATTTAGAACAATGACTGACTGCAATACCTCTTGTGAGGCCAAGGACTAGCAGAGATAAAGAAAGAAAAATCACACCAAAAGGGATTCTACATTTGAATTTACCTTACAAAATAATAGAATCATAAAAAGCAAGAACTAGAAGAACAATGCATGCGAATCTGTCTAACTACCGCATGAAACATAGGTGTGGAAGGAAAAGAGCTGGCCCAGAGTTCCACAGGGAGTAAACTGCAATCAGTATTTCTTTTAGAGCCCTGGTCTCTGAAATCAGATCCAGGCCTTTCAACACAATGTGCATTTTCTCCTTCTCAAACCGGGCAAGAGCCATAGGTGTTACCAGTGAAAAATGAAGAGATGCCAAAATGCCAGCCAACCCCGCACACTGAGTGGGGATCCACTGAGTGCCAGTGCCTGTCCCAAGCGCTCTGGGGGATAGGGCTGAGTAAGGCACAGTCACTGCTCTCTTGTCTAGTGGCGGAAGCAGGCACACACACAAGTAACTTGATTCCAAGGCAGAATGTGATAAGTGTTATCTTAGATCAGTGGAGGAGACAGGTCACACGACTGGAATAGCATGAAGTCAGGCCTGAGGCTGAGGCCATGCTGTTATTTAGGAACGCTATCAGGTTCATCTCACAGCTTGGCAATGGTCCCAAAACCCTGTAGCTTCTTGTCCTGGGTATGCTGGGTCATAGGATGTTCCACTGCCTCTCCTGGAGCCTACTGTGAAGGCCCCTGGATCTGAGAGTGTGTAAAGACAGGTATAAAGAGAGGTTTGTTCCACTTTTTAAAAATAAATGATCCTAGAATGCCTGGCACAACAGAAAAAAAAAAAAACCATGGCTGCTTCAAGGTTACCTCTCTTCTCTCTTCCTAGCGTGTCAGGAGGTGGCAAATGTCAGAGCCTCCAGTTTCCTCTCCATTCAGGAAGTGAACAAGACCAAAAATATTAAATTTGTTTATTTTTCTAGGCTAGTTCTTATCTCATTCAGTTTTGCCTTAGCTGTCTGCAGTTCTGTCTTGCCAAAGGGGACAGTGAGGTTCTGGAGGACAGAGCCCCTCTGACTCACCTCAGCTCCCACGGCACCCAGGGAAATCTTTATTGCATTAAATACTCGGTCAAGTGCAGCTGACTTGAACTGACTCTTCTGCTATTCCTTTAACTCTTCCCCATTTCCCCACTTGCTGACAACTTTTCCAAAATGGCTTCAAATGCAGAGTTAAAAGAGAAAGAAAAGATCTTTCTCTAGAGAATATTGCATTGTGTTAAACAGGTTGCAAAAAAAAAGCAAGGGTGAGGAGAGGAACTAACTTGGATAAAAAAGGGAAAGAGGACTTGAGTGAAAGCCCAGAGGTCTGAGCTCTGCCCTGGCTCCATCTGTCCGTAGGCTCACTCTTCCCCTCCCTGAGCTTCAGCCTCCTCAGCTGACACACAGCAGGGCTGAGTAGGTTTATTGCCAAGACTTCATTTATTTTGAGTGCTCTATCATGTTAATTATGATTGCTTTTTACACTATTTGCAACAGTAATAATAGTGGTCCAATAATATAAAATTTACAAAGCACTTACAGATTCACTATTCTCAAATATCTAATGAAGAGGGAGAACGATAAGCTGAGAAGCCCTCCGTTCCAAGCCCTCTCTGAAGCAGACTTGACCTCTAGAGCTTAGTCTGGCCTAGATCAGATTTCTGTGGTCACACTCTGATCCAAACCAATTGGTAGGGCTTTGGAATGGATGAGGCATTGCTGTGAATGCGTCCAAGAGACCCACAATATTGTGCTTCTACGTGTGCTGGCCACACCCACCAACCAGAGCTCAAGGAAGGCTTCAGGCAGAAGACCCTTCTCTCTTCTTTTTCCTTTACTCAGTCCTCACTGCCTACTTCTCATGTACACTTACGGCTTTAATCACCGCCTACTAGTGATGATTATCAACTCAGGAAGTCTAACCTGAACTGGGCTTTCGGCTACCAACCCATTTTTCTAACTAACTCATCAACATCTGTATTGTGTCCTTGAAACTCCGTGTGATCCACTCCATTGTCATTGACTTTCATCCTATCATCACCTCTTCCTGACTTCCCTGGCTCCTTCTGCATCTGCCTTGTTAACTTGGCTCAAAACTTCTGGTTCAGCTCTGATTTCTTTTCTTGGTCTTCTATTGCTAATCAGCGGCCGAGTCCGGCAGGTTTTCCCCTGGCAGTATCCTCCCCTGCCATACTTAGGCCTCATCATTGCTTACTGAGACAAATTCTTAACTTTTACAACTATTGTTCCTGGGCTATGAAACTAGCATACACTCTTTTCTAATCATGCTGCGCCTCTAGTCAGAAACACCAAGAGGCCCTTCACTGCCCACCACATAGGCCATTTTTTTTAACAATGGTATTCAAGGCCTTCCACCGTCTGGTGCAATCAGCTTTCCCGGATATGTATCCTGCCACTAAGTGAATTGTGCATTATTCTCCGTGCATGCTCTCTCTTGCCTTTTATTTCTGTAACACTGTCAAGTTGTTCAGAATGTCCTGCCCTATTTCTCCCCACCATTCTTAGTAAAACATAATTCCATGTTTCTACTTTTTCCAAGGTGTAGCTTGCATGGCCCCTCTCCCATTACACATTTCTCAGGTCAGATGTGTATGTTCTCTGTCTTCTGAACCTGTCTTTTTGTCTTTTTCTTTGTAAGAAAAGCACAGATCTTATTTTGCCTTGTTCTTTGACCATTTGTGTGGGAGCACGCTTCCAAAATGTTTTTTTGTTACCCCAGGTTGCGTGTCAGTGTGCATCACTGGGGAATTTGACACAGCAAAGAGCTCACTACAGCTTAGACTGAATGGGGGTTACAGTGAGAAATCAGAAATATAAGGGACATGAAAGAGAGGAAAGAAATCGAGAGCCATCATGGTCTTTTATCTATGATTTAAACCATGATTTCAGCTTGGAGGATACAGTTATAACACAGATACCCTGCACTGACTTTCATAGAAATGCTGTTTTTACGACAATCACAAAATGCTAGAATCGGGTGGAACTCATGAAAAGGTGAAGTTTGATGCAAGGGAGTAATTTACTCCAAACCACAAATTTCAGTCAGCAGCTGAACTAGGATGGGAGCCATTTATCCTGATACCTAGGCTAACCTATATCTACTATTATTCTTCTCACTAATTTTTACCCAATTAACTATAAGAATGTGGAAGGCCAGAATGTCTATATTTAAGTAATATTGATCTTGGACCAATAGGTGATCGATTGGATCTCCAAAGCTCACCCCAAGTTCTCCCCTTACCACAGGCAAATCATATGACACTTAACTGTATGTAACTTCCAGACAGGAACTGGAAGCTTCTGGTGCACAGAGCCTCTCAGACTCCCCTGTTTATCTCATAGCACCTAAAAGATGCTCTGCCTTATTAAATATGCAAGCAGTGATCAGTTGAATTGATACAATCTTCTGCTGTTCCACAGTTCTTTTCTATGCCTCAGCTTTTATTATAATTACCAAGGGGTCTCTGACCTGAACTTGCCAGGTAAAATTCCTCTTGCAAAATGTTGCATTTGTTCCATGCAATCCTAATAGTCTTTCAACCCCCTCGCATAAGAATCTGGCTCCTCAACCCGAAAACTCTGGCTTTGGGACATGAAAGGAGTACACTGTGCCTACCTAGTCAGCCCTTAGTGCAGGGACAGTGTGTGCCCTGGGCCAGAACCTGGCCCGCTACCTCAGCATCTGCACCTGAGCCAGGGGAGCAGAAACGTGGCCACCTGGTCCTTACCCTCTCCTTCCACCTGACAGGAAGATGGTTTAAGCTTTCTCTTGCACAATGTACTGGAGGCGGAGGAGGAAGGCAGACGAAAAGAACGGGTCAGGCTGATTTCATCAGCCAGCAGCCGGCATCAATATTTCTCAAAGATGTTTGGCAGCCTACACACAGCGTGCTCAGGCAGAGTCCATGTAGCAGGACACATGAGTAGTGGCCTCCTTTCCTCTTTTCACCTCTCTTTCTCCTGGCCCCAGGCAAGGATGTTTTCTTTTTTGGAGCATAAATTGAATGTGAACAGTCTATGGACTTAATTTCAATTAACATGGAATTTTCTTCAATACCAAGTTGTTAACACTAGATCTTTAGAAAGAAGTATGCCATGCATTCCCCCTCCTTTAAAAAAAAAAAAATGCGTGTGTGTGTGTGTGTGTGCACACAATAGTAATATGCTCCCTATAGAAATTTTGGAAATTTTATTATATATGTGTATCTGTTTATATACATATAAATATGCCTATAGTCAATGGATCATTTGATATAAATAATTTATAACTTTTCACCTAAACGTGTATTAAAAATTTTAGTCCATGCTAGTAAATTTTCTTTCACAGCATGATTCCTTGGTCGCATAATACTGCATCACAGATCTATAACAAAATGTACTTAGTGTTCTACATTGTTGGATATTGGGACCTCTTTTCCTGGTTAGTGTATACAGCACCTTGATAAATATCTGGTACAAAATCTTTTTCTGTTATGTGTATTCATATTCATTTTCTTAGACAGAGTTCTTTCCACTTCATGAGATATGACACCAAGTTTGAATACCCAAATTTACCCAGCAGATCACAGATTGGACTGTGGGAGGTCGAGGCAGCTTGGGAAGAATGAAGAAGCAAAGAACGGAAATACAATTACCCATCTTCTGGGCTCATTATAATCCACAGGTTACCGTTTCCAAAATTCCTGCATATTAAACAACCTACCCCAGGACTCTCTCAGATGTTAATTGATCCATAGTTTCAATCATCCCTTTAATTATAGTCCTAAAGCACACAGAGACCCATGTGGATCAGTACATCAGCCATGACAAGTTCAACTAGCATCATTCCACAGGTGAAAGTAATTAAAGAAATTTCATTCTTCACTTTCATCCATAGGTGGATTTAAAAGGGACCCGAATAACCAATCCACAGCAACACTTAACAAAAAATTTAAGTCACTCTACTCCCCGCTACCACTCTACTACTCTACTGCTCTAATACCATTCTCTTAGGCTCTTCAGCACATACATCATTTTAATCCCCTTCCTAGCAAGAAGAATCTTGCTTCATTGGAAGAGAGAAAAACGGGAAAGAAAGTGCAGGATTCTATTTGGTGGATCAGGGTAAAGAACTGAGTGTTAGTCATGTTTGTCCTGTCACATAACCAGTCCTCAAATATTTACTGAAACTGGACAAGTTCCTAGAGGGAATATGAATTGAAGAATAAAATCTCTATTATCAAGAAGTAGAGGGGCACCTGGGTGGCTCATTCGGGTAAGTGTCTGACTTCAGCTCAGGTCATCATCTCATGGTTCATGAGTTCAGGCCCTGCATCAGGCTCTGCACTGACAGGGTGGGGCCTGCTTGGATCCTCTGTTTCCCTCCCTCCGTCCCTCCCCACCTCTTCCCTCCTCTCTCTCAAAAATAAACAAACATTTGGGAAAAAAAAAAAAGTAGAACTAACTAGTTGAGGAGGCTAACAAATAATAAACTATCTGACAAGAGGATTGGTCTTCCATTACAGAAAGACAAAGATTGTTGGTTACTGGTCACTTGTCTCTGTTGATTCAAATTGGGAAAGGGACAAGACCCAGATCTTCAATGTCATAAACAGCAATTTATTTAATAAATATGGGCAAAGACATTGGACAACTAAGCCAGATCATTAGATTTTTTTAAGTTTTTTTTTTTTATTGTTTATTTATTTATTTATTGAGAGACACAGCCAGACAGGGAGGGGCAGAGAGAGAGAGAGGGAGTGAGAGAGAAACCCCAAGCAGGCTCCATGTTGTCAGTACAGAGCCCGATGTGGGGCTCAAACTCTTGAACTGTGAGATCATGACCTGAGCTGAAACCAAAAGTCAGATACTCACTCAGCTGAGCCACCCAGATGCCCCTAGTTAGATTTTTTTAAATGTTTGTTTATTTTTGAGAGAGACAGAGACAGAGAGACAGAGCCTGAGACGGGGAGGGGCAGAGAGAGAGACAGAGACAGAGACAGAGAATCGAAAGCAGGCTCCAGGCTGTGAGCTCAGCACAGAGTTCCACACAGCGCTCGAACTCATGAACCCTGAGATCATAACCTGAGCAAAAGTCTGAGGCTTAACCGACTAAGCCAACCAGGTGCCCCTAAAATATAGTTAGATTAATAATAGACTCATGCATGAAATGGTGAATAAGGAATTCAAGGAATTACATAAGCAACAAGTGTCAACATATTTTTTTAAATTTTTTTTTTAACGTTTATTTATTTTTGAGACAGAGAGAGACAGAGCATGAATGGGGGAGGGTAACAGAGAGAGGGAGACACAGAATCCGAAACAGGCTCCAGGCTCTGAGCTGTCAGCACAGAGCCCGACGCGGGGCTCGAACCCACCGTCCTCAAGATTGTGACCTGAGCCGAAGTCGGACGCCTAACCGACCAAGCCACCCAGGCGCCCCTGTCAACATATTTTAAAATAGAAAGATAATGTTTGAGGGTTTCAGGAAGGAAAATGGGAGGAAATTGGAATTTGAAGGCGTTTTCTTTCCTTATAGTTCAAGTAAAGTTGCTAAGGGATATAGAATTAGAGTTGTAATAATAATCTTGAGGTAACACCACTTAAAAAATGAACTTGGACTCTACGTGTTTTTATTTCACAGGCATTTGGTGAGTATCTGCAGTAAGTTAGAAAATATGTCAAATTCTAGTGATAGGAGATTCATGAGACATGAAAGGTCAAGTTACTGTAGGGGAAGACAATAATTTTTGTATTTACTTGAGCTTATCACCTTAGTGACACATAATACTTCAAGCTCAACAAAGAGTTGGTAGGTTTGATACTACTCTCTCTAGCTTACCCATGAAAACAGAACAAACCACACCAAAATAAAAACAAAACTGAGTCAGGGTTTTTTACTTGCTCTAAATTACACAGGGCTCCAAACCATTTTCTTTATCCTGTACTCCCATTATTGCTACAGAATGTTTCATACAAATGAAATAAACTTTAGGTCTTCGATCAGCCATGATTAGTTATTCAGCTTAGTAATTGCCCTGATCATTTTCATATTTTATTTCTTAGATATTTGTCTTTTCCTTATTTTAGAAATTCATTATTCCAACAATTAAGTAACAGAGATCACAGCATCTGGGAATAAATTTCTGCTTTCTATGACATTTACCAAGAGCCAAGGAGTTGGCTTAGCTCATTAGTCAGCTCTGCATAATTTTCCATATATTTCATTAAATTTTGTAGTGGAACATTAATTTTAATTTATTTGTTCATGACTTTATAACTTTAAATAAGTTTTAATCTAGTATTTTTATATTATTAAAATATGTATTAAAATAAGTACATAGCAAAAATAAAATGTGTATTATTAAAATATATAAAATGTAATTTATATTAAAATATTATAAATATGTAAGTTTATTAAATATATAAACTATATTATCATATAATTATATTATATACTGTATATAAATATTAATAAGTATTAATAATACATAATTTGTTGATATATAGTATCTTATTTGTTATAAGATATAATGCGTAATTTTAAGAATACATTTTTTAAATGTCTGATAGAAATTAAATGACTATAAATGTACTTTTTGTATGTATATTAACAAGTGAACAAGAAAGATCTCCGATATCCAAAGATTTGACAACTGGTATAAAATTTAAAGACAGACGATCACAGTTTTAGGAAATGTTTTTGGAGAAACCATTGTATACCAGGTATGGTCGACACTTCCGCACACCTTGCTGCATTTAATTCTCAAAACAAGACTCAGTTGAGTTCTAATCCCTATTTCACAAATGAGGAAATGCTCTCAGAGATGTTTTTGAGCTCAGCTAAGATCATGCATCTGGCAAGCGGGAGAACCAGGATGTGTCTCAATGAATTACTTCTATCCCAGCAGTGGGAAGTGGGAAAAGGAGGAGGCATCCACGACATTATTGTCTTGTGTTGCTTGAGTTGGTCACCATGACCGACCTACCGCTACGAATGAAATGTTAGCACCTCCCACTGTCCTCTACTTATTTGCTGGTAGAGCTCAATTTTGGAGCTACATTATGGGGAAAAAAAAAACAGTTTTAAGTCCATTGCTAGTGTAACTAACTTAATTTGTCTTCCTTATGGATTTGCTTTAACTCAGCAACTGATTTCAGCTGTTCTTATGCTAATGTGTAGCCTCATCATAGAGGACACCAGCAGTCTTTCGCTCTCACTCTCACCATTTCCACCCCCACAATGTACTTTTTTCAATAAAACAAACCTCCTAACAGAAGGTACTTGTGACATTCCCATCTCAAATAATACCATCGATTGATAAAATGGCATCTTTCTTCTGATGAACCTAAAAGATTCTTGCAAACATTATTAATAACAATACAGTTTCACTCAATACTTAGGGCATAAACTGGAGGGCATGATATCTACCATTTATTAAGCATACTGGATGCATTTCAGGCAATTCCCTTTTCATCTTCACAGCTGGGTATCATCAACACACAGGCAAGGAAAGGAAACTGAGTCCAAGCTGAGAAGGAACTCACCTGAAGTCATACAACTAGTTAGTGGTAGAAAAGATGCAATGTCTGATCCTAAAGTTAGAGAACCACGTACTATTTATAAGAGAGAACCACTTACTATTTATTGCTTGATTTTTCCCATCTTCCAAGTTTCTCATCTTTAAATGAGGGCTGTTAATAGCTGTCCTGCTTATTCCACAGGCTGTTTGAGGAGATCAAAGGAGCTAATGGATGCAAGTGAGACTATTTTGCTAAAAGCATGAAGCCACATGGAAATACAAGGTTTTCTCAGTCTATCTAATGCATCTCTCTTATAATTGAGTAGGGGCTTTAGTTTGCTTTGATGTAGCCACCAACCTTTCAGAGCAGCATTCGGACTACAGTTTGGTTTCAAGCTCAATGTAAAGGTAAACAGCAATGCATAATTAGTGTTTGGTATGTCTGACAAACCTACCCCACCCCATTCACAGCGGCCAATCTTGGATGAGGTGGTTATATTACTCCAGACTAAGGGCACCTAGTGTCTACCACACCTTAATTTAACTACATACAGTTAACATCACTTCGCATAGGGGAAACACTTCTTACATAATTTGAAAATGGTAAGGTGCTTAGACTACTAGAAAGTGTGCTTTATGAGTCAAAACCTAGATTTTATACATGGCTTTGTTACTAATTAGTTGTAAGTATTTAGGCTTTTCATCTTCCTGGGCCTCATTTTTCTCATCTATAAAATGGGAAGATTAGACTGGATAATGCAGGTACTTTGTGACTTAACCACCATTTGTTGGAACTTACCAAATGCCTATGCTTAGAGCTGGTGTCATAGAGACAGGTGAGACTATAATCCCAGCGTCAAGCGTCACAACATCTGGTGGGGGTGACAGACATAAACTAATAATAATTCAACATGGTGTCTCTAATGGCTCTTCCAGTTATATGAATGTGCCAAATGAATGTGTCCCCCCTTTTTCATAATGTTTGTGTGAGCACACACACACATACACACACACACACATCCTCATACAGGACCAAAATAATTACAGAAAAAATCAAGCAGAGACAGACTCCACAGAGCTAACCATTAATTAAAGAAGGGTTATCACAGAAGATAGAAGAATGATATTTACTCATTGGTTTCATTTCTAGTTACTTTGTCCATACCATGAGAGGTTTGTGAAAGGCTTGATGCACTTCAGTAAACCTTAGTGAAAAACTGTTTCCACTTAGTTTCATAATTACTCGGTCAGTTCTGAAGCTAACGGAATTCTCAGGTCTGCTCTGGGATGTCTTCTGTCATCACAGCAACCCAGGGAATGACTTTCCTTGATGACTCTGTTCCTTGTATGCAGGAAGAAATTTTGAGGATTCTCTAAGCACAATCACATTGCAGACTCAAGTCCCAGGATTCAGACTTAGAGGCTCTGAGTACTGGGTCTGTTACTGAATATATGTCTTATCTAAAAACAAACAAACAAACAAAAAAACCTGACCCTAGGCAAGTCACTTGATCCCTCTGGGCAAGAAGTTTGTTGTTTTTGTGTTTTTGTTTTTGTTTTTTTGCAATTGAAAAGTGGTGATCACTTTTGTCTACCACCTGGGAAGACTGGGAAATTCAAAATGCTTGCAGGCTTTAAAGAGTTTCAGACATATTAGACTGGGGTATATGTCTGGAAACGTCAAATGAGAAAGAGCAGTAAGTGTTGGGAATGGGAGGTTTCAATAAATAACATGGCCCCATTAGTTCAGACCTACAGGGCCCTCGGAGATCATTTAGTCCCATATCCTCACTCTAACCATGAAGAACAAAGCCCATTAGAGGAAGGCCTAATTAAGACTTGTACCATATCATACTTGCACATATTCTAGCCAAGTAGTAAGAATTAGAAGTAACAATTACTCATACAGATATTTCATGAGTTCAGAAATGTTTAGGACAGTGACCGTTTCAATAATTTTTCTTTCATTTTATGTTTTGTTATTGCTACAGTACTTACACACACTACTGATTCACTGGGCAATTCCTTTACAGATTTAATTTTATGCTCCAGAAGTATTCTGTCTCAGGGCAAACTATCTCTCAAGGTAATAAGGCATAACATTATATATATTATGCATATATAAATATATATATATATGTGTATATATATATATATATATATATATATATATATATAAAATTTATATCTATAAGTACTTATTTTAGAAATACCCAGTCTTCTGAATTCCAATAACTGTAGATTTCCATAACTTCCATTAAGCTTTTACACTTGGAAGACAAATATATCCTGGTGCTATTTGGGGAAACTACCTGCCTCTAAACCAAATCAGGCATTTCCAACCTGCCTTCATTCACTTTATTCATTCATAGACAATTTCAAGAGAGAATTCTTGAGAATTCAAGAAGTTTTTAGAAAAAAAATTATCCATGAGTCTCCCACATTTCTGTTCTTCCGCTGAGCAGAGGCACTAACTAGCCTTTATTCCAGAATATTTTTCAAGGATGTTCATGTTTTGAACAGCCTTGGAAGATGGTGACAGTGTCTCTATTTCAACAAAGGGAGGGCATGCTGTAGATCAATACAAAATAATCAGATCCCCTAAATTCAGAGTCCCTCTCCTGTAATGTACTCACTGTGGGGGTAGGTGTCACCAGGCCCTCTTTCTACTGCCTTTTAGGACCTGGGCCTCAGGGAACCAGTGTGAAAATGCTGACACAGGCTATTCTCTCAGTATAAGAAACTGTCCTTCTTCTCTGAAAAATAATCTCATATCCACATCCATAAACTATCAATATCCATAAACTGTGGCAGGCTAATTTTCTAGCTTACAAGTAAATCTCAGACCCTTTGTAGTTCTCAACACTGGTTATGGTTACTTACCAAAATACCTTCCATCAAAGAGAATCAGTTCAATCCCATGCCTATTTGATAAATATCGGTTTACAATATGCACAAGGTGATGCCAAACTGCCAAAGCAAGGTGAGAGGAAGTTTGGGAGAAGGTTTCCTAGATCTTTATAAATCAACCAGGAAGGGAAAGCCAAATGCGATGCTTGTAACCATTTTAGTCACCTTGCTTCAACCCTGGGGGTGACAAAAAACCCCACATGGAAAAACGTAGGAACAAAACTAGAGAGAAAAAGAACCATCCCTGACTCAAGGAGCTGCAGCCACTGTCACTGTGTTGGAGAATGTATTTCCTTATTGTTTATGGCAATTTGCTTCAGGCTCCTCTATGTTCTTTTACCCAAAAGCACCCTACTGATACAGTAGCCTCTGAGAAATGTCTCTTACTGACTCACCACGCATTCCTTCTTGGACTTACCAAAATGAGACTTCTCCACCACTACACTGACCCAGGTCACCAATTATTTTATTTAAATTCTTGTTATGCTAGACACACAGAAGAGAGCATAAAATGTGTAAGTAAAATTTAAAAATTAAAACCACAGCAAGCCAAAATCACCACTCATATTAAGTAAATAAAATATTCACAGCATCCCACCACAGAGACCTTTCCAAAATCACAATCCCTCCCTGTCCTTCTAGAGATAACTAGCCTTCAGAATTTTGTCATAAACACTTTCCTGCAGTTTTCATAGCTTTAGCCCCTAAGCATGTCTCCCTACAGTACAGTTTAGCTTTGCCTACTCTTGTTCTTTTTTTTTTTAAATATGAAATTTATTGTCAGATTGGTTTCCATACAACACCCAGTGCTCATCCCAACAGGTGCCCTCCTCAATACCCATCACCCACCCTCTCCTCCCTCCCATCCCCCATCAACCCTCAGTTTGTTCTCAGTTTTTAAGAGTCTCTTATGGTTTGACTCCCTCCCTCTCTAACCTTTTTTTTTCCTTCCCCTCCCCCATGGTCTTCTGTTAAATTTCTCAGGATCCACATAGGAGTGAAAACATATAAATGTATTCATGTTTTATGCATTAAATGTAGTCATGTTTTATGCATTTTGTCCAGCTACTTTGCCCATTTCTATGTGTCATGCATCATAATTTTTGTGTAAAGCTTTCGTGTTTGCGTTTGCATTCATGTAGATTATCCCATTGCATCAATATGCCACCATTTATTTAACTATACTACTTTGGTGGGCATTTAGATTGTTTTTCGCTTGAGACTATAAAATTTCCACTACCACATTCTTGTAAAGATATCTGGGTACTTATTCCCCAAATATTTTTTTAGGTATATACCTAGGAGTGGAATTTCTGGATCACAGGATGTACATATTTTCCATATTACTACAAATGTCAAGTGTTTTCCAAAGTGGCACATCAATTTATACTCCCACTAAAGTATATGAGATTACCCATTGTAATGCATTCTCTGCAGCACTTGATATTGTAAAACTTTTAAACTGTTGATACACAATTGAGGTAATCTTATTGTGTTTTTAATTCGCATCTTTCTGCTTACTAATCAAGTGGAAGCTCTTTTCACATGTTTGTAAGCCATGTGGTTGTGTTTTGTTGTGATTTGCTTGTTTAAATGTTTTGCCATTTCTTTATTGAGTGGTCTGCTTTTTAAAATGTATTCGTAGGAACTTCTATATTCTGAATACTGGCTCCAGATATGGTGGTACAAATATCCTCTCACATAATATGTGGCTTCCTTTTATTTTTGATATGGTATCTGGATGATATAAGGTCTAAATTTTAATACAGTCAAATCCATGACCTTTTTCTTTGTGGTTACTACTTTGGAGAATTTTTTTTTTTTTTAAGTAGTGAGAAATAATTTTCGTGTTACACAGAGAATGCAAACATTTATTCTATTGCTCAATATGGTCTTCAGTTTGGTATACATTGCTTCAGTTTACAAAGCATTGCTGGGGTTTCTGGGTACCAGCCTTAGAGTGGCCCACAGGAGACCTGTCAGTCCTTGCTTCCTCTTCACAAGCAAAGCAGAGTGGTCCTCTGACTTGCCAAGGTCATGGTTATGGGTGGAGCTGGAATGGGATCCTGGTCTTAGGGTTCTTGTGTACTTCTTGACTCCCAGGGGAGTTACAGTGTCTCCCTAACAAAGGGGAGGTGTGGTGGGTTAGGATGGGTAAGTGGATGGATTCCATGTGGGGAATTTAAAAGCCCTAACACATTCTAGTAGAAATCAGAAAGCTATGGTAAAAGAGGCTTGGAACCAGTCCCCAAAGATTTTACTCCCATGGGGACCTGGCTGACTTCACTGTCATCTTTTAACTTCCTCCATTAAGCCTTTGTTACTTCTGTCATCAAGTCCAGGGTTACACATGATACAGATGAGTAGGGTCCCTGCTGGGATAAACTGACCTTCTGGACATACTGCTCAGAATTCTTTTATGGTGTGTATCTGGGATTCTTAACACATCCCGAGAAAACTGGTCTCAGAATATTTGTCCTAAACAGTGAATACAATGACTCTGGACGCACCTAATAGTGCCTGTAATTACTAAATCCCCCAACCGGATCCCATCTTAACTGGGCAATCAGTTTCTTCTGTGTTTACTGGTTTAAGAAATCCCTCCTTTAACTGAGATCACAAAGAAATTCTACATTATCTTAGAAAAGCTTTAAGGTTTTGACTTCCACATTTAAGGTTTCAATCCAAATGAAATTCATGTTGTTCATGTTATGTAACAAGTCAGCCAACTCTCTTAGCACCATTCATTCCTTGCTTACCCCCCCCCCATACCATTTCTTGTTACAAAGGAAGTGTCCATTTATGTGGAGATCTGCCTCTAAATTCCTCACGTTGTTTGTTCAAAGGATAATGACACCACCACTCAACATAAAATAAACAGACAAAGCTGTTATTTATCGTTTACTACAGTAAGAGAGAAGTCATCTCATCAAACTAGTCTCTGAGAAGAACAGCTGATTTTCTTTAAGGTTTTTAGGAAGCATAAATTTTCAGAAATGTAAATGATATCTGGAAATGTGGTTAATTCATATAAAACTGCTGTTATTCAGATTGGCACTCAGAAGTGGGTTTACTGAAATATGTCCATCACTGATTGGTCAACTCTCAGAAAAGAGGGATGATACTGATTGGTTGGTTTGCAAAATTGTGTTTACTAAGGCAAGTTATTGTTGATTATTTGAACAAGCTTAAAACTGGCTCAGACGACTATTTGTTACCATGGCTGTAGAATAACCAATCTTTTCCTAGTTCTTTTGTGGGAATCCCTAACACATCAGTTCCATTGGTCTACTTGTCTAACCGGGTACCAATATCACACTGTGTTAATTACTATACCTTTGTGATGAGTCTTAATACCTGGTACAACAAGTTCTCCCACTTTACTCTTTGTTTTTCAAGCCATGTCTTAGGTATTCTTGTCTATTCTATTTCTGTATGAATTTTAGAAATTGCTTTTTAAGCTATATATGTACAAACTTGTAATTTTGTCTGTATTCTATTAAAATTCCAGATCGATTTTAGAGAATTACTTCTGTGTGGTACTGAATGTTTTAATCCAAGGATGTGCTGTATTATTTCCTTTGTTGAGACCTTCATTTATGTTCCTCAAAATTTTTTGGAATTTTCTCCCTAGAGATATTATACGTATTTTGCTAGCTTTATTCCTAGGTCTATCATATTATTTTATAGTATTGTTAATGGATACTGTCTACTTATCTTTAAGGTATTTATTCCTAGTTTAAGTATATCATGTTCAGATAACATGCTTTGTTTGTATTTAATCCTTGAGCAATTGTTAACACCTGCTACCAAAATTCAGGTCAACTTTTATAACTGTATTCATATGTACTCAGAAAGAGTGACTATTGAGCAGTTATTGGATGCAATGTTCTATACATCCATTAGGTCTAGTTTGTAATAATATTGATTAACTATACTCTCTCCTTACTAAGTCTTGATCTGCTTGATCTACCAATTACTCAAAGAAGTATGTTAAAATCTCCTACTGTGATTGTGTAACTTTTTATTTCTCTTACACTGCATATGAATAAAAAATTGTAACTTCCTGGTGAATTAAAACGCCTATCATTATAAAGTGACTCTCATTTGCTCTAGTAATGGTTTTTACCTTATACTTTGTCTGATATTAATATCATTGTCTTTCAGTTCGTAATTTTACAGTATATCTTTTTCCATTCTTTTTGTTTCAATCTATCTATATTTTTACGCTACAGGTAAACTCTTGAGATAATATTAGTTAGTTGTCTAATTAATATGGCACCCTTTGTTTTTAACATTTATATTTTAATATTTTTACTAATCTGTTTTAATATCTTTCTTCATCCTTTCTATTTGTACACCTCTATATACTTTCTGTATACTTTTCAATATACTTTGCCTCTCCTTTTTTACCCTCCTTGGAATTTTTTAAAATTATCTTTTGCTATTTACTTGTTTGGAAGTAATGTATTATTTATTTGTTCTTGTAGTGGTTATTGAAAAAAAAAATACAACCTCATTAACATATCAAAGTCTACATTTCATTAATACTCTCCCTCTTACCCTCTTCCTGAATAATCTAGGACCTTAACATTTTGCTTTCACCATAACCTTGATGTATGTGCTGCTGTTTTATGAGTTCTATTGTGTTTTTAAAACTTCCTCATTTATTTTCCTAGACCTCACTCTCGTACTATTTCTAGACCTTGGCAAAGATGGGATGTCTGACCATAGGGCATCATATGTTCATGTAGCCAGAGCTGCCCATCATGAACTAGGTTCCATAAGGCTCACCAAATCATATGGTCTTTTAGATTCAATAACAGTCAATTATCACATGGGGATTTTATACTTGTAATTAGACACAAGCAGTGCTAGAGTACATGAGTAAGCTACATGAGCAAGTATCTCAGAAGCTCATACCATTCACCACTGTTACTCCAATACTTCTGTCTCCACTCATACCTCTGGTTGCACAGGAGTCCTCTATGGCAATCTGATAGAAAATAGAAAATATTGAGCTTACATTATGAATAGGTTGGCTCCATCTGTGGATACAAGCTGAAAATAGAAAGCAGCTGTACTAAAGCTCCAGACAAGAGTAGCCAGGAAAGATAGTTGTAAGGAGGAATCTTTCTAAAGGACAGAGCTTGGGGCTAGTATACCTAATTATCAACTTCGTGTGGAAAGAAAGTGGTCCAAAGTAAGAATGTATAGAGATTAATGGTTAGTGGCAAAAGTTTGACTGGTTGCTCCGAAGCTTAGGAGACAGAATGGAAGATCAATGAGGTTTAGAGAAGCTTATGGATGGACTAATGGAAAGGGGGAAGAAGCATAAAGAACTCTGTATTGTAGGTTTTCTTTTTCTTTTCTTTCTTTCTTTCTTTCTTTCTTTCTTTCTTTCTTTCTTTTTAAATTTTATTTAAATCCAAGTTACTTAACATACAGTGTAATAACGGTTTCAGGACTAGAATTTAGTGATTCATCACTTACATATAACACCCAGTGCTCATCCCAACAAGTGCCCTCCTCAATGCCCATCACCCATTTAGCCCATCCCCTCGCCCAACACCCCTCCAGCAACCCTCAGTTTGTTCTCTGTATTTAAGAGTCTCTTATGATTTGCTTCCCTCTCTGTTTTTATTTATTTTTCCCTTCCCCTATGTTCATCTGTTTCATTTCTTTAATTCCACATATGAATGAAATCATATGATATTTATCTTTCTCTGGCTGACTTATTTCACTTGGCATAATATACTCTAGTTCTACCCACGTTGTTGCAAATGGCAAGATTTCATTCTTTTTGATTGCCAATTAATATTCTGTTCTATATATAATATATATACACATAATATATATATATATATATATATATATATATATATATATATACCATTTCTTCTATATCCGTTCATCAGTTGATGGACATTTGGGTTCTTTCCATAAGAACTCTGAATTGTATGTTAATGCCCCCCAAAGAGAACCTGCCACAAAAGAGTCCCCAACAACCAACTAGATAAAATTACCTGACCAGTTGATGTCAGCCAGTGTCATTCATTGTACCCTCCCAGTTCTGCCCAATGGCATAATAGATCATTGAGTGGGTGAAGTAGGCTTGGAGATAATGAATGGACCCAATATCATGGGCTCTCCCTTACCATGACTGATCTAACTACTGCCACCATCTAGGACTTAACATTCTAGAAAAGAAGACCAAAGCTAATCCCAAATATAACTGCATCACCTTGAGATCAGGTCATCACGAGGTGGTTCGTTGATTCCATTGTACCCCTTCCATCATGGAAAAAGCAAAAATTGGTACAGGTTGGATCTGACACATTTTCTATGTATATGTTTTTCTTTTCTGCAGGCAGGGGGCTCACCAACATCACTAACCATGGACTAACAGAACATTTGATGCACAGATACAGGACCCCACATAGCACTGAACCATTGAAGAACCAAGGATCCAAATCTGCAGCAAATGAAAAGCACCAATGGCACATAATCTGTGGTCTTCTGACATATTACACGCCCCAAATACTGCTAGCATAAAAGAGTAATGGAGTGTTTTTTGAAGTCAAAGCTAATGTACCAGGTTAGAAATGGTAACTGTGAGATTGGAATGGCATCCTTGAGGAAATGGTATATACCTCAGTGAACGTCCATTCTATGGCACTGTCCCCAGTAGGTAAAATATAGGAGTATAGGAACCAAGGAATGGAAGTAAGAGTGTTCTGGCTTATCATCAATACCACTGATACACGTAGGGAATATGTGCTTCATGCTTCTGCAATGTTAGTCTTTGTAAGTCTAGAGTTAGTGTCAGACAAGATGCTACTTGAAGGAAATGGTAAACGAAGAAGGTATCGTCTCTCACACTTTACAATGATTGAGAGAAACAGGAAAGTTAAATATTAATAATAATAGTAGTACAGGGTACTATGAAAGCACAGAGAAGAGTCTCCTAAGCCAAATAGATGTGGTGTTTTATTTGTTTGTTTTTTGGGGTTTTTTTTTTTTTTTGGAGTTTTCATTTTGTTTGGTTGGTTTGTGTGGGAGGGAGAAGGAAGGAGGAAGGAACGTAGGGATTAAAAGAGAATCAGAAAAGGCAGGAAAGACTTCCAGGAAGAGATAATGAATGAATTGGATTTTGTAGGAAAGAGAGCAGTTAAGCATGCAAATGTGAAGGTGAAAGGCATTCAGGCAAAAGAGAAACTTACACAAAGAAGGTGTATAGATTTCAGTAAGTGAAATGGACTTTGAGAGGGAAAGGAATGTGCCAGAAGGTTAGGCTGCAGAGGCAGAAGGAGGGCAAAGCAGAAGCCTTTAATGTTAAGAATGCCTGGGGGCAATAGGAAGCCATCAAAGGATGCTAATCAGTAGAATGAGGGGATTCCTTGTGCACCAAGCAAATTGAACTGAGAAGGCTCATTCTTGCATACCTTATCCTCCCCCCATTCAGAAAAGAGACACCCTCCTTTTGACAACAAACCCATGTCTTCCTCAAAAGATTTATAGACTTTTGGAGAAATTCCAGTGTAATACTCCTGAGTTCAGAACCAAGTGTTCTTGAGAGGGGGAGAGAGAGAGAGAGAGAGAGAGAGAGAGAGAGAGAGAGAATCTTTACTTTTGAGAGTGTGAGAGTGTTTTTTTTACTTTTTTGGAGGGGGGAAGATTTTTGGAAACCCAAGCGCTGATTACAGAGGCAGAAGGTATAATTATTTCAATAATGAGTTGTCTCAGGAACCAGAATTTCCATTAAGAAAAGAGGACAAAGGAAAGCTACAAAATCCTCCCGAAGTATAATACTGGGTTTTAGTTCTGCAAAGAATCACAAATTAGTGAAATCAAGGGCAGCAACTTTGCCCAGAGATTCTTTCCAGTAAATAAATAAATAAATAAATAAATAAGATCACAAACATATACTTGCTAATTGGCTCTCAGTGAAAAGGGACTCCATTTTGGGGGCCGTTAAGGAATATTAGCACACGGGCAACACTTTCTCATTTCCTTTGAGATTTCAGAGTTAAAGCCCAGATGCATTAGAAATCTTGTTCCACTGAATATTCTCTGATGTGCCAGCTTCCCTTTGGACTCTTGGTATTTATCATTAATCTCTCCTTTCTCCGTGCTCATGCAGCACTTTTTGGCAACCCATCCCTGTATCTGTCTTAACTCACAGGACTGTGAATGCATGAGTCGGTAGGCCTTTTCGGTGAATTGCAAGAAACATGGATTTTTAGTCAGAGGGAATCTGATTTCCAACCTTGCCATCGGCTGGTGGCTGAGGCAACGGAATCTCTCTGGGTCTTGGTTTGCCAATCCATGAATTGGAGACAGAAGACCTCTCATGACATGTTATTACTGTGTTCCTTTAATAAGTGGTTCTCAGACCAACCAGACATTACAATCACTTGAAGAAGCTTTCAAAAAGACCTTTGACAGGATCTCACACGTGGAGATTCTAATTTAGTGGACTAGGGCATTAGTACTTTTCAAAAGCTCCTCAAATGATTCTAATGTACAGCCAGAGTGGACAACCACCACTGGAAACCAAGCCATCCCAGCTAGGAAACACGGACAGAATAAGATGAACATCAAGCTGCAGGGCACTGCTCTTCACACTGACCTAGTGGACAGATTAGTGGTAGGTTAGAGGCTCCCTTTCCGGAGTTCCCCAGTCAGTTAAGCATCTGACTCGATTTCGGCTCATTATGATCTCACGGTTCGTGAGCTCGAGCCCCACATCAGGCTCTATGCTGACAGTGTGCACCCTGCTTGGCATTCTCATTCTCTCTCTCTCTCTCTCTCTCTTTCTCTCCCCCCTCTCTGTCCTTCCCCCACTCATGCTGTCTCTGTCTCTCTCAAACAAGTAAACTTATTTAAAAAAAAAAAAAAAAAGTCTCCCTTTCCTCTGCATGCTGGTGTCCTTAGATTGTCCCAGCAGTGGGGCTGGGGGTAGAATATCAATTTCAGACTAGCAAAACTTTATTACACTGAGAAGAAAAAAATGAGAAAAAGAGTAGGGACGGGGCCTGATCACTTTATTCCATCTGTGGTGGAACAGACAAAAGGCCCAGAATTGCTGCCTTGTAAACACCCCCAGACCTTTTGCAAACAGTAGCCCCTGGTAGGAAGCTTTTTCTCTTGCTTGGAGGCCTGGAAAAACATCTTGTATTAAGCATAGGGATTAATATTTTGTGATTATTTCCAAGGAGTCGGGAATTGTACTAAGCACATGCACAGCATTCAGGCCCCCAGTGTCAGTCTGTAAAGGGGTGTCAGTCTGCCAGCTCTCAGTGGGCCTGACAGGGTTGGGAGGTTAAACACGACCTCCCTTAAGGACCGCAGGATAGACTCCCTCTGCCACACACTGAGATCTCTCAGCTGCCAGACTCCTCTAGGCCACCAGGCCAGGTAGTTCTCAAACATTAGCACCCATCAGAGTTACATTAGGGACTTACAATTAACCATATACAAAACCATGAGCTTAATAAGTGTTTTTTTCCTAATATTTATTCATTTTTTTTGAGAGGCAGAGAGAGACAGAGAGCATGAGCAGGGGAGGGGCAGAAAGAGAGGGAGACACAGAATCTGAATCAGGCTCCAGGCTCTGAGCTGGGGCTCAAATTCACGAACCGTGAGATCACGACCTGAGCCGAAGTCGGACGCTCAACCAACTGAGCCATCTAGGCGCCCCAAATCATACTTTTTGCCCACGTATTAAGTACAGAGATTTTTCTTCATTTTAATGATGTGCAAATAGAAAAATAAATTAGGAGTTATGAAAGTATTCTGTCACAAAAGAGAAAAAGGACCCTTGCTCTGAGGACTTGGAAGACTTACACATACACACCTACATGCACCCCCCCCCCCCACAACATATGCACAGAACACGTGGTTGTCTCTATACCTCTGGCTCTTTCACAAATGCTGTTATATAGGATTTTAATTTTATAAATCGCTTCTTTCTCTTTTACCAAAATGTAATTAGGTGAGAGTTTATAACATTTCTATATGCTGTTATTTTATATCTGTTTAATATAATGCAGTTTCTCCTTTAAAAATTGATTATTATTACTGTTATGAATTATTGTTGGAGACTTCAGAAAGCATTTTGCTTCTTGCATTCAAAGCTGGATATATATCTAATAACGCTGCCTAATTAATTTCATTGTGTAATTATTTTTGATATCTTACTGTACTATAGACTTATATGTTATTTTAAGTCTTTCATTACAACTGTGTCCTGTTGTGCCTAGAAAACTCCTGGTAATTGTCAAAGAAGCAAGCGGCATATTTGTTCTTTAAGTCTAACTAGAACTTACCTATGTTAGAACTACCTTATGCTGTATCACACATATTTATATTGCATATATTTGTTTATTGCTATTGTAAACCAAACCCTATATCTTATTTGGGCAATTTTTTTCTTCCTAAAGATTGTTTAGAAGAAAAAAAAAATCAGACAATTTTTAAAATTATGAATAGTCAGGGGCGCCTGGGTGGCTCAGTCGGTTGGGCGTCCGACTTCAGCTCAGGTCACGATCTTGCGGTCCGTGAGTTCGAGCCCCGCGTCGGGCTCTGGGCTGACGGCTCAGAGCCTGGAGCTTGTTTCAGATTCTGTGTCTCCCTCTCTCTCTGCCCCTCCCCCATTCATGCTCTGTCTCTCTCTGTCTCAAAAATAAACGTTAAAAAAAATTTTTTTTAAATTATGAATAGTCAGATCAATGAGGAAAAATCCCTGTCAATTATTGGAATAGGTTATAAAGCTACCATGTGATATTAGCATAATAATAAATATTTCAGTAAAATATAATAATTTGCCAAGATATAGATCCCATTATAGCCAGAGAGGCACTGAAAATCAAAAGTAGAGATGTCAATGGATACATAGACTAGGAATTAATGGTTACAATTTGGATAAAAATAATTTAGATCCTTATCTCATCCTGTAAATTCTTTACTTCTATTAACATTAAAAACGTTACAAGAAATTAAATCATGGTCAAGTGTATGGACAGGAGAGCATGTTCCAAAATTATCAGTGATAACAGATGTGCCTTTATGAATATACACAGAGATAGATAATAGATGGTAAAGCATTACTGATTTTTCTTGATAGACCATTTTTATGTGGTTAAAATTAAAAAAAAAAAAAAAACTGACAGCAGCCAAAAAGAATAAAATAATCTGGCAAAAACAGATTCTGAAAATTTGATAAAAACAAATACTTGCTGGAAAGGACCTATGAAAATTAATATGAAAATAATAAAGCTCTAAAATAAAGGGGATAATAAACTTATAATAAAAGGTCACGAAGATGGAAATATTTTCACCTCATTAGCAATCAGAAAAGACAAATTAAAATGATGAGATACAACTTTCAACTACCCAATTAAAAAATATTTGAATGGGGGCAACTGGGTGGCTCAGTTGGGTAAGCCAAGTTCAGCCAGGTCATGATCTCATGGTTCATGAGCTTGAGCCCCATAGTGGGCTCTCTGCTGTCAACAAAGAGCCTACTCGAGATCCTCTGTCTCCCTCCTTCTTTGTCCTTCCCCACTCATTCTCTCTCTCTCTCTCTCTCTCTGAAAAATAAATAAACATTAAAAAAACATTACAATGATAATACCTATTGCCATCCAGTGAGCAGGGCAATAGGCACTCTCATCAATTACTGTTTAAACTCCTTCGGAAGTAAATTTCAATCATGTATAAAAAATATTCATTCATAGTGCTTAACATTTGGGGGAATTTATCCTTAATAATTTTGTAATAAATGTGGATTTTTTGAAGAGAAACTTAGCCTTGCACCCAATATTCATGTTCCCTTTCCGAAGGGTGTGGTTATTACTGGGAAGTGACTGTCCAGCCCCTTTTGCGGTTAGATGGAGCCATATGGCTAAGTTCCAGTGAATGGAATGGTGGAAGAATTAATCTAAGCTACTCCCAGTACTCGCCAGATTCTCCAGGTTCAAAGCTTAAATTTCTGTTAATGGTGCACAGCCTCAAACAAGTTATCTAGCACTTTGTGCCTCAGTTTCTTCATCTGTAAAATGAGCTCTATGGAAGTGCCTACTTCATAGAGTTAAGAGTTAAAAATGAATTAGCACTTCATAAATTCTTAGACCAATGTCAGGAGACCAGTAATTCAGTAAAGCATAAGCAAGGCCAGAGGCTCCAGGAATGGAAATATAAGGTTTCACCCCAGAGCAGATATTGTCTGCTTTGGTCCCTAGGGTCGGTTATGGGTATTAAACCGAAGGAAACTCAGACTTCTTAGCAGGTACCCTCCTTTTTCCTGAAAATTCAGGACAGCAGTGTTGTGATCATTAGGCAGTGTTCACAATGGCACGGAACCTGTTCTATGATTCAGCAGACCCTCTCAGGGACATCTCATCACCGCAGATCTGGGAACATCAATCACCCTGATCCCTCCAGAGAACCAAAAGAAGAGTTATCTGGTTGCAGCTTTCCAGAGAATTTGGGTATGAACCCAGTTAATGTCCATGAAGATGAGATGTTACTTATATCAGTAAAGGCCTGTGGCTAGAAATTGTGATAGAAACACAGCTAAAATAGATCCTCAAGAAAACACCTTTATTGCCTTGAGCATATATTTGCCTGGCAGTAACCATTATCCTTCAAAACTTGATATACTTAACAAGCACTTATACAGCACTTAGTATGCAAAAAGCATTGATTTAAGAACTACACCCATTAATTCATTTAATCCTCATAACAAACCAGCAAGGAATATTCAGTTATTACCCATATCTTACTGATGAGCTTAAGTAGTTTGCCCAAGGTTATGCAGATAGTAATTGATAAAACCACAATTCGAGCCCAGACAGTATGACTCCCCAGTCTGTTCTCTGAGCTGCTAAGCTCTCTCGCCGATCTCGCCTCTCTTGCTTCTCTCCCCATGCCAAAGAAGATGCCCATTAATGCTATTTTTAATACTACTTTATATTAGTATAGCATAATTTTCAATTTGCATAAAGCAGTCACAGTGATTAGCCACAGATTCTCACCATGGTCCCAGGAAGCAGATAAGATTGTTACTGAGTCTCATTTTCCATAAGAAGAAATTTAAACTCAGAGAATCAAAGTAATGTTCAGAGGAACACATATCTGAAATTCAGATCCTGGTTATTTGACCACTGATCCATAATTCTTTTCTTCACTCCATGCTGGCTTTCTCAATTCTCTATTTTCCCTTAGGGAGAATTGAAAATAAGATTTTTTTTCTTTCTTTCCATTCCCTTCAATATTAGGAGAGTGATTATATCAAAGAGATTATTTTTTTTCTTTAACCCAGAAAGTTAAGCAATTCTTAAAATTACTAGGAATGTTTGATTTCAATCTTTTCAGGTAACCCATTTACTTATTAAGAGTCAGGAGGCTTTTGAAGCTTGACACAATCGTACAGGATGACTGGGTAGAACATGGCAGTCCCTTTCCCCCTTCATCTTCAGCCAACGCATTGGATTGCATCTTTGCCAGCTAGTGAGGCAAGCATGTTGGGACAGTGCATAGGCAGGAACTGAAAGATGGGTAGAGAAAACCCTGGGGCTGCAAGAAGGGGACTGGGTTCCAGTCCCATATGAACTCACAACCCACCAGTGGAGCCTCAGCCAATCCATTGCCCTTTAGACCTCCATCTCCCATCTGTTGAATATGGATTTCAAACTAGGTCATTGCTGAAGTCCTTCCCCACTTTCCAACTCCTCTGGTCATCTGAGCCTTTCCTCTGGCTTTTCATGCAACTTAGGAAATGTTGAGTCTCAGTTGCCTCATCTGTAAACCGGGAGTCATGATATTTATCACGATTATCTCTCTGGATTGATGAAGTATCAAAGAGGATGCTAAATACAAATACCTTTAAATACTACATGTGCTTTGTAAGAGGCAAATAGTTACTACCCTTAAATAAATAGACTAAAAAAGGTAATTAATATTTCAGCAAGTGAAAGCATTGCTACCGATCTTCATAAAGCCCTTAATGGGTTAAATGCTTGGACATCTGGTGAAATACTAGCCTCAGCTGTTTAAGTGACATCTTCTTGGGTCAAATTTCTCTCCTCTCTCCAGTCCATCTGCTCACAGCTTGTCATGATAAACACTTCTGAGTTACAAAGCAGAGAGTACACAGCAACAAGAGAGGGACAGCATCTTGGATCTTAATTAGACAATAATATCAGAGAAAAACAGCACCCAGTCATATATTTTTCATTCGCCCAACCCCACCCCACACTGCCTACCCACCTCTGCTCCATCCTTCTTTGTCTCGTGTGTTACAGCCACATGTCAGGCAATAGATAAGCGGAAGGTGAGAAATCAAAGCTAGCCATAAGTAACAGAAAGGGAGAGACAGCCTAATGGGTAAAAATAATGCCAGGTGGAAGATCTAGGTGTCATTCGTCCTTGGTTCAAGGAAAGTAGAATGTGCTATGTGATTGATACTCTCTAGAATAGAATTATCTCAGTGTAGTGTCCCAGGGGTCAGGGCACTTGGCTTATCTAGGCACTGTGGTGATTTGTTCTGAGACCTCAGCAAAAATCAGTGAATGTTCAGCCTCAGTTTCCTTATTTGCAAACGCAGGTGGTGTTTGGTGGTAGCAATAAACAGCTGTATCAGTGTTGTCATTACACTTACATAAAAAAATTCTGTGACAGAGCTTGGCACATAGCGGGTGATAAGCATTTTTTTATTGACTCTGAATCTGGTATACTGGAAAGAGCACTGTCCTAAGAAGTTCTTGCACGCCCAATGAGGACTTTGACCTTTTAACTCCTTAGGAGTGAACCAAAATTTCAGAGAAAGGGAGTACAATCTTCAGCACTAGGATTAATATTCCTGGCTCTGTTTGCTCTTATGGAAAATGAGGGAGTTATTTAAGTGTAAGTTCTCTCCTTGCCCAAATGTTGGGAACATCCATGTGGTGGCCCTGAATGTCTGATTACTTTTAAAACCAAAAAATTGTGCCATTCCAAATGTATTTTGTATGAATCAGCATACTCTCAATAGCTACTTCCTCCAGCCTTGAAGTAACTAACATCAAATGACCTCAGTAACCATTAAGTAGATTATGGTGCATCCATACAATGGTAATAGTGGTTATTTCATAATGGTGCAATTTCAGATGATGATTTTTAAAAATTATCCTTGACTGTAATTTATTATTAATCTCTCATAAAGAGGCATTCCTTATGTAGTACTAAAAATGATAAAAGAGAGAGTTGTCCAAACCAGTAGGAAAGAAAAGAGTAATGTTAGCAAGAGTCAGCTGGAAATTGACTCAGCACTCTTTTTTTTTTTTTTTTTGAAAGAAAGAGAGAGAGAGAGCATAAGCAGGGGAGGGCACAGAGAGAGGGAGACAAAGAGAATCCCAAGCAGCAGGCTCTGTGCTGACAGTCAGGGCCCAATGCGGGGCTCGAACTCAAAAAACCATGTGATCATGACCTGAACAGAAACCAAGGGTCGGATGTTCAACCAACTGAGCCACCCAGGTGCCCTGCTGCATTTATTATGTCAGGTGCAAAAAATATAATCTTGCTATAGATGCATTCTTTATCAACAAGGTCATGTGTCTCCTCCCATTGGAAGAAAAATGTGTGTGTTCTGGAACAGTCCCTAAAAGAAACTGCATCCTCTTTCTCTAGCTATGCTAAGCATCAAATGTCCTTATTCATTCATCTGACCAACAAGTACCCCTCCACGTGGCAAGTATTGTGTGCTGTGGGATCAGGATACATAAATGAATGAAATTACTTCTGCTTTCCAGGATGTGAAATAATGGGAATTATCACACACTGCTGGTAGAAGAAACTGGCACATCCACTTTGGAAAAGCAGTCTGATTAGTTGTTACAATGAGAGATGTAATTCCTTATTTTAGGACCCAGAATTTCCACACCTAGACAAAGTTCTTGAATATACATGAGTATCGCATGTGTGTAAACTTATGGTCCAATAACAAGCATGTTCATAGCAGCTTTGTGTGTAATAGAAATGAATAAACCAGAAACAACACAAACGTACATGTGCACAAATTATAGATGCAAGGATCTATATTAATGAATTTCAAATACATAATGTCAAGTCACAGAAGACCAAGTGTAATATGATTTCATTTATAAACAGATCAAAAGAGTCAATACCAAACAATATATAATTAGGGACACAGATGTCTGTGGAAACTACAAAAATGAAGAACAACTTTCAGGAGAGTGGCTACCTCTGGGAGTCGGGGAACAAGATTATTTAATAGATGAAGAGCACTGGGAGAATTTCGAAGGTATTGAGAATGTAATGGATATATGAGTAATAATTGTATTATTACTCTTTACGCCATATACATGTAATGTATACAGTCTTTGTATGTATAACATTTCAATTAAAAATAAAATAAAATAAAATATGGGGTGCCTGAGTGGCTCAGTCGGTTGAGCGTTCGACTTCGGCTGAGGTCATGATCTCACAGTTCATGGGTTTGGGCCCCACGTCGGGCTCTGTGCTGACAGCTCAGAGCCTGGAGCCTGCTTTGGATTCTGTGTCTCCCTCTCTCCCTCTCTTCCCCTACCCCGCTCAAGGGCTCTCTCTCTCTCTCTCAAAAATAAATAATATTTTTTTAAATTTATAAAAAAATAAAATGTAAAAACAAGTGGGACAAAATATACAACCAAAAAAAAAAAAATCAATCTTGTCTTTAAAACCCAAATCAAACATTTTCAGCTACATGGAGTCTCTCCTGGTCTCAATTGCTATTTTCCCTCTCTCTTGTGATTGCTTTTCCTATTTTTTCTTACACTTGTCTTCCTAGAGCTTTTAATTTCTACTTTATGTGAGCATAGTTTAAGTCAAGATCTTTTCATCTGGAGACTGCAAACATCTTGAATTCGGGATCTGTGTCACTATCTCTGCTTCACCTACAGCAACTATCTTGGGAATCAATCATGGTATAGTAAACAGATATTGGGATTGCCCTCAAGACAAGTTAAAATCTTGATTTTATGACTTACAACTCATGAGATGTTGGCATCAGCTTCCACTAAGGAATGCCAACAACTTCCACCTATCAGAATCATAAATTCAGGATTTTTCTAAGAGCTCATTGAGATACTGTTTACTAAAGCATTATATGAATGTCTTTTCGGGCCCTGGTACACGGTAGTTTCTCAACAAATAGTTGTTAAATAATTTTGATACAGTGTAACTTACGTTTCAGGCTGGTAATAAATATGCGAGAAAGAAATGTGCTTTACAAAGGATGATGTGAGTTGTTTAAGTGAAGGAAGGCACTGAGTCACCCAGGAATGACCCGCCTAGGAATAAAGGGTTCACTAAAAGAAGTGAATGAGAATTTGTCAACGTTGCACATTCTGAGCCAGAAGGGGCTATTGATCACTTTGCTTCCCAACCCTTTGTGAGAGGGAAGTTGTCAAAGGCCAGTGTACTTTGGGGTCATGGAGAATTATAAAGTACGCGCTCTAAGACACAAAGAGGAGCTGCTAGGAAGCAGATGCCTGACAGATCTGATAGCAGCTAAAATAACAGAACCTGCTTTTACCATGAAATGAAGTCAGTATTTGTCAACACTTTCCTCAAAATATAAAATTGGAATTTTTTAGACTTACTATTCTAGACAGTGTTAGAAAACTTGAAAATTGACTTCCAGTTTGTTAAAAATATTTTATAATATGTTCTAAAGGTGTTTACTAATGCGTCTCTGAAAAAGAATGTTTAGAGAGAATAAATGGGGAGCAATCGGATTTATTGTATTTTAAATCTATATGTATTAAAATGTCTACTTGGACTAGCATTTTCTGATTTCCAAAATGCTTTAGGACACATTGTTTTATTTAAACATCGTGAAGTCAATATTACAAATCCCATTCAATACAAGACAGGTCTGAGGTGTAGACAGTAAGAGAGCCAGTTTCAAAACATACCTTTACTGAGTCCAGATGCTACCCATTTACCTTGGATAGATCACCTCCCCTCTTAGACACTCAAGTATTTTATTCACATGTAAAAGCTCTGCCTGGCACATAGTGAGCATGCTTTACATACTTCTTGAATAAATGAACTCATTCAACATCTTTAAAGACCTACTATACATCAGACATTTCTTTTTAAGTTTATTTATTTTGAGAGAGAGAGGGAGGGAAAGAGAGAATCCCAAGCAGGCTCCACACCGTCAGACTCCACAACGGCACCACCGTTAACACATTAACCCACGGGCACCATGCGGAGCCCAATGTGGGACTCGAACTCATGAAATATGAGATCATGGCCTGAGCCAACATCAAGAGTCAGAAACCAGAAAAAATAATGAAGAGGAAAATATGGAACGCAAGAAAGAGACGTTTCGATCCAGGAGTACAGGGAAGCCCCAGAATGATGCCTTTACAAGAAGACATAGAAAACAAGAAATCATGATTGTAGCTGGGTTTCAGAAACCTTGGGAGAAAGAATTTCAAGGGAAAAAAAGAAGAAGAGGGAGGAGGAGGAGGAAGAGAAATGGGAATTTCTTATAACTGACTGTGTGATCAGGAGCCCCCAAATGTGGGGATATGGTAAAGCTATGCTATTTGATTTTCAAAAATAAAAGAATGTTCATAAAAAAAGAAATTATACGGAATCATGGTATAAATATAAGTAAACTAAAATGGAGCATAATATTGAGCAATTGATGGAGTATAAGAAAAGTGAATCCAGTTAACACAGATTCTGGGAAAACACTAAAACACTAGCATATTTAGTCCTGAATTGAACAAGATTTATAGAATGGTATTAATGGCATCTGCTTATTGGTATTCAACTTGTAGAGTCAACTTCTACCCAAAGTATAAACGTCACTATCATTAGTTTCAGAAGATAACACAAATGTCAACCTTGAACATGCTGGTGAACATGCTGGTGAAGGGGAATGGCTGACATAAATTGGAGTTGGAAGGGAGAAGTGGTGTGAAAATAAGGATAGGGATCCTAACATCCTCACTTTACATAGTGAGGAGACAAGCAGTGCTGTCTGAAGTTGGTAAAGCAAGAAACAGAGATAGAAGCATTAAAGTTATATAATCTTCAGTAGTATAACATTTAAAATGCAATATGATCAATTGAAGAACTAAAAGTAATAATAAAAGTATTTAAATATTAGGAAAAAATGGGAAATAGTGTAATAATGTTAAATTCTCATCTTATAAAAATAGAATCAATAAGGTATCATGTAACATTTACAAATAAGAGTACTAGAGATATGAACACATTAACCCAGCAGATGAACTAAACCCATAAATGGTTAAATGTCCTGGACAGTGTGAAAGAATAAGCCAGAAGACATGATTTCCTTGGAGGACTTTCTGTGTTTTATTTTTCATGATGTGCATATAATCTTTAAAAATATATATAAATAATATTAATGGCAGAAATTTTTAAAAATTAAAAATCATTACACATATACCCATAACTTTTACACCAGGATGTTAATTGCAGTATGTTCATAAAGCTTTCTTTTCCTTTTCTTCATAAAGTTTTTAATTGGATTCAAAAACATCCATCAATCAAGAAGCGAATATTATAGATCCTGTGTAGAGTTTAATGTAGCCTTTATTTATTAATGTTTATTTTATTTATTTATTTTTTTGAAAGAGAGAGCGTGAGCAGGGTGGGTGCAGAGATAGTGGGGTACGGAAGATCCCAAGAGGGCTCCGCACTGACAGCAGTGAGCCCAATGCAGGACTGGAACTCGCAAACTAGAAGATCATGTTCTGAGCCCAAGTCAGCTACTCAATCAACTAAGCCACCCACATGGCTTTTCAATGTAGCCTTTCAATAATGATGTGGAGGGAATTGTTCTGACATTGGTGGATTTCGAACAAACGCTGTTGGTGAGGGAAGGGAAGCTGCAGAATAGGTTCGGTGTGATAGCGTCTATACAAAGCACACGTTTCCATTTCTACAGGTACAAATGCATAGAGGACTTCAGGTAATACTGGTAACGGGTTAACCGGAATGGTGAAGGGGAACTTAAGCCGTCTTCTACTGTTTGTTTATTTTTTCTTGACTTGTTTTTTTTAATTCAATATTTATTTTGGGAAAGCAGAGTGACAAGTACAATAAATCCCTATGTATGCATCTCCCAGCTTCAAAAATTATCAACATAAAAGCCAACTTTATTCTATCGATCCCCCTACACACTACCACCCTTGACAGAGAATTTTGAAGAAAATCTCTGATGTCATATTATCTGTAAATACCTTAGTATATACAAGATAGTGATCTAGACTTAAAGAAAATATTCATTTAACGCCATCAAATATCCACTCCGTGTTCAGTATCCCAATAGATTCATGAATGTGCTTTTTCTACAATAGATTCATGAATGTGCTTTTTCTACAATTTGTTAGTTTAAGTCATTATATGATATATCTTGATTTTCTAATATTTTAATTTGTGTCATGAAATATTTAAAATACACAGAAATACAGAAAATAATGAACATATGCATATAAACATCAACCAGATTTATACATCATTTGTAAACATTTTATTGGCCTTAGAATTTAAAAGAAACAAAAATATATTTTTGTGAGAAAAAGCATAATCATTCTTTAAGAAATACATTTTTAAAAACATAAAAATACTAAGAAATAAAAAGTTCATGATACAAATTTGTCCTACATCTCTCTGAAATTTTATTTCCCTTTTTTCTCCCCAAAGATCTATCTGTCCTGACATTAATATGTATCCTTCCCATCATATATTTTATGAGCTTAGTATATACATAAGCAATTACAAATAGTACCTTGTATTATTTTTTTTTTTAGTTTTAAATGGTACTATGTTGCATGTATCCAAATGTATCTTTTTTACCCTCAACATTATGTTTCTGATATTTACCCATTTTGATGCACGAAGATTAAGTTCATTTATTTTAATTACTGCCTCAAATTTTGCTGTTTAGGCATTCTCCTATTGATGGACATTTAAATGATCTCAATGTTAGTTTTATATACTCTATCATAATGATTTTTTTTTTTTTTGAGAGAGAGAGACAGAGAGAGCCAAAGAGAGTGTGCACACACTCCAGTAGGGTGGGGTAGAGAGGAAGAGAGAGAGAGAGGAGAGACTCTTAAGCAGTCTCTGAGCTCAGCACAGAGACTGATGATGCGAGGCTTGATCCCACAACCCTGGGATCATGACTTGTGCTGAAGTTAAGAGTCAGACACTCGACTGACTGAGCCACCCAGGTGGTCCTATCATAATGATCATTCTTGAACCTATATCTTTCTGTAGATATGAGAGTTTTCTAAGGAATATACCTAGAAATGGATTTCCCAGCCTAAGATATGTCATTTTCAAACTTACTTGAATTTTCCAGTTGTGCTCCTAGGTGATCTCCCAGTTTCCCCTATCACTAGCAGTATATGGGCTTCCTTTCACCACATTCTCATCATTCTTGGTATTTTTCAAGTTTTTAATGTGCTAATCTGATGAGTGTAAATGGCAATTCATTGTGATTTTGATGAACTTTTCTCTGATTGCTAGAGAAGTTTCTTATATTTATGGGCCTCTTAGATTTCCCTTTCTTTGAAATTCCTTTATTAAATATCTGTTCCTATTTGTATTGGGTTATTTGCCATTTTCTCATTGGTATTGGGAGTTCTTTATGAATTCTGGACACAATTTTTATCAATCATTATCATTTATTTGAGTTGTAAGAAACTTCTAGTCTTTAACTTGCTCTTGAATTCATAGTATCCTGTTATAAAGAAATTTTAAATTTTAATGTAGTCAAAATTAATATTTTCCTTTTATGGTATGTGCTTCTGGAGATTTGTTCAGGACATTCTTCCTAATTCCAATATCATTAACATATTCTATGTTTTCTTCTAAACTTTTATAGTTCTGAGTTTCATATTTTAATTTGTATAATAAAAATTTATTTATTACATTGATAATTAAAATAATGTCATTATTTTAAAAAGAGATAGAAATATAAAATTATTCATGATTTTAGGCCTCAGAAACCAAGTAGTGGTAACATTTATTCAATTTGCTTCTTTTTATTTCATATATATATATATATATATATACACACACACACACATATATACACACACATGTATATGTGTGTGTATATATATACAAAATATATACATGCATATATATATATACATGGAACCCTTTTGTATATATAAGTGAGATGATATATTATTTTTATTTTATATTGTTTTATACTTTTTTATTAAGTAGCACTTAATTTCATATATACATATACAAAGATGTATATATATATATGTGTATATATATATGTATGTATATGTATATTATGTATAGTCATTCACAGAGAGATTGAGGCTGGAGAATCCAGACATGCAAGATTTGGACAGGGAACTTGCATGAAAATTTTCCCTTATGGTATGTATTTGTGATACATGCAACCCAAACCAAGTATATCAATTAACTCTCTTGTTTTTATACAACTTCTATGTGCCCTTCACTGTAGAAACGTACATAATCTTCCTAGTAATTGTTATTCATATTTCTGCCTCCTCCACTAAATCATTTGCTTATATATGATGTCAGGGACAGATCTCACTCATCTTTATATCACTAATTGCCCCAGCAAATAGTAGGTGCTCAAGAAATGTGGAAAGGAAGATTGTGAAGTGAATACTGAATTAATGAGTAAGGAGATTCAAGTTCTAGTTCAATAAGTAGCTACCAAAGTACTGGCTTTGGACAAATTTCTTCGAAGACTCAGTCTCTTCATGTGCAAATTGACAGGAGGGGTGTAGATGACCTATAGGTTTCCTTCTTCCTCTGATAATCAGACTCTCTCATTCTTTAAAAAGAAAAATGTGTATGGGGCCCATAAATATTCTTTAAAATATTTATATTTCATGATCCTATTAAGTAACGCAGTCTTTCAACAACCTATGACATCTAACACTAACAGGTGTTTACTTAAACACAGATGGAAATCGTGGTCCCTTAAGACTGCCAATTTTTCAGTAGAGATGTCCTTGCAGGTTTGGATGGATGAGCTGTTTTCTGGTAAGTAGCCATCAGAATACCAGAGAGTGAACTTAACATAAGATACCCATTGGAGCTCTCTTACCACCGAGATTTCTGGCAGGACACAGGACCAGGTCATTTCCTGGCTAGTTTGCCTTTCCATCTGTCCCCTGGACTCCAACTTGCTAAAGGGAGTTTGTGATTACATCTCCCTCTAGCGACTAAAACCTTGGCATAGTGCAAAGTCTCCTGTGGCACACGAGAAAAAAATATTTGGCTAGAAAAAATATAAATAAAAAAGATAACACAGTAGTCCTTTGATAATTCAAGGAACAGTCTCTCACTGTTTCTCTGCAGGAGGAGCAAAGTTCATCATGCTTTCCCCTTGTACCGAGGGAACTAATGCTCAGGATGCATTTTCTTGGTGTGTCGAGAATCAAATAGTCAGAAGTCTTCCCCATTAATATAATGCACCAGACTGACCATCAACCAAAGTCTCATATAAATATAAGATTGGATAATCTCCAACACAAATATACAAGAACATAACCCTTCTTCTACTCATTGTATATAGAATTGACCACAAAACTGGTTCTGGTTGACACAGCCATAGGATTTTTTTTTTTTTTTATACTAAGGGAATAAGAATATCAGGAATACAAATTTTCAATCCAATCATGTATATTTGTAAGATAAATTAATAATAATAATTGGCGAGATGAACTCAAACTCCATAGTTGGAGAAGTAAGACAGGCCAGAGAGAAGGCACTTCATCTTTTAGGATCATAATGACCTCCAGGAAAGCTGGTAGAAATGATACCATTTGCATCTGCACCACCCCTTCAGCAATACTCCATTGTGGTTCAAGGGAAAATATTAGGCAAACAGATAGCTACTTTATTTTCTCCTTATTCTGTTTGTGCCAAGTACTGTTGTGATTGTCCAGTTCTTATCACAGACAAAATAAGCAGAAAATCTCCCCTGCATTGGCATAGAACTTGCTAGAGGTCTCATAAGCAAGGGGCCAAACCAGTGATATCACTTTGCAACTTGAACCTCAGAACATCTCACCTTTCACATCAAATACCCTAATCCCTCCATTCAGTACAACTTCAGGTCAAGGGATTAGAATGTCCTGGACCCTAAAGAGAGTGTTTGCCATCACAAACAGGTTCATTTCAGGAAACTTCTTTTCATTAAAACTCTTATATCTGAAATGGAAGCTAGGAATTGGGCTCTGGAGAAGAAGGGATTTTCACCAGCTCATTGGGAAGTCCCTCTGATTTCTAAGTTCCATTTCTCAGTTCATTTTACCAAGCTTTTAATACAGCTGGCCCTGTCATTTTAGATCAACACAACCAGGTTCTTTTCACAATTGACCTTGCAGATGGGCAATTAAAGAAGTCAAGTTTGTGATTTCTATACACTTGTCATTGGACTGGCCCAGACGTTACAGACCAATCTGTCAAAATTCTTAATTTTACAGCAGGGAAAACTAAGGCCCAGAGTGGGAAAAGAGTTCCCAAGATCACACAGAAAGGGCTATCAGTAGGACTCGCAGGCAGCTCTCAGGATCCCATGGTCTTTTGTGCCATGTTCCATATTCTGTTTTTGTCTTTTTTTTCCCCAAACCAGACCAGAGATCACATACCCAAAAATATGTAGATTTATTTTCATCTCTTCAAAATAGTCTTAGAAATTTGCAGATAGTTCAATAACAATACTTTTATTGGATACCCTTACACTCTTACTTAGCATTCCTCTGGGCATTATACCGAGTCTATGCCACATTACTAGTGATTTCCTTAGCCACAACTGTCAGCTCATTAGAAGCCCTGACTGTGTTTAATTTTGCCTCCAGTACTTAGCATCCTTTTTCTTACATAGTAGGTCACCACAAACATTTTTTGAATAAAGTTAGCTAATATTAAAAGGAAAAAGATCAAGTTCACAAAATCAATGCTGGAGCTGAGTAGTCTGCAGCTTAGGATTCAGATTCCCTGTCTAGAGTGAGTCTGGCCCAAGGAGAAATTAGAACATAGAGACTACGTCTTATTCACCACAGAATCTCACAACACCAACTCCCAATTCTTGCACAGGAGGACAGCTCTCCCAGATATTCAATAAAGGTCTGATGAATCACGGAGTATTACGTAGGAATTTGGATAAAGGCAGGAACTACTTTTTTACAGGTTGCTGAAATAAGAATGTAATGGTAATATTTCTTGGTTGGAAAATAAAAAAATAACTTGGGCTCCTATCAAAGTTACAGCCCTCACCCAGCCACTGTGAACCATGACCTGGGATGAAAAAGCATTGTATGGACCACTGATTGTACTAGGAATTGACATCTGCATTTCTTTAGATGACAACATCCTGATCCCAGAATGTTGTTAAAGAAATTTTCTCTTGTCTCAGAGTTTTCTCTTTTGCAAAAAGATCTCATCTTGCTCCTTCCAAGATGCCATATGTACTCATCACCAGCAGGTCTTACACACTAAATAAAGTGTATTGATACCTATAGTAACTTTTCTGAACACCTCTTGGTGCTGGTTGTGATTGGGGTTTGGAATTACATATATTTATGCTCTCCTGGGAAATCAAATTATTAGCAAATGCCATCTGGGAATAATGAACTATGGGGTATTTTCTGAAAACACACACTCACATATGTATGAATTCCAAGGTTATTAGATAAATGTGCTTGGGCAAAGCCAATGCGACCTAACTACCCAGGGATGTCCCTCTTTAGTCTATGATTAAATAATGAGACTCGGACTCATATTTCCATCTGAGCCCCTATTCTATTGGGAATAAGAGTGAATGAACCTTAACTTTTGCCACACATTGTCCTGGGTAGGGGTGGAAATGTGTAAATCCTGGAGGTAAATAAACTTCAGGGTTTTGAGTTGCCATGTAGTGTAATTAAAGATATAAAAAAATAAATTCAATTTTGGAGGTAACTACCAGAGTAGTCAACAGTGCCTTGGGAGTTTTCTCACCAGCCAAAATTATTTTTCTTTATGGAGAAATATTCTTGGGACATTTCATTTCATTCCTTAAGGGGAATTTCCCCTATTTGAGATTTTTAATAGTCAGTGTAACACATAAATATATATACATATATATTTATGAAGTGTGTTTTTTCGCTGAGGTGTTTTGTGGAAGAGACCCAGAACTGGTTATATTCAGTCCCGTCCATATGAAAATATGGGAAGGAACTTTGTTTTCCACACTGTTCTGTTTTTCTAGTTGTCTTGACATAACTTGCCATCTAGAGTGCTTATAAACTGTATGAGCAATTAAAATGAGTACGCCCCGCCTGGGTGGCTCAGTCTTTTCAGCATCTGACTTCAGCTCAGGTCTTGATCTCATGGTTTCGTGAGTTTGAGCCCCACATCAGCTCTGTGCTGACAGCTCAGAGCCTGGAGCCTGCTTCGGATTCTGTGTCTCCCTGTCTCTCTGCCTTTCCCCACTCATGCTCTGTTTCTCTCTCTCTCTCTCTCAAAAATAAATAAAAACATTAAAAAAAAAAAAAAAAAAAAACGAGTGCCCCCATGTGGGACAAGTCAGATGAGGATCCTGCAAAGTATCAGGACTGGATGAATAGCACTTCTGTGGGGAAGCCAATGAGGTACCTTGCTGGTTGCGATCTTGTCAGCTAGATGCCAACAAGAAATACAAATTAAAAAAATAAATAAAATAAAATAATCCTCAACCCAGGCAATGTACATTTCTCATTCTAGGGAAAACTGAGTGAAAGGCTGTGGCTTTGATTGCGCTCCTATGTAGCCCCCAAGCCACAGCCAGCACAGGCTGTATGTCGAGTGTGTGTACCAGTAAGAGCTGGAGATTTTCAGTTGCTGATGCTGCTACTCTGCACGACTTCTATTCCCATGTCCTCTTGAGTTCCCATTCACATTAGCACCAGCTCTCTTTTCCTCCACAACCCAAGGTATCCAATCCAGTCTCCAGATGAGAAGTATTTCCAGTCCCCTTCCCATACCATATCCTCTCAAATCTGATTTTAAGCATGTGTATCCTACCCAGACCCCTGATATTAAGGCTTTCAAAACTCCAAAGCTAAGGGCTAACTCTGTTTTTCTTTAAATTTCTCCTAAGTCCTCTCTACTTTGACGCCATACAAAGAATGCCTCTCTAGGTGAATGGAGGAGGAGTCAAAGGAAACATTAGGACTAAAAGTCACTTCAAAAATATTACCTTATGATAACTTGGACATGCACAAAGAGAGAAAAAAAGGGATATAAGCTCAGAGCAGTGTTATTTTAAGACAATAGAGACAAGCAGAGATCAACTGGTTTAATCCTTCCATCTATAGTGGGGATAACCAAGATCCAGAGGTAACAAGTGCCTTGCTCAATCTGACAGTGTAAGCTATTGGGAAATATTCATATTCTTATCAACTTAGTTTAGAGAAAACAATACACACTTTCATGTTGGTCAAATACATGTTTTAATCCACATTGGAAAGGGATTTTTTAAAATTAGAATATGAAATTAGTAAATTGTGCCATTAACCAGCATGCGTGATCTTGATAACTATTAAACATCTCCAATGGTTATCTGTAAGTCAGGAAAATATTACACTTTGTAGACTTGTTATAATCAAACTGCATGTGAAGTATCTAAATATTTGGCACGTATTGGGTGCTAAATAATTCATAGTTTTGATCTGAAAATATCATATTCATTTCTTCATTTATTTATTTATTTACAAATAGGTAGTTTATTAAGGTTTTTTTTTTTTTTTTTTTTTTTTTTTTTAGAGAGAGAGAAGTAGAGAGAGCATGCACAGGGGAGGAACAGAAGAAGAGGGAGAGAGGGAATCCTAGCAGGCTCCAGGCTCAGTGCACAGCCCAGTGCAGGCCCCAATCTCACAACCATGAGATCATGACCTGAGCAAAAATCGAGAGTCAGATATTTAACTGACTGAGCCACCTAGGCACCTCTGTAAATATCATATTTATAGCCGTAGCTTATCATATGAATATGTAGATGAAAGATGCTAGCTATATGTTTAAATAAATAAATAATAATATGATGTTCTGAAGGCTAGAATATCCTTTAAGAGGCAAGGTTAACCCAAAATACTCTTTTTTTTCTTGAGAGAGAGAGGGAGAGAAAGGCAGAGAGAGAGAGAGAGAGAGAGAGAGTGAGAGAGAATCCCAAGCAAGCTCTGAGTGGTCAGCGCAGAACCTGATGCGGGGCTAGAAATTACGAACTGTGAGATCCTGACCTGAGCTGAAATCAAGAGTCAGACACCTAACTGACTGAGCCACCTAGATGCCCCTATCCCAAAGTACTCCTGAACCTCTATTATTCACTTCCAAAAATATGCCTTGAGCTAGGAACACTGGAACATTTACAAATAGAATTTTCTGACTTTTTAGTTAAGATAATTCAACCAATCAGAATACTTGAGTGTGAAAAGTAATAGGATACGAAAGATAGATAAAATGTATAGTACCTTTTTTTTTTTTTCTTTTAGCACAAGAAAACTGAGCCTTCCAGAGGGGAAATGACTTTCCCAAGGTGGTAGATCAAGGCTTATAGAGCAAGGCTTAGAAGCTCAAAATCCAAATTCATTTAAATTGAGTCACAGTATCCTCTCTGTCCCATTTGTAACTTAAGAGCTGGGAGACATAAGCCTCAATCTTAGAAGGAATCCAAACTGTTCATCTGCCTTCGTGCTACACCTGATATCAACTGTCAGATGTACTATAAGTTGCCTTATATAACTCTTTAGACTCACTCCACACCAATAAAACATAAATTACAAGAAATATCCGATTCCCCCAAACTTCTTGTCAGTGGATTTCTTGTTTGCATCAGCTTTTTTTTTCTTATTTCCAATGCTGTTTAAAACTATCCAATGTCTTCTAAAACTACCTAGTTATTGACATGTTATTTCAAAATCTTTTTAAAGCCATTCTTTTGCTTTTTTGAATTTCCACAATTCTTTGTCATTTGTTCATTTTTATTTGTCCAGATATTCAAACAAGGGGGAAAACAAAACAAAACAAAATACAACAACTGATTTCTTTACCAGTTTCAACCTATTCCTACAATAAAGTAGAAAGACTAATTTTCTCATCACTTCCTTCACTTAACCAGGTTAAAAAAGATAAAAATAAACAAATGCAGGAGTGATTCAGGAATAACAAAGAAATTTTACCAAAACAATCCCAATCACAAAGACACAAAAATGCTTGTTAAGTACACAGGATAATGGAAAGACAGTGAGAACTGCCTTTATCATAGGCACACCTGAAATATGTTCTCAACCCAGTCATATTCAACTTAACAAAAAGATGCTGATGTTAGACTGGTTTTGTAAAGATTTTTCTTTAATTGGACCTCACCCATTTATAATCCATGTAAACAGACGTAAAGACAAAGGACAACATTCTCAGCATCAGTACCTGGTAAACATACAGTAAAAGTATAAGTAAAAATGCCAACAGTGAGACTCACGAACAGGTTCAAACACCATAAGCACAGCTCCTGAGAAAATAAGAGTTGTAGCCCCATGGTTAGACAAAGGGAATGTTTTTTTAGAAATAAGAAAATTCTCAGGGCGCCTGGGTGGCTTGGTCGGTTAAGCGTCTGACTTCAGCTCAGGTCACGATCTCGCGGTCCCTGAGTTCAAGCCCCGCGTCGGGCTCTGTGCTGACAGCTCAGAGCCTGGAGCCTGTTTCAGATTCTGTGTCTCCCTCTCTCTGACCCTCCCCCGTTCATGCTCTGTCTCTCTCTGTCTCAAAAATAAATAAACGTTAAAAAAAAATTTAAAAAAAAAATAAGAAAATTCTCAGGGTGCCTGGGTGGCTCATCGGTTAAGTGCCATACTCTTGATCTCTGCTCAGGTCATGATCTCACAGTTCGTGAGTTTGAGCTCCGTGTCAGGCTCTATGCTGACAGAGTGGAGCCTGCTTGGAATTCTCTCTCTCTCTCTCTCTCTCTCTCTCTCTCTCTCCCCCCCACCCCACTTGTGCTCTCTCTTTTTCTTTCTCTCTCTCAAAATAAAAAAACTTAAAGAGATCATTTATAAATAAGAAAATGTTTCCATCAGCATGAAGCACAGTCAAAAATTATCATAACTAATGTTTGTGACATGACACTACAGAAGAGAATTCGCAGGGCTGGGGGGAATCTGTGTGGCCAATTATTTTCTAGTTTACACTTTCTGATTTTTCAGAATACATTTTTGCTGCATGAATTTGGCCCTTGCATCTCCCAGTCTTAAAATAAAATTGAAACAATGTTTTCGATTCATCATATATATACAATGGAATACTATTTGGCAATGAGAAAGAATGAAATCATTCCATTTGCAGCAATGTGGATGGAACTGGAAGATATTATGCTGAGTGAAATAAGTCAGTCAGAGAAGGACAGACATCATATGTTTTCACTCATATGTGGATCCTGAGAAACTTAACAGGAGACCATGGGGGAAGGGAAGGGGAAAAAATAGTTACAGAGAGGGAGGGAGGCAAACCACAAGAGACTCTTAAATACAGAGAAAAAACTGAGGATGGATGGGGCTGGGGAGAGGGGAAAATGGGTGATGGACATTGAGGAGGGTACTTGTTGGGATGAGCACTGGGTGTTGTATGTAAGCAATGAATCATGGGAATCTACCCCCAAAACCAAGAGCATACTTTACACACTGTATGCTAGCCAATTTGACAATAAATTATATTTTTTTTTAAAAATTGAAACAATGTTTACCTCACCTGTCATTTGGTGTAAATTTTGAAGAAAAAGCAAGAGAATTCCTTAAAGGTAGTAACGGTAAGAGAGAGGTATCAAGAATAACTTCCAGGTGTTTGTCCGGAAGGTCTGGAAGGATGGTGTTGTCATTAATTGAATCAGAGAAGTCTATGGAGGAAGCAGGTCTGAGATTGATTTTCCTCCAAAAGACAGTGCCCAGCTCAATAAGCACATGTATCGGAATCCGAAGGAGTCAGAACTCTGTCTAATCCATCATTTAGCCCAGGCCTAGCACAGGTGGAAGATGCTTTGTTGGATTCTTTGGCAACATATCTGTATGTATGGCCACTTGAGAGATTTCAATATGAAATGAGTCTCTTTCTAAGAAAGTTCTTTATCTTCCAATAAGATTACCTGCAGAAACATGGGTCATGGTTATCTAAGTGATAGACTCCATTTCATAGGATATTTGCACTTTCTGATTATTTTATTGTTTAAAATATACTTTTTATTGACGGAAAATAAACCTTTTCATACGTATTAGAAATTATACCCAGAACACTAATTTTTAAGTGCCATAGACTTTTACACATAATCAGAAGACAAAATTTCAGCAGGAATGAAGGACATAGTGATTGAAGGACCAAGATCAAAGCAGTTTTAACATGATATATTTCTATTAATAATTTGAAGAATGCACGGCGCCTTTCTGGCTGACAAATTCCCTTCCTTAGGAACTGTAGGAGTGCTAAATTATTCATCTTTCTTATTGGGAATCAATGGATATCTAAGATGTATAAAGAAAGAAATAGAAACTGCAATCTTTTATTTAGAATGACAAAGGTATCTAGCAAAGCAATAAAAAATGAAGATCTGTAGATCTCAGTCAATGCTGAGAGGAAGTATATAAATTTCATAGGAGGGAGTCATTAAATATTATGTCCATTGCAGATGAGGCAGAAAACAGACGACACACTATTGTTGAAGAGAGTTTAATGAAAACCAACTTACAAAGCTTTGGACCATGTTTAGGTGAAACAATGAGGGATGATAAAGTACCCAGATTCTACCCAGGGTCAGGAGAAAGAAGCAATTAGCAGTACCTGGAGTGACCTATAGTTGTAGAAGAGGGTCACTCGTAAGAACTGTGGCTGAAAGGAGATATAGCCATAGATAGGTGCCATTGTCCACCCATGGCCCAACAGAAAGGTAGCCAGCAGGACAAATGCCCTGCCTTTGATCTCCTGATGCTGCCCCCCATTGGACAAATCTATTTGGAAGACACAGGGCGTGAGAGTCTAGACAGTGACATCCAAGGTCAGCCTCATAGGTCACAGTGCAGGATAAAGAATACTAAGGAATTAACTTGGAGAAGCACAGAGAATTTCAGCACAGATATTCTGTTTAATACGGGAAGCTTAAACATACTAAAGCCTGGGAAAACACATGATATCTACAGAAAGACATTATTAATAGCACAAATTTTGTCTTTTAAATATATATACTAATAAAGATTGCAGTAAAGAAAAGTGTAAACCCTTGAATTTCATTTCAGTTACACTTTAAATATCTTCGATTAAGGGGGATCTGGGTGGCTCAGTTGGTTAAGCATCTGACTTCAGCTCAGGTCATGATCTTGCGGTTCATGAGTTTGAGCCCCGTTTCGGGCTCTGTGTTGACAACTCAGAGCCTGGAGCCTGGTTTGGATTCTGTGTGTCCCCCTCTCTCTCTGCCCCTCCTCTGCTCACACTCTGTCTCTCTCTCAAAAATGAATAAACTTAAAAAAAAATTTAATATCTTAGATTTAACTTCCATTGTGTTCAAGTAGTATTATATTTCGTACTTTTTATAAGAAATTATCATATAATATCATTAAAATGTCTTCTATTATTCTGTCCACCTACCTATCTCTTTACTTTGATTATCTCTATTTACTGCACCTACCTTCCTACCTATCTATCTTGTGTTCTGAGACAGAGAAGTTGACAATAGAGATAGGGGTTAAGATCAATTACTAGAAGATATCACTAGGAGATTCTGTGAGATAAACAGGAGAATGTCCCAAACATACATTGAAGAAACTGAATTAAGTACCAGATACCAGAAGGTAGCCAGGATAACTAAGAAACAAGAGCATAGGGAAGGGTCACAGAGAAAAAAACAATGCATTATGTTAGGTTGAGGTCATTTCCTTCTGAACAATTACCATGGGTTCCTATTAAACTTCCTGGTTGTTCCCCACATTGTCGTATAAATGCTACCTAGCTCCAGATGCAAACTAATCTCACAGTGTTTTAGTTATATTTTCATTGTATCCCTTCAGCATACCTTGCCTGGTTTTAAAATTTACATTTTTAAATTGTATGTGTCTCATTAAATTCTCCATTTAATCTTTTATTTTGAATATTTGCATGAATTCACAGATTTTTATTGTATTCTATGGCTATAATCCAATCTTACCATTATTATTTTTTATGTCTAAGTTGTCCCAGATTGGGCCTATAGGAACCCCTTCAAGCTGGTTTCTCTGTCCTTTTGACATGTCCCTATCATTCTAAAAGTACTTTCTTACTTTCCAGAAGTAAGTAAACTTTACTTTTCCTGGAACAAAATGTTCCAGGCTTATCTTGAGCTTTCTCTGCCCAAGCTCTGGAAACAGCCATTACTTCAAGAGTATTCTCCATTTCCTTTTAGTGGAGAATTCTATTTCAAAACCAAAATCTAAGTGGTAATTATACTCATTGATATGGCATACCACTGCTTCCCTCTTGGTACATAACTATGGAATGTACACACACACACACACACACACACACACACATTTATACCTATGTTTATTTATATATCTAATAGTCAAGCAACCTATCAAGAGTTTACACTAACATGATGGTTTTCAATTTGCTTTTTCCCTTTCCATATTTATAAGTCACTTCTTTAACAGTGAGACACTTGGCTCCCACTATACTTCTCAGTTTTGCTTTTTTGATTAATCTTCCTATATGTTAAAAATCTCCCTCCCCTGCTGCCACATACACTCACCTTCCGCTGCCCGGGCTCCAATGTTCCAATGTCTCTCTGCAGACACACAGAAACTCTCTTCATCCCTGTTGGGGTCCAACACCCTGTGTTGGCCTCCATACTGTGCACTAAGACACCTCTCTCTCACCAGGTGGGCTCTGAAATCTCTTTCAAGGGCACCATATTTTTTTCTCTGTTCCTGATATGGACATTAAACTTGCTTTGGACTGAAGCAAAGGAAGAGAGAGAGAAATAAGAGAACAATTTCCTTATTATTTTAAATGTCTATATTATAAAAGGTAGGTACAAAATCAATGAACTAATTTTCAATCATAAGAAACATCTAAAAAAAGAACAGCAAATTAAAAGAATGGAAATACTAAAAAAAAGTAAGTGTGGAAATCAGTAAAACAGAAATTGTATAAATGGGGCAAAAATCAATAAAAGCAAAAGTTGGCTCTTTGATAAACACTTTAGTAAGACTGCTAAAAAAAAGAAAAGAAAAAAAGAGAGAGAGAAAGAACACTAATTAGCAATATCAGTGATAAAAGAGGGGATACCACTACAGACAATAAAAGAATAATTAGGTGATATTATGAATAATATTATGCCAATAAATTTGACAAATTATATAAAAAGGAGAGATTCCTTGATAAACACAAATTACTAATATGAATATAAGAAGAAATAGAAAATCTGAATGCCATATATTTATTAAGGAAATTGAGTTCTTGATCAAAAACCTTCCCAGAAACAGAGATCTGGTCATAGATGGCTTTGTGAGGAATTCTAGCAAACAACTGAGGAAGAAATAATATCAATTTTTCAGAATATAGAGAAGGGGGAAACACTTCCCAAATTACTTAATGAGATCAGCATAATCCTGATACCAAAATCTGACAAAGATGTGATAGGAAAAGATAATTATAGATTGATATAACTCATGACCAAAAATCTCTAATAAAATTTTGGCAAATAAAATCTAGAAATATTTTTAAAAACAATCTATCATGACTAAGTGATTTTTAACCTAGGACTATACGCCTCACTTAATAAAAAGTCAATCAATGTATCTTACCATATAAATAAGACCAGGGAGAAAAATCATAAAATTATTTACTGAACCTACCTTCCTTCTCAGTAGGTGCAAAAAGTCATTCAGGATAGAACTCTGAATAAACCAGGAACAGAAGGAAATATTCTTCAATCTGACTCTGGGTATCTACAAGGTAACCTACAGTTAGCATTATTTTTAATTGCAAAGGACTGAATGCTTTCTCTCTAAAAGTAGGAACAAGGCAGTGGTGTCTCTCCTCAAACTTGCCTTCAAATTCTTAGTGGGAGTCTTAACTGCAATAAGGCAAAAAATAAAAATAAAAGATAAAGATGGAAAAATGGGAAGTAAAACTGTTAACTATTCATAGATAACATAAGTGTTAACATTAAGAACCAGTAAAATTCACATGCAAAAAAAATACTTCTAGAATTAATTATTTACCAAGTTCACAAGACACAAAGTTACTATTCAAAATCAATTGTCTTTCTACATGTAAGCAAAGAAAAATTGAAAAATGAAACTTAAAATAACATTCAGTATATCATCAAGCATACCAAATATCTTGGAACAAAGCCAGCAAAAGATGAGAACCATTATCATTGCTGAAAACCATAGAATATTGCTGAAATAAATAAAACCTAAAAATATCAGAGAGATATACAATATATATGGATTGGAAGACAGTATTGTTAACATCATCCCTCCCCAAAGCAATCTCTTAATTCACTGAAATTCCAATCAAAATCTCAGCAGGATCTTTGCAGAAATTAATATGGTAATTCTAAAATGTATAGAGGAATGTAAAGGATCCGGGTCAGCCAAACAATTTTAAATTTGTATCCTGTAGCATCTGTAAGATTCCTGAATCAGGAAGTGACAGTTGCCACAATAACAGAGTAACCCAGAGGAACGAAATCCAAAAAGAGAAATTCAAAAGTAAAGATTCATATACTAGCTATGTGCTTACTATGTCCTAGACATTATTTAGGTACTTGGTGTGTATTATATCTTTTTGTCCTCACAATAACCCTGTAAGGCAGGTAGAATTAGTACCTCTCTTTTACAGGTAAAGAAACAGTTAAGTAACTTGGCTAAAGTCATAAATCTATTAGACGACAGTCAGAATACAGAATAAGGGCTTCCAGATCCAGATAGTATCCATAATAGGAAAGAAACAGATAAAGACGGCATTTACATTCCATACCCATATAAACAAGCTGAAACATCTTCACCTTCCCAATGTATTACCAGTATCTCTAAATAAGAGATGCTGTTTCATTATAAAGTGACACCTTGCTCTTCAGTGTATAGACTACAAATATGTTTCCAAAATCTTTCGAAATGGTTGAATGAACAATATTTTTATGGAAAGATTGAATAAAAATTTAAAAGTAGAAATAAATATGCTACTAAGGTAAAGGCACCTAGGTGGCTCAGACAGTTGAGCGTCCGACTTGGGCTCAGGCCATGATCTCGCAGTTCATGAGTTCGAGCCCCACGTTAGGCTCTGTGCTGACAGCTCAGAGCCTGGAGCCTACTTTGAATTCTGTGTCTCCCTCTCTCTCTGCCCTTCCCAGTTTGTGCTCTGTCTCTCCCTCTCTCAAAAATAAAATAAATATTATTTAAAAAAAAAATTTAAAGGGGCGCCTGGGTGGCTCAGTCGGTTGAGCGTCCGACTTCGGCTCAGGTCATGATCTCATGGTCCGTGAGTTTCAGCCCCGCGTCGGGCTCTGTGCTGATGGCTCAGAGCCTGGAGCCTGTTTCAGATTCTGTGTCTCCCTCTCTCTCTGACCCTCCCCCGTTCATGCTCTGTCTCTCTCTGTCTCAAAAATAAATAAACGTTAAAAAATTTTTTTAAAAAAAATTAAAAAAAAAAATTCTGCTAGGGCCAGATGAAATCCCAAGTGATTATGACCAGCAGTTATTCAGTAAAAAGGACAGACATGGACTTTCTCAGACTTCCATTCATTACAGCAATGTGAGTCCATATATTAAAGAATTTTGAAAGAATCAACTTTTACTATTGTATGAGGATCATCCTCAGAAAATAAAAATGTCAATAGGCTTTTCCTGTGTTAGTAAAACAAAAAAGGAAAAGAAAAAGATCAATTTCCTTATTTGCACTGAGAAACAAACATGTTATTAAATATTCATTCTAAGAATATTCATCCAGCCTTCCGAAAGGGAAAAAAAAGGCTATGAAAACTCAGCTCTTGCATTTGAGGAATTTACAGTTTAGGGAGAGAAAAAAAATGTACACGGCAAAAACTGAAATTACAGTGAAAAAGGGCTAAGGGATGACTATGTAAATTGCCAAAGAATAAATGGACTGTGGAGGACTGAGGAAGACTACAGTCAGAGATGGAGAAGGAGACGACAGTTATGAAGACAGCATGATAAATCAATGGCAGGGCAAGAAGAAGAAATGCATTCTGGATAAGGGATCACCATAATCGGAGACATGGTGGCTTATAAGCATCCAGCACATTAAGGGAATTACAAGTGATTCAATATGGCTAAAGGAAGATGTGGTCGTTGGACAGGCAATGGGGCTCAGCAGGCAAAACGTGCAGGATCTGGAGTTTTATCCTGAAGGTATGGAACCGTTGGGGTAATGTATTGGTACCAGATCATAATCTGGCCCAGGTTGGAGTCTGGGTGATGATTAAAAGGCTAACGTAGCAGTTCACAGGAAATATGATGCCGACCAAATCTAAAGAAACAGAAGTGAGACTGCAAAGTGAATGTGAGGATACTCAGGGGGCAGAGTCAACAGAAATGAGCAAATCATTAATTTAGTTAATTATGAAAGTGCAGGGACTGCAGGAGAGAAGAAGGGCTGATTCAGGGACTGTGGCACAGTAACTAAATGAACATAAACCTTGTTAAACCCTTGATCATCCTTCCAATTGTAGACTTCTAGACCTAAATTAAGAGAGGCCAGAGCATAAAAGAAGTAGAACCGCTAGTTTCTTAATGGGGATTTCACCCACAATTCTTTTGCAAATTAAGCTTTGATAACCTAAGAACCCTGACTTTTCTAAGCTTTGACTTTTATCAAATGACAGAATGACCCACCACCAACTTTATTCGGCATTTTTAACTTTACCCAGAACCTGAGATGTCAATTTGCTTTGTCATAAAGACCCAGGCATGTAATTCCTTTCTAAACATTGTTTGTGATTCACTGTCTAATGATCTGACAGTAGGTTAAAAAAAAAGAAGAAAAGAAAAAGAAAGAAAGAAAGAAAGAAAGAAAGAGAAAGAGAGAGAGAGAAAGAAAGAAAGAAAGAAGAGAGAAAGAGAGAAAAAGAGAGAGAAAGAAAGAAAGAAAGAAGAGAAAGAAGAAAAGAGAGAATGAAAGAGAGAAAGAGAGAGAAAGAAAGAAAGAAAGAAAAAAAGAAAGAAATAAAGAAAGAGAGAGAAAGAAGAAGAAAGAAAGAAAGAAAGAAAGAAAGAAAGAAAGAAAGAAAGAAAGGAGAAATTGCCATAGAAGAGATGAAGGTGAGGCCAAACAAGCGTGTTGAACGTGAACCCCTGCTATTCCACCTGTAGTAAGTTATTTTATTTAGAAGTTTCAGGTTGAATGAGTACAAAATCCCCTGCGGAAACAGAAACCCGCCCACCCAGAATGCTTTCTCCTCTTACCACAACCTAGGGGTCTTACTCTGTGCTGCTGAAAATGAGCCAAGTACTTATATGACTTGACACTGTTGGCATTATTTGCACATTGTCCAGGATACTATGCACAAAGTGATGTTCCCTTTCTTGTCTTCCTTCCCCTTCTACCTCTGTTCCTACCCTGACCCCATTCATGATCTCAAGTAAGCACTGGAAATCCAGCTTCATACCCTATGTTGGGCCACTGCTTTTGAGGAAACTCCCTGCCCCGGGGCCCCTGTTTACCTCTGAGGAATACTAGCACAGATTGGTAGTTTACTGGGAATTCCCAGGACTGAGGATCAAGAGACCTAAGCTACCATCTCTTAACCTCACCTCACTTCTAGTTTCTGTTCCCTAAAGTGGAAACAGTCATGACTCAGCCACTAACTATACTACTACATGTAGAGTGCAAACCAAAGAGGATGATGTTATAAAATGGTCTTTGTAAACTGAAGCGCTACCCAAACGTGAGGAGTTAGCATTATCATCTGGCCTGCCTCAGCCAGCTTATCTATTTTGTCTGAATGACATTCAGAGCAAACTGCAGTTTCTTCTTCTGCGTGATGTGGATACAAATACTGCCTTCACAGAAAGGTTGGGGGGACAAAATGAGCAGACGTGGACAGCATATTGCACAAGCCATGAAAACATGGGACAATGAATGAGAGGTGCTACTCCTGGTAGAACTGTTGCTATTATTAGACCTGCTCCTCCAAAGTAATCAGTACGTGATCCTAGCCAACCTACCGGCTACAGATGAGGACCATACAGAAGGGATGCTGCGATCCCACATGGTGTGTGGGAGGTAGGAGTGTGTTGCCTAAGTGGTAGGTGCACCCCAGGCCGTGGCCCTTGCTTGCTACTAGTACCTCATTGCCCACCGCTAGTAATAGGGCTTGGCGAAAAAGCGAGGCTTAGCTTTTGTTTAGAATCAAGCCTCTTGGAATGAGGGCTGAGAGAGCATCGTGTGTGTCTTTCACTGGCAGTGAGCTTGAGCTGTCCCTTCTGGCCCTTCCCCTGGGGATGGGGGATAGGGTCGCTAGAGACAGGTATCGTGATCTTTTCAGGTGTGGGAACTGTTTTGCCTTCCCTTGAGTTCAGATCCTAGAGCCTGAGAATTGGGCATGTCCTTAGACACCATTGAGCGTAATCCATTTACTGCCTAGACGGTGAGATTAGGTCCAGAGAGAAGTGACTTGCTAAGGTGGTACAGCTTATCAATGGAGAAACCAGGACCATCTTCTGACTTCCAGCTAGCGCTTGTTTCCTTTTCCATCCCACATTCAGTTAATTTAGTCTCTATTGGCCCAGACCACCTTGTTGTTGGGTTTCTGAGGCTGAGCACTTGGGTGGTTTCTTATCTGAGTCCTGGAAGGCAGCCAGGCATGGGGATGGGTAAGGGTGGCTGACTCAGACTTCGGAACACTTTGTGCCGAAGGGGCCAAGGTATAGTCTGAAAGGAGGGTGTGGGCCCTGGGCACTTCCCCATAGCTCTGAATTTTGTCAGAGTGGCTGGGTACGTGATGGAGAAGGAGTGTGGTCTCACCCTGCAGGGCTCCTGCTAATGAGTTCTGGTATATATAGAGCAGATTTGATTACCCACCCACCTGAGGATATGCTTAGCCCAGGGAAGCTGAGCAGTAAACTAGGGGAGCATCACTCTGTATGAAAGAACTGGAAGAGAGCTTTGCTGTTGTGGGGAAAAAATCCTTATAATTATGCTTACATTCACTCATGTATGCAAGAGATATTTATGGGTTACCTGCCTCATGCCAGGAGGTGTACAAGTAAATGTTCAGGTCCACAAAGGCAAGTAACATGAGCCTTTTTCTCAAAAGAAATGAGAGATGGCCAGTAAGAGCCCAATTTTATATAGTGAGAATGTGCTGTGGCAGTGCTACACCCAAGATGTGCAGAAGCTCCAGGGGGCACTACATTGCGTGTGTTCACGGTGGCCATGTGTGCAGAGCTGAGGAAGATTTTCCTGGAAATGATGTTTGAGCTGAATCGTTAAAGATAACAGAGGAGTATCTGTATCATCATCATCAGAGGTATGACTAGGCTGTTTTGGGGAATTAGTCATTCAGTACATGTGGAGCACAGAATCAAAGATAAGGATTGTTAGACGACACTTGGCATGTCACTATCAACTCATCGTATGAGTGTTCCATCTCACCTTGCTACTGAGCAAATGGAAGCTTACAGAGATTAAGCCATTCTCCCGACTCAGGAGACACCAAGCACCAAACCATGATTAGACTGGACCTTCATTTCTCACGTGCCTCTTATCCTAGACTCTGAAGACTCTGATGGGCAAATTTGAAGAAGGTTATCTTCAAGTCTCCCTTAACTTAGAAACGGAGCAGTATTTTGGAACCGGAATCTTATTTTCTTATGGAAACCGTGGCCTATATGTCTGCTAGAGATCCAGGTTTATCCCAGAAAAAGTTACTTCATCCATAATGCACTTATAACACTGTACCAAAATAGTTAGCAGTAACTGACTGTCAAAAGTAACCAAGTCTGTGTGGGAAAATGTGCCTCAATATGGAATGCTCTGGAAACCTCATGCTCACCTGCCTGATGTGTGAGATGGAGTCCTCAAGATCCTACTGGCAGGGTCCAGGGGGATGGGGCGTGAGAATGCAAAGGAAGAATATAGCCAGGGGCAATGAGGTCCCAGAAAGTGTAGAGCAGAACATCTTTTCCAGAACCAATTCCCCAAGGATACCTCTCAGCTCTGCAGTCTCTATAATCATCCCATCCCTTCCTTTCTCAGTAAACTCTTCCATGATGTCACTTAAAGTATGGCATGTTTCTCCTCTTTAATGCCTCACAGTTCCTCTTCCTCCTGAAACAAGCCCCTCAAACTTTGGAATTCTCGTAAAGGGAATTTTTGTCAGAAACTGTAAGAAATTAAGGAATGAAAAGACCTCTCATGCCCCTTCCACCCATACATTTTTTTTTTCCAGCAGATCTTTTGGAGAAAGTTAAAAGTGTGTAATCAGATCCACACTTATGATAGAGCCACATTTTGGCTAAGGATCTTGGGCCTTAATTTTAGTGCCCAGTACAAAAGTGTTTAGTAGGTTTTGTCTCATATTTACTTTGAAATTTTTTTGTTAAGTTTATTTATTTATCTTGAGACAGAGAGAGCAGGGGCAGCAGAGAAAGAGGGAAAGAGAGAGAATCCCAAGCAGGCTCTGTACTGTCAGTGCAGAGCCGGATACGGGGCTCAAACTTGAACCGTGAGATCATGACCTGAGCTGAAACCAAGAGTCAGATGCTTAATCTGCTGGCCACTCAGGCACCCCTACTTTAAACTTATTAAATACAAACAACAGAGTGAGACAAAGCCAGCGTGTGGGTGCTTCTCTGTGTCTGTATTCCTGAGGAGTGCTGTTGCCATAGTCCTGGGTGCTCAGAGACAGAAAATGGGAGAGAGAGGGGAAAACACCAAAGACCTGGCTGGCCATGATATTACTGTCCTTTCACCAATCTTATCTTCCTGCTCTAACATATATTCATCTTATGCTTTAGCATTTTCCAAAAACGTTTAAGGACTTAAAAAAAAAAAACTTATATAGTTCTTAAGTGTGAATTATGGATTAATTCAACATCTATACTGGGAAGAAATCTCAGAGATAATCCAGTGCAATTTATTCATCCTACAGATAAGAAAACTAAGACACACAAAGATAATTCAATTGCTTCAGGTTCATGAAGGTAACTAGAGGGGTATTCAGAACCAGAACTCCTAGTCTGCTTGTCCCAGATAAAACCCCTTTGCAGCGTCATACTTCCACTGAACTTTGCAGTCAATGGAGCACTTTCTTATTCGTTAAGCTTCATTATTTGTTACTCACAAAACTCTAGGTTTGTCCCACATCAGATTGGTTAAAGTGATTTGCCTAAAGCCACACAGTCAAATAAACAGAACCCTGGTCTCTCAGATTCCAATTTCAATGCTTACAGAACTGTAAAAATGGCTTTGTGGGATTCCCCAGAAAACATTTAACTCATGGGATACGCTGACAATAAATCATCAGTGCAGAAAATTTCTCTTTTGGGTAGTCCCAGATAGCAAAGAAGAAAGCCCCCAAATCAAAAGTGTAAACACAACTCTTCTCGGAATGAATGCTAAATGATTCATCTGGTTTTAGTTCTTTAAACAGGCAAAATTGTGCATAGCCCATCACATAGCAATTCAGAACTTTAAACTTTAGCCTGCCTTTATTGAGACACAGGGCCTAGAAAGTCAAGAATCAAGAATGACTTTCTCTGCCTCGTGTAAAGAACTGTGATTCCATAACGTTTCGACGATTTTGTTGTTCGTTTTAGATCATCATGCCACTGGAAGTCCTAAAAATAATGTGGCTTTCTATAACATTTTAATTAAAAATAAATTCTCACATACATTAACTCATTTGGTTTGACTCTTCTTTGGAACAAATTGTTGCCCTTGTTCTTGCTATTACCATTGGAGATAAGAAACAGAAGCTCCAAATCTCAAAGGTAAGAAAGGCGAGCATAAGTCTAGATTTTCTGATTCTAAAGCCAATAGGTTAAATATTACTACTGGAACATTTAAACAATCTCTGGTTTTATTTGCGTAAGTCTCATAGACAAACACGTTTTGGCAACTACACTCCTATACGGCACTTGTATGTGTGCATATCAATTTGCTTCTAGGTAAACAGTGGCCCTACAGATTTGAGACCATCGGATCATTGTGTGCTAGATAATGAAGGCTTTTGTCATGAATACTACAGCTGAAAATTGGTTTCCAAAATGTATTCATAAGTCCTCATCTACCAAATACAAGTTTCCAGATATTTTTCCAATTTCAATATGTTCCTCAGTTAAACATGAATTATATTGAAAAAAAATTAAATGTGTAAATTTGTGTATGTTCCTCTGGACAACAAAGATAAAAAAGAAGAGATGATAGAAAAAAAATATTGTATCTAAAACTCTCCAAAGAGTTTACTGCCCCTTTTAAAACTTATTTTTTTATTATTATTCCCTTTTACTTAGTGTAAGGTTTTGTTAAATTTGATTTTTAAAAGTCCATGCTTAACCTAATTTAGTGCAGAAAATAAATCCCACCCCTCCCACCCGGGTTCCAAGCAAGTAGGTTTATTTTCAGTTGTCTGAGCAGATGTATCTCTGGACAAGTCCTATATGTAATAGATAATAACAGCCAGAGCACTTTTATCTTCCTGGGACATGATGAATCTGATAGCAACCCATTGTTACATAGCTCAAAAAATACCTTACGAATGTTGAACACTGTAGTTTGTTTCAGCCTCTGTGACTGAGAGCTAGGGGAGGTTGTTTTAGGAAGGTCGACATTTAACTCCATTCTGGAACCGCTCTCAGAATCAGGGAAACTAATATAGCACTCAGAACTCATTTTTGATCATCATTAGGCACCAGTAAAAGACAAAACAAACAATATTTATGAATGAAATTTAACTTCAATAAAACAAAACCAACCAACTTCTAGGCTTAAAAACTTATCTCCTTAAAAGAAAAAAAAGGAAAACTGTATTTTTATCAGTAACTTAAAAAAAATTATTTTTTCTTGTTAGGATGTTTTTCTTTGCAAATAACAAAAAGCCCATCAAATGCACAGATCTTAAAAAAAAAAAAAGAATAGTAGAGATCTTCTTTGACTCACGATGGGGTTAGCACTTGATAAACCTACGGAAAGTTGAAAATACCTTAAAGTCAAAATTGTTCTTAATACACCTTACCTACAGAACGTCCTAGCTTAGCCTAGTCTGCCTTGAATGTGCTGAAAACACTTATATTAGCCGACATTAGTGGGCAGAATCACCTAACACAAAGCATATTCTATATTAAAGTGTTAAATATCTCATGTAATCTACTAAACACTGTACTGAAAGTGAAAAGCAGAATGCCTGGATGGGTACAGAATGGTTGTAAGTGCACTGGCCATTTGCCCTCACGATTGCCTGGCTGACTGGGAGATGTCATTCTCGGCCACCCAACAGCATCACCAGAGTACTTGGACCACATATGCTAGCTAGCCTGGGAAAAGATCAAACAGCAAAGCTCGAAGTACGGTCTCTGCTCAATGGTGTACCCCTTTCTTTACCATTGTGAAGTTGGCAAATCCTAAATTGAGCCATTATTAAGTGAGGGACCATCTGCAATTCAAACAATAAGGGGTTTTCTATCTCTCCAAGGGAGTCTTGAGGTCAGCAGTTCCAGGGAAATCTAGTAGTTCTATGGGGTAAACCCATATAATATTCGACCACTGACACCACTGACATTAAAAAGAAAGCCAGATATAAAGTCAATATGAGGGGTGCCTGGGTGGCTCAGTCAGACAGGCATCCAACTCTTGATTTTGGCTCAGGTCATGATCTCACAATTTGTGAGTTCGAGCCCCTCATTGGGCTGACATTGTGCACAGCCTGCTTGCAAGTCTCCTTCCCTCTCTCTCTGTCCCTACCCTGCGTGCTCTCTCTCTCCCTTTCTCTTCCTCAAAATAAATAAACTTCAAAAATTTTTTTCAAAAATAAAATAAAGTCAATGGGAAATGATCAGTAATGTGGTTTACATAGGTAATTTAATATTTTAAGTTGTAATTGTATCCATGATAAGATATTAAATAGCTTATGTATATTTTCATTACTGTGCATGTCATAAAGTATTTATGAAATGCCAAACTCTCATTAGATTTCTAAAATTAAAAAATGTACTTCTAAAAAATTAAATAAGTCTAATTTCAATTGTCCTAATATTGATAACAAGATTATGAAGAGTACATTTCAGAACTTTACTTGTTTAATAAAAAGAGTACTAATTAGTGATATTTATCCTATAAAGATTATTTTAAATCCTTAACCCACGTACACTCAAGCTTGGTCTGTGCTATTTTGAATTCCTGGAATGGCAAATACACGTAGGCTTTCTTTTCTTCACGTTAAGTATAATTTTTTTTTAAACCAGAAAAGTGATTATGTTCTCAAGTTAATGGATATTAAGAGTCAATTAAATGGTGAACTTAGTGCACGTACCCACCTCCTTCTCACATTTGACACCTTTAGGAATCACTCTATGCACATATGCAAGTGTGTCTATATACACAAAATTACAAGCATAGAATTGTATATGAAGTACTTATATCTATTATATACACAGACTTTGGATCAATAAAAATGAGTTACAATGCCAAAAAATAGGATCGAACTCTGTTGACCAGAAATTATAATATATTCGTATGTGTATGTATATATATAAAATACCCACTCACAGGATTTGATTGCTGAGAAAATCACAACTCGGTGCACATAAAAGGAAGTACTACCATAAAAAGTAGAAGTGGCTCTAGATATGTATTTGCCAAGTTTGAAGGTAATAGACCCTTAGAAAGGAAGTCTCCAGAGGCAACTTTTAGGATAATAGAGAGAGAGAGACCTGTCCACATCTCTCACTGCCCAGGCAATAGATTATGCAGTAAAATAGGTTTGTGCTCTAAGCAAAAGTACTAGCTTAGACCTGTGGCACACGGTGTAGGACCTTGGATGATGGTCACATTTAAAAGGAAGAGGAAATCCTCGTATCTGCAATGCTAGATATTGGCACAATCTGACAAACAGCACATTTCTCTCTCTCTTTTACAATTTGAAGACAGGCTGGGGGACACAGAAATCCTATGCTCAAAAAGGTTAACATTCTTAAATATAAAAATGAAGAGACAAGCTAGAATCAACATTTGAGGAAAACCAATAACATGAGAGTCACCGACTTCAATAAACATGAGAACAAACACTCAAGGAAATAGAGTTCTTAGTGTAAAAGCATACTCTGAAAATCATAATTCGTATCTTCAAAGTACCTAGAGTTTACCCCGTTGATGGATCAATAGCTCTGTTGTGAAAAACTACCAATTAAATATCTTGAAAATGAAATGTGATTGCCAAAATCAAAATCACAATAAGTGGACTGAATAGAATAACCACAGATGAAGACAAATTTGATAAACTCTTCCAAAATACAGGGGAAACAAGTTATATAAGAAAAGTTAAAAGATAAAGAAAATAGTTCCAAAATTTTAATAATCATCTCAAAAGAAATTTAGAAAGAGAGGAGCACCTGGCTGGCTTTGTCAGAAGAGCATGCAACTCTTGATCTTGGGTTTGTGAGTTGGAGCCCCACTTTGAGTGTAGAGATCCGAAAAAAATAATAATAATAACAAACCTTAAAAAAAAGAAATTTGTAAAGATAAGTGGAAGAAAATGTAATGGAGGTTATAGCTTGGTAACAACGCTATTATTGCTACCACTACTAATGATACAAATTCTGAGAACTGAAGATATGATTTTGCATTTGAAAAGTCTACCAATTATGAAGCAGGATGAAGAAAGATGTCCCCAATCTTGATACATGAAAAGTGAGAGTGGGGAAGAAACTGCCATCCTAGAAATAAGAGTCAGATCATCAATCCTGGATAATAGAATACAGTTAAGTAATGTCTTCACAATCTGAAGAAAAGCTACTTTGATGTGTGTGTGTTTTCTTTTTTTTTTAATGTTTATTTTTTGAGAAAGAGAGAGAGCATGCTAGCAGGGGAGAGACAGAGAAAGAGGAAGACAAGAGAATCCACAGCAAGCTCCTCACTGTCAGTGCAAAGCCCGTAATGGGGCTTGAACTCACGATCCCGTGAGATCATGACCTGAGCTGAAGTCAGAGGATTAACCAATTGAGCCACTCAGGACCCCCTGATCTTCTAATTCATTAACCGTCTAAACTATTGTCTAAATGTAAGAACCAAATAAATTCACTTCTAGCATGCAAGAACTTGGAGGTTAGCATCGCAAAACCTCTCTAAAAAGAATTGGATGATATAGTCCACAAATTTTTAAAAAATAATAAAACCAAAAGGAAGATTCTAGGTACAAGGAATATGGATGAGCACAGAAGTCAATAAACTTAGAGTCTAAACAACCATTTATTATCACAAACATTAATCCATATTTGAAAGTAAAACCTAAGATGTTCAATAACAGATGTGTCAGAAAATTGGGGCTAGGGAAAGGGGAAAAATGGAAGGAAACTAAGTTCTTGTGTAGCTCAAGAACATTTTTTTTAATGTTCATTCATTTTTGAGAGAAGGGGGAGGGGCAGAGAGAGAGGGAGACACAGAATCCAAAGCAGGCTCCAGGCTCCAAGCTGTCAGCACAGAGCCCAATGCAGGGCTCGAACTCACGAACCATGAGATCATGACCTCACGGAAGTTGGATGCTTAACCGACTGAGCTACCCAGGCGCCCCTGCAAATATTATTTTGTTAAAGATTATTCTAGTTTTAAAAAATTAATTATGACAAAAAAAAAAGAAGTGAAGTCATTATGTTTTAACTACATATTTGAATATAGACAGGATTGTGAACCTTTAGCTAAAAATATGAGCATTTGATTTCTCTGACAATTACGATTTCATCCTTCCTCCCAGCTTGTGGTTTCTATTAGTTTTACATTGCTAATGTTTATGAACTATATATTCTGTTCTTCTATCATAATTAGCAAAATTATTTGGCATTCATTCTCTTTTTAAGTGGAGTCACTACTTACCAGCAGTTATGTTTTGTTTTGTTTTGTTTTAATCATGCCTGCTTCATTTCTGAGCTCTTTGATTCATCCTTTAACTGGCTAGATATGGTCAAGAAGTGTTTTCCAAAAGGATTCATGTGTGCTACGCTCCCTGGATTCTTTCACGTGTGAGAATGCCGGCCTGTAAGTGTCTTTATACACGGCTGGTATTTTGGCTAAGAGAATATTCTTTAGTCACACTTTCTTTTCTTAGAAACCTGAAGACACTGCTCCATCGTAATCCAGAATTGAATGTCATTGGATCAGTGTCTGATTTTGGCCTGGTCTTTTATCCCTTGTAGATTTCTCTTTCTCTAACTGGATGCTGGAACAGTTCCCTCATTATTTTCCTGCAGATTGTTTATTGTCTTTGTTCTTTTTCAAAAAGATAAAATATTACAGATCCAATTTAGCTGCTCCTGTATCCCTTCCTGATTCGATTCCCACACCCGATCTCCATGGAACCTCTGTTTTTTGACTTTGTGTTTATCAACTCTCTGTCGGTTCCTCCACTTTTACTGCTGAAATCCCACATTATGTTTTTGAGATGTATCCATATTTCTGTACGTGGCTTTTGTTTATAAGTTTTAACTGTACATTCTTTTAATAGATATTATGTTGTTTCCAAGTCTTCACTAATGCAGTGCTGCAGTAAATATTATAGTATATGTCCCTTAGTGCACAAATACGAGGGCATCTCTTGGGGAAAAGCCGACAAGTCAAAACATATGTTTACCTTCAGCTTTATTAGCGATTTCTAAAGTAGTTTCACCATCTTATTTTTCCACCAGCGGTGTAGAAGAATTCCCATTTTACCACTTACTCTTAAAATAGTATGTGACACACAGCAAAGTATCACATAGGTTTTACTGTTATTTTGATTGAAGTAATATCTACCTCATAGCATGTGTTGAGTTACTTTTTCTTTATACATTGGTTACTATATGCACGATATATTTTTTCAAGTTTTGGTAAAAATTATCATAAAAACACAGGTCCTGCACATTCTGAAGGAAGTATTTGATTATCAATTCAATTATTATCATTGCTATTAATTCATGCTTATTCTTTTTTTTTTTTTTTTTTGAGCCAAATTTATAATTAACATTTTCTTCTAGAAAATAGTCATCTTCTTGGGGTGCTGGGTGGCTCAGTTGGTTAAGCATCCAACTTCAGCTCAGGTCATGATCTCTCGGTTCATGAGTTAAAATCCTGTGTCCGAAAAAAAAAAAAAAAAAAAAAAAAAAAAAAAAATCCTGTGTCCGGCTCTGGGCTGACAGCTCAGAGACTGGAGTCTCTAAAGCTTCGGATTCTGTGTCTCCCTTTCTCTCTCTCTGCCCCTCCCCTGTTCATACTCTGTGTCTCTCTCTCTTGAAAAAAAATTTAAAAACATTAAAAAAATAGTCATCTCCTCTTTTTATTCCTAATATTTGAAAACTTAATCTTTAATACCTTTTTAATATTGATTATTGAATATTTAGTACATTTATTCATTGACTTTTCTCTCTTTTCCTTGACTAGTTTGGATAGAGATCTAATTTATATTAGCTAATTTTTGTTTTTTCTTTTTTTTTTTTTAAAGAATTGGCCTAGGATTTTTTTGTTTATTTTTGTGTCTTAAATTACTTTTGATCTTTACCATTTGTATTTGCTTCCTCTAAAATTCTGCAGTTTTACACGGTTTCTCTTTTGTAGTTTCTTGAATTAAATGTGATTTGCTCATTAACTCATAACTTATTTCCAACTGTGTTTCTTCATTTGCAAAATGTTACTGTTGTGTGTGGGTGCAGGCATTTTCTTAAGTAAATGATTTCTAATTTAAATCCACTTTGGTTCAAAAACATGATGTTGATTCCTTGAAAGTTGATGCAGCTTCCTTTCTGACTAACTGCTTATATAGTAATGAAAAAACTAGTTTAAATAAACTAGTTAATTTTGTCTCTAAGTCTGCTATGTTTAGGGCTAAATTTTGTCTGATTGCTAGATTTGTTGCTGATACATGTGTGCTAAAAATCACCCATAGCCATTATGAATTTGTCCAATTCCTCTTGTGAATTAAATATTTTCAGGCAATATTGTTCAGAAACTACAAGCTGATGATTGCACTCTTTTCTTGATAAGTTGTTGTGTTTATCACCATCATTATCATTATTATGGTGGTGTTGTGACTTTCTTTTAAACTAGGATAATGAGCTACAGTTTGTCTTTTAGGAAATATCTACTGAATTATCGGACATATTTTAGGTTGCAGACTCATTTGTATTAAAAGTACTCTTGTTTCAGGGGCACCTGGCTGGCTCAGTTGGTTATGCATCTGACTTCAGCTCAGGTCATGATCTCATGGTTCGTGAGTTCAAGCCCTGAGTCGGGCTCTGCGCTGACAGCTTGGAGCCTGTTTCCAATTCTGTGTCTCCCCTTCTCTCTCTCCAACTTGTGCTCCCTCTCTCTCTCTCTCTCAAAAATAAAATAAAAATAAATAAACATTTTTTAAAAAGTACTCTTATTTCATGTATTTCCCAAAGGTGCTCAGCAGTCCCATATCATGAAAATAATTAACTGTGGGAATCCATGAGAGATTGCATTGAATTAGTGGGGTGGTGGCAGGGGTGTTAATGATGTATGTATATACATGCATGGCATGGGTGCATAAATATTATATAACTGACATAATTTAGGATTAGATAAGTAAAACTTGGTAGACCTAAAAGCTTTTGAAGTATGGTGAGGAAGCCATGCTATAAGTCTTCATAATTTTAGAAAATTTTCATATTCCATAACAATTAACTAATATAACAATCATGAAAAGATTAAAATTCTTTCTTATCCAAGTTAAACCTTTCCATCATAATCTTGAATGTGATATTAATTTACTTAAATTCTTACTTCTAGAGAGTTCTACAAACGTCAGTGATATGCTTGTTGGAATTCTCATGATTTCTGATAAATTTACTTTTACTTTTTCTGGTATCAATATGTACAGTGACATCTAATTAATTAGTTGAATGATTATGAATAAAGGGTTTATTTGAAACAACCCTCTTTAAGGCTCTGGAAAGAGGAGAGTAAAGAGCAATATTTATGGACTTAAGAAGCTCACACTTTGGGGGGTCCTGGGTGGCTCAGTCGGTTGAGCATCCGACTTTGGCTCAGGTCATGATCTCACTGCTTGTGGGTTCGAGTCCTGCATCGGGCTCTGTGCTGACAGCTCAAAGCCTGGAGCCTACTTCTGATTCACTCTCAGCTCCTCCCCCACTCACACTCTGTCTCTCTCTCAAAAATCAATAAATGTTAAAAAAAGAAATTAAAAAAAAAAAAGAAAAAGAATCTCACACTTTGATAGTAAAGACAAGCAAATAATAATGGTCCCATGTGAAGAATAGTATGGAAGCACAGACAAGGTTGGAGTTAAATCCTGCCAGGGGTTGCTAGAAAAAGGGCTTGCAAATGAAATGTCATAGGATTCAAATTAACGAATCAGAAAATTTCAGAGAGAGGTTAAGTGAAGCAAGTTTGTTTCATTAGAATGAACTATGTGACCAGAAGTGAAGAGTGGGGAACATGCCTGTGCCCGGTGTAGCTGGATTATGAGGGGCAGAGCAAGAACAGTGACTGATGCAAATAAATACATTAATTAAGAGTAATTATCAGGGTGCCTGGGGGGCTCAGTCAGTTGAGCATCGGACTTCAGCTCAGGTCATGATCTCATGGGTAGCGAGTTCAAGCCCCGTATCAGGCTCTCTGCTGTCAGAGCAGAGCCTGCTTCAGATCCTCTATCACCCTCTCTCTGCCCCTCCCCCACTTGCACTTTCCCTCAAAAATAAACATTTTTTTTAAAGAATAATTTATCAGTATTTTGTCTAACACTTTTTATGATGCTTACTGTCTGCCAGGCACTATTCTGAATTCTTTACATATGATAATTTGTTTAAGCCTCAAAATGACTCTGTGCAATAGCTACTGTCATTATGTCCATATTACAGACGAAGGGACTAGAGTAGAGAGAAGCCAAACACCTCCCAAGGTCTCAGAACTAGAGAGTAATAGAAGTGGAATTAAAATCTAGGTATTGGGCTCCAGAGCCAGAACTCTTAAAGACCTACACAGTATTGCAAGTAACTGCACACAGAGGGAATTTTTACAGGATCAGCTGCTATCAGAGGAGAACATGAAGATTTCATTTATTTTTCCATTCCTTTGGCATAAATGATTCCCTTGGGATAATAGTGATTTATAGGAACCATCCAGATACAAAGGTAGGGAAACCCAGATGGGAGCTGACAAGAACCCTAAAACCTGACTAATTTATTGTCATTTTTTAGAATGGATTATTGGTTTTCATTATGAAAAGCTAACCTTACATGCTGTGAAAGAGACTGTTAAAATAAGCCCTTGGGAGGAACCCCAGAGTAGGCCTTGTCAGCTGCTCCTGTCACTGTGCAAATGCAAACTTGTGAATTATTTCAGCCCTTACACAGCCCTAAAGCTCTTAGGGGCGAATGGTTTTATTTAAAACAATTTAAACCCACTTTAACTTAATTTACCATTGTATTCTTGAGTTCTGGCCTACGGCCAAGATCTTCCCAGTCCTAATTTGGTCCCTAGTTGAATTCAAATTTTAAATGGTCTGTTCCCAGTGAAGCTCACTCCAATTTCATTTACATCCTTAGGGACTTGGGAAGGGCCTGACCCTTTAACTCCCCCATGCTTAAATGCACTGTAGTGAAAAATGCAAACATATCTTTCTAAATAGGGGTCTCGTTAACCTTGTCAACCTGAAGCCTCTTTAAAACTCCAAAGTTGATTTTCAGAGACTCTGTGCCAGAGCTCACATCATTGACTGTTTCCTTTGGCCACTTTGCTGATAACTCAAGTCCAAACCCAGGTCTCATTTCCAGCCTTTCCATGATTCTGGGTACATCAGTATACTGGAGATTCTCCCCAGGTCCTCCACATTCTCCCTCTCTCTCTTTTTTTTTTCATATTTTATTAATGTACTGTTTTGCCCCTCTGAAATATCTTTGCCCATTCTCCTCACCCCAAATTTTCCAAAATTCCACCCTAATAGCAAGGCCTCTCTCGAATACCATTCTTCTCCTGGAACTGTGCTCTTTCTCAGCTTTACATCCAAAATGCCTTTGTAAGGCCTCTGAGAAAGCATTCATCAAACCCACTTGGAACTGTATTACCTTGTATTAGTACTTACCAGAGGTGTCCCTCGCCTTTCCAAACATGAGCCCCCTGACGGTGATACACCTAATCCATACCAAAGCTTTCACAGTGCTCTGTATAGAGCAGACACTCAGTAATTGTATCTGGAATTGAAAAACAAAATAGATGTGTTGAAATGTACAGTTTTATATTTGAGGCTAGAAGGAATAGCGAGGAGATAGCCAAAAGGACACCCACCCACAACAACAACAACAACAATAACACTTGGATTCAAAGCCTGGCTTTACCACTATAATTCTGTCTCTGAGTCACGGGAGAATTAGATCATTTCTAAGGTCCCTTATAATATTTAGAATTTGCCATTCTATGATTTCTCGACTACTATAATGCACACACAACACTGATTACTTCTATCCCAACACCTAATCCAGCTTGAAAAAGTCTTAGACTCTGATCCACGAAACCTTGTCATCCAAGGTCCCTAATGGATCTACATAGTATAGCCTGACATTCCCTGGCATTTTTTGGCAACTATGAAGACAATAACACCAAAACCACCAACAAAAACCCTCTTTTTTAAAGAGGCTTTGAATGCAGATTCCGAACTGAAGCCTCATTTCACCAGAGAAAAAACTCAGGTCCAAAGAGGTAAATTGTTCTCTCCTGTCACACAAATAGTTACTAACAGAACACAGGCTCTAACCCTGAGCTGTCACCAATCAGGAAGAGCTTTTTTCCATAGGAACTAAGAATTAAAATATTTAACTGACTTAAATGGCTGAGATGAAGTTAATGAAGAGGAAAAGCAAAGAAACAAGGATGTGTTTAGAGCCTCATCTGGGGTACTTAACCGTGGTGGAAGTAATCACTGGGTTTTTGAAAGGCACTATAATTGTAGTATCTATGAATTGTAGTTCAAACATGCAGGTGGGAAAGACTTTTAATTTTCTTTATTTTTATATAATTCAATCTATTGTATATATTGAATTCCCATTCTACCAGGTGGTGGAAATGTAATCTCGGTCACTTTAGGGTTCCTTTCCTCTTCCCAGGCTTTCAGGTAAGCCCCAAAGGATCCCATTTATGTTGTTGCACCAGGAAGCATCTGATCCTCTGCTGGCATCTAATCATCTACCGAGACATCCACCATGAATCTGATTCATGTCCCCAGGTCCATGCAGGTCCCTACTGTCATCTGTCATTCTCATAGCCAAGAGGCCTGCTTCTCTCTGTATGTTGCCTTGCCCCTTTGCTCTTCCTGGGCCACATGGAGCTTAGGAGACTCTGTGAGGCTGAGGCCCTATTGACATATGTGGAGAGAGCAAGATGGAGTCACTCTTGTCAAGCAATGGCCTGTGTCAAACAGTGAGTGACACAGGCAGCGAAGGGCAGGTATCGCTAAGACCAGAACCGGCTGATGACACACACAGAAGTGGTAACTAGTCAAAACAGAGGAGGTCTGCAAAGGCCCAAGACTGATTAAATCCCTTTAAAAATGGAGGAATTTTGCTCAAAATGTCAGACTTTTCAGACACTGGCCCCTCTACCTCTGACCACTTCAAAAAGGCAGCTGCCCGATGGATCTGTGAGAACAGAGATCCTCCACTGTGGAACCATAGTAAGCAGTAAGCTCAGGGAGCTGACCCCGACCTGACTGAGGCCTCTTTCCAAGCTTGTGCTCACAGACTGACTCTGCATATGGTTTGTTATCTACCTTCCCCCTGTTCTCTCTTGTATGTTGTGTGACTTGCTTTGTGCTTCGCTCTCTGTGATGCGGTTAAGAAGCCAAGTTAAACAAGTGGTGAAATGTCACTGAGTTTGGAATCCTGAACCGGATTTATAATTATGTTCACCTTGCTTTTTGACTGAATAAAGCTGGCATCGTGGAAAGGCACAGCTCATGCGTGCGACTTCATAGCGTGCTCATGATAACACATCATGCAGTTCTTTCCACGTCGGGTTGTGCCTCTCACCTAGGATTTCCTGAAAAGCAGGACATAGGCCTCTCTCCTCTCCAATCCAAAGAAGCTGTCTGAAAATTCAGTTGTCCTTCCCAGCTTCTGGGTCTGGGGCAGAGAAAGCCACAAGAGTAGCTTTTGCAGGTTTCAAAATATCTACATAGTCTTTGCTTGGTACTCAGTTCTCTCCTCACATGAGGAAATATTTTCTTTCTTTTTTTTTTTAACTTTTGGTTACAGAAAATTTGAAACATATGCAAAAGTAGAGAAAATATACTGAACCCCATGGACCTGTCCCCCAGGTTCGACAGTCTCAAATGACTCAAAGCCAATTTTGTTTTATTTATACCCCAACCCAATCCCAGCAGTGGTATTTTGAAGAAAATCCCAGGTATAATACCGTTCCATTTGTAAACGTTTGGGTAATTTCTTGACGATAGGATTATTTCAAAAAGAAAAGCATAATACTACTATTACAGAACAGCAGAAGAAATTTTTAATATTAAATATCTATTTGGTGTTCACATATTTTACACTTACTTAAGACCCTACAAAATATGTTTTTTTTTAATTTTTAATGGCTATTTTCATTTTTGAGAGACACAGAGCATGAATGGGGGAGGGGCAGAGAGAGAGGGAGACAGAATCCGGAGCAGGCTCCAGGTTCCGAGGTGTCAGCACAGAGCCCGACACGGGGCTTGAACCCACAAATGGTGAGATCATGACTTGAGCGGAAGTCGGACGCTCAACTGACTGAGCCACCCAGGTGCCCCGGAATATTTTGTTTTTTAAACAATTTGTTTGAATTGGATCCAAATAAGAATACCACATTTCTAGTGACTAATAGGTCTTGCAAATGTGTTTTTATCTACCAGTAATCGCTCCATAAACAATCTCTGTGCCTCCTCTCAGGAAAATACAAAAAAAGAAAAAACGAAAGAAACAACAAAAAACCTAAAAACCTTTTCCTTAAAGAAACCAGGTCACTTATCTTGTACATTTTTGAGAAATCCTCATCTGAACCCTAGGTGGGGAAACTCCCCCATCTCCACTCCCACATGTACACATTCAACATTTCATCACACATCCTCCTCGATCTACTTTTCAAACTCCTTTCCATCACTCCTTGTATTTGTGTATGGCACATTAAGCCCAGATTGGTGTGTTTTAACACAAGACAAACGCACGTCTCCAAGTAAAGCTTAAAACAGGTGTTGCTGAGTTTCTGAACAGCAGCTCCCCTTCATACAGTGATACAGGCGCCTGGGATCTTTTGTGTCTCCACCACGTCTAACATAAGCCTGTTGAGTTTGCCAAGCAGGTGTCTCATTCCAGCCAGCCAGCCAGCCAGCCAGCGGAGAGGGAAAAGGAGCATGCTTTATCCCATCTGGAGGTGGTATATATATATACATTTTTTAATGCGCCCAGCCTGGATATGCTGCACACCACTTCCGCACAGGCCCTAGAGCCACTCTTCACTGATAGAAGGTTGGGCTTTCACATTTGGTTTTGTGCTGGGAGGAAAAGAAATGGGGTTGGTCTCACATTGGGCAGTCTCTGCTTTTCTCCAAAGGCTATTGTTTTGAAGTTCAAAATCCAATATAATAGCCTTTATTTTTTTTCCCCTCATTCTGCTATTATCTCTTTCCCAATTAATAAACTTAGATTTATCTAGTTTGGCCAGGTAGCATCATGATGTTAAAGGAAGTATTAGGGTTGAAGAAAAATAATATCAGGTATAACTTCAAACTTTTTCCCTCCATGCGATGTAGCATTTTTTTTTTAAGTTTATTTATTTTGAGGGAGAGAGAGAGAGAGAGAGAGAGAGAGAGAATATCCCAAGGAGGCTCCATGCCATCACCATAGAGCCCAACCAACACAGGGGTAGATCTCATGAACCATGAGATCATGAACTAAGCCCAAATCAAGAGTTGGATGCTTAACCAACTGAGCCACCCAGGCACCCCGCACTATAGTATTGTTTTTTTGTTTTTTTTTTTATTTTTTTTTGACGTTTATTTATTTTTGAGACAGAGAGAGACAGAGCATGAACAGGGGAGAAGCAGAGAGAGAGGGAGACACAGAATTTGAAACAGGCTCCAGGCTCTGAGCTGTCAGCACAGAGCCTGACGCGGGGCTCGAACTCACAGACCGTGAGATCATGACCTGAGCCGAAGTCGGACGCTCAACCAACCAAGCCACCCAGGCGCCCCTATAGTATTGTTTTAAGACAGGCTTGTGATATACTTGGGTTGAGTTTGAATCCTTGATCTACCATTAAAATTATCTAGTTGTGTAAACTTGGTTACTTTAACTTCTCTGAGCTTTGCTTCCCACATTTATAATACTAATCATGCTTTATTTCATAAGACTGAAGTAAAAATAAAACAAAATAAAATAAGCAAAGGTTTTAATATAATGCATGATATAAGGTAGAATATCAATGAATGGTAGCTAGTATTAGTAAAGCAAATAATGAATTTTCTCAAACTGGTAAGTCATTCCCCTTTACATTAAGCCTGGTATTATAGACCAAGCCTCTATATAGGTATATCTAATTGCTGCATTTGGTCATCAAAATCTACCCAAAAAGATTTGAATACTTGTCTCCTCATCCTAAGTATGAACAACGACAAAAATCAGAAGTAGCAGAGTTAATTGAGCTACAAAGTGACATAAAAAGTTGTTATTTTGAATACCGCAGATTGTATTATGTGTATTATTCACACTTTTAAATGGATTATTTCCTTTGGAAAAGGAATTCCATTAGAATACTTTTTATCATTGTTCTGATTCTTGTTCTCTCTTTGTTTTGTTATAGTTTGTTTTACTTTAAACTTGTCAGCTATTTGCCTGCTGCAATCTACGCAGCTGAAGCTCCAAAGGCCTGGAAATGAGAATTTGTCAAGGTAACTCTTGCCTTGCCCTTCTCCACTGCCAGCCTGAGGGATCCAGCTGGAAATAAGAGCAGCTGCTCTTGGTGCCCTAGTTTAAGACATTTCAAACACAGCTTCAGCTTTATCCTGTTTTAAGTACAGACATTTCAAGACCCCATGGAATGGGACACGACCCATCTACTTTATATTTGGATGTTACTTTTACTGAAGGTAGGCTGCAGGGGTGGGGGAGGGGAAGGAAACGATGGAGTAAAGGCCTATTGATGCCAGGTCAATGATATCTATATTTTTAGAGTACCTTTCACGTCCAAGAATGTGTCCACTATATCTCAGTATTCCCAGTCACATCTGCCCCTCAAACCTTAGGTGGATTTAAAAAAAACAAAAAAGTGAGACGTGTTGTTTCATTTGAGGTGATAAAAAGGTGAATCTGGCTGGGAATTGGACCTGGCCGGCTTTGAGGGTTACTCTCCACCCAGAGAACCTTCCTTCCTTGGGTAAAAGGGAGTCACCATTCCACTGCTCTGCTAACAGCCTATTTTTACGTTCAGGAAGTAGAGTTATTGCAGAATCATGAGAATTGGATATGGAAAGAATTCACGAAGCAATCCATTCCAACTTCAGGCCACTTAAGAAGAATTTTTAGTCTGCTCTTCCTTGTTGTAGCCACCACATTCCTCTCTCTGTGCACTGAGCTGATTTCACCCAAGGCTACAATTCTGTCAATTTCATAAACAACAGCAGGGAGGTGTTAACAGTCTACTCACAGTTCCATTTAAATAGATGGCTTTCCATGAAAGAGACTACATTTCTACAGCCATTTTCTTTTATTATTTTTTTATTATGTTAATGTTTGTTTATTTTTGAGAGAGAGAGAGAGACAGACAGACAGACAGACAGAGTGTGAGCAGGTGAGGGTCAGAGAGAGGGGAAGACATAGAATCTGAAGCAGGCTCCAGGCTCTGAGCTGTCAGCACAGAGCTTGATGTGGGGCTTGAACTCATGAACCATGAGATCATGACGTGAGCCAAAGTCGGATGCTTAACCAACTGAGCCACCCACGCATTCCTACAGCCATTTTCTTTTACAAGACAGTCATGTTTTGGTGAATAAAACCCAAAATCGCCACATACTGATGAAAATACATACATGTTAAAAATCAAATAAAACAAAAATTTGATGTAAAGTATTTAAATCAATGAACAATGAGACACTGGTCAAAATATAGGTGACACAGAATCCTCACCCTTTAAAATAATGGGATTAGGGGCACCTGCGTGGCTCAGTCGGTTAAGCGTCCGACTTCAGCTCAGGTCACGATCTCACGGTCCGTGAGTTCGAGCCCTGCGTTGGGCTCTGGGCTGATGATGGCTCAGAGCCTGGAGCCTGCTTCCGATTCTGTGTCTCCCTCTCTCTCTGACCCTCCCCTGTTCATGCTCTGTCTCGCTCTGTCTCAAAAATAAATAAACATTAAAAAAAATTTTTTTAATAAAATAATGGGATTCATCTTGTCATTATCACTCTGAATATCTATACAAGAGCCAAATTCGAGCTATTTAGTCAGAATGTCAGGCAAAAAAAAAAAAAAAAAAAAAAAAAAAAGTGAGACCTTTAAACTAGTCTCATAATTTTACTTACAATAAAACAAGGACCTACAGAAATGAAGGAAGTTGCTTAAGAGCTCCCAGAAAATTATTAGTGGGATTCTTTAGCGACTCACAAACCAGGGGTCTCTGACTATAGAATACTACTGTCAGTTAATTGCTTAGAAACTCTGTAAATATCTGACTCAAGTTTCCAAGTATCATTGCTACCAGATAGCTTCAGCAGGATTTGGTACAACATCTGGTGTATTAGAATTCTCTAAAGAACCTATGATTACATTGAGTTTGTGGTGAAATGGTTGGGCCTGGGAAAATGACCTACTTGAAAATGCCTTGACCTGACAGGAAAATAGCCTCTGAGGATGGAAATCAACAATGTGATGTTTTAGTGCCATCCCTCCCTCTGAATTGTTGGGTGTGAGTTCTGGTAATTACTGAACTTCTCTAAAATGAAAGGATTTAATGAAATCATTCCTAAGGCCCCTCTGCAAGCTCCACTAGTTTACCCAGCATAGATGTTCTCGCTCAATAAATACTTATTAAAGGAATTTTGCACATATGTCAGTGAAAGATTCTTTCATCATATAAAGTTCAGAGCATGTCTTTCATTGGAAGAAATTAATGAGGGAATGTTAACCAGGCATATTGATTTATTTTACAAGCAACTATACTCTATATAATCTTTGTGAGGTCATGCCTTAATGTTCGAGAATAATAAATACATGCACTTAGTTCTGAAAAAGTCAAAGACTTGAAAAATAATGTAAAAAGTAAGTAACTGCCCTATTGAAATGGTTTCTATTCATAGTAAAAATTTTAGGCTAGGAATTTACCAACATGGGAAACATAAAATGAAAGATAAGAAATAAAGGTGTGGGGATGACTACAATGTTGGGGAAATCTTTCAATTGAAAAGCTTCTGCCATGGAGTCAAAGTCCTGTGAAGGAAAAGAGACCTGCTTGCTATAGGCGAGTATCTTTATACTGCACAGAATGTCTTCAACAGTCCACTTCCTTACTCTTTCCTCAGCAAATCCTTTTCAAAATCGTATTTTGAGATGTTTATCACCATGGAAGTGTGTTTGATTTATAAATTATGTGACATGGTAAATCACATTTGTTTTACAGAAATGGGCATCATTGTCAATATTTCTAGATGGTATTTATTCTATACAAATCCTAATTGGTATTCATCCTAAATATTGAATTGTTTGATATTAAGAAATAGAGGTATAATAAAATGCAGTCTAAATATCTGTCAGACAGAAAACTTTCATAACTTAGAGATTAACAGAAAAAAGTTTGACTCCCTTTTCTGAAGGCTCCAGCCTTGTGCACCTACTTTAAGTCTTTGATCAGAGCCCTTGTAACTCATTACTGTAACTTCTCGTTACACCCTTGACTTTGTCCACTGAACTTGCCTTTGATTGCCTTTGAGGACAGAAACCATCTCATCTATCTTCACATACTCCAGAAAGTCCTGTTTCCAAGACATATGAAATTTCCTTTAATGAATGAATAAAAAGCAAGTTATATATTTTGGTGGTATTATCATACATACTCTCTGTGTGAAGTTAGCAAAGTCCACTACCCTCTCTGATCCCAGATCTCAAGCATGAAGCATGGGAATAGCAGTGATTACTTGGCTAGCTCATAGGGTTATTGTATTCATTAAAGGAAAAAGGAGCCTGCTTATGTATTTTAATTGTAATTGGCCCTATAAAGTGAATTATTAATCGTGCTTTCTGTGAGCCTGTGCTATTTATCCTTCAGGCTGGTTTAGCTCAGAACATGGAGGTGAAGGATAGAACACTGCACAGACTCACAGAGTCTGGTCACTTTCATTCTGTTTCACACTGATTCTTCTCTCACAATGGTTACCTTTCCCAGATATGTTCCAGTCTAATGCCTCTCCATGCCTAGTGGAATTAGTGCCTTTCTATGAGATTGCCTCTCTCAGATCTCCTTTGGACATGTTACTTGCTGAATAAATCTGCATTGATTGACTGATGAACTTATATTACTTTCACTGTCCTGGTCTCTGCCTCAAAATCCCACCCTTTCTACTTTCACAGTTATCCTGGCAAACAATCGAAAGCTCCCTAGAGCCCAGCCTGGGATCACTATGTACAGCATGCGGCACCACCAGATAGGAATCAAATGCTCGATGGAGTCTTCACATTTCTATAACTTAGAGCCACTGAGGACAGTGGAAATGATCAAGTCCGCTATTTTCAATGTAAGGATGAGAGAGAAGAGCGAGAGAAAGAGAAAGAGACAGAGGAAGGGCACTGTTGAAGGTCACGTAGTTTATTAGTGGCAGAGCTGAAATTAGAACTTTAGTTTCTTAACTCCTAATTTAGAGCTCTTTCCACCGAACGATTCTGTCTCCTTTTCTAGTACTAAAGTTTGAAATACTCAGAATTGTTCAATACCTTTAAATGGCCTGGTGTAAATTCCAAGGGCCATTAGGCTCATTCCTCCTGGGGTCACTGTGACACACAACCCTAAGCCAGCCATTTGCAGGCCAACCCAAGGACTAGGAAGGGGTCTGTGTTATGGAGTGTGTGTACATTGGTTACTACAAGTATCTACAGTTTTAAGAACTCTCTGTGGATCGCATTTCCCTGCAAGTTGCACTGCAGTGACCCAGACACAACACTGACAGCTGTGGGGTAAATAAATAAAAACAGAGTATTTTGATCCTAATGGAGGGGGGAGGGGTAGTGAGAGGTTGGGGACAAGAGGAGAAAGGGGCAGACAGAATGAACACAGCACAGCTGTGAAAAGAACAGATGCTGGCCAGGAGAGAGGGAGAGAGGGAGAAGGGAGGAGAGAGAAGATTAGGGTTCTGCCAATGTCAGAAATGCTGAAGCACTTGGAAAGGGATGCACATACTTGGGACAGGTGGGAAGTGTTTACATTAAAACCAGAATATCAAATGCCTTCCTGAATGCTAGCCAGATCATTAAAGACCCAAGTTGACCCAAGGGAAAAAGCTGAAGTCCTTGCCCAGGGAGCCCATTACAGAGAAAGCCTCCTGAATTCTTTATATTCCATTCAAATACTGGATATCAGCTGTGTGTTGCTGGATATCAGCTGTATGCATCAACACATTAGGCCTTATGCCAGAGGATCTCAAGGTGTGGTCCCCACAAGTAGCATCAGCATCACCAAAAAAAGTGACAGAAAAGCAAATTTCCTGGGTCCATTCAGACCTACTGAATCAGAAATACTGGGGGTAGGGCCTCAAAGGTGTGTTTTAACAAACCTCCCAGGTGAGTCTGATACATACTCAAGATTGGGAACCCTTGTTCTCTTTGCATGATACCTTCCAGCTTTCTCAGGCTTCTCCATAAACCCATCGCCCCCAGGCAACAGGCCTCCACTCAACCCTGCACCTTGGTCTATCTGGGATCTGTGGGACCCATGCCCTGACATTACCAAGCACAAATCTCCCATAGGAGAAACAGAGGCAGGAGACTCTACTCCAAGTACCTTCAGCAGTTAGAGCAACAGACCAACTAAACCCATAGGACAAAAACCCGAAATCCGTGCATTGGGATTCCATTTAGTAAATGGTGTCCAACACACCCCCCCCCCCCCCACTGGAGATGGCCTACTGCAAGGGCAGCACCTCAGTCTGAAGGCCACAGTCTTTGGCAGTGCCTTTCATTAAAGGAATACATTTTCCATTAATTTACCGAAACTGAGCATATCAGTGTCTAGAGATTTGGAAAATCTGGCATTAGGAAGTTCAGTTTAACACGAAGAAAAACTTATTTGCTAACCCTTGACATTATTTTTAGGTGTTATGGATACAGTGGCTAGGAATCAAGGCATCTAACTTTTCGTGCTACCTTTTCTATGATCTCTGACCCCTGGAGAGTAACTCTTATTTTCTCATCCTGACTTTCCCCTCCTATAAAATGAGGAGCTTGATTGCAGAAGATACTCAAGGTCTTTTTTTCAGCTTTAACAGATAATATCTGTAGTGGAGCTGGCTGGGTAGTAGAGCCAATTAGAGCAATTAATTAGGTGAAGGTTCTAAGTTCAGTTCTCTGGGTGGTCTGTAGAGTTTGGCTCGGTATGGTCCATCCTCCTTTAATGAACATTGGTTTCTAAAGGACTCTGGTGGTTCAGTGTATGGCATGGCACCAAGATATCAGTCACCACTTAGGAGAAAATGACTCAAAGTACATACTGCTTTGTACCCAACAGTGTTATGGCCTCAACTGGAAGAAAATCATACAATTATTATCAAAGAAGCTATCTTAGAGGCAGACTAGAAAAGAGTTTATAAGCCGAGGAAACCATCTCCTGATTTTTCAGGACATTTTCCACTAGGTTCTGCCCTTGTGTTAAACACCTCAACATAACCAAGTTGGTTCTCACTTTGTCAAAAGATGCAATTCTAAAATCAAAGAATGTCAGAACTAGAGATTCCTTAAAACGGAGAGTAGGAGAGAATGACTACTTAGTCCTAATCCTGTGCCAGAAGCTATGTTACCTGCTTTCCCATGACTATTTTACTACATTGAAAAAATCTAGGCTTACCCTTCTCAGTTCACTGATGGGAAACCAGAATTCTCAGAAAATAAAACTAAAGTAGAGGGTCCCATGAGGACTTAAGAGCAGACCCAGGACCAGACTCCCAATCCTGGGGTCTTTCCAATCTGCTTTGTTCTCTTTCCTGATATACCCCGCCCCTCAACTCACTCACTTCCAAAGGCATATTACCTTTCCAGAAAAATTAGAGGTGATACAGAGTGAGAAAAATATCGAAAGGAAAAAAAAAAAAAGTCCTTTTGATTTTCCACTGCTACTGCCCACTATAAAAATAACTGCATTTTAAAACTTGGGAATAATAAAAAAACCTCCGAGGATAGTTAAGGATTAGCTCTAAAGAGCACCCAGGCCATTATGTCAGTGGCAGGAATTCAGGTGTGGACCTCCAGAAAAACTCTGCTCTTCCGGACTCAGGGATCACACAAGCCACAGTTTAGAGATGCTGAATAATAGCGATAGAAAAATGTGTCTGTTGCCTATGATGTGTCAACCACTGTGACACTGCTTAACTCAACCCTCAAAGTAACCCATTAAAGGGAGATAGGGACTGTTATCTTTGCTATTTCAGATTGGGGAAACTGAGATTTAGCAAAGTTACACAACACACTGGAATGCAAACAGCTTATAAGTGCCAAAAGCAGCATTTGGACCAACTTTGTTTAATAGTCAATCCTGACCTTCTCACCACTATTTTGTTATCCCCTTGAAAACAGATGGCGAGGGCGCCTGGGTGTCTCGGTCAGTTGGGCATCCGACTTTGGTTCAGGTCATGATCTCATGGCTTGTGAGTTCGAGCCCTGCATCGGGCACTGTGCTGAGAGCACGGAGCCTGGAGCCTGCTTCAGATTCTGTGTCTCCCTCTCTCTCTGCCCCTAACCCACTCGCATTCTGTCTCTGTCTCTCTCAAAAATAAATAAACATTAAAAAAAAAAAAGAAAACAGATGGCGATAGTTAATACACATGCTGTCCTTCAGGGTTTATAAATCTTAATACATCCACCTTATTTAATTCCTGTAAAAATGAGGGGAGGTGTCATGTTAGGAATCATTAAACCCCATGCAGGAGATGAAAACACTGAGGCCATGAAAGGCCAAGGATCTGGTCCTGGGCTTTAGGTGGAAAGCACAGAAAGAGAACTTCTTGAGCCTGAGGACACTACGTGTTCCCTTATGCCACAATGGCAGGCCAGGCTAAACAAGTGGAGATCATAGAGATGAGTCATGGTCAAGCCTCAGCCAGAGTCACTACACATGGATCTACTCTCCACTGGCCCCTGGGGAAAATGAGAACAGGACACGGTAGTCCTCTGAGGTCATGGCACTGTAATACTCTTCTCACTACTGAGTTCCACTGGACATGGTAGTGTAATACTCAGTGCTCTCTCTTCTCCCCACTGAGTTCTCACAGGCAGTGAGACCCTAGTCATTCCTCTAAATATAAAGGGGTAAACAAGAGGGAAAAAAAAAAATCACAGAAGATGGCTGATCTTCCTGATAATCTGCAAGTAGTTGGCTTCTTGTTTTTCTATCTATAAATGGACCAAGGAATCTTTGAGCTCTGACATTTGCTGATTCCACTAGCCTTGGGTGGTCAGTTGACAGGGAAGAGTCAGGACTCCTCTGCTTCTCCCTTATCACAACCTCCTCAGTTACAAGGTCACGGCCGCCATTCCTGTTGGTTCCACACCACTAAGTGCTACACTCTCCTAGCCATTTCTGCAGAAAGCGTTCTCATCACACTTCTTGGCAAAGTGCCTTGTGGTCTGATGAGTCCACATCACACATTACAGTACATTTCAAAGACAGAATATAAATAATTACATTAAATTTACTCCTTCACCAACATTGATTTTTTATATGAAATGTCCCCCGTTTTACAGGAAAATGTTATAGATCCTGGACTTCTTATCCCTAAAAAAAACCCAAACATATAATATTTAAGTAGAGGGGGGAAACGATTTATATGAACAGAGTTCTTGAACTATTCACATGCTGATTAACTTGAAAATTTTTCACTGAACTTTAATAGACAGTAAAATTCTTTTGCAATCACTCCACTGCTATCTTAAAATATCAGGAGTTCATCTTTTTCCTTTTGAGGGGTATGCCCATACTTAGCGGCCATCAAAACTCTATATTACACATATTTGTAAACACACACAACATTTCGACATACATACTGTCATAGAATGCTGAGCTCTAAATGCATAAGCACTGATAAAAAGCCCCAAATGCAAGAAGAGGTGATTATTAACCTTTTTTCTGTTGATAGGAGCTGAGGCAAGATTTTTAACATTTTTAACATTGCCTGCAAAATGGAAATAATAATCGTCACGCTGCGTCCCACACTACGTCACGGAATTTTTGTAAAGATCAAAGCGAATCATTTCTATGAAACAATTTTGAAAATAATATGACATTGTACATGTGAACATTTTTACTATATTTACCTCTCTTTTTAACCTCCTCCCCAACCTTGCTCCACATAATGTTAGTCTATCATCCTATCATCAATATTGCTCTTTGACCATTTTTTTATGTCTTAGGAATATATGACTATTTAATCTTGTTGCATAAATCTTTTTATTTTTATTGCTTATTCTCTCAGTTACCTGTAATTTGTTACTGCTATGCCATTGTCTGAACAACTGGGTATGCTAGTTGTCAAGCTTTATTAAAGAGGTGCAGATCATAATATTATATTTATTTATTTATGATTAAAGAGAATCATTTTTTTTTCATTCACCTTCCCATTAACCTATGCTTTTTAAATGGTTTTACTAGAAAATATCACGTTCAATATTTTCATCTGAATGTTTCGTCAAGTAGCCTAATTGGTTGCCACACCAAAAAATATATATATATACATTATTATTATTTTTCTTTTCGTAAAGAGTAAAGGAGGCAGCAATCACTGGGGCCACTTGAGGTGTCTGCCTACCACAGCCAACTTAAACCTACTCAATTGGCAATTACACATGAACACACACACAAGGCAAGACAATACCTAGTGCCAACCAAAATTTTAATTGTTTTACTTATACGATGGTGGCAGCTGTAAGATTTTGAGAAAGACATTTCTTCTCTCTGAGCCTCAGTTTCTTATCACTAAAATGGGGTTAATAATACCCTTTATGTGCCTTATAGGTGACTATTAGGAACAACTGTAACCATGGGTATGAGCGCAATTGACAACCTGAAGAAAGCGGCCCAGGAGGGAACGAGTGTGTTTTCGTGCACTCTTCGGTGCTGATGGTGTTTGCAGGTAGACCTCAGTCAGTCAGGGCCCAGGGCCGGCATTCACAGTCCATGAATCATCACTCAAGCCCTCAGTCACAACGTGAAAGGCAAGACTGGGCTGTTCTTTTATTTGTTGTGGTTTTATGCCCTTTCAAGCCACGCCTACCTATATAAGAACCAAGAACTTATGAGAAATTCATTTGAAATGCTTGTTTTATTGGGTATAGCAATGTTAGGTCCAACCCTTTCATGATAAGCTCGAGTTGATTTTGTTAACGGCTTGCATCTGGTTTCCAAACCAGCCCTTACATAACCCCAGTGAGTCCTAATTCAGCCTCAAACTTTAGTAAAGACAGAAACCTCGCACAGCAGGGCCAAGAGCCCCGGTTCTTACCAACCTTCAATCAGCATAGCTTGGGCATTCAAAGCTATTCGAAAGGTACTAGTGTTTCACCATTTAACAACCAAGCAGAAGCATACAGATTCACCCTGGGCTCATTCCCATAACCCAGTTCAAGAGCACAGAGACCACAAAACTATTGCTGTGTGTGCCACAGCAGGTATTGCCGTGATCCCTGGCTTCTGGATCATCACAGGGCCAGGGAAATGTTGAAAAGCACAAGGCCTCGGGTAGCCTCCAGGGGAACTACTGGAATGTTGTTTATCTTCAGACCGCAACAACTGGTCCAGTGTTTCACAACAGGAAGCTCTGTCCTGGAGCTCAGACACTGAAGGCTTAGAGAAGCAAGGCCTGAAATAACCCCCACTTCTCTTCTACCTCTGTGTCTCTACCCTCCTGGACCCCTCCCCAGCCCAAGAGTTCAGATTAAAAAAAAAGAAAGAGAGAAAGAAAGAAAAAGGCACAGCCAGCCAGGGCTGTGACCTTGAAATAGATACAGCGTTCCCAGCAGCTTGCAGTTAACTTGATCCTCTAGCTGGGATGGGAGACAGCCTGATCCAACAGGGCTTGAGGTGATAGGGAAACCAGAAACTGTGCCTCCTTTTATTGTCTTAACCCCTTGGTTCATAAAAATTGCCCCCCCCCCCCCGCCTCTTTTTTCCTACAGCACCTGTATTTTTAGAAGTTCAGATATGTTCTCGTATATGAGAGAAAGAAGAAACTGATTATGATTCAAATTATAAAATAATTGTCCATGCCTGGTAACATCATTTTAGCTCCATGCGATTTGGGGAAGTTCATTTTTAAAAGTCATAATAAGTGGCTCTGTGATCTCAGACAAATCAATTAAAGTCTGTGAACCTGTGTGAATGCTCAGAGGAGAGATGACAAGGCCCCTGGAGTGGACGACAAGGCCCCTGGAGTAGGAAGGTTGCGTGAGCCTTGCACGTTCCAGCTCCAAAGATCTCTGAATCTCCCCAGCGGAGAGTACAGAACTAGGAAGAATCTCAGCGCCTTTGTTGTTTAATGTGATAGGAACAGACTGACAGAGAAAGGAATCTTTACACACCAGGCCCTGAGCTGGTTCCTGAGCTCTCAGAGTTAAAGGAGGGACAAATGGACCCGTGGTATTTATGAACAGGTCTCGTCTGACGCTGCACAACCTGCTTCAACTCAGCTCTTCTTTCCTGAGTAGAGAGAAGAAGGGAAGCTGGGCCCAGGAGAAATGTTCTTCTTCTGGACATGCCAGATGGAGAAGCACTGGACCTAAAGATGGGTGACTTCATCATAACTGTTTCAAAAAAAAAAAAAACAAAACAAAACAGTGGTGCCTGGGTAGCTCAGTTGGTTAAGTGTCCAACTCAATTTCTGTTCAGGTCATGATCTCACAGTTCAAGGGTTCGAGTCCTATGTCAGGACCTGCAGTGACAGCTCAGAGCCTGCTTGGGATTCGCTCCTCTCCCTCTGCCCCTCACCCACACATGTACACACACACACACACACACACACACACACACACACACACATACACTCTCTCTCTTTCTCTCTCTCTCTCAAAATACATAAACATTAAAAAAAACAATCATGCCACTTCATGTCCAACTCCTTCTTGGGGGCATTTAAACCATAGGCCGTAGTATGCCTACTTCCAGACAAACTGAATCAATTCATTCAATTTTTCAGCAATCACCAACAATTGCCCTGTCTAGGGCATAATACAAATCAACATTTTGAACTCAGAAAAGGCACAGAGAAAATAAATAGGCTAAAAAAATAATAATAACCTCATATCAAGCAAAATAAAATACAGGTATAAGTAACAGGTGATGGGGAAGGAATGTAGAAAAAAAAATAATTAATTCCAGTTGTAGGTTTCAAAAAGGCCTTCATGAAGTTGGTGCCACTGGACCTGACCCTTAAGGGACAGGCAGGTTTTGATAGGGATAGTATGGGGGTGAGCTCATTTCAAGCTGAAGTCAAAGAAGGAACAGAAGTATGGAAAAGCATGAAAATACATGTGACACATGTGGAAAACAGTGACAAATTAGTCTTGAGGTCATATGGGTTGCGGACCACACCTTTCCAATCCTCCAGAAGGACTCTGCTCCCACTTGCAAACTGCCTTCAATAGCACCGTCTTTTTGAGAGCAGCATAGCGAAGAGGTTAAAAGCACAGGCCCTTGGTCCAGCTGTCTGGGTTCAAGTGCTGGTTCTGCCACTTACCGCTTGTGTTACTCTGAGCAAGCCAGCTAAGCTCTCAACCTTGGGTCCCTCTTCTATAAAAAGGGGATAATAATACTCTCTGTTGTGAGTTTAAAAATAAAAGTAAGGTAAAACGCTTGGCACAGTGACTGGCACATGGTAAGGATCCAATGGTACGATTTTTGTCAGTATTTTCCTGTTTTATTTCCCTTATTACATAAATATTCCTAAAATCTAAAGCACCATCTATTCTTAGTTTACCCTATTGGCCCAGAATTTAGAATAATGCTTTACACAAAAATACGATTTCTATAAACGCTTAAATGAATGAATGAGCTAATTAATAAGAAGTGAAGAGAGCAAATTTCAGATCAAGATTGTCCTATTATTGGGATTTGACGGACTCACATCATTTAACTACACAACTATGTTAAAGCTTTTCTGTTTTACGAGTGCTAGCAGGCATAATGCTTGTGGTTAGGGGTGCGCAGGGAAACACCTCGAGCACGCAGACATAGGTAGGGCGTCCTTAGACCTGCTACAACTCCACTGCCTGGCCTTTCTCTCTGGAGGATGCATGCTTGATCTGTGGCTAGATTCTAACTGTAAAATAAAAACAATTACAGTGACCACTTAACAGGGTGAACTTTTTAAATGACTCCAAAAACAAACGAACAAACAAACAACAGCAACAAAAAACCTTTGAAAAGGCATTTGGCTAAAACTCAGCGGGATAATGAAGTGTCCCAGGATGCCACAGAGAATTGAAAGAAACATTAACATTGTAAATAAGCCACTTTCACAAACTCCTGTGTGATTTCTTGCATTCTGGACAGACTCAGAATCAGAGATGAAAAAGCAAGGTCAACATCAGCAGCTATGCGGTAGTCAAAACTTTCAGATGTTTATAATTTACATTGGAATACTCAGAATATATAGATAACTAGTTCTTCTGGATAAGTAATGGGTTACATGAAAACATGCACTCCTTTCTAAATTTCCATGCAGGCCAGCTAAAACAGTTCAACCCCTGGGAAGAGCAAAAGGTAAGGATGCAAAAACTAAACCCTGTATAGAATGGACGGAAATTTTCAGAGGAACAAATAAAGAGAATTATTTTTTTAAATGTTGTGACAAATATCCTTGTGCTAATGGCTTTGAAAATGTGTGAATTAGAAAAAGAAAAGATAAGAAATAAAGGGGGGCACCTGGGTAGCTCAGTCAGTTGGGCATCCAACTTAGGCTCAGGTCATGATCTCACAGTTCGTGGGTTCGAGCCCCGCGTCGGGCTCTGTGCTGACAGCTCAGAGCCTGGAGCCTGCTTTGGATTCTGTGTCTCCTTCTTTCTTTGCCTCTCCCCTGCTCGTGCTCTCTCTCTCTCTCTCTCTCTTAAAAATAAAACATTAAAAAAAATTTTAAAAAGAAAATGTGAATATTTCTGTATGACAGATCTTAAACAGTAGAACTGCTAAGTAAAAAAAAAAAAAAAAAAAAACAACTCAGTGTTTCAAGTAGCAAGTTACACTCACACTTCATGACTACACAGGGGGCCTATCTCTGATACCCAGGTGCATAGAATCTACTGGATTTTAAGCCATTCTCTTTAGAAAAAGAATAAGCCACAAAGTGGAAACAATCCATCCATCCATCAATGTTAATGGATCAACAAATTTTAGTATAACCACGTGATGGACTACTCCTCCACAATAAAAAGAAAAAAAACAGTACTGATGTACACAGCATCATAGATAAATTCCCCAAAATATGCTGAGTGAAAGAGGCCAGATTAAAAAAAAAATGAATACATATCATAAAATATGTAAACATATATATGTGTGTGTATACACACACACACACACACACACACACACACACACACACACACACCATTTCTATGGATGTGAGAGAAGATTGTACACAAAGTGACATGAAGAAACTTTTGGGGCCAAAAGTTGGCCATCCTCCCCATCTTGACTGGGTAGTGGTTACATGTGCAAATATATTTGTCACAACTCTAATCATATCTCAGTAAAGTCAATGGAAATATAAAAGAAGGGGGGAGGGTTTGTCACCAGGATTCAAATGTGTTTCACATTACATCTGACCCTGGATTCTAGTATTTCCTTTTATTGCAATAGCTTCTCTTATTTTATTACCCCTTCTTACTTCTTAAAAAATGTTTGTTTAATTGAGAGAGAGAGAGAGAGAGAGAGAGAGAGAGAGCATGCACGATTGGGGGAGGCACAGAAAGAGGGAGAGAGAGAATCCCAAGCAGGCTCTGTGCTGTTAGCCCAGAGTCCAATACAGAGTGCAGTCCCAAGAACTGTGAGATCATGGCCTGAGCTGAGATCAAGAGTTGGACGCCAAACTGACTGAGTCTTGCAGGCATCCTACTCCTTCTTACTTTTCTAAGAGCTGAAATATCAATCACCAGGCCTCATCTAGGCTCTTCCAGGATTGCCAAGACCATAAATTCTGTTGGTCTGTAATCTGTTACACGCAATGAAAATTTAAAGGAGTCACATTCTGTACATATTGAAATACTTGTTCCTACAGAATGTCCACAGTAGATTCTGGATATTGGAAGACATTCGGGTGTCTTCTTGCCCCTCCAGCCAGCCTGAAATACTAACTATTTCTATTCTTCCATGCTCCTAGACATTAAAACATGTTCCTCTTTCTGCTAAACACAATCTTCCATCATTGCCTTCTTGCCTACAACCTAATTACCTCTAAAAGTCATCTCTGAGGTTGACTGCCACTATCTCTTCCTCTCCCACCTCTATTGTAGCACATGGCACCACATTCTTCTCACTGGTTTCCTGGACTTTCACTCCTATTAAGAGCTCCTGGAGGCCAGAGCTTTGCCCACATTAACTTCAAACCCCGCAGTGACTAACAGCAGCCAATACATAGGAAGTACTAAAATATCATTTGCTGAATTTCTGGGAAAAAAGTAGTAATAATGACTACCCAACTTCTAAACTCTGGTTTGGAAACTCAAAGAGGATGGCATGCAACTATAAGAGCCTGATTCTACATTCTACATGAAGTTGTATGCATGCCCGAGTGGCCTCACTATAGTCTTTGTTTGTCAAAAGAATGTCTGAGGCCAACTTAAGTACACAGAGACTGTAATTTTGCTGTGTCGATCTTAGCTGAAACCAAGGTGCATTTGCATGAGACAGTAATCACTTAACTGCCTTGCTACTAAGAACACTAATATTTTGGTCTTTCCAGACAGGCTCGAGAATGTGATTAGGAGCCATTTGAAAAATGACACCTCACAGTAAAATGGAGCTTTGTGGCCGCTTCTTCAATCCCAGCTTCTGATCCTTTAACACCTCCTTTAGAAACATTTTTTTCCCTTTTCTTTTGCATGTTTATAAAAAGGCACGAATAAGAACTGTCATCTGAAACTACCTTTACCTGCCGAATTATCCAGTATTTATTTAGGCAATATTCAAATCTCTGTATTTAAAATAAACCTAAAATCTTTCTATATTGAACCACCCAATGAATTCTATGCTAGATTATGTAGTCAGCCATTATTCTTTCTTTGCCAAATACGTATAAACAGAAAATTATGTCATGAGTTTTGTCCTCATTTTTGGCCTTGCCCCTATCTTGCTGAGCCTTTACAGAAAGCATTTGTTTCAGTGTTTTCACAGTGCCATTACTGGCTAAGAGAATCTCAGGTTTGGGCAGGAACCTGATGTTGGATCCTTTCTATATAGTTCTCTGCCAAATGGGTATGGAATTTCTGTTTGAAAACACGCTTGACAGAGAACTAACTAACTAGCTAACTCACACACTGACCCACTCACTCCTGGGAGCAGAGCTCACCCATCTTTGAACCACACTGGCTATATCACCCTGTGAAATCATTTTGTCTTGATGTTCTATACCATTAGTCTTAATTTTTCCCTTAGGGCTACAGAGCACAAATATCATCTGTCCTCCACACCAGCTCTTCAGATATGTGAAGATGATAAAGATAATTCCACTGAGTCTTCTGCAAGTGACTTCCTCACCAAAGGTGGTGTGAGTCATGCTTCTCTGAGGATTCCTCTGATTGTCAATGTCAGTCAAAAGTCTGGTCCCTAGATCTAAGAGCTGCCATCCACATCTTTTCTGACAAAACAAAAAAGCAGGAAAATTTTCTACTTCCCTCATCGATGAACATGACCCCCACATCTCTTTCCTTGATCTTGTATTTCCCATTCTGCCTTCAGTTTGACCTTCCAGTTCATTCTTCAAGGTCATACACTCATCCTATTGCCTTTTCTTCACCCGTGCTATAAAATGTGTGGCACATAAGATATTTCCAATACAGAAAATTGCAATGCATTCATACATAATCTTCCCTGAAGCTCCTGTTTTGCCTGGTGGCAAAAAACAACTTGATACTTGCCATTCTGGGTGATATTAGTCACTTTAAATTTTAACTCTACCCATTCATGATTTGCCTTCTGTCTTCTTTCCCTGAGTGTGTTGAAGCTCTGAGAAGATTTACATTCATCATGCAGAAAAACTCGGGGCCTATGCTGTATCAGTGCGAGCTGGTACCAGCCAAGACATTTCCATTTGTCTCTACCAACATCAATGCCCTTGGCCTCCGCTGCCTTTCCTCCTTACCAACCCCTCCACCTGTACACAGGATCCCACCTCCTCCTGAAAGTAAAACAGACATCCAACCCTTAACATATCTCACATCATTTCCTGCCATCTGACAACCTCAAACCTCCTTTTTCAGTCTCTCCAAGCTCCGGAAATGGCAACCCTATCGTTTAGTTACTCAGACCAAAAATGGTGGACTAATCTTTGACTTTTTCCCTTTTCCTCATAGCCAGCATTTATTCTGTCATAAAATCCTGTTGCTTTTGTCTTCCAAATGTATCGAGTCCAACCACTGATATTGGTCTATACTGAAGCACCCTGATCCAAGCCACCATCCTGTCTCTCACCCTCTTCAGGTCATTGCCTAATGGCACATTCCCTGATTAGCATATTTAAAATGAACTACCTTTCTTCAGGACCCTTCATCAGACTTTATTATTTTTTCCATTGCACTTTTCGATTTCTTAAGTATTCCTTTATTGTGTAGATTTTCTCTTCTTCTCCCTCTGGTCCCATCACCAAAATGCTCAATGAAGACAGGGATTTTAATCTATTTTCTTTTCTTTCTCTTTCTTTCTTTCTTTCTTTCTTTCTTTCTTTCTTTCTTTCTTTCTCTTTTCTTTCTTTTCTTTCTTTCTTGTTGTTTTTTTTTAATTACTGTAAGTGGCTCGAACAGTACCTGACATTTGGTCGGCACTCAATAAATATTCACTAACTGAAATCCCACAGGTCTCTTAACCTGGTTTCACATCACATACTGCTTTGACATCATCTTTTACTGACCAGGAAACTTCCTTCCAAAAGTATGCATCAATGATTTCTTGATACTTTCCATGCCACTCCAGAGTCGCAGACACTTCTGAGGCACATCTTCAGTCTTCTTTGTCCAGACATGAAGCAGCACCCTTCCTTATCAGTTCTGTTCCCCTGTGCTGGACTCTGAAACCTGCCAGAATCCTCTCAGAAGTTAGGCTCCTGGTCACCTGCCTCTGAGATCTGTATCACGTCATCTGAGGGAAGTGTAATATTTACCTACTCACCTCTCAACTTTTTCAAGTTAACCGCTGAGTAGGGAAGTTATTTCCTCAGAAACCTCCCTGAGCTTCTCACTAGTCTGGCCACCTCTCTTCCTCATGCCCAGATTTGTACCTCCTCATGGTCAACATGGAGACACTTCTATGCCAAAACTAATCCATGCCAGGCCCTTCATTATTAATTTCTAAAAGACCCAGGCTCATACTCGTCTCACAGGATTTTTCTCTGACTTTTTTTTTTTTTTTAAATCTCTATCATAGGCTTCAGAAAGCCTGCTTTGAAACTAAAAAGATGAGGCTTTTCTCCTTTCTTGTGTCTGAGCTTCTTCAGCAACCATTTATCCTGAGGTCACAAGACTCAAGAGAATAGCCCCAGGATCCAAGTATTGGAAAGAGATGAATTCATCAGTTAATATTTAAAATCTTATTCACGGGGAACTTGGGTGGCTCAGTCAGTTAAGCGTCCAACGTTGGCTCACGTCATGATCTCATGTTCATGTGTTCGAGCCCCTGTGCTGACAGCACAGAGCCTGGAGCCTGCTTTGGATTCTGGGTCTCCCTCTCTCTGCCCCTCCCCTGCTCATGCTCTGTCTTTCTCTGTTTCTCAAAAAATAAAATAAAAATGTTAAAAAAATTAACAAAAATAAATAAAATCTTATTCAGCTTTCCAGAAAATAGGAAGGTTGAATTCCTTGCCAGAAAGGAGGGGCTAGCAAGCATTTATAATCTAGAATTCTCATATCCCCCAACCTTTAAATCATCCAGGTGCTCTTGCTACAGAATTACAAAAGACATGCTCAGAAGACCCTACATGATACCTATTCCTATATTATTAATCTCCCATCCAGGTGAAATCACAGGACTCATTACTCCTGTCTGACTTACCTCCTATCTGGGTGAGTTGAGATACTCATGTGTAATTTATAAGAACTCCTCTTGGCCCCTAAGATCTCAGATAGTAATTACTGGCCCTGCACAGAACTGGATCACCATATGGATGGGATCTTCTAGGGATGCACACTCAGTGGGTATTCTGGCAGGCCCATGATGGTGAGGAAAAGGGAGTCTAGGTCACTGCAAAATGCACTCACGTGTTGTAGCAGTCTAACTTGAATGTGTGGACATTCTCCTGGATAAAAAACGAGGATGCTCTGAAAAAATGCATGCCAGAGTAGAAGGCTATTCCACCTCTACTTGTGTATAAGCCAAAGCAGATTTCCACTACAAGTGAATCTTAAAAATATGAAAGTACTGAAATGAAACATCACTGTTAGTAATATCCTTATTGATTGATATTGAAATGATGTAGTAGTGTTTTCTAGGTCCTGGCCTCAAAATCATGTGAGTGAGAGGGTGTGTAGCCACTGGGGAAACATCAGGAAAGTCCCAGGACTGGGGACAAGCCAAGGGTGCATAGTCAGAACAGGAAAGATCATTATTATGACTCCAATGAGAGGGTACAATGAAAGAGCCGGTGGAAAAAACAAAAAACTCTCAGCAACTAGGAGAGACAAAAGACAGCAAGGAGGAAGACTTATCCAGGGGTGTTGCTTTTACTGCATTTCTAGCCCATCTCTCCTCTGCACCCCAGTTCTCCATATCCCACTATGAGCTTAAGTAATGCAAACTCATTTTCACATCAGCAAAAGGGATTAGGAAAGTAAATCTTCAGAGGAAAAAAATATCCATGATGTCTTTTAGAGTTGCAAGCAATATAAATGATTTTTTTTTTGTCTACTCTCCTGTATTATTCATGCCTCAGCTCCCTGCCATGGCCATGAATAAATGAAACTTAACCAATGTTGTTTGGTCCACGGTGGCCCAGAATCACTCTAGAAGCTGAAGATCAGCTGCAACCCATTCCAAGGGCTCACAGAGTGTGAATGTGAAGGCCTTGAAGATAATCAAAATCAAAATCAAAAGACTTCCACAGTCTTTACAAACTCCCGTTGATAAACAAAAATTCCTACACCCATACTTAATTGCATTTGAAATTCAAAGTAAATTAAATATTGTGACAAAAAGGCAATTCAGATCAACAGAACAAAGTGTTATCCTGTGTATATATACCACACATTTCCCTCGAACTTTTATAGACCCTCCTTTAAGAACTAAGGTATAGATCAGGAATTGGCAAAGTATGGCCTGCCACCTGTTTTTAAACGGTCCATGGGCTGAGAATAGTTTTTAAATGTCTAAATGGTTGGAAAAAATACAAAGAAGAATAATACTTCATGATGTGTAAAACTTATATGAAATTCAAGTTTGTGTCCATAAGCGAAGTTTCATTTGGAGCCCAGCCATGCTCTCCAGAACTGTCTGTGGCTTGCTTTCTCACATGGCAATGGTATAGAATATGTACAGCACAGATCACCTGGCCTGAAGTATGCACCAGTGAGCCTTTATGGAAAAAATTATCTGTCACCGAATCTCATCGTGTAGGGTCTTTTCTCATTGTATTCCTTGGCCCAGAGTCCCAGGGATCATAGGGTGCAAGCCAGCAACTGAGCAGGCCATGGTACCAAGAGCCACTGTTGCAGGGTTTCAGGAGCATAAATGAATGTTTCCTAAGGAGAAGAAAGAAAAAAAAAAAAAAAAAAAAACTAGACAAAACAAAAATACTGCAACTAATTATGAAGGTGCTCTAGCAAATTCATTTCGCCCTTGCACATGCCCTGTTGTTTGACATGGCCATGTATGTAATCCTCTGGAGTGAATTGATGCTTCACACCCTTTGGTGGGAGTACCCTTCTGCCCTCTGTACCCATCCCACCTTGCTGCAATCTAAGAGCCACCAAGTGGGGAGGTGGAACACTTCACGTGAAGAAGGGCACTGGGAAAACACAAAAGAGGGACTCTGGGAGCTGGGGGGAGTCGAACTTGGTTTTCTGCTGGAGGCTACATTTTTATTTTTACTATTTTTTTTCTGACTGGCACGCGTCTTCTTTGTTTTGAATAATGGAGATAATTATACACTCAAGGGATCACACTCTAAACCCCTTGAACGATTAAGAAATCTTATTGCGGGCAATCATGAGAAAATGTAAGGGAGGATTACCTGGAGAGACAATGGAAATCATACTTCTTCAAGTCGCTTGCTTAGCAGAGAGACCTAATCACTATTCTCCCCTCTTTCCCATGGCCTTATTGTTGATATTCCAGATCTCTCTCAGGGAAAGGCAATGCTGTCTCCTAAACCCTGTTCATGTGAAGTCAGAGATTTGGATGGCCCCTCTTGGGAAAGTGCTACCTCAGTGACTTTGATCCTGACCTATGTAAGCTCCCACTTACCAGCAACTGGGAGTAGAAGGAAACCTTTCATTATGTTCAGGCTGCAAGATTCTTTGTGTAGGGAAAGGGATTCTGTGGCTCATTTGCTCAATTTAACAAATATGTATTGAGCAGCTTCCCCATGGCAGACATTCTTATAGAAGCTGGGGGATAAAACTGGAAAAAGTATAGTCCCTGACCTTAAGGGCCTATGTCTAGTCAAGCCAGATAGACAAAGAAGTAGAAAATTCAAACATGTCATGAAGTATACAAGAAAAGTAAGTACAGATTATTCAGGGGCTGCCTTGGTGGAGCTAAGCAATTTGAAGAGTCCGCTGAATTAACTAGGAGAAGAAATTAGAGAAGGCATATGTCAGTCCCATGTGAAGGCATGCAGAGGAGGGAGAACATGGGTTGTTCAGAAAACTAGGGTGAGAATGATCAAACCTTGGGAAGGGGAAGAAGAGGCAGGTAAATTAGGAGGGAGAAGGCCAAAGGATGGGGCTAGGAACATCAGTCAATGTGAATCAGGAGGATAAGGAATGCATCTTTCAAATCTGAGGGCAATGCAGAGCCTCAAGAGTTTCTTAATGACAGCAGGTGATCAGATGACATTTGCCTCTTTTTGTTACCGTCAAACACCTCTCCCTAGTTAAGGGCTACATATTTTGACCCGTTATGCCCTCAGTTGCATGGTGTAAACATAGTAATGATAGCCAGTACATATTGTGTTAACATGTTCCTGGCACTGTGCTAAGCACTTAACTTGAATTTAAATCATGTAATCCTATGAAATAAAGAGTATTATCATCTCTGACAGATGAGGAAACTGAGGCACGGGGGTTACACAGCATGCCTCAAAATGTACAATTCTTTCTTTTTATTTTTTTTAATGTTTATTTTTGAGAGAGACAGAATGTGAGCAGAAGAAGGGCACAGAAAGAGGGAGACACAGAACTTGAATTAGGCTCCAGGCTCTGAGCTGTCAACACAGAGCCTGATGCAGAGTTCTAACCCATGAACAGCGAGATCATGACCTGAGCTGAAGTCGGATGCTCAACTGACTAAGCTACCCAGGTGCCCCAAAATGCACAATTCTTAAGACAAGGAGCTGTAATTTAAATCAATGCAGTCTGCCTCCAGAGCTCAAGCTGAGCATGGGCCTGGAAAGTAAAAAAAAAAAAAAAAATCAAAAGTAATTTCCAACTTTGATTCTCAGCAACTGTAATCATGGGCAAAATTTTGCTGGCTAGAGCTTTCCTTGCATTTAAATGAGAAGGATGGGTTAATAACCCTCTTCCTTAAGTCTAATATCAAGATATTTTATTTCTCATAAATGTCTGCAGAAAAACAGGAGTTCAGCATAGCAATTGGACTCTTGCTGTCCCTAAGGCAAGAAACAGAGTTACAAGAAATCAACCTTATAGAAGACATGCAATCTCTCTCAGGGATAATTCCAAATCTCTCTCCTCCTCTCCCTCACCATCTAAGCCTTCTTTCCAAGGATTGGGTTGGAAATCCAGTGACAGAGTGATTTCCATAAACACATGTTGACTGTAAGTGGATCAGAAAATATAATACCTCTGTGACTTCTCCCCCCATGTCACTGTCATCAGGTTTTGTCTTCTTTATGGTCCATAAGCAGTGACAATAATCCAGGCTATGTTTTCTCTCTGTCAATTACACTTTAAGTTGATCAGGGTGAGACTTTTCATTAAAGAAAAATCAACAGCTCTGAAAAGGCAGGTGTTAAAGCTAACAAAAGGATTCAATGTTAAAAATGGCTAATATGTTTGCTAAATTTGGAGGGGCCAATAGGTGCCCTTTCCTGAGTTTATACCATTATAAATCCATAGTATAGAACTGAAGTCATGGTTGGAAGAAGAAAGAAAGAAAGAAAGAAAGAAAGAAAGAAAGAAAGAAAGAAAGAAAGAAAGAAAGAAAGAAAGAAGAGAAAGGGGAAGGAAGGAAGGAAGGAAAGAAGGAAGGAAGGGAGAGAGGGAGGGAAGAAGGAAGGAAAGAAGGAAGGAAGGGCAGGGAGAGAGGGAGGGAGGAAGGAAGGAAGGGAAGAAGGAAGATCTAGAGAGGGGTAGAGAACCATCCCATTTTAGTGTACTAAGGTCACTGGGGCACCATCAATGTTTGGTTGGCTTTTGATACTGGAAACATAACTCAGTGGTCTCAGCTTCAAAATTTTTAGACTTCCTGGAACCACAGGTTTAAAGTCTTGGCAAGCTTCAGTCTCTGTTTCCTTAGAAAAAAATTTGAAGAGCAAGTGATTTATTGTAGGTTCTTCTTCTAGAAGAGCTCTCCAACCCCTGGCCACTGAATGGACTTTGAAATATGCCCACAGGGAGCCTTTATCCAAGGACAATCTCTGAGTGCTTATTATTCACTTTACTAGTGTAGAAGCTCTTTAATCATTGTCTCTGCATTTGCTTTAATCTAGAAACTGTCAATTTATTAGCTCGTAATGTGCCTGAAGCTTCTCACCATCCTACTGGAGAAAGACTAGTATAAATTCAAAAGATGATTCTAAAAAAGTCAGATTGATGTGAAAGTAAGATTTAAAAAAGACAAAATAATATAACAATTATGGTAGAAAACTAAATTTTATTTTGGGGAAGAAGCATTCTATATTTTAAATGGAGGTAGACCTTTATTTTCTTTTTAACTCCAGCCACTACCTAAAAGATTTTCAGCACCATACATATATGTACGTATATAAATAATCAGAGCATCAAGAAAAATAATATTTATGATATAGGAGCCAACATAGTATAAGACCAAAAGAGTCAGTCATGGGGAAATGCTAAAAAGAAGGTGACATAAAGGAGTCTGGAGACAAAGGACTGAAAGAATGGCAGTATCCTTGGCTTCCAGATGGGACCTAAAGATCGGTCTCAGCTGGCCTAATCATGAGACTCACTGTACTCTACCTACCAGATTCCTGATCTGTTAGTTGCTATTTGTCTCGTATCTCTTCCCAGAGTTGTTTTATTCTCAAGTACAATGTTTACTTTTTTCCCCCTTACAGAAGAGACCTTAAAGATTACCTGGTTCAAGTAATTCACTTTACAGATGAGGAAACCAGAGCCCCAAGAGGTTAAAGTGAATTGTTCAAAGTCGCCCAAGTAGAGAGTACCACAAACAAGACCAAAACCCTGGATCTTCTAACGCCCAAACCACACTTCCTTCCAAGAGCCCATTTCTCCTCTCAAATAATCACCCCTTTCCTCTTCATCAAAGTGGTGATTTCTGCAAAGGCAGAGAAATACTGCAGGTAATTGCCAAATGTTACATGCTAAAATTAGCGATGGGGAACTATGTATCTATATAGAATTACTGGAAAGTGGGAGGATGACAAAATCATCATGTTTCTTTCCAAGAGGCTCTCAATACAGTCTTCCAGCACACTGGCTAAAAATAATAGGTTCTGCCTGCCCTGTCAATTGGCCATCCTGTTATTATTTCTTACCAGAAGTAGAATTTAGGGATTCAGGGATTCAAAGGATCTTAGAGATAGTCTGGGCCTACTTTCTTATATGATGAATCAGAGTTGAGGTTCAAGGAGAGAGTCTTACAAATCAGAAAAATATTAGAATTTGAAGGGATAATATTTAGTCAACTTTATGTTTAATTTGGAAAAAGAGATGTACAAAAAGTATTTAACTATCGTCACACCTATGCTTCCTACTAGCCATATTTGACAACTGTTCATATTTTGTCATATTTATTTCAAACATTTTTTTTTATTTTAAGAGATAAAACTATGCAGATATAATTGGGTTTCCCCCCAACCCCAATTCTCACTGCCTTCCTTGTCAACCCAGGGATAGCCAGTATTAGAAAAATTTTTGTAAATCCCTGTAATCTACTGTGTATAAAATCACATATACACATAGAGATACAAATGGATAATACACATTCTCCACTAGTTCCAGGGGTTTAAAGATCCTTCAATCAAAACTATTCTGATTTTGTCCACTTGTACATTATTTTTCCTAGAAATATTCAGTAGAAAACTACCATAACATAACAAAATTGTAGACTATTTCAATCTAACACATCCATTTAACAGACAAGGTCAGATATAGTAAGTGACTTTCCCCGAGTGTCACCATTTGGTGAGAACCCAGATGTCCTCCCCCTATGCCCATCTCTACATTACCTTTTCCCTAGGAAACCCCACCTGGTTGTCTTTTCCCCCCTATTTCAAGTGCTGTGGATGTTTTGCTTCATCATTTCTGGAAAGCCACATTTCTCTCTCACACCTCCATTCAAAAAAGAAACAATTCTGGGGTTGAGAAATCTCATACCAGAAACAATATACTCTTTAACTTCACACTTTGTTCTCAACAGCAAGGCAGCCAGGCAGACACCAGGCTCAGAAACCATTATGAATCTGTCAGCAATTAGAATTCTAAACCCTATTCGGTTTTTACTTGCTTCAATCAACTTGTCACTGCAGTGAGGATTATCTACTTTCTCAACATAAACATCAACAGAAGTGAGTGCAATGGCTTGCGTCCTTGGCTAAGGCACTGCCAGGGAGAATGTTAAATAGCACATTCTGCAGACAGGAGGGATCTAGGGCCTTAATGGGCCATAATTAGAGGGGGCAGAGACTGCTAGCCTTTGTGTAAGGCTTCAGAATTCTGCTCTTGAGGATTGGGAGACATTTTGGGAAATGCAAGGAGAGACTATTGTCTGCTTCTCCCTTCTCCATTTCCTGAACTACAGAAAGGAACAGAAAAGAATGCATCCATGCAGTGTTTGCACTCAAATTCAAAGGACCCTGGGGATCATGCCGCCCAACCCCCTCATTTAAAGGGTTAGGAAACTGAGACCTGACAGGGCAAGACCAGGCTAAGGTTGAACATGTGACAGAACATAGTGTCCTGACTCCCGGCCCTGTGCTCTTTCCACCTCACCACACTCCTCTGCAGGGTGGGGTGAGGGGCAGAAGGAACCTGGGAAATGAGATGCATTCTCCTCCCACGCCAAACACTCTTACAGATTTCCATTTGCACCTAATGGTGCAAAAGACCAAGCAACAAGTATAATGAGTGTGAAGACAGGGCAAGCCCTGGATGCCAGGGACACCTAGAGGAGAGCCTCATTGCACCTCAGATCTCTTGGGAAGACAGTATATAGGGACACAGGTAGAAATTAATTTAATTCCTTTCAACAAACTGTTTTGTAAGTTTAAGGAAGTTAGACTTGGGTGTGTAGAGACAGAGAGTTTGGCATCTTGTACTACAAATAATAGCTAACATTATGTATATTAACTTATTTAATCTTCATAACAACTTTATGAGGTCAGCATTATTATTTTAGTCTTTATTTTACACATAAAGAAACTGAAGCACAGAGTGTTGGCTAACTTGCTCAAGGTTATACATACGGCAATAGCAGAACTAAAGCTTCTAGATGGTCTGGTAGATGGTCTGGCCCTGGAATCTCCACACTTAACTAAGGAGTGGGGTGACCAACCATCCTGATTTGCTTGGGACTATCCCCGGAAACCCCTTGGCCCTTGAGAAACTGGGACAGTTGATCATGTTACACATAACTACACTAACTCTTTTGTGTGTCAAAAACTAAACCCAAGCCTTAAGAAGTGACCCAATTAGTCAGGTTGCCATACCTGTCTTCATTCCCTTTGGTAGGCTGTGGCCAGAGAGGAGAACTTAAATATTAATATGTGCCAAGTACTATACTGAAAAATTTTCATGATTTATGTCACCTGAAATCTCACATGCACCTTGGATAAGGATTCCCTCCAGCTCTACATGCTTATAATCCATTAATTCTAATAATTGGAGCAATTCTTCCCTCCATAGGGACTTTCTATTCCCTACTAATAGATTTAAAAAAAAAAAAAAGAAGAAAATATCAGAGAGGATTGGGTCAGTTGCATAAAGTGTCAGAGTTAGCAAGTGGGAGTGCCAGGATTTGAACCCAGGCAAGCCCAACAAATATGAAAATCGTACCTTTTTAGGTTTTTTTCCAGATATGAACATTTACATCTGGAAATTCCTCTTTATGAGTAGAGATTTGTGCTCCCTCCTCCTTTCCACTTAGCCAAGAGATAAAGAATCAACTGGCCACAAACTGAGCCTACACCCCACCTCCGTGCTCTGTCCACACTATTTCCCCATCTTAGATTTTTGCGCCTCTACTGTTGTGCACATATAAAATTCTTACCCATCCTTTAAGAACAGTTCGAATACTACCTTCCATAAAAACCTTCTGTGAATATCCTGGCTTAAGTATTCTATCTTCTTTCCCTAAAAACCCTTTACCTTTTTAAGATAGGTATCCTGACTCACCGTATTCTAGAGTCCCAGAGAGCAGAAACAGGAGGAAGTCGCGCTTGGCTCTCTTTCTGTGTTGGAAACCCCACCAAGGTCTTACCACATTCTGTTTCCCACTACCCTCCAGTACAAAAAATAGCACCTTCACACAGTCAGTAGTCAGTAGTTCAGTCAGATGGCTTATTGAATGACTATGTGAATGTATCAGTGTGTTTAGTTATGAACTATGGTGGATGTACATGGAAATTTGGATAATGAAAACAAATGTCCAGGATTTTTGTATACATCAGGGGGGAATTTATTTGGCACTTCTAGACCAGACTCTACTCTAAAACTAAAGCAAAAGATTAATTAAGGCTAGTTGATTGCATTAGGTACCTACTTCTATACAAGTTTTCTTAAATATTTCAGAAAATTACTTGGTGTTAAGAATAATGGTTTTGAAATGGTTTAATAGAATAAATACAGGGCAAGGAATCAGTTTCGACTTTCTTGGTAATAATCCAAACTCACGGTGTGACCTTTGGTTCTCCTTTTGCCCAAACGGTAGGACGGTGGTAGAATTACATTATTTGTAGGATCCCCTCCAGCTCTACATGCCTATAATTCATTAATTCTAATAATTAGGGCAATCCTTCCCTCCATAGAGACATTCTGTTCTCTCTACAGCCTTGACATTCATCAAATTCAGGATTAATAGTAATATCAATAACAAATTGGGAAAGGACTGGTTGAAGCTACTTGATGAAAAAAGGGTGTCCTGTTTAAAGGAAGGAAGCCAGAGATTCTGAAGGGACATGATGTGTGAAAATGCAGGATGGGGGTTTAATGAGTTTGAGGCGTGAAAAACCCAAGCTTCAGGACCACATTCTCTGGCAGTGTTGAGCACGGCATGTTTCCATGCCCTCTGTGGCCGAGTTCTATTTTAGAATGTACTCACGCCTGAATCGTCTAGCACAGCTGTGACCGTCTGTTAACTTTTCAGCACGATTCTCCATTCAAGCAGATGGCTCTTGGGTTTATTTTGACAGACCTGGGGAAAAGGCAGCTAGAGGGGTTCAAACCCAAAAACCATCAGAGAGTCAACTGATGGCAAAGACATGGAATTAACTGAGATCGAGATGCAGCAAATTTAGCCCAATGAACCATGAAAGATAGAAGACTCCTCTATGAAGGTCAGAAGCAAATAGTATAGGGAGCCTCGCTGGACAGCCCCTCCTACCAAGAAATGTTTCATTCAGCAATCGAGAGGCTCTCCAGACTTCTCTGCCATTAACGTTCCTTTCTAGCTAGGACATAACCCTTAAGACCTTAACCCATGGAAAAAATGAAAGCACAGATGAGTGGTTTCACCATACTCCCACCCTTCTCCCTTCTGGAATCCCTTCCAAGGCCCAAAGTGCAGGGCTGTCAAGTCCTGCCCTGAATGCTTTGGTTAAGTGGATGCCCAGCCCAACTGAGGAAGCTGTGTCAGGGTTGGGTTAAGCTCTCCAGCTGCTGGGAAGGGCTGAAGCGGTCACCATGGAAACAAGACCCTCATCAATCATTTAGTGACTCACAAGGGGACCACTGAGATGCAAAGGGGACTAGAGTCCCTGAAAGACAACACCTTTTTCCTTAAAAAGAGCTATCACGCTGCATTCTTGAAAAACCAAGCAGCCATTTCCAGAACAAAGTGGAAATGGCTAGGGTTGCTTCTGTCTCCTGAATTTAGGCCTAGATGCTATGTTCCCTGAGTCTGTGAAGGCAGGAAAGCCCCATCTGTGTGGATGTTGCTGTTGCATCTAGTTCTATTTGACACAACTCAATGGCAGAGGGAGAAGAAAACTTTGGGTATTATCTAATCAAAATTCTCATTTCTTAAAGAAATAACTGAAGGGATCAGGGGGTGAATAACTTGTCCAAGGACCACACAGTGAATCAGTAGGAGACCCAGGACTACGTCAAGGCCTTGCACTGCAAATCTGTTACTCCTTCCACCATCCTGGGATCAGAATGGATTTTACTGTGAAGCTAATAAAGATTATATTCAAAATACTTCCTTTAATGGGTCCCTTTCAAGGTTGTGAGAGGGATCTTAGCAATGAATTCCATGGACTTTTTCTTTTCTTTTTTTCCTTTCTCCCCTTTCTTTCTTTTCAATTTTCAGAAGTAAAATATTTTAACTGAAATTGGTTAAAAACACTTCTCCTTTCTAGGGGTGGCTGGGTGGCTCAATTGTTTAAGTGACTGACTTGATTTTGGCTCAGGCCATGATCTCGCAGTTTGTGGGTTTGAGCCCCGTATCGGGCTCCATGTTAACAATACAGAGCCTGCTTGGGATTCTGTCTCCCTTTCTCTCTGTCCCTCATCTGCTCTCTATCTGTCCCTCTCAAAATAAATGAACGTTAAAAAAAAAAAAAACAAAAAAACAAATGCAGAATTCTGTCTCTCCATTGTCACCTTCCCCTCCAGTTGGGAGCTAGAATGGCCATGGGCATGTGGCTAAAGATAAGATGAAGTAGGTTAACATTTATTTGGGGGGTTAGTAAAATATAATTATGTGGTTCCCAGTCACTTTCATGAAGAGTGAAGTTATTGTTTACCTTGATAAGGACTGGTCTCAAAGAACATTTCTACAACTAACTAGCACCAAGATTCAAAAGAAGGGCATGGCCAAAGTTCAGTTTCCTGGTGACACAAATGGGTCCTAAGGCATCTAGCACAAGAAACATGAGGATAATACAGAGCAAGGTTTAAAACTGATAGATTCAGGAGGCAGTCTGTGAAAATTCTTCCAAATCTCATGTCTTACACGTGGAAGAAACTTGATAGATATTTTTCAATATCGATAATAAACCATGAAGCTATATGAAACTTTTCTAAACTAGAAATAATTTTATACAAAGCATTTCAATCAAGTGAAGAAAAATAGAATTATCTGTTCTCTTTACAAAAAGTAATTTTAAAACATATTGTCATAGGAAGAAGTAATCAACCAATATATATTCAACAATGGGTTTGAAAAAAGTGTTAAAGGTGTTTTTAAATTGAAGTATAATTGACATAAAATGTTATATTAGTTTCAACTGTACAATATATGGATAGATGTGTTAATTAATAAAAGTATTATGTTATTTTCTGAATTTATTTTGTAGTATTTGTCAGATTTGTAATCGCTACATTTTTTTGTAATTGACTGAGATGTATTTTGTCATGCAAAAATATTCATTTTTGTGCCCAATTTTGTATTATAATGATATTATTTTTTCTCAAAGAGTGTCCATATGTCATATAAACTGAATGAAATCTGGATCTGTCCTCTGTCTGCAATGCCTCTTTAATAAGGTTGCATTAACCATAGGATTACTCCAAATGACAGGACCTGTCCTGGGTGGGGTTTGTGGGTCAGAAACCCATATTTACTGTACAATCACTCTAGCACTACTCTCATGGGAATTAAGCAGTTTAGAAGAGCGTTCAGAGCATTTTACTCTGTGCATAGGAACAGTCTCCCAATGCCAATCTATGTCAATTCCATTGCTGGTAACAGTGCCTTTTAACACTTCACTGTTACTCATCAGGGTTATGTTTGTATATTGCTGATCTCCCAAGCAACCAAACCACTTAATCTCACTTGATTTTACCAAATTCAATTCATCTTCCAAATGGGCACATTTGTGAAATATCTCTGGGAGATAAGTTATTCTAGCCCATTTTACAGAAAGAGAAGACTCAATCACAGTAATGAATTATTCAAATTTCAACTACTCAATTCTGTCTCTGAAATATTCTCTATTAAGAGACTTGCTGTGAAGGTTAAACAAGATAACATATATGAAATATCCAAGTCCTGACACTAGAGCATGAGTGCTTGGTAAATGTTAGTTTAATGTTAGATGATTCTTTACCCATTCTTTGCCAGCTTGAGTTCATGAAGCACCCAGATGCCTGGAGGCATTTCTACAGTTCCTTGAAAGAAAATGTGGTCACCGTATGCAAGCTTTAAATTTCTCTGCTCCAACATGAACCATGGATTGTAAACCTGAAGCAAGAAACCCAACCTATAAACTTTTTGAAAACTTGAATGGTTAGAAAACCTTAAAGAGAACAGATTTGTGAGGTGATATCTTGTCAGACAAGCTAATTGATTCTCAACGTACCTACTTTCCAGTTACACGGTATTCATCAAATCATTCTATTTATTACCACTTTGATTTCTTTCTCTGCAAAACAAGGATATTAATAATTTATGGGCCTGTGAGAGAATCACAAAAATAAAATATATGATACATTTGAAGATGTATAGATAATGAGTTGTTATTTTTGTACAGCAAAGATGGAGAACTAATGTTGAGAAGCAGGTAATTTGTCTCACCTCCCTCCTTCCACTTTCCTCAGAATTACTAAGTATACTGATGAGAGTGACACACTTAATATGATTCCAGAACAGAATGTTAATGGATAACGTAAAAGCAAACATGTACTTGACAAAAGGCAAAAAATAAGAGTTGTCCAAGAAAATTTCACCAACATCTTTCTTGTCACAGAGTGCAGATGAGATAGAAACTAAAGTTGATAGATCAAAGTGAACACATATCATTTAAGTAAGAAATATAATCAAAGGAAAGGTGAAAATAATACACATTTAAGGAGGAAAGGGAAGTGTGAGTAGTGTATGTAAGTCATGTTCTTCCATAGAGGGAAGTCAATAGATAATACCTGATGTTGATACATCAATACATAGAAATATAAGCATATTGTCAGAGTTTTCAGGGTAACTACCAGCAGAACCAGAAAAGCTCTAAAAATAAGTTGCCATTAAACTGGAAGTTGGAGATGAGTTGGGAAGCTGCTGGTTTCCAACAGAAGCTCTTCTGTATCATTTTATTTTCTTTAACATTGGATGAAATATGGAAGAAAAACATAAACAATTCAAAAAGGCATGCGTTCTGGTTTGTCTTTGGTGACATCAAGGTAACCTCAGATATTCAACATTTATGTTATTAAGGATTTAATTTTCAGCCATCTTTGTTCATCATTCTATATGTGTTATTCAAAAGAATAGCCATTGGGCACAGGTGGCTAAATGGAATTTAATTAATGAAAATAAAGTAAAAATTTCGACTTCTAAGTCTCATCTGCCACATTAAATGCCTCGTGGCTACTGTGTTAGCATAGAATTGTGGAAGTTCCATTATCACAGAAAGCTGTACATCCCCACTCTAAGCAATCTCATCCACATGTAGTTTTAATGACCACTCATTCTTGGATGACTCCTCGATCTTTATTGCTAGCCAAAGATCCTCTCTCTTGAGCAACATGCCTTCAACATGTACCTGATGGGTAGACAGGAGTATTTTCATTTGATGTCCCATAGCCCTTCATGCTCAACTTACCCAAATCTGGACACGTTGTATTTTCGTGAAAGTCACTTTTATTTTCTACATTCATTACCTGTAGCATTGGAACCATCACCTCATGAGAAGCCATTAGAATCAGATGGCTGGTATTCACTGCTTGCAGGTCATTTTCCCTGAAACCAATGGCAGTCTGGGAGAGCCTCTGTTCATCACTTCTTCTGGATACCCCTCTTGTGGCTATAGTATCTGCCAGGTCATCATGTCCTGCTTATTCTAGGTGTGGCCTATACTTCTACTAATTGAGCTATGTGCTAAAACCATCAAGCTCCTGACTGGCCCTCCACTCAGCTGGTCTTAGGGTTGTTTTTTTTTTTTTTTTTTAACCCCAGCAAAATGCCATTTCTCACTTTCCATACTTATAATACATTCGGAGTATTGGTATGTTTTCTTGATGTAACCACAACAAAATCTGGAGCATTAACAGGGTTTTGCTAAAATCAAAACATCATTTCTTTCTAAAGTCAGGGAGAAAGCCCAAGTTGAGCAACTGCTCTGTAAAACCAGATCACAAAAAGGCAGTGGTTTCACAGAAGCTTAAACACATGCTACTGAGATGGGTTGAACCCAAGATGCCTATGGCATCAGTATCATAAAAACATATCTACTGATTACATGATATTTAAAGGTCTATGTTAAAGGAGAAATCAGGGTGCTTCAAGGACTTCACAATCAGGCAAGAAAGCAGTCTAGTGGTTATGTTTAATATAAGCGAGGATCCGGTAGGATGGTCAATTCAACAACTAACTTTGTTCTAGTGGGCCTTTTGTACTGCAGAAGTTAGATAGCTATATATTATAGTCTCAAGTTCCTTCATAGCTAGATTTCTAATTTAATCCAGGCCTTCTATCTACAAATACACAATCCTGGATACGTTTCTTTGCCTCTTCATGCTTTGCTTTCTTCAAGATGGAGGTTGTAAATTAATATATTCTTGACATATTCATTGATACAGTATATGAAAAGACCTTAGCACACTGCCTGGTACTCATAAACACTCAGTAAATTATTGCAATTATTAATAAGCAGAAGAAATGGAACATCCTTCCCGTGTCCTGCTTCAGGACAAATTAGGAAGAAGGGGGAAGAAAGTGTCACATTTACTTTTCTCGTGCAGACCTAGCAGACGCAATGTAGTTCTGGAGCCAGCAGGTCTAATGGAAGCCCCTGATCATTAGATTGTATTTAAGGGGTGTGATTCTGATGCCTCTTGTTGGGATAGCAACTTTCTAATTGCTTAGCTTCCTACATATGGCAGAGATAACTAATCCTTTAGTGGACAAATTTTGCAGTGTTGTTCTGAAAATCACTTCTAGAGTTCCAATCTAGAGCTTGTGCCTCCAGGCTTTCTAACAATGCTGTAAGTACTTAATTCCCTTTATTAAAACCCTTTTGTTTAAAATATGAAATGGTTTATATCATGTAAAATGAATCCAACCTGAGATGGGCAGAATGGAAGTAGTGTCATCATGTCTCTGCCATTAACAAGCTGTGGTGGCTGTGTGAGGTCTGTGTGGCAGTAACCGGATCATATCATTATTCCAGGTCTCCGTTTCCTTATTTATAAAATGGAAAGTAGTACTGAAGTAGGACGTGAAAATGTCATTTGATTTATTCTGCTCACTATGAGGAATTTTCAAAGACCACAGTCTTTCAAGATCCCCAATGAAGTAGATGCTACAACTTTACATTTTCAGCATTATCAGCATATCATATGTGCAGTTATCATACAAAATCATTTATAAATCCAGTTCAAAAAATTTCCCTGACCCATTGGTTATAGGGAAATCTCCATGAAGCCAGGGGTGGGGTGAGAAAGAGAAGAAAATGTAGTAGGATTAGGTATCATGGTTTTCTGGGATGCTTATTCATGCAACTTACACATGACTTCAGAACCTGCTTGAGACTTACCATGTATATGACACCTCCAATTAATACAGAGTGCTGCTGCACATGTCCACATTTTTGACTTGGGTCAGACAAAATCAAGTTCATTATGGGCAGCTAAATCTGTGCTGCAACTTGGCAGCTTATGGTCAAGTGTTCAAGTCTCTACTAGGACCCAGTAGCAATTCAAAAGGAAAATTGCTATCTAAGAGAATGGAATATCTTTGCTCAAAATCCTAAGGTCTACTCAGTGATTCATCTACAGGGGCTGGCCAAAGGTTCCATGCAGTATCTCAATCTGACACAGATACTTCAAGCAACACTGGATCAGCTGAGTGTATAAGCCAAATGATAAAACAGTTTGCACTCACCCTAGGCCTGTTCCAGGTCCTTCTCCTATTCTGTGCCCCATTCAAAACTAGCAACCTTTTGCACTCAACGTACAATGAGTTCAAGTAGCAGACGCAAATGAGATATATGTTGCCTCCAAAATCTAAAGAACCCCTTTAGGCACTGTGGCTCTTCCTTTGTACAAGGAGGGCAAAATTTTGCAATTTGCCTTTGGACGTGTATCTTAACATGTCCCAGACCATTGATCCTCTAGAAAAGTCACCAGTGTGACTTTTGGTGACAAAATCGGGGGGGGGGGGGGGGGGATATATTTCCACACGTGGTACACAATTGTTAGAATAGTTTCTATTCCCTGTTCACCTGGTTAAATCAATATGGTATCATCAGTGAAATAGACCGTTGTGATGTCTTACAGAACAGAGACGTGATCAGTTTCCCTTTGACTAAAATATGACATAGGTTTAGAAGGTTGATATAATCCTGAGAGTACTGGTAGTCTCAACAGCTGAAAGCAAACTGACTCTGATGATCTTTAATAATAGGTGAAAAGAAAAAAAAATGAAAACAGTATGCCAGGTGTCAGGGAATGTATTGTTCTGCTCAAGCAAAAAAAAAAAAAAAAAAAATATATATATATATATATATATATACACACACACACACATACATAATGAAGGAGGAGGAGGAGAAGAAGAAACCTCCACACATCTGGATTCAAATTGTAGCTGGAGTCAGCACTTGATTACAGTGTACCATAATCCATTCTCACTGTTTGAAGACTTATAACCACATTCAGTTTCTAACAAGTAAAAAATGTGTGATTCATGAGTAGGTAAAATATGCCCTCAAATAATTATAGGTTTTGCTAATTTATACCAACAAAAAAACTGGAGAACATGAATGGAAACCAATGCTAAGGATATCAGAGCAGAGTAGAAGAAATATAATACTGGAGCAAAGTTTATTGATTACAGTGCACCAAGGCCACAATTCTAGATTCAAGGTATAAGAGCCACTAAAAATGGCTCAATTCGTTTGCGTGGTGAATTGTATAAAACATGGGGCCAAAGGATGTATATACTGAATGAAGCTGAAATTCTCAAGGAAAGCATCTAAAGCCTAAAATGGATGATTATATAGGATCCCACCTCCCCTCTATGTTCCCTCTGAACATCCCTTGACACTTTCTTCACCAAAGCCATGAGAAATACATTTGTGAGGGGAATCTCAACATGCTGAGGACATGGCTCCATTGTGACCATTCTTTCTAGGTCAGAAATGACCATGGGAATTGTTGCCATTGAACTGGGCAATTTGAATTCAGTGAGGATAATGGTATCCTGGGGTAACACGTGCTGATTCCAGTCATGCTTCCATTCACTCCTGTGTATACAGAGCAAATAAGACTTGAGTGAGCTGCTCATCTATTTTTGCTCTAGGAACAAAACAATCAACTAACCAATGCCAAAGACATCTGTGGATCAAACCATTCTGACTATTGCTTTGGCTTAGCTGCCCAGCACGGTAGCCATGCTCACCTTGTCCTCTAGATTGAAGACATAAAAAAAAAAAAAAAAGATAATCCCACTTAAAAATAATGTTGGTTGCCAGGAAATTTGTCACTGACTGAGGATAAAACACATACTGTAGCGACAGAAATTAACAAATAAATTTAAAAGCCAAAAAGGAAAAGCAGTGATTCCTAGGAAGTAGCATAGGTTTACTATGAGTAATCCATACTAAAGTGGTCTCATTTGTTTCTTAAATGAGATTACTAAATCAAAAAAAGTATGTTATATACAGTATGAAATTGACAGGTTTCATGTAAATGCAGTATGATAGAGAAAATGTAAATTTCATTAACAGTAGTGTGATGACAAATGAAGAAAAACCACACTCTAATCTGCACTGGTCAGGCTATATTTGAATTGCTGGGCCAGTGTTGAATACAATATTTTTGAAGAGTTGTTAACCAAACAGAATACCACAAATGAGACAAGGGCAATAAGGGCTCTATATAACTCATCCTATAAAGAACGGTTATAGGAACTGGGGGTTTTGCATCAAAACACACACACACACACACACACACACACACACACACACACACACACACAAAAGCATTTCTTTGGGGAGAGTACCAATTAGCTGCCTTTATTTGAAGTGTGACCACATGGAATACAAAATTGATTTATTTTGAGTAATTTAAGAGGAAGATCTAGGATTAAATAGATAAATTTCTAGAGAGGAAGATTTGGGTGCAATATTCAGAAAAACTTTCTACTTGCTGCAGCTGCTTTGCAGAATTAGCTGCCATAGAAAGTCAGAGATTCTCTGCCCTGGAAATATTTTTGCAGAAGCTCAGCCTGCAGCTGCTATGCATGTTTGGGTTGAGGGCATTCTTGACATGATCTTGACATATTCTCTATCTATAATGTAGCATCCTGACCCTTCCTACCTAAAACTACAAGAGTTCATTACATTGGACCCATTGTTTTGTGACTTCAATTTAACCACCCCCCTCCCCAACTACGATACACTGATTTAGAAGTCATCCTTTCCCTGGGAATGGAGGTACCTGGGGAAAAAACAAAACAAAACAAAACAGCAGACCAGGAATAAGAAATTGGAAACTCTAGGATCTAATCCCAGTATTGCCAAAAATTCACCATCCGCTTTCTGAGCAATTCTTTGCAAATTCCATTTGGTTTCACCAAGGAGGAGACTTGTAAGATGTTTGCTAAGAACTTGTTAAGACTGAGTGCAAAATACCCCATCAGATACAAGATCTAGTCTCAGGAGCAACCTTACGACTTTGCCTCTCATATTTCCCATTGGTTGCAGCCCTGAAATGAAATCTAGGTCATGCATTTTTTTTGTCTTGGGATTTGAAGCTAAAGCGAGAGTTTAGCAGAAGATATCATAAATTCTTCCCTGTGGCCACAGAATTATTCTAAGGGGTTGCTACAATCGAGTGGAATAAGCTATGTATTGATCAGGTCTCAGTCACTTCCAAGGCCTCAAAAGGAGTTCTTCCCTAGCCTCTGGGAAGCAGGTATCTGCAAGGAAATCTGTAGGCCTAGCCCCCTAACTGCCTTAGGAGCACGTTGTGGGAGGCGCAGACCAAAGGTGAGTTTACACATCAGTGACTAAAGTTTCCTGCCACTAAGCATAAGAAGTCACTCATGAGCAGCGTCCCTAAACCACAGCTACAGGATGTGGGCACAAGCCCTTGTATAATTGTTGGCCAAGAGCCAATGAGCATTCATCCCTGTGCAAATACTTGGGCTTTTTTTTTTTGTTGTTAACCTTTGAAAACCACAGGCATTAGTCTCTCTTTCTTCCCCTTGGCATGAGTCATCTTCTTTTTTCCAACTTGGTCTCTTGTGTGTAAAGAATTTTTGAGGAGCTTTTAAGCCTAAATTTAATACTTTTGCCCTCCTCTGTCCTGCCCTACAAAATGCCAGGCAGAGGTAAAGCTGCCTTACAAAATATCTGCTGGCTCTGCCTGCTTCCGCAGCTTTGTTTGGGCTTTTTGATCAGATAGGAAATCAGAGAGTTCTATGAGTGACCTTAGCCTTTAAGACAGGTAATTTCTGGAAATTCCCCCCTAAACAACGGTGATCTATTGTTTTCTCACCTCAGCATTAACCCAGCAACTATGATGCCCTGATTTAGATAATATGCCTTTCCCTGGGAATAGAGATATATGCAAAGAGCAGTGGGCCAGAAGTAGGAAATTATAAGCTTTAGAATTTAATCCCAGTACCAAAAATCCACCATCTGCTTTTTAAACAATTTCTTTCCAGTTTCCAGACCTTTGCTTCATATTCTGTGAAATGAAAGCATTGGATGATTTCTATGCTTCCTTAGCCCCCAGGCTCTGTAAATCGGCTTTCTTAGTAATGTTTCAGCACAGGGACTGGGAGAACAGGTCTCAAGGCAAAAAAATCCAAATCATGCAAACTGGCTTCTCTTTTCTGCCTTAGAGAATGGCCAAAGGTCAGGCTTCCAAAGAGGCCCAGTTGCCCACTTGAAGGTCAGGCTTAGCAGTTAGTTACAGCTCCCCTTCTTGGAAACATTAGAGATTTCATTAACCTTGCCTCTGTACCCAAATGTCCAACATCCTGGTGTGAAAATTCAGACTAAACCCACTCCAGAATTTTTTTTTCTTTTACTGAGAGGAGGTTACAGAGTCTAAATCAACATAAAGAGAATGTTCTAACCATCAGAACTGCCCAAGACGTATCAGGAGACCTTGAACAATCTGTCAATAAAGATGCTCAAGCAGTTTTTGAAAGGTGACATATTGGGTATTTTCTAGTGGGATTTCCTGAATGAGATAAAGATCAGATAAACAGGATGACCAACCATAAAATTTTTATGATGATATACCTGGTACTTCATGCCTCTTGTAAATTATCCTATTCCCAACCAAATGTATGATGTCCCTTTTGGAAACTTTATTGGTGTAGCTCAGATGCCAGTCTGAATGAAAAGCCCGAGCATATATTAGGTCCCCTTGTTTGCAGTTTGTATGTCCTGTTGAGCTTAAAACCCAAGTGAGAACACCAAGCGTCAAATGCAAGAATGGTGGGCAGTAGGTCCATAGTGACCAAAAAAATTCTGAGATAACTAAATATAGTTGCCTTAAGATGTCCTACGTTCTGCTTCCAAGTCATATCACTCTACAGGCATGTGCTCAATGCTTTTTATTTAATACAATAACTTAACCTTATTTCATTGAGTTCTTCTCACAAGATCTTTATGAAGTGGGAAGAAAAGGTATCATTGTCTCCATTCTACAGAGGAGCAAATTAAATCCTGGGAAAGTTGAGGTAATTTTCTAAGGTCTCATATGGCTGATTCAGTTATTTCCAAAGGAAAAAAAAATCAAATTGATTTAATTGTCTAACCATTAGCAACAGTTATTTGGAAAATCATAAGGTCTCTAGCCTTAAAGTATTATATCAATCACCCATCTATCAATCCCATACACAATTCTATCTACTTTATCTAGTCCTGACTTGAACACATCAAGGGATGAAGGACTCACTATTCCAAGGAGCAACCCATTCCATTTTTTACATTCCTACCTATAAGAAGTTCTCTCTTATCTTGAACTGCCTTCCAAATTCCTAAATCTTCTCACCCTCTGGTCATAACCTGCTGCCGAGGCCCTATGTATCAGTTTATGGGCTATCCACTAGACAGTTTTTGTGAAATGTTAAAAGCATTCCCTTGTTATCTTTGAGCTTGTTCTTCTCCATATTAAACAGCTTTGGTATTATTAAATGCTTATCCTATTGTTAGAGGCTGGACCTCAGGGCTGAGAGATACCTCCTTCCTCTCATCTTCTGCACTGGTGATGCTGCACTGTGTCCTTTAGAGAGTCACTTGGAAACACAGTCTGTCCTCGGTTACAAGGGGGGCAAATGTGCAGAAAGAAGTCTATTGTCAGGTTGATCCTTAAATGGTAATGGAAAAGAATGTGCTGGACATTTCAGATGCTTCTGCCAACAAATGCCACTATCTTGAGGCAAACAGAGATTTTCGGGCAGCAGTGTTATAATAATTTGCCAATTATGCCTGCTTTAGAACCACTGCCAAAACAATCCAACGACTTTTCATTCCACTACTGTTGACAGGACAGCTAAGAATTTCAACATTTCCTTTTACAGTCTGAATAGAAGTTCCCTGCCTTGGGGACTGTAACAATATTTGCCATCAATGGGGAGGGGGGAGTGGGTGCTGGGAAGGGGAAAGAGGGAAAGGGAGAGAAACACTAATGGAAGTAAACAAAGACAAAGACGAAATAAAATGATGGTTATTCAAGGTGTGGGTTTTGAATGCCTGCATCAAATTGATGTTTGTGAATGAAACAGAGGACAAATCTTTGAAATTGAGGAAGTTTTTAGAAGAGAAGACTTTAAAAACACTCTGCACAACCCCTCCCTCCACCAAAAAAAAAAAAAAAAAAAAGGTAGAATTTTTAACGTGAATACCAACCAAGGTGTCTCAACTTTGGGTCCTGGGACATGCTTAAAAAGCTGATTATCATAATATTTATGGTGTTGATCATTCAAAGCTTCTTTTCAAAATAAATAGAAAATAAAACTGAAAAAATTAAAAAAGAAAAGAAACTTGAAGAGATGAAAACAGTTAAGATATCTCCTGAGTTGTGTTCAAAATGAGACATGTCGGGGAGAAAAAAAAAGAGAAAATATGAGATAAAAGAGCAAAGGAAAGAGAATAAGGTAGGACAGTGTTTTTGAAAATGTGCTCCTCTATACCTTCTGGGACCCAGAGACATTCCACAGAAGGTACCTCTGAGACCCAAAAAAGAAGAAGCCAGGAGCATTCCAATATCCCCCTCAATCTCGGTGGCCTCACTTCTATCTGTTTCACATACTGGGCATCCAAAACAGATTTCAATAGAAGGAAAGGGTCTGCTATTGGAAAACAAAATGAAATAAATGTTTGAACAAAAAAAATGCAAAACAAAGTGAGCCATTAAAAGTTCTTGAGCAGGGATTGATAGGGCCAAACTATGCTTTAGAAATCTGGCAACCAAATGCAGGATGGATTAGAACAGTGTCAGCCTCGGATCAAAGATTCCAAGTAAAAGGCAATGACAATCATCCAGGTGAACAGAATTAAAGACTTGATCGAATAATATATACCTGCGGATATGGAAAGGAAAAGGAGTTCACGAAAAACTTTCAAAGAAGAATGAACTTTAAGGTTGACATCTGGGCATTGGGGTACTATGCTAAGCCACACATACATTTGGTCCTGCCATGGTCTGACAGTTTGTGTGCTCCAACATTCATGTGCTGAAATCTTGAGGCCAAATATGATGGTATTAAGAGGTAGGGCCTCTGGGAGGTGATTAGGTCATGAAAGCAGGGTCTTCATGAATAAGACTAATGCCCTTATAAAAGAAGATCAAGAGAACCCTCTTGCCCCTTTACTGTCTGAGGATATAACGAGAAGTCTGCACCTGGGAACAGGGCCCTCACCTGACCAGGCGCCAGCACCCTGAACTGTGCATTCAAGCCTCCAGAACTGTGGGATATGAATTTCTCTTGTTGATAAGCCACCCAGTCTGTGGTATTTTGGAGTAGCAGCCCAAACCGACTAAGAAAGATACTAGATGAAATTATCTGGCAAGGAATTTAGATATATCAAAACTGATGGATTTCACGAATGATGACTGGGACCCTAAAAATGCCACAGAGAAACCCAGGATTTGGAAGATGCTGAATATGAGTGGCCATTGAATCATATATATGATCAGCAGACAGAAATACAAAACTAAATCTTGAAGAAGTATCAGGGATGGAAATACGGATTTGGAAGGCATTCTCATAAAAAGAGTAGCTAAAATAGTATAGTCAGACCCCAGTGAAAGACATCAGAATCAAATGGCTCAAGCTCAAGATCCAAAAAATGCCTACATTTGGAGGAGAGAGGAGCAAGAAGCCAGAGACTCTGCCCTCAGTTTATGATCAGGTATTCAATGATAATATTATTTGATAAGCTTAAGAGCATTTATTTTCTGGTTAGGAAATTTGATTGTTCTTATATGAGGTCTGAAGTGTGCATCTATCAGTCTAATCAAGATTATAGATTTCCTAAGATACTAAGTGTTCAATACCATGTAATAGTATTTAAAAGGAACTAAGTCAGTCCAAATATATGGTGGTCTGAAACAGAATCTTCAATGAAGGTAGATCAATGGATGGCATACTTATAATGCCAGAAGGAGTCTCAAAAACCAATACTCCCACGGGCAAGGGAATAGCCGAGTTTGTTGCGGTTTCCAATGAATGACATCAGCCCCATGTAGGTTTCAATCAAAATGGGTTCAGTTAACACCATCAGTCCCTTTCTTCTTCCAGATCCAGTGGAATTCTTGTGGGCATTCTGGATCGCTGCAACAAGTTTAGACGTGAACCCAGACAACTGAAGAGGAAAAGAAGGCACAGAGTTAGTAAATGCAGAGTTGGTCCAGACACACTTCCTCCCTAGCCAGTCCTCACAAAAGTTGACCACTGTCCTGGGGCTGTAGCTATCCTTACTTCCTTACATAGATGTCATTTCTCAGAATTGTCAACATTGCTTCTGTTAGTCTTTTAATAAATCAATCAGTCAATAAATTATGTACATAATGAAATTATCTGCCTCATCTTGTTTGTTTTTCATCCTTCGTAATTTGTACAGCATTTAGTAGTCAGCTTAATAAATATTTGCTGATAGTCTATTATGAATCAGATGCCTGCTGGCTGCTGAAGATTTAAATACAAGTAAGATATAGTCTCTGTGTCCAAAGGAGTAACACTCTAATAATCTAAGAAATGAACTTGGTAAATCATTATACAAAGTTCATGAAAATGAACAGCAGGCATAATAAGATGGTAAAGGAATGCAAAAGAGGGGGAAATCATACATAGGAAGAGGATCAGAAATGACTTCAAAAGAAAACTCTTGAGACAATCATCAAAGGGTTCCTAGAGTTTCAATAGGTGAAATGGAATTAGGGAGGGCTTGGTTGGCAGCTGTTTTTTCTATTCAACCCAGCATCCTTTCAATCATTTAAGATTCTTCTTCCAATACGAGTACCTCTTTATTTCTTTGGAGGACCACCCTCTTCCAGTTTAGCCCAAATAGTATAAGAGGAGTCTACTTTAGCATATGGCTCAGGTCTAAGCAATCAGAGGAGTCCATTTCTCTGGTCACAGAGATTGGTGCAGGTAAGGGCACATGACCAATGTTGTTGCAAAACTGATAGAAAGCCTGGAGGTTTTCAAGGTCATTTTACCATGCATAGTGAGAACCTGAGAATGAAGCCAACGAAGGTGGAAGAAGTAAGATACAGAGAGAGATGAATTATTGACAAAATCATTCAAATTATTAGGTCAGCCTATCCTGAACTTTTAAGTTAAATGAGGGAAAAAAAATCCTTATTTTGGTCAAGCCAAGTTGAATTGGGTTAAGGGGAGGGTAATTCAGGGAGCATTCTGAACAGAGATATAGGGGCGCCTGGGTGGCCCAGTCGGTTAAGCATCCGACTTTGGCTCAGGTCATGAATTCACAGTTCATGGGTTCGAGCCCCGCATCAGGCTCTGTGCTGACAGCTCAGAGCCTGGATCCTGTTTCAGATTCTGTGTCTCCCTCTCTCTCTGCCCCTCCCCTGCTCACACTGTCTTTCTCTGTCTCTCAAAAATAAATAAATGTAAAGAAATTTTAATTAAAAAAATAAACATATATAAGCAAGGAAATGAAACAAAAGTTCATGTTTCTATTTCCAACAAGCTCTTTTATATCCATGATCTCTTTCTAACATAAATGTATTAGGTATGTAAAAGAAGGTATCACCATTTCCATATTAGAAAACCAAGGCTCATAGAAGGTAAATGACTTACCCACAGTCACTCCACTTTCTGCAGTATGGTAAAAAAGAACATTAGGAATAAAATCTTATTCACAGTGAGATCCAAATCTGTTTCCTAGGCAACTGGCTCACTAGTGAACCTAAATTAAGACTCCTATTAGAGTATATTCCAATATCAATTCAAATTATTAAGCATCCTCTATAAAGTGTCCATTATTCTTCCCATGATTCCAAGAGGAGACCAATCTTTGCTTTAAGGGACTAACATAAGAGTGATCTTTCAGTGAAGAAAGAGAAGCCTGTAGTCTTTCCCCATAACAATTTTCCATAGAGATTTTATCCTGGATACTTAATTTTATACCAAATTGCCCCTGGGCAAACTACTTTTTCATTCCAGTTTCAGTTTCCTTATTAGTAAGGAAAAAACATTTACAAATTAGAATGTATCAACTATTGGCAGTTGGCAACCCTACAAAAAAAAAAAAAAAAAGGAAAGAAAGAAAGAAAGAAAGAAAGAAAGAAAGAAAGAAAGAAAGGAAGAAAGAAAGAAAGAAAGAAAGAAGAAAAAGAAAAAAAGCCATGCAAATAAAACTTCTATAATTTTATACCTGTGTGGCATTGTAAATTCATTTCCTCTTTTTGAGTCTTAGTTTCTTCTTTTGAAAAGCATTGAAATCTATGAGGTTTTTTTTAGATAATGTCATAAGTAACAAAAATTAGTGGCTATGATGAGAAAATAATATAGTTTGCTGGAGTACCTCAATATCTCTAGGTTTTCAAAATAAACAGATGTATTTCTCTACTTTTCTTTAAAGTAATATTTACCTAATTGAATATTATCAAAACATCAAATAAATAAATAAATAAATAAACTCAGAGGGCACCTGGATGGCTCAGTCAGTTAAGCATCTGACTCTTGATTTCAGCTCAGGTCATGATCTCGCAGTTTGAGAGATAAAGCCCCACAACAGGTTCCACACTGACAACACAGAGCCTACTTGGGATTCTCTCTCTCTCCCTCCCTGCCCCTACCCCCCGCCCCCACACACACACAGTCTCTCTCTCTCTCTCTCAAAAAAAAAAAAAAAAAAAAAGCTTAAAAAATAAATAAACTCACTTCACTGAGGCTAAATAATGTAAACCAACACAGAAGTAGGGTTTTGCTTGAGCTTCAGTCTGTAGAAGCGAAGACAGACAGAAGACACTTCTTATTACTCGTTTGCAGTCCCAGCATCCTCTTGGAGATCTAAACATTGCTGTCATTGAGTGATACAAACTGGAGTCATAACAGCCTGGGGATTCTGGAAGGAAAGACATCCTTCCTTTCAGCTACTTCCACCAGTGCTTTAGCTGATTGAATAAGAAAAGCAGAAAGAAGTGGTTTTTCTTCAACTTCCAAAAGAGAAAATCAAAAAGGACAGAATAAGTTAATAACATAGGCATTGAATCATTATGGTTGAAAATCATGGAATCTCAAGGTTAGAAGTGACCTTAAGCTTATCAATTCTAGCCATTCATCTGTTGTTTTTGCCTTGACACATCCTCACCAAAAAACTACATCCCTGGACATGGACATATCCAATGATGGGGAACTCACTGCTATCTAACCACATATATTCCATCACTGTGTATAGTGGGAAAATGCTTGGCATAGATGCATAGGGCCAGGTATGCTTCCTTGCCCTATCAGTTACTAACGGTTAGAGTTTGGAAAAACCATACAATCTCACTGAGCCTTAGTTTCTAGATCTGAAAAGGGAAACTAATAATGGTGATGATAGTGATAGTAAAAGCCAACCTCATGAGATTTGTACAATTTTTATCATTTGTATCATTCATATAATTTTTTAACTCTAATATGAGCTTTTTAAAAGTAACAGAGTTCCCTGAATGTCAGCCTCAGGAGATTGTTGCATGAATTTAAGTGAATTATTCAAAAGCATTTTATAAAGCATATTATTTATAGGTACAAATATTTTCATTATTTATAGGCAAAAACACTTTAACTTTTTTCTTTCAAGTTTATTTTTATTTATTCTGAGAGATAGAGAGCAAGCGGGGGAGGAGCAGAGAGAGAGGGAGACAGAATCCCAAGCAGGCTCTGTGGTGACAGCCCAATGGGGGGCATGAACTCATGAACCACAAGATCATGACGTGAGCCAAAATCAGGAGTCAAACACTTAACCTACTGAGCCACCCACATGCCCCAAGACTTTAACTTTCTTAGTTCTATTCCCTTCAATTCCATATTTGGAATGCCAATTTCCTTAATACAAATCACAGACTCCAGAAAACATTTTTTTGACTCTGATATGAGCTTTTTAAAAGTAACAGAGTTCCCTGGATGCCAACAGATACATTAAGTTCCACTCAGACACTATAATTTCAAAAAACATGGGTTGAGTATCAAAGTATCTCCCCCAAGATATTTATCAATTATAAAGGGAAAAATCCTAACTTTGCAGAGGGGAAATCCAGCATACATCTTAAATCTATCTTAAACAAGTGATCAATGTTAATACTGCTAGTAATAAGACACACAGGCATCATAAGCCTACAATATGATGCAGTGAAGACATAAATCATTTCTGTAGTATCTGCTCCAAAAAAACAAAACAAAACAAAACAAAACACCTCAATTTAATCATGAGAAAACATCAGGCAAACCCAAATTGAGAAGCATTCTACAAAAACACCGACCAGTATTCATGAGAAGTGCCAAGATCATGAACACAGAAGAAAGACTGAGAAACTGTCACAGTTCGGAGGAGAATAAAGAGACAGAACAACTCAATGTAATACATAATCCTGAACTGGATCCTGGGACAGACAGAGGCATTAGGAAAAACAAAACAAAAAAACCAGTGAAACTTGAATAAGGCCTGTAGTTTACTTAATATTATTGTAGTGATGTTTAATTTTCAGGTTTTGATAACTCTACTATAGTTATTATGTAAGTTGTTAGAATAATTTGAATGTCAGGTACATGGAAACTTTACTATCTTTGCAATTTTCCTGTAAGCCTAAAATTATTTCAAAATAAAAAGCCTTTAAACTCTAGATTGAAAGAAAATCCTAAATATTAGTTCCCCAAGATTCTTGAAGTTTTCAATTGATCAAGGAGATAAATGCAAAAGAAAAACAGGTACAAGATGACACCTTTACTTTGTTTCTCTTATCTCTATATTTTTAATATGAACCTATATCAAAGTAATACAAGTATTACTGTCTATTTTTTTTTCTGAAAAAATTGTCATTGAATGAATTCACGTCCATATAATTAAATTAAATCAAAAAGTTGATTTTTGGGGGCACCTGGGTGGCTTAGTCAGTTAACCATCAGACTTCGGCTCAGGTCATGATCTCACATTTCATAAGTTTGAGCCCCATGTCGGGCTCTGTGCTGACAGCGCAGAGCCTAGAGCCTGCCTCAGAGTCTGTGTCTCCCTCTCTCTCTACCCCTCCCCCGCTCATGCTGTGTCTCTCAAAAATAAAGATTAAAAAAAAAAGATCTGTAAAAAGTTGATTTTTGTCCATTGCAAATTTAGCCATTGTTCAGTTTTCTTCTGAGGAAAACAGAGGAAGAGCCTGTGTAGTTAGAATATAGTGATCAAAAGAGATCGAAATGAAATCTTAGGCCCAAAGCATCCTGTCGGCCATATTAAGGACTCTGGATTGAAGTGATTTTAAAAATAAGTTCAGTGATGTATGTTTTGTTGTTGCTGTTGTTGTTGTTTTTAATAATCCTGACAGTTGTATGGAAAATTTACTGTTAGGGTCAAGATTAGAAGCCAGAAGATAAGAGGAGTTTGAAGATCACTTCAGTAGTCCAGGCAAGAGATGATGGTGGCTTGGATCAGGAGAGAAGTGGAGAACATAACTGGTTAAATTAGGGATATTATTTGGAGGTAGAGCCATACAACTTGCTGGCATGAGTAAATATAAGGGATGAAAAGAACAGAGGACTCAAAGATGACACCTAGATTTTTGGTCTGAGCAACTGGATAGAAAGTGATATCATTACTGGGTTGGGAAAGCCTGGGGCAGAAGGACTTGGAAGTGGTGAGGTGCAAGGGGCAAGGATTCTGTTCCAGACGTGATTGATGTGCCTAACCAGTAAGCCTCTTAGTAATTTCTAATGGCCAGTTGGATACATGAGCATGGGACATGAGGAAATAAACAGATGATAAGACCACATGTATAGTTAACAATTCCAAAATAGTAATTATAGATCCTATAGTCAAGAACAATATTCATAAAGTATAAACAAGATAGACTATAGGGCAGGGGTTAGAAATCCACAAATTCAGAAAGCTTTGTTGGACAAGATGCTAGGCATCGGGGACAATGCATAGGGGATCTAATAGGTAAACTGAGGGTCCAAGTGTTTCAGAGATTTGTCCAATGGCTAATCACTAATAAGCAACTGAGCAAAGTCTTGGAATCCCAGTCTCCTGACTTAAGTGTGTTAAAGTCCTCTTTCTATAATATACTGCTATTATGAGCAGTAAAATTATACTATTTAGAAAAGGATTTGTGTTCCTTATTTTTAAGAAGGGATAGGAAAAAATTATACTCAGTGATTTTCAAAACATGTTCCTTTGAACACTAGATTTCTTCATAGGTTGGATGACCATATAATTTATCATCCAGACAAAGATTCTTTTCAAAAGAAAGGAAATGCTGTTATTAACAATGTTGGGATGACAGATATTCCTGAGGGTTTGGGGAGAAGATATGGAAGCCAAGCAGGTAACATCCTCCAGTCCCTGCAATCATACCAATTAGATCTGCTCTATTTTTAACCATTTTACATATTTCAATTTCAAGATTTTATTTTTAAAAGTCTTATGCTTCTAAAAAATTTTTTTGAAAAACACCGTACTAAGCTTGCCTAGCAACCTCTAGCTCTGACTTGGCGTAAGAGGCATAGGGCCTACTCAATCCGCAAAGATCTATATTGTCTATACTCCTATTCATCCTTCCAAACCAAGCTCAAATACCCTCTCTCTCACAATGCCTTCTTGTATACTCAAGGCAAAAATTAATATTTTATTCTATTGCATTTCACTTTTATCTCCATTTAAATATTTCATCCAGTTTTCTAAGAATTAGAGTCACAATTGTGGCTGTTTGTCTACGTAAGTGAACCAAAGTTTCCTTACCTTAGGACTATTGCTATCTTGTGCCATATAATTCTTTGCAACAGGGGACAATGTCCTCTGTATTTTAGGATGTTAAGCAGCCTCACTAGCCTCTACCCACCATATACCAATAGTATCCTCACCCTAAGTGTGAGAATCAAAAATGTCTTGAGACATTGCTAAATGCCACCCCGGCAGGGGGATGGGAGGGTGGTAAAATCATCCCCTGTTGAAAAGCACTGAACTGAAGGAAGTATGTATGATATAACATGGGTATTGAGATCAAACAGATCTGGTCTTAAGTTGCAGATATGGCACTCATTAGCTGTGTGACTCTGGGCAAGTTATCCAACCTCTCTAAATTTTATAGTTCCTTTTCCACACAAAAAAGAATATTAATAGCATCAAGTACAGAGGGTGGCTGTAAAGATTAAACTAACTTTAATGAATGGAGAGTTTGTCCATAAGCTCACATGTGCAGGTACACATATTCATGTATTTTAGGAAGAGTTGGGGAAGTGGAATGAAATGAGGCTGGAATTTGGAGTAAGAGTGCAAAGGCCATTAAGGAAGCCTATTACCAATAATCAAAAATACTATCAGCAAATCTTTGACAATATCGCCATCAAACTAGGACTTCTTAAAGACCAAGCTGTAATTCACCACAGCATTCCCATTGCCAACACCCTCTGGACTGCCGGGATACCTTTTCATAGATAAATAAATGCTTTTAGATTAGATTACTGACTGCTTCTCCAGTCCTCATCATAAGCTTCATTTGATGAGAATCCTCCGTGGCCTCAGAATCTGAGTGCTGGAAAGAAAGAGTCGATGCTATTTCATACCCAATGAACTTGGCATCTCATTAGAGTCAGATGCCACTTTATTTCTAGTCATTTCAGTGCTCCCTCTAAAAGGAGGAGGGACCATGAAGACAAAGTGACAAGCAGTGCATTGAAGGAAAGGCAGACAAAAGGCCAAGTCCCCAAACTGGCTCTTGAGCATTTCAAGCACCTGAACTCAGTCTGTGTGACAGGAACGCGGTGTCATCTGATATGAATGCCACCAGCCACATACTTTTCTCTAAAAGCTTTTATACACCCACCCCTGGCTCCTTCTTTTATTCCAGTCTCAAAAACAGAGGGTCAAGTTTTAACAACTCTGATTACATAGGAGCTGTGTGCTGGTTAGGGTAAAGTATAGTGGTGTGTGTGGGTGGGTGGGTGCGTTCGTTGGAGGTAGGGGGGAGTGCTGAACGTTCTTATGGACTTTACAGCAAGTATTTACCACCTGAGTGACTGCACTCCTGGTTTACTTCAGGTGCTGTCTGCCAGCAGTTCACTGCCCAGAGTCTCAGTTTTCCTTATTACAACCATAACTTGCTTCCTGTTTACACTGGGTAAAGAGACCAGGTTTCATGCCTGCAGGCGTGCATTCCTCAGCTGAGCAGGTTTTCCAAACCTTCAGGCTATAGGTTTCAGTGTTGCTCTATAGGAAATGAAGCATGCGGAGATAAAGAATAAATCCATCCAATACCCAGTACTGGAAACCACTTGAACAGTCACACAGCTGGATAGAATGTTTATATCATCCTGACATATTTTACCTGGAATTATCTTTATGGAGACACCTTGATTGTGGTATGTTCAGGTATGTAGAGAGAAAAAGGAGGATGAGGCAGAAACTTCTTTCCTCCAAGAGAGGTTCCTATATATCCTAATCCGCACCCTCTTCCTATTCCATTCCCCAACTCTCCCCTGCCAACACATATGCGTACATACACATGCTTTGAATTCTAGCTAAAATGAATTATTCTTTATTCAAGAACATTTCATGTACTTTTGTAATTTGCAGGTTCCAACCATCTTTCTTTTATTTAAAATGTATTTCCCCCACCTCCTTTGATGCTTAAATCACTCATACTTTGAGTTTCACTTCAGATATCATTATACGTGTTAGCTTTTGGACTTTCTTGTTCCCTCTTCTGGGCTCCCATAGAACCTTGTGAATCCCACTCTATTAACAGTCTTAGCATATTAAATTATAATTTGTTAATTACTTTTTTTTTTACCTTCTCCCTGTACTCTGTAAGTGTCTGGAGGGCAAAATCTGTTTTATTCTTCTCAGTATCCCAGTTTACTAGCACGTTGCTCAGCATGTAGCTAGGTGGGTATTCAATGAGTATTTGTCAAAATGATGTGAAGGGAAACGAAAGTTACATTTAATTGCTAACACGTTGGTTCACTTTCATAATTCCCTTGAAAAAAAGGGTAAATATGCCAGAAAAGAGTAAAAAGGATTGGACTGTAGATCATTTTGATTTGGTTATAAAGCATTCATGACCATTCACTGTTATTTACCAGCTCTGGGCTCAGTCATTAGTCCCTTCCAGCAAGACTCTCCACACATCCTAAGAACCCAGCAAGAAAATGGTTAAAACAGGGGAGATGAGACTACAAATTATAAATAAAAAGTGTGTGAAACAATTGAGGATAATCAAGTTTTGTCAGAAATATATCACATTACATATCACATCAATGAATACACACACACACACACACACAATTTCTTCAAGCTCATGTCCATTTTCCTGCTTATTTACAAATTATTTGGGTGTGGAAAGGGAGCTAGTTTATTTTAATACCTTAGTCAATTCACTTAATCACTCTAAGTACCCTCATTTTAAAAACAGAGATAGCTATCTTGACCTCACAGGGTTTTTGTTAGTTGAATTACATGAAAACATGTAAACTGTAATCAATAAATATAGTCTGATTACATAATATTACATGAGATTATTTTTATGTCTTGTAACAAGAAAGTCAATGCCAAAAAATGATTATTTCCTATTCTCACAACTGTTTTATATGAGTAATGCAAAGTATATGCATACAGAGATTGGAATAGGTTGGTGAGGCTGAGAGATAAGCAAGAATGTCTGGAAAGAGGCCATTTGACCATCATATTTGCCAGACGTAAAGTGCTATAGAGTTAGTGAGAAGAATAAAAGGAAAAAATAATGTATTTTGATACTGTATTGCATAAATTTGATAGTAATTTTTAGATTACTTTAGGAGACTTGAAGATAATACGAATTTGAATTTGAATGCAATTAATGTGTTTATTAATACTCTTTCCTATGGTACGTGCCTGACCAACCAATCCCATGACTCAGCTTTGATCCAAAGGTGTATGGTCTGAAACCTCTATCAGCAGCTAAGCTTTCTCTCCTGAGCTTCAGACCTAAATTTCTAACTGCCTGACAACTAACCCAATCTCATGTTCCATGGACATGTCAAACCAACATGTCCAAACCTATTCTTCTTTCAGTTTTCCCCACTCAAATCAATGGAGTCACCATCTTCCCAAGCCAAAAACCACACCATCTTCAACATCTTTTTCTCCTCCACCTACTATATCCTGTAAATTACCTGCTCCCATTAATCCTGTATCTTGAGTATCTCAACATATCTTTATCTTCTCTCCATTCCTACTGCCCTTAAGCCCTTATACCTATTATTTCAGTCATTATGATCATGAAGGGGAATATGTAAGATTAAACTCCAGCTACAATAAATTACTCTGTGTCTAAGAACACTCCTTGTACCTTCATGTGCCTCCACATCTCTTCATTGGATTTAACTTCTGATTTAGTCAATTTAGTGCTCATTTTAAAATCTTTGCATTTTTATCTATTCCTCTATTCAACAGTGCCTTCCACAAAGACATAAATTTTATCTCATTTATGTTTGTATCCTGAACAATAAACCTCTACTTTGTAGGTGTCAGAAGATATTTGTTGAATAAAGAGATTCCAGGTGCTTTATAAGAAAAGACTCTGAGTCAGAACAAATTTGGATTTTAAGTATATTTTTAAAAATAAGTTATGGCATCAGATTGTAAATAATTTGGAAATTTTTACTATGTGTAACCCAGCTCTACAGGATTTATTTTCCTATACCATAATAGATTTGCTAAACTGAATTAAATTGCTTCAGGTATTTGATTTAGTTATGCATTTTCCCCATATTTTCTACTTTTTTCCCATTTCATTTATAAGGGAAATGGAAAAACTAGTTTTGTATCATCCTTTTAAAATCTTATGTTATGCCAAAATACCCATATAAAAGGAATTCTATATCCACAGAATTGTCTTTCTTCTTATTTATTCTTTTAAATTAATATAACTGAGTATTAATCAAAGCCAATTTTGGAAAATATCATAAACACAAATAATATTGTGACATAAAACCGAACAACAAAAGAGAAATTAAGACTCAAAGAAATGGATCAGAGTACTCATCATCTCACATCACAGATGGAGATCACTTGTTTTCAGAAAGAGTTGGGACTTGGGGTGGCCTTTAATAAGAAATAGTTTGGCAAACTATTTGGCCAAATAGTTTGGCCAGACTGTTGCCGGGGTGGGGGGGGGGGGGGGAAAGCTTTGGAAAAATAGTTTAAGGAGAAAAGCCATGAAGGAAATATACTTAACAGATCCACAAAACAGTTTTATTGACTTAAAATCACTAACCAACTGAACAAGCATTCATTATGCTCACATCCACACTTGTTGTGACACACACACACACATATGCACACACGCACGCAAGATATTTTTACTCCCATCCAACAAGAGCAGTACAAACACTGAGTTTTCCTTTTACCTTTCTACATTAATTAATTCTATGTTCTATTAACCACAGTCATGGTTTTGGGGGAATAATGATTCTATCCTCCTTTCAACATTTTATTTCTTATCTTCCTTTTAAAATTATTTGATTGTATTGGGGCACCTGGGTGGCTCAGTCGGTTAAGCATCCAATTTCTGCCCAGGTCATGATCTCACAGTTCGTGGGTTCGAGCCCCTTGTTGGGCTCTGTGCTGACAGCTCAGAGCCTGGACCCTGCTTCGGATTCTGTGTCTCCTTTTCTCTCTACCCCTCCCCTGCTCACACTCTGTCTCTCTCTGTCTCTCAAAAATAAATGTAAAAAAGAATAATAATAATAAAAATAAATAAATAAATACATACATACATACATACATACATACCTAAATAAACAAATAAATTTATTTGGTTGTATTTATATGTATCAGAATAAAACAAAGTACCATCAAGAATTAAGAGTAATGCAGTGCCATTTCTCTGTAGCTAATAGAATTTGTTCTTTAATCCCTTACTCTGAATATCTTCCAGCCAAGGACACTCAGGGAATAAGTACTTAATGCATCAAGTATAAGGAAGAGGGGACTTGGCTCAGGAAGTGATGGGTGTAATAACCAAGTCACTTGGTATTTATTTTACCTTACAATATGATACAATTACTATTAATGCAAAAATATATGTTATTTTAATGGCAAAAACAAGACTTCCTTTAGAGGAGGGAAATGGCTTTAGAAAAAATACATTGTCAAGCATTTTGAGTTCTATTACCAGGTGTCTGAAAGAAACACACACACACACACACACAAACAGATAAAATACTCTGAACTGTGAAGAAGGAGAAGGAGGAGGAGGAGGAGGAGGGGAGGGAGACAAAATATTTGGGGAGGAGCACGACAGGATCCAGAGGAGCAGAGAGAGGATTATAAAGCAATGCATTAATAATGCATTATTATTAATAAGGTCTTTTACAAACAGAGAGAGCTGATATTCCATGTGAAATTTGGGCCCATTATCATGATTTAAAAAATTCTCACTCCATCTCCTCAAAGGCCTCATGGAGTCTACTCTCACATCAATGCCTTTGTGTAAGTGTTGTATTATTGTCATTGGTTTTCATTTTGTTCTCTTTTGTTGCTTTTGGGTGGTAGAGTCAGGCTAGGGGCTGAAGTTGGACCCTGGGCTGCAGCATTATAAAATTGGGCTATCACAAGATCCATACAATGAACTAATTTAGTGCCTGCAATAGCCTCGAGCCAGAGGTAAGTAAACCTTGAGACCATAAGCCCCTGAGGATGTTTACATAAATCTTGAGAAGACCACTGTCCTTTCTGATAGCAGAAGGGATTTAATCCAACTTCAAGTATACATTAGGTGAAATTAAGACTCCATTTATCTTCTAGTCACGTTTTGCCTCAAATCATTTTTAAAATAGGAGACTTACCAATTAAAAATATTTTTATACATATACATATTTTCATGAATAGTGTGTTTAAAATCATGCAGCCACTGCAATGCATGCCATCCAACCACAGAAAGATTTTAGGTATATATTGTTATCTTTTGAATTTATAAGAAACAGAGAGTTATGATATTTGGAAGTAAATGACAGCATATAAAGGTAAACATAGAAAGGACAGAGAAGGCAAGAATTTCTAGGCCTATACACACACTCCTGTGTGTATATGTGTTGAAAATATAAAGTTTAATCTTTCTCTGCATCTACAGCTCCAACCATTTTACTTCCTGCCTACCTAGTATCCTAGCACTGCCTGCCTACCTAGTATCATAGCACTGCCTATGTTTCCCTAGGGGAGATGAAAAAAAAAAAAAAAAAATAGTAGAAGGACTTTCCCTGTCACTGATAAAATCTATTTGGGGAGATGAGATTGAAAGACATAAAAATACTCTTAATTGCTTTACTGTTTATGGACCATTTACATTCACAATATTCAATTTAACCTTACAATGGTCCAATGAAGTTAGGAGGAAGGGCAGTGTTGATTATGTCCATTTTAGAGATAAGACTACCAAGGCCCCAGAAAGAAAAGTAACAAACATAACCAAGAGCCATATCTGACTTCATATTTCACGCTATCCCACCCACACTCTTTCTTTTGAATGAAATAATTAGAATTTAATTACATACAGAAAATTATAAGTACCCATACAGAAATTTATACGTATGGCAAAAAACAGACACAAGTATTGCCATTTTTAAATAATATTACACTATAATTTTTTATAAGAAATTAGCAAGGTGGAAACATCACAATATGATTAACATAAATATTATACACATATTTATATATAAAACAGCTCCACTGTTTACTAAAAAATTCCTATAAACCTTTTAAAATTTGTATCTGTATAAACCCAGGCTGTATCTTAACTTTTCTTTTTTTTTGAGTAGTACATATTTTAGAAGCAGATAACTTCACCATCAAAGCTAGTCTAATGAGGCTCAAACTGCCTACCTTACAAATTTCGAGGAACTTCTCACTGGTGTACTTCATAGGGTGCTCAGTGAAGGTCGCGTAAGGCACCTCAGTGGACCATGGGTTCCAGCGAGATAAGAGGGACTGCTGTTCCAGACTCCCCCAGTAGATCCTAAGGCCTTCTCCTTGTCTCCTACAAGAAACAAGTTTCCTTAGATTAGCCATGTGCACTAGATGAAAACAAAAAGAAAAGGATGGGAAAGTCACGTGATGTCTCAGTCAGATTTATAATGATGCTGAGTGACTTGCCTACTAACTGATTGTTCCAGAAACTCGGGAGGTAAGAATAAAAGGATAAATTTGGTTTCAAACATGATGAGTTCAAGGTGTCATTGAGAATCCTATGTGGAAATGTCTACTTGGAAATGTGACTCTGGTGCTGAGGACTGGGGCCAGGGATGGAAACATGGATATTGCTCTCATGCCAATATTCTGATGGTAAGGGTTAGAAGAAAAAGGGAAAGGGAAGAGTCAAGGTGGTGGGTCAGGAAGTGGATGTGTCAAGGTGGCAGGCAGTTTCAAGGAGAAGAGAAATGACAGCACCTTCATTTTCCACAAAGCAGTTAACACAAGAAAAGATCTGGGACTTCAAGAATAGTAGTGTATAGATGATCCTTAAGAGCGATAATGACCAATTCAAAAAATGCCTGTGGCCACAGCTTTTATATCTCATGGTTCTCTATTATCTGTACACATTCAATCCAGCTAAATTGCAGCAACATACATACCATAGCTCGTAAAGAAATTGTGTCTGCCTTTTCCCACACTATCGGGTATAGCCCAGGCCTGGATATCTGGTAAATCCAAGTGCAAAGCAAGAGGAAGCTTGGGAATGATGGGAGGGAAGTCGTGGCAGTAGAGTGTGGCCACATTGAATAACAAAACTGTAATTCCTGTGGTCTCTTCTTTTACATGTGCCCATCAGAATTTATGGTTTGTGGTTTTAGACATCTCTGAATGCAAAGAGATCCCTGGAGGTTAAGCCAAGCTCAGGTGCTTTGCATTCAATGAGCTTTAAAACTAAGTTGCCTGTAATTCTAAACAGCCCCATGGAACATCACAGAGCTCTCATTTCTTCTAGAAATTAAATCCTGGGATCTAGAATGAAAACCCAGAGCTTAATTGTGGTGCCTGCATAAAGCTGTTACTTCCTGTATTAAGGAATTCCTTTGGGAATGCTATTGTGGCTTCTGTGTGTTTATCCAAGTAGATATGTGTATAAACACAATCTCACACATATGCATATGCCACCCTTCTTCCCGGTTGGCTGATCTCTGAGATTCTTCTTCTAAAATGAAAGTAAGAAAAGAACCTGGCACATTCTACTGCTCTGTTCTCAGATTTTTTATCATTATGTTTGAAAGCTGACACCCAACCTTTTTTGTACTTAATCCTTTACCCACAAAGAAAAACAAGTGGAAAAGAAACATATTGTATATACCTCTAAAGTTCTCTTTCTAACCTCTCACCTTCCCAGTTGTTATTCTGACATTTATCATCCCCCCAATATGTTCCTTCTGTTTCATTTCTTTTCTTTCTTTTCTTTCTTTCTTTCTTTCTTTCTTTCTTCTCTTTCTCTCTCCCTCCCTCCTTTTCTTTCTTTCTTTTTCTTTCTTCCTTCCTTCCTTTCTTTCTTTTTCTTTCTCTTTCTTTCTCTTTCCTTTCTTTCTCTCTCTCTTTCTCTCTGTCTCTCTCTCTCTCTCTCTCTCTCTCTCTTTCTTTCTTTCTTTCTCTCTCTCTTTTCCTGGCCTGGTAATAAACTCTAAGCTCAATTACTATTCTATGCATGCTGGTTAATGGAGCATTCTGGCTTTAGTCCATTAAGACAACTTGCACAATGGAATCATTTACTACTTCATATGTCAATTTATGTGCTGGGTGCAATTTTGCTTTCATCCAAAGGCGATGAAAAGCTGCCAAGATAGCTTCTCTAAGAAGTACACTTTATATTATTTTACCTTAGGGAAGCCTCAAATGAAGTTTGACCATGAAATTCAAGAGGGACCCTATTTCTAAATAACCAGTCAATTTGAGCATGGCAATGACATTTCTCAGAGATGTAGCATACTTCTAAATATACAAGTTCAGCCAACTTTCTCTCCTGAGCTCCAATGGTGATACCTAAGAAGATAAATCTACAACTAAAAAGTCTCTCCAAAGGTAAAAAGGTATTCTCGGCAAAGACCTTAGTACCATAGGATTATGAAAACCTACCATCTCCTCTTCCATCCCGTGTCATTAGGACAATTGTGGAGAACGCAGGTGCCTTTATGACCAGGAGTGCTTCATTAGTTACTTATGCTCACCATGCAAGATGTTGTGGGAGGTAACGGTGAAGTGAAAAATGCAAAAAAATAGGATGTCAGATAGTCTTGCATTAGAGTCTTGCTTCTGACACTTAATGCTGTGGCGCTATGGACAAGCTCATTTCATTTTCTGAATCCATTTCACCACATGTTCTTTAACATGTCTCCATGTGACATCTCAGGACCTCGGTAACTGTGTAAGTGACATAGATGGCTGTGGTCATGACACTACTAACATGCATTCAGTCAAGGACATACAGTATATAAAAGAAGCCTCTGGTTATGGCTTTTGTAGTTTAGAGGCATCAAATTAGCCCCCTGACCACACCTTCTGCTGCAAAGACTATACCAAGCATTGTCCCATCACTCCTAGGGAACTTTAGCACCTATTGTGATCCTTCGCAAACATGTAAAAGCCAAATCAGCCACCATATGATGGAATAACATTTTAATGTTTATAAACTATAGAACGTGAGAGCTAGAAGGGCTCCTGGAACCTAAAGCCCAGTGCTGTCTTTCTGGAGATGAGAAAACTGGCACACAGAAGGAATAGGGTTTTCCCAAAGCATCACTACACACAGAGGTGAGCTGGTGAGAGCCTTAGTCTCCCAAGACTTCATTTAGGGGTCTTTTCACCATTCTGGACTCTCACTACAAAGTACATTCCAAGTTATGGTCCTGCTATTCCACAACAGAGCCTTACTTCCAATCGACACAGAGTTGAAAGAGTTGCCCTAAGAAGACCATCATCATCTGTGGGCAAAAAGCCCGTCTAGAGATCTTAGCTAAAGGTCAGAAATGAAATCTCAGTCTCAAAAGGAACTGTAGATTTTTATATAAGCTCGATATTATCAATTATGAGATTGTAGGAAAATAAGGTAGCCCTGGAAGTGAAGAGGGAAATTACAAAGAAGTTAGGTCATCAGGGTAAGAAGACTGATCTTTCTCACTAAGCACTATGGTCAAGTTAATCAAAGTGGGGGTACAGTCCTAGGTAAATAATGCCAACACCAAATTATTAAGCAAAGGACAATTTGGTAGCTTTCTTCTCCAAATCATACTGAGTGGAAACCTTAGCTTTGGGCATTTCACAGCACCTTTCTGATCTTTGGGTAATAACCATTTCACGAGGAAAAAGAGGATAATGGATGAGCAAGTGTTTTGTATGCTGTAAGGCATAGTAGCAGCTATCAAATGTTGAGTTCCTAGTGTGCATTATAATGCTTACTTGTCCTGATAGAAACTTTATATTTTTAATTTTTTTTAACTATTACAACAGTTTTTCAACTTCTTTGGTAGAAATAAATGAAGCTAACAGGAAATAAGATAAAGAATATGACCAGGCTTAATCAGATCACCAAGTCAACAAACCACTGGAAGAACAGAATTACAAAGGGGAGGAAAAATACCATGATCCCTGCATAGACAAAACAAGAAAAGCAAATACCTAGCACAGAGAAGGTGTTGGAATCTTCTACAGTTTTCTTCACCTATTGATCCCTCCTCCCCCGCCTGATTCTGAGTCGCAGAAAACTTTTGTGTTTGGCTTCCGCTTTATCATGTTTCGGTGTATATAATTTCCTATTTAAATCCATCAGAGAGACTTTCATTTAGCTTAAAACACCCCTACAGCTCTTTTTTCTTCAGACTGAATCAGCATAGCTCTGCACAAGTTTTCTAATAGGTTAAGAACAATCTTTTAAATCACCTCACAGGTGATTCCCTGAAACAGTCCTAAGATGTCTATCTTCAATTCCAGTATTTAATCAACATATTCTCTGTGCAGTGTGTTGTCACAGGTAGAGAAATGAATAAGACTCAGTCTCTGAATTCTGGAAGCCCATGGGCTGATCATCTCTGGGCCTATTTTACTATCATCTCTTTCGCACACCTCAAACAGGTACAAATAGAAAACCGCAAGCCTCATTATAGAATTAGAAGTTTACCTATTACAATTTATTTTGTTCCCCTTTTTCTCCCCTCAAGGAAACCAGTTTGTTCTGCCCTCCATTCCCACAGTAATAGAAGCAAGAAGATCAATGTCCCCTTCACTTCTGCTAAATCAAAAAACCTCCTAGAAAGTTCTAGAAGTAAAGGAGATTCTCCATAAGGACTCCTAAGAACTTGGTGGAAGAAGAGGGTTTATAACAGCTGGAGATTTTTAGGATCCTAGACTGTCTTGAGTTGGAAGGCCCTTTAAGAGATGTGGTTCCAATTCCTTCATTTTATAGATATATAAACCAAAGACCAGAATTTTCAAAGATCAGAGTTCTTCCCTTAGTCTTGTTAATTATGGGTTCTACTCAGTGACTCAGACTCAGAATTTGAGTCAAATATGGTTGTTGCCAGGGTGGAAACTTAAGCAATTACTACTTTAAACCATCAGAGCAGCCAAACAGATTTGCCTTCTACACCACAAAAAGCAAAGGCATCTTGAAGAAATGAGGTTTATACAGAAGAAACTATCATCCAAGGACCAAAGGATCAATCATGAAAAATAAATGTTTGAGCAACACCAAAAAGAGGAGCTCCAAACTGAATGGAGGAAAAACTTTCTTCAACAACAAGTTTAGGAAGACAATACATTATTTTTGACAGGAAATACACCTCTCTTTGAAGTAATTTTCAGCTGAACCAGATAATTATGCCAACCAGTCACCAGTTTTGGTTAATTTGCTCATTCCACACATTCTACTTCCTTCAGAGAGAAGCCGTGCAACCTTCTGCATAGCACAACGCAGCCATAGCACAACATAGGTATTCTTTCTCATGACTTCCCACTTGTCTCCCATCCTGGCCCTCAAAGATGCTGAGCTAAGGCTTTAAACCACCTGATAGGAGACATGAATGAGGATGCAAGTCTCCAGAAGCAGAAATGGCAGCTTCCATTATTACCTCCACCAGCTGCCCCTCCTTTCTACTCATCTCAAATCTCAAAGTTCCACCACAGAATTAAAAACATAGCTTGAGGCACCAAACCGAGATTTATGAGGAAGCACAGACATTAACTCTTGCTCTAAACTCAGGGCGTGTGCTTGTAAGTATGGGTGAGCAAACAGAGGGAGGCCGCGCGGGGGAGGAGGGCAGGCCGCCAGGGGGAGAGAGCTGTTCAGAACAACACAATATATTTTCTTAATGTCTCCTTTCTCTCTACCTTACAGCCTGTATTGTTGAAAGGCGGGCCTTCTAGAACCATGAAATGTTAGTCCCTTGCTTATTTAATCTGGACAAAAGGGGGGGGGGGGGCACTGAGTTGGCACCCTGGAGGGTATTCAATGCTCCTTTCTGCTTATTGAATGACCTCAGACGAAATATTTTCCATGACAAGAACCCAAAAGACGCTGGCACAGTGTCAGACAATAAGATTTGCAGAATGTGTTTACATTCTCTCTGTGTCCCCAGGCTGTTCTAACCCATAGGCAGGTGGTGCCTTTATCTGCTCTCTTTGCTCACCTGGCTCCCTCCCAGAAGTTTCCAGGGCCTTGGGCTCAGTGAGATTAACCATTTACTGGCATAAGTAACCAAGAAATTCTGTGGGTTTCATTACTTGAGGAAGAAGTAAGTGATAAAATAAAACAGAGCAGCATTGTCCCTAAAGAGAAAATTCTGGGGCAATGTGGTACAGTAGTAAAAACCTTGGATGACAGATAGGAGGCCTGGGTCCAAAGGCTAAATCTACCACTAACTTGCTGGATAATTTGAACCATTTCTTCGCTCTGGGATCCAGAGGACCATATACAAAACCAGGTAGTTGAATTAGGTCATCTTTAATCTCCTTTTCTGCCCCCAATAAATTAATATCTATGCTGAAAAAAAAAGAACCAAAATAATTTGTATTATACCAGTTGGACAAAAAGCCAAAGGATAAATGAGTGATGGAGAAATTCTCAAATGGCTGCTGAGACCCCATCTTTCTTCTCCTAGAAGAAGAAAGGATTTTAAATTACAGTATAAAAGACCTAGAGTTAAACCAAAAGCAGAACCCAGAGAAAGTAGGATGAATACTTATAAAAAGGACTACAGAAAAAGGCTATGGAATCTCCCAGGATGAAAGTCCTTAAAAGAAATGTTTATTTGGTTGGAAAACTTTTTTTTTAATGTTTATTTATTTTTGAGATAGAGAGACAGAGCGTGAGCAGGGAAGGGGCAGAGAGAGAAGGAGACACAGAATCTGAAGAAGCCTGCAGGTTCTGAGCTGTCAGCACAAAGCCCAACGCAGGGCTCGAACTCACAAACTGTGAGATCATGACCTGAGCCGAAGCCAGATGCTTAACCAATTGAGCCACCCAGGAACCCCAATTTGCTTGGGAACATAAATGTGTTTGTCCGAGAGGTGGGCCATGTTCAGGGCCGAGGTGAAGAAGACTAAGGTCCAAACCAAAGGTACAACCTAAGATTCTGGGACTCACTCTGTGTGTGTGTGTGTGTGTGTGTGTGTGTGTGTGTGTGTGTGTGTGTGTAAAATAACATACAAAGATATTTTATTTTCTAGAACTGGTATGAATGGATTATTTGGATAGAAATCATTCTATTTTTTAACATTTATTTATTTTTGAGAGACAGTGCAAGCAGGAAGGGGCAGAGAGAGAAGGGGACAGAGGATCTCAAGCAGGCTCTCTGCTACTCCATGATGACAGCAGAGAGCTGCATGCGGGTCTCGAACTTGTGAACTGCAAAACCATGACCCGAGCTGAAGCTGGACACACAGCCAACTGAGCCACCCAGGCACCTCTGGATAGAAATCATTCTAAAACTTACATACTTAATTTTTCAAACAGATTATATTAAAAATAATGAATTCCTTTATAGCTTAATAAAAGTCATCCCAGGGGCGCCTGGGTGGCTCACTCTGTTAAGCATCCAACTTCAGCTCAGGTCATGATCTCACAGTTCATCAGATCGAGCCCCATGTCCAGCTCTGTGCAGATAGCTCAGAGCCTGGAGCCTTCTTCAGATTCTGTGTCTCCCTCTCTCTCTCTCTGCCCCTCCCCTGCTTATGCGCGTGCACTCACTCTCTCGCTCTCTCAAAAATAAACATTAAAAAAATAAAAGTCATCACAAACCGAATTTTAAGACCTAAAAGGGATATATTACTAATAATTTATATTTTATGTCCTTGATCCCCTAATTTTACTAAAATTAAGAATGAAGTCTAAAAAGTCTAAAAAGTTACACTCAATCCTAATATTTTCCTATCCTATATGAAAGCCAACTGTTGTACATGAAGAGTAAGGCTATTTACCCAAGCTCTAAAAGACCCTTAACTGCCAAGTTTTTTAGTTCGTATACTGGCTGTCTCTTCCCTCATTGTCAGGCTGTCATTTTTTCTGCTATCAACATTCCTGACTCTAGCAGCTCGTCTTCTAATTTGCTTTTTCTAAACTTCTATTGACAGGGAACCCAGGATGCCTTACTTTGGGAGTCATGGACAAATAATTAAACAAAACAATGCTCTTTCCCCTGCCCTTTCCTGTAAGGGAAATTTATAGCAAAAGCTTTGGTGTCACAGATGACATTTAAGTGGACAGTTAATCCAATAAGGTTGATGGTGAATAACTTTTATATGGGCATCTAAATGGCTCATGTTTGAGAAAGTCCATTTGGAGTCCTATTATCTGTTAGAATGAAATAAATCAGATCCCAGAATCAATAATGACCATCACCTATCCACCAATGGAGAGGACATGAAATTTTGCCATCCTTAAGTTCATACTCTGCTAGGCTAGCACTGTCATATTCTGTACAAGGAGCCTTAAATTCTGATTTCTCCTTCAAACTGTTTAGAATATAACTCTCACAATACATAACAATCACTCTGAGTAGCAACATCATCAGCAAATCCCTGCTAGTATTTCTCAATAGAGTCTAGAGAAAATGCTCTAGATAAAATTGTAATGAGGACTCAGAGGCAGGAACAACCCCTTAGAGCTGAAGGTTGAACCAAAGAAGGCTTCATTCATTCAGGACATGTTTAGGAGGTCAGAGCGTGGACTGACATAGAGGACATTCAGTGACATAGCTGGTAGGGTCTGCCTATTCCTAGAAGTACTCAGAGTAAAGGTGTGAAGCAGGACTGTGTGTATAGTGATGGAAGAGAAAGGCAGTGAGGACCTGTCTGGTCTAGCTTGTGTTCTTCCTCTTGTAAACAGCAAAGCAAATCAGGAGCGGTCTCAAGGACAACAGTAAGCCTGTTCCTTTCCAGAAAACGGATGGAAAGAAACACACTAGAATATTAACATTGTTGCCACCACAGGATTATTTTCCTTCTTTTAAGCTTCTTACTTTCTGGAATGAGCATGTATTATTTTTACATGGAAATGAAGAACTACATATTTAAGATGTTGCCATCCATCACAACCAGAGCCCAGAATAATTAGTAGCAGCAGCAGGCTGAGACCTCTACATTTCAGTCCTTACACAAACTCACAAGTTTGGCTTATTATCTCTGTTTCACAGAGAGGTCTAAAGCCATCAAGTAGTAAGTGGTAGAACTAGGGTTCACATTCAGATCTCTCTGGTTCCACAGCCCCCCATAATTCCATGGAACCCTGTGGATGTACAGGGCAGAGACAAAAACAAACATTTACACCGACCAGCTGTGTGTTCCCCTTGTGAGCCTGAGTAAAGACAATCATTATAGAGCTTACATTTTTATTTGTAGTTTCTCCTCACCTGAAATAATCTACCTTCTACCTTTCACCACCATGCTGATTCAAAGAGTTCAGAAAACTAAAAGGGCTTCCTGTTACTTTTAAAACCCAGAAACCCTTGCCCAGCCTGTCATTCAAGGCTTTTGCACTACAGCTCCAGCACTCATTTCCAAAACTCAAAGCCACAAGTCCTCAATGATCCATCCAAACAATTCAACTAGCTGAGCTCTCAGCATTTGTGATCATTTTCCCAAAATGAAATTATCCTGTATATTTGCCTCATATCATCAAATGAACTGTGAGCTGTCCAAGAATGGGGTCCATGCCTACATCATATATGTTCCTCCCATGAGATCTTCCAGTAATGTTCATTTTTTTAAATAAGTAAACCCACGGTCTTTACTGTAAAAAGTATACATCAAACAGAAAATATTCCCTCAGACCAGATTGATCAGGCTGCTGCTTTTGTCTTTCATTAACCTACATTTCTGAATTGTATCACTTAAAACTGAGCTCTTAAACTGTTTTCTGTTTGTTTAAGGGAGGTGTACATAAAATGGCATATTTCAGAGAAATGCCCAGGACAGAAGGGGCTGTACCTTTGGTGGCAGGGTGTCTACAATCGTGCCCTGAAAGCACCGTGTCGCAGAGGTTGGCAGGCCAGGTCTATACCGAGGCCCTTCCATGCCAAGAGGCTTCCGTGTATAGAGAAGGGAGGGCAACTCTTGCAAAGCTACCAAGGAAAACGCCACATTATAAAGGAAGCAATTCTGAGGAAACTCCCTCTATTATAAATTGGGATATTTGGCAAATCGCCTTAGCCTCAGGTTTGTGTAAGTTTTGGTCTTCTCTCTTAAAAGGAAGTTACTTTTGAGCACCCCAAAAAACCAAGTTTCAACAGGCACAGAGTAGCTAAGTTAAAAAAAAAAAAGGCTTCTAAGAAAAACATTTTTCTCTCAAGGGAGATCGAGAGTAGATTGTCTATAATAAATACACAGACAACTAGAGAGACCAGTTTCCACAGACTTGTGGCCCAGCTCTCAGGGGCCTTTGGGAAATAGCCGGGGCTGGCTTCCCAGAAAGGCAACAGGCACAGAGAGCTCTGACTGACAAAAGAAACTCGAATCTTCTCCCTAACACTTCCCCTTGATCCTGCTCCTCGAGGCGGCAAACATTTTGCTTTCTCCACTTTGGAAGAATTTGAAATGGAACAAATTTCAAGAGATTATGTGTGATATACTTATTTATTTTCCCCTTTATGCTTAAAGAAACATTTCATGGGGAAGTTTATTTGTGGTATTCCATATAGTAGGTTATGTAGGCAATAAATGAAAAATTTATGAAAATGAAAAAATGGAAACAAATGAAAAACTCAGGGGTGCCTGAGTGGTTCAGTCGGTTAAGCATATGACTTCAGGTCAGGTCATGTTCTCGCGGTTCGTGAGTTCGAGCCCCACATCGGGCTTTGTGCTGACAGCTCAGAGCCTGGAGCCTCCTTTGGATTCTGTGTCTCCCTATCTCTCTCTCAGCCCCTCCCCCATTCATGCCGTCTCTCTCTCTCTCTCTCTCTCTCTCTCTCTCTCTCTCTCTCTCTCTCTCAAAAATAAATAAACATTAAAAAAATTTTAAATATATCAATCTCTAACTTCCATACACAGACATAGTTCACAATCAGCATCACTTTCTCTCTTGGTTACGGTCAACATGAGCCATTCAAACAGTTCAGCAAGAACTGTGTGTTCAGTGGTGCCCCCCTCCACCCCTGCCCAAAGTGATTATGCTCCATAACAGGTCACATTCAGACAACAAAAATGCCCGTATGATTTATGAGGTACTTTGATAAAATAAACAAGTCATGGACTTTAGACGATGCACCTGGGTTTGAATGTAGGGCCTTCATTTACTAGGTGCCTTGGGAAAAGCACATCGGCCCTCATAGTCTGTTTTCTCTTTTGCAATGAAGATACAGATACCTACTCAGCAGAACTATCATAGGGCTGGATGCAGTGTGCATGGAACCTCTCATCAGAGGCTTCGAGCACGCTTTTTGCAGAGCTCTGAAAAGTAAATCAGAAGACAAAAAAATTCCGAATTCTCTTGCACTCTTGCTAGTTCCTTTTGCATCCACCAAAAACTGCCAAATCATACACTTGGGGGTGGGGTGAGAAAGAGGGACAAAGAAGGAACATGGGATAACATAATAAGCTATGTACAAAGTTAATAATTCCAGACATTTCATGAAATAGAACTGATTTACCTACATTCCACCACGTATACTTGCTTTGGGATACAGGAGCTAGGGGTGTGTGTGTGTGTGTGTGTGCTTAATCTTCACGTTGCAGTTGTATTACTTTGCATACATATGAGCTTCGTTTTTTATGACTTTGTTTTCACTTAAGATTTACTTCTACCACAGAGCTTTACTTTTCCACCCAGGCCCAGAGCAACAATACAGATAGAGACCTGGGATCCCCACTCTTATTTTTCAATCCTGGCATCTAGTACCTCAATGTGGCAGCTTTGCATACATGAGTGAGAACAACCAGCCCATATCTCTAAGTTCCACCCCAGACCGACTTCCTAAATGGTCACTCTCGGTCACCCTTCAGGCTTAAGTATATGTCCACTGGCAGCAGGGCATGCCCTGGGAAGGACAGGCCCTGGAAGCAAATGCAGGGCCATTTAGGCCAGGAATTCTAGGGTCTCAGGTACCCAAAGCATGGCCTCAAACAATGCTTGGCAAACTTCAATGTGTGCTTGAATCACTTGGGGACTCTGTTAAAACACAGATTCTGATTCAGTTCGTGGGGTGGTTTCTAAGGTTCTGGATCCTGTACTTGTAACAAGCTCCTAGGTGATCTTGATGTCACTGGTCCCAGTAACAAGTAGCTCAGTGGGGAGGGGCACATGCTGTGGGTAGGCATATCCCCATGTTCCTGGGGGCTCCTTAGCCTGTGGGAATGGTCAGAGCAAGATAAGGATCAAAAGAGGGCTGTCTATGGTGTTGGACTAAGGCAGGAGTCATGATTCACTAGGGGAAGGCCTAGTGGTTTTTATTTGATTGCAAGGCAAGAATCTAAGAGAAGAGGGTTCTGTCAATGATCTATGGTTAAAGGCAAAATCCAAAGCCTGCAATTAAGATAGTTTTCCTATCATATAATGGAATTACAACATAAAAGTTCTCAAAAAATTATTTTTCATTAAGAAACAGACTAATGGGGTACCTGGGGGTGGGGTGGGGGGAGTGATCAGCTGGTTGAGTGTCAGACCTTGATTTCAGCTCAGACCATAGGGTCATGGAATCCCAGGGTCATGGGATCAAGCCCTGAGTCTGGCTCCACACTGAGTATGAAGTCTGCTTAAGATTCTCTCTCTGTTTGCTCTCTCCTGCTCACGAGAGAGAGAGACAGAGACAAAGACAGAGAGAAACAATAACAACAGACACCTAGTTGCTTCAGCCATTCCTCATTTGACCATCTGACAAAGTAAAAATTCCCTGACCAGCCAGGTCACCCTCTCCTGAATATGTTCCAGTTTTTCAATGTTGTAATTAAAGTATGTAGCCAAGAAAGGAAGACAATACACCAAGAGTGACCCAGTCACTGTGGAATATATCATGACAACTCCTTCCTTCCTTCCAGAAGCTGTACATCAGTGAATTTAGCCAACAACAACATTAGCTGTGCAGGTAACTTACCACACTGCTGACTCACCTGGAGTTCACCATCAAATACAGTTTCTAATTTCTAAGTCTTTTTCACACCTGTTATTGCTAAAATACATTATGAAGAGTTGATTTTTTAAACTGACTTTGGAGAAAGTAGACATGGAAAATACAGCTCATAGTTAATTTCCACCTTTGGCACCTGATCTTTCATAAGGAAGCTTTTGATCAGAAACTAAAAGGCAGAACAAACAAATCCTCCCGATGACTTATTTAGGCTAAATGCTCAAGGCAAAAGCAAAAGGAATTTAATGTGTTATATCCTGGTAGGACAGGCATTAAATCACCAGCTCATCATAAAATGTATTTCCATTTTAGAATTAGAATTCCTATTTTAGAATTAAGGGAGGTAGAGCCCAAATAGATAATAAAGAAATTGATGGACAGATGGATGGAGAGAGAGAGAGAGAGAGAGAGAGAGAGAGAGATAGCCTTCCTTGGCCAAAGCTTAAGAAATGGCTTAAGTGTTTAAAAAATGAAGAAAAAAAATTGTTTAAAAATGAAACCGAATAAATCATCTTTCCACAACATAATTAGGAAGTGATAGGACATTTCAGTACCTGGAAAAGTTAATTCTTTTTGCATTATAAGCATTATCCAAATGGCTGTAAGAGCCACAAAGACAAAATCTGAGCATGGTCTTTAATTAATCTTGCATCATGCATCATACTACAGCAGCATGCACCCTTGGGAAATTCTGATCTTTGAAATTAAAATTTGAATGCACAAACAATTCCCCAAAGATGCTTTTGAGTATGACAGCTTTCTTCTACCATATCCCCACATATTTCTTCAGAGAGCTGAGAAGAAACGAGTCTCAGAATACCAAAGCAGCTTCTTCATAATAATTTAAAGGTCAAAGAGAGCAGACTTTTTTTTTTTTTTTTTTTTTTTTTTTTGCAATTTGAGTGATGCCCCATAGAGTTTATTACCTTATTGAATATAAACAAAAAGGAATTCTGGTTTAAAGCCACAGAGACAATATCATTTTAAAGATGTAAAGTATTGAAATTTACCTTAGTGGCAATGTTATTCATTCAATAAATGTGTACTCAGTGAAACTATGCTCAAAACACTGCCCCAGGCAGCATTCATCGATGATAAACAAGGAGATTCCTTTGCATGCATGTTGCTCAAAGTCTACTAGAAAGGACATAATTGTCCTAAGAAAGGAGAAAACCATGAAAAGAGAAGCTATCATTACAGACAGGAAGTTTTCACAACTGACTTAAGGATCAGTGAATCCTGAAAGAGGTGGCAATAAGAACATGCAAAGATAATAAGAAGTGAATATTCAAAGACCCGGAGAATGGGGCACCTGGGTGGCTCAGCTGGTTGAGCATCTGACTTTGGCTCAGGTCATGATCTCACAGTTCATGAGTTGCAGCCCCACATCAAGCTCTGTGCTGACAGCTCGTCAGTTCTAGCCCCAAAGACGCAGAGGAAGGATGTTCCAAATAGAAGGACATAATGCAAAGGCATGAAATGTGGGGAAGTATTGGAGTTTTTCTACTTCTTACCCTAGGCCAGGTAACCACTGAGTGTTGTCTGTGAGCTTAAAGTCTTTAACCAGTTCCTTCCTGCTCTAGAATGAGAGAGAAATTTTCTCACCACCACCTGTGTATGTGTTGAGCAATTAGGGATATAGTAGAGAAGCACATAGTTTGCACACAGTAGGCTCTCTCTGGTTAAGTCTTGGTATGGTACAATAAGAAACCTAGCTGCTATTTATCAATCAGACCCTTTATACTCCTCATCTGCACATCTTATGGCCATCTTACAGAACAGATATTATTGTCTGTATTTCTGAAAAAATTGCAATTCAGACTATTCAAAAAGCCTACCTAAAAGTAGTGAAATATTCTCTTTGGCTTGTTTGACCTCAAGCCCTATGTACTCCCTCCTACGGTACACAGGCCACTCTCCGTCTCTCCGAAGAGGAAGGAAGTGGCTGGTAGTATGTTTTTTCCAGCCAGACTCTTCACAAAAGTCTTGCAGGATACAGAGCATCTCAGCAATGTTAGTTTATCATTCCACTCTGCCTTTGCTCATTCTCCTACACCTAAGAAGCCAAGTGGGCCCAAACACAAATTTTACAATATCATATTGTGACATTATGCTTTCAATCCGGCTATTACATAATTTAGAATCGGTTCCAAGAAATAGCTTTTTTTCTCTTCCTTTACTTTTTCTCTTTCTTCCCACCTATAGGATCTTACATATCACTGGAGAGGTAACACAGTGTCTGAACACTGGATCCCAAATCTTCACTTTTATCATTCTCCGTAAACTTAAACTCCAGTCTTCAAAAATCACTGATCAGTCCCCCATGGACAGAACCATCTGGTGGGAAAGGTAAACTTATAAGGAGACATTCACATTGTTTTATACACCCAGTTATCTCTTATTCTGAGAACTTTATATAGTATTCTGAGAAACTGTAAAAGCATGTACAGAGACTGTTGAATGTTCCAAGGTAACTTAAACCTACTGTACTCGAGAAGTTAACCAAGGGGTTGGACAGATAGATTGGAGTCAGTTAATAGAAGACAGTGAAAACTCAGCAGAGGAGTTCATCTTTATCCTGTAAGACATTATCCTGTAAGCAACTGCAGGCTGAGGAAAGCTTTAAAAAATATATTTATTTATTTTGAGAGAGAGAGAGGACACAAGCGGGGGAGGGCCAGATGGGGAGAGAGAGAAAATCCCAAGCAGGCTCTGTGCTATCAGTGCAGAACTTGACGTGGGGCTCAAACTCATGAACCATGAGATCATGACCTGAGCCAAAATCAAGACTCAAATGTTCAACTGATTGAGCCACCCGGGTGCCCCAAGAAAGCTTCTAATAGGGGGAGAGATAGGAACTTGACCATGACTTTGATTTATAAAGATTAAATGGTCAGAACTTTAAGGGTAGAATGACTTTGGAGTTGGTATAATGTAAAGGAGACCAGTTAGGAGCCTCAATGTGGAGAAATCATGAGATCTGGAGCAGGGCAGTGCCAAGAAGAATACAGAGGAGAATGAGGTAGAATTCAAGGTTAAAGATAACAGAATCTGGAGCTCCGGTTGAAAATATCCTTGAAAAACTGTTCAGTGTACCCTTTTCACAACCATTCTACGGCCCTGAGGTTTGCATCCCGTGTAAGTGAGCAGACAGTGATGCCCTTGCCCAGAGCAGTCACTACAGGTATGAAAGGGAGAGAGGTTCACTCCTGGGCCAGCTGAATTTGAAGAGTCTGTGGTGTAGGAATGCCATTCTTGACGTTTCTTTGCTCCCTTTCCTGCCACATCTTTCCCCACTTTCCAGAAACTCTGCCAAACCCTCTCCAGGGGTGAAAGAGCTCTTTACTTATCCACACCCCTGATCAGGAAGCCCGCAGTGTTAAGTGAGGCAGGAAAGAAGAAAGTGGCTGCCCCCCCCCCCCGCAGGCATGTTGCCACCACAGCCCTTCCCAGTTTGGGAAGGTGGAGGTGCAAGGTGAGGTCCTCCCGTCCAAACAGACCAGGCCTCCAACTCTTTGGAAATTGGGAGCTAAGCTAAGGTCACTGTCAGAGGAACCCCCACATCACCTCATTTATAACCCAGGGAATAACAAAACAGATACGGGTGGCATGGAATCTCTCCTCACAATCTGGCTTCAAGTCGCCAACTTTAAAGAAAAGAAATTCCTAACGAATGAAATAAACCAATTAGAGAGCTGCCTAAACCAAGCCAAAGCTCTGAAATGGAGGCTGCAGGTTCTTATTAGGCACAGTGATCTGAACAAGGGCCAATACAAGTGAGACACGGGGCCCTGAGATCCCTGAATTCTGGCCCGTCTGGAAGGCAGCCGAATACTCCACACAGTACAGGTTGCTCTCATCTGTTTCCTCACGGTTAAGGATGTCTTTACAAACGATGCTCCCTGATTTCCCTTCCATGATAATCTGGCCAGGTTTCTTTGCTCATTGCCATGTGGCATTTAACTGCCATGTCTGGCAAGAGCCCATTACCAAAGGACGTGTGGGAAAGAATGAAGACTTAGGATAATTCACACCCTAAAGCTGTCGCTTGGCTGTTTTTGCAAAAGAGTATGTTTAATTCCATATAGAATTTAGGGTTACCACTTAAATTCTTTTCCTAGCCTGTAACTATTATAAGTTTGAAGAGGAGGGAAGGAGAGATACAGGTGGTGGTAGACATACATTAACTGATCACCAATCACATGCCAAGATCCTTACATTATGTTATTTTTAATCTCTCCACGACCCTGTGAGTCGTGTATTGTTATGATTGTCATTATTCTTATCTCATAGAAACTGAGAAACAGGGAGGTGAATCTTCCTTCATAGAAGGGAAATTGAGAAACAAGGAGGTGAAGGAGGTTTTCCAAGATTACCCAGGTAGCAAGTCAAGGAAACCTACTAGTTCCAAAGTGTGGCACTGTTGCCAACCTAATTTAATTGCTATTTTTACATAAAATTTAATGGGGAGAAAAAAAAAGGTAGCAAGTATGGATAAGCAAAAAAAAAAAAAAGAAAAAAATTAGGAAAATTACATTTAATCTCACCACCCAGAGATAATCACTCTTAATATTCTGTTGTAAATCCTGCAACTGCGAACGTTTTAACTCCCTTTCTGGAGCTCCTACACCGATGCTGCAAAAGCTTTCAAACAAATTACAACTTCTTGTCATCTTCAGGATCATCAAGAAAAAACAGGAAAAATATTTTCAAGTTTTTAAAAAGTTGAGTGGGAGAAGTGGTCATCAAGTCCTACTCCATGCTTGAATGCCGCTGGTGTCCGGAGAATTAGAAGGCATCTGTATTGTTAGTACCTGTCCCCTAGAAGCTCACCTAAAATGGCAGCCATGGATAAGCACAGGTCCGGCCAGAGCTCTGGGAGATCGCTGAAACAGCAGCCAGAGGGGTCCACTGTATTTCCCTTAAGCTTGTTGTGTGACTATGGACAAAAAACAATGCCCCCAGCTTCAGTCTGTCCATTTCCCAAGGGTGTTTATCACTCTTACTCTCCTTAATTATCAGGATTGTTGTCAGGAGTTAATGACATAAATATTTATGAAAGCACTTTGAAATAAACAAAGCACTATGCAAATGAAAGTTAACTGCCAAAATGTCTAATAATTAAGGACCCAACTTCTGAAATAAAGATTTCGCCAAGGGGTAAAGGAAATCATGATACTATCCCTTTATAACCCTAAACCGTAAATTAGTGGCAAAACCATAATCAAAATGCTACCATAAGAAAAATCATACATTTTCAAAGGCGTAGAATACAAACAGTAATAATGATGATGATGATGATGATGATGATGATGATGATAATGATGGCTAATAATTATTCCCTTTGACCTTCTATTTTCAACATTTTGTAAGTGATTTGCATGGCTTTCTCATTTAATGCTCAGAATAACCCAACATGGAGACATATTATCTCTGTTTCACAGATAAGGTAGCTCCATTAAAATTTACAAAGTGTTTTTACATATAAACCGATAACCTCATTTGATTCATATATCCTTATTAGTTTCTATTTTGTTAGATGATGAAATTATGACCCAGAAAGTCAATTTGCCAAGTTCACAAAATTTGCAGAGGTCAGGTTTGGTCTAGAACTTGGTCTGCCTAGGTTATTTTTTGTTTTTGTTTTTGTTTTTAACTAAACTGCCACTGTCTCTGTATTCAGGCACGTAGTCACAGAAAGCTTCCCCATTCAGTTAGCTCTTAAATAACCCAAAGTCAGTACCTATGATCCCTATTTTGAGAGGGAATTTACTTTAGTTTTGGCCTATGTAACTTAAAAGATATCTGCAGAGGTTCTCCAGAATGGTCTCATCCCAAGCCTCTTCTTCATCTACAACAGTTTACCGTCAAACACAGCCAAGCCTCTCTGCCCTGGAACCATTCAGAGATTTTTCCTTAACAAAATCTTGTTCCTTCCAAAGAGATCCAATGGCTCTCTGATAAATGCTCCCCCTGAATTTCTGATTTTGTTGATGACAAACAATATCCATTTTACTGATCCCTAACAGGGCTGAAGACAGCTTTCTGTGTTAGGGTACACCATGGAAGAAACTTTCATCTTGAACACTTCTCTTTACCTCATCAGCTCTATTAATTCATCATCCCGAAGACTTGCACTTTAAATATGGATGAATTTAGAGCAAAGGAAAGTACACACAGTATGCACGAGAGGGGCAGTGGTTGGATGCTTTAAAGCAATTCAAGAGGAAGAAACCATGTGAATTCATTCACTGGCAGTAGAATGAAGGGACACATATGGCAAACACTGATATGTCTGATTTGATGAGGTTCTGAATTACATAAAGCAAATCTAGAAATGGACAGGCTAGAAAAGTAGGTTGGGACCATATTGCAAAAGTCTTATAAGCCAAGATATGAAGCTGTTTGTTACTTCTTCTCATACTCTGCCAGTGGAATATCCCTACTACCACTGTAGGGCCAAGGCCACTTGCTTTAAAGACCCAATTCATTTGCAAATTCTTGCTTTATCCTTACCATGATGTAACTATGTTTCCTACTGTATTTCATTTATATGGATTGACTTTAATAAAAAATATTTTAAAATCCAAGCCACTTAACACTGGACACAGTTTAGACTTTAGGTAGATAAGGCTGTGGCCTCTCAAAGGTCCTAGCACAACTCCATTACTTGAGATTTTCTGGATACCAGTTTGTGAAGCATAAGGAGATAAGGGGGCATCACTAGTGGAATTTTGAGCACAGAGATGAATTGATCAAAGTGATACTTTAAGAAGATAATCCCATAGTGTTAAATTGGATGAATGTGAGGACTGGTGGACACTGGAGGCAGGAAGATCTAATAACCTCATAGTACTCAATATTTATTTAGTGCTGTATCAGACACTTAAGATAAATAGTCTCAACTAATCTTCATAATCCTATGAAGGGCAAACTATCATCATCTCCATTTTACAGATAAAGAAACCAAAGGAAAGAGAATGTAAGAGACATTCTGAAGAGAATATAGTCAGCAAGTGCCTGAACCTCAACTAAACCAGCACAAGTCTGGAGAGTCCAGGCTCTTAACCACCCCATTAAAGTGCACTCGAAACCACCCTAATCATCGAAATGAGAGGTAATAAAGACCCAAAGTAACATCATGACAGTAGAAATGGAAGGGGTTAGGTTTGAGAACTGTGGCAAAGATAGACTTGACAGAATTTGACAACCTGGTTAGATTTGGAGGAAAATAAGAAAGAGTCAGAGATGACTGATTTGTGAAACCTGGATAATTGGGACGATAATGAGGCCATCTTCATAAATAAAGGCCTACAGAAGAGAAGCGGGTTTGTTGGGGAAGCATGAGATAGGGGGAAGATGATGTGTTGAGTTTGAGATGCCTGTGGGGCATACAGGTGGAGACAGCCAAGGGGAAGAAATGCAGGTGTGGAGTGCTTCCCACCACTGGGCCCCCAGACTTGCTAAAGTTTCAATCAGCTATTTTCAGCCTATTTTCAGTCTTAAACTCCCCCTGAACATTAGTGAGTGACACAGGAGAGACTTTTCCATAAATGCTTGGAATCGGAAAAGAAAAAAAAAACCTACTCACACACAGATACAAGCACCCATAAACTCAGCCACCTCATAATAAGCTGGACGTTTTTGCAAGACCATCTGAAGCTGGTCATTTTCCAAATTCAAAATATTAGGTGCCCAATCAGTGGCTTGAGGATACATGTAGCAACAGCTGAGTAATTCCTTTCTTCCCTGCAGCAAGCTGCCCTTGCAGAAGGTGAATTGCCTCCTATATGAACATGAAGCCTCTTTAAGAGTTTTCAAAGTGCAATTTGGCTCCAAATGATTTCCTCTGCCTAGGGTTAGACCTAAGAGGGCCCCCAACCAGGCTGAGGTGGGAAGAGAAAAACAATGAAGGGGACATTGGAGAAGTCCAAGGTTGGCACAGGAAACAAGAGATGGAATACAGAAGCCACAGGGTCCTTTAAAAAGCTGACTCTGTGGGTACCTGGCTGGCTCAGTCGGAAGAGCACAGGACTCTTGGTCTTGGGGTTAGGAGTTCAAGCCCCACATGGGGTGTAGAGAATACTAAAAATAAATAAACTTAAAAAAAAGGTAGATTCTGTGTTTCAGTTACTAGGGACTTAGGAGCATGGGATTGATTGGGCTTGCCCTTTATAAAAATAAGTGCATCACCCCAAAAGTAAACAGTGAGTAGTATAAAACTTTTTATACTGGTGCTATATGCTATATGAGCCATTCCTTTCCTCCTGCAATATATATTGACCTCTGGAGCTTGCTCTTACTTCGCACTGCAATCTCACTATAGATTCCAGAAAGAACTAAACAGAATATATAAACTTTGCTGTATCAGTTTTTCATAAATAGCAGCATCTGCTGGTTACAGACAATATATTATTAACAAAAAAAAAAAAAGTGAAGCAGCTACCTTATTGGTCTAAATTCAAAAAATTTTGAGAATTTTATTTTTTTGGCTAAATTTTGAATGTGTACACACACATATACATTCTCTCTTCTCTTGCTATTTTTGATATAAGCTTTCTATTAAAAATCAAAATGCTCATTTCCATGATTATAACACTGGTTGATAAAGTCCTACCATTGTGGACTTAGTCCTCTAAATCTTTTCCCACACTGTCACCTAAGAGATTTTTTCCTTTAAAAATGTATCTTACCAGGGCACCTGGGTGGCTCAGTTAAGCATCGGACTTCAGCTCAGGTCATGATCTGAGGGTTTGTGAGTTGGAGCCCGGCGTCAGGCTCTCTGCTATTAGTATAGAGCCTGCTTCAAATCCTCTGTCTCCCTCTCTCTCTCTGCCTCTTGTCCATGTGTGTGCTTTCTCTTTATCTCAAAAATAAATAAACATTTAAGAAGGAAGGAAGGAAGGAAGGAAGGAAGGAAGGAAGGAAGGAAGGAAGGAAGGAAGGAAGATAAAGTTATCATACCTTAAATTGGGGGGAAAACATACAAAGATGAATGCATTTGAGTTATGCTTCAAGAGCTGTCTTTTTGTTGAAAATTGTAAATAGTCATTAAATATTTGAATACACAATAGCTATTAAGTATTTAAATAGTCATTACAAAAGCCCAGTGAGTTTTCTGGGCAACATTAACTTAGCATCCTCAACCATGCTAACATCTGTACCAACAGATATTGTGATGTCCATAGCACTTAGAACAGTAAAGCAACACCAGGACTTCTGAGTACTTCTTCTCTAGAATATCAGTGGCCAGAGCAAATTGCTCCGATAGTATAGGCACTTTCCTGAAAAAAAAAAATCACAATGCCCTTCGAACTGCTTGGGGCTATCGAGTATTTCTTGTGTCTTTTCTCCTCTAATCCATTGGCTTCTACTTCCCCTCTCATTTGTGCTCATATCCAAAGTCTACCATCATCACATTTTCAGATTACAACCTAAAACAAGCTTTCTAATAGCTCTCAGTGAAGTTTATAATCTTGCTCCTTTTGGAGGATCATAAGTGTACAGTAGTATTTACAGGGGAATTATACCAATTACTTCCATTTGAATTCTAGAAAATATGCAGACAAATTAAATATTACCAATAAATAGTAAACAACTGACCCTCTGACAGACTTCTGAGGTAGAGCATTCAATGACATGTGGATTCCTTTATCAGGGATTCAATGAGCCCTGACTATGAAGACAGTCTGTGTTAGCCGCTCATCAGGAAAGTTAAGGCCCAGGGTAACCAGCACGTGTTTACAATGGAATTGTGGAACTGTTAGGACATGCAGTTGTACAAATAATGCTATTGGAGTCAGAAAAGATGGCAATTAATAGGAGTTGGAGCTGAGCCTTGTTTTGTGGAAATGAAGATTCTCAGACCAAATTAAAGTCCATAGTCACATCTGCACACAGATAGAGACTATATGTGCAGCGTGTTTTGAAGGCCACAGAAAAACCATGAGACACAGTCGCTCTCTCAAATGCACTACGTTCAAACTGGAAAGAGAAAATAGTTGAGAGGAGGTAGAGCTAAACCCTGGGCTACGTAGCAGGTACTTTTGCCTGCTCTTTGCATCAAATTCCGTTGAAGTAGCTAACCATCTACAACCTTCTTTTCCTTTGCCATTCTCATACAGAAATGAAAAAAGCTAAAATACTTGATTTCTCTACTTAGGGTAGGGACACCGTTCCAGACAGTGAGATATAGGAAGATTCTCTCTCTGAAATGACAAGGAAAGGCCTCACCAGAAAAAAAAACAAAAAACCAAAAAACTCCTTGCCTTGTCCTTCTTCCCTTTCTCTCCCTTTCCACCTGTTTGATGTGTAGAACCGAGGTCAAAAGATACAGCACTGTCTTGTAACCATGAGGTGACAGCACGAATACTGCGGTCTCCAAGAGAAGGACAGCAGAATGGGAGGCTGAATTCCTGATGGCCTTGGTGAGCCATCACTGGATGCCAGCTCTGAACTTTTTCATAAGCAAGTGTTTAAACCACTGTTAGTCTTAACAGCTGCATACAATCCTTATAACAAAACCACTTAAGCTCACCCAAGTGAAAAAGGCGAGTTCCTTATAAGGATACGCAGATGTCTCCCAAAACTTAATAGAGAATTACAGTCTAACTTCCCAGCAGAAAACAGAAAGTGTAAATCTGCCCAGGAACCCAGACGTCTATCCCAGGTCACATGGTCTCTTATGACTGAACTTCTCTGTGCAGCTATATCATTATTCTCTCTTTGGAAAGAGAACGAAATCTTTTTCTCTGTCCCCATAGGTTCATGGCTAGCCTACAAACCTGGAGTTGCACATCTTCGCCCATCCTACCTCAACTCCAATTCCCAATTCCCAACTAGTGTCTCTGAATCTCAATTCCACATCCCCAGGCAGGAGAATATGACTGATCCTTTGAGGGAGAACAATCTGCTTCCATGGTCTGGCTGTGTGTAACGGGGCAGGGAGCGGGGTAACACAGAATAAACATTTATTCACTTACTTGTAACCAATAGCTATGTGTTGAGCTCCTGGTCTGGACTGGTACTGTCCTAGAAACTGGGGACACAGCAGTGAACCAAAACGAGTCCCAGCTCTTTTGGACTTCAGCTTCTGGTTCATGGACTCAGGTAAGAAACAAGCAAACATATAACAGGTGGTGGAAATATGTGATATAGAGAAAAAGAAGTAGGGCAAATCAAAAGACTGATATGACAGGGAAAATTACTGTTTTCTATAAGGTGGTCAGGGTTCTGGGAAGGTGACATTTAAACAGAGATCTGAAGAAAATGAGGGAGTAATCCATGTGATAGATATCTGGGGAATAACATTCTAGGCAGAGAGAAGAGCAAACGCAAGGACCCTAAAGCTAGAACATTTGCTTGGCAATTTTTCAAGAAACACCACAGAAGACAACATATCTTTCGCAGCAAGAGCTAGTGGGCAAGTTACAGCAGATAAGTCAAGCGAAGGGTCAGACCATGTCTTCTGGGTCTCCACTTTTGAGAGCAGTACCTCTACTCATGCAAATCCAAGATAAGCTGGAACATATTTCTCGAAAATGCCTACTACCAACTGATATAAGTGGCCTAGAATATGTACTTGGAAAAGAGAAATCATTGTGTGTGGAATGTCAGAGAAGTTTCTATGGAGAAAGCACAAGGCAGGATTGCATGAGAGAAGACCATGGGTTTTGGAGTCAGAAGGACCTGAGTTCAAATCCTACCAGGACCACTAGAATTGCAGGTTCTTCGACAAGAGATTAGCCCCTTTAATTCCCAGGTCAAAGAGAGTTAATGCATACCTTCAAAGATTGTTGTGAGAAAGAGCTATGTTAAATTAGGCACAGTGTCTGGGTTATTTATACACAGAAAGGCACTGTGGAAAAAAAAAGAACTTTGGTGAAACCCCTCTTTTAGACATCCACAATGCACATTAGTCTGTTAGTACTCTGGAACGGCATTCATCGGAGACCTATTTGACCTCGCACAGTCTGATACCTCTTCACTTACTTGGGGCACTGAACACCCTTTTGATGTGTGTGATTCCGTGGAGCACTTTGGGCCTGATGTCCTCATGGGACGGAGAAGCTGCAGTTATGTCTCTCAGTGAACCCTGCAGCACCAAGGGCCCACTTTCCAGAGGCCTGGCAGGAGCTGGCAAGAAAGACTCACAAGTCCAGTCCCCCGACACTTGCCAAACTGCTGGGAGCACCTTTCTTCTCCCAACAATGGGGCTTCCAGAAAATAACAAAGTGAATTCTTAAGAAAAAGTGAGGAATTTGAAAGCTAAAGAAAAATGGGGGAGGGGACTGGCAGGAAGTTTTCTCCCTAAAGTTAATGGAGAAACATTGTTAAGAGTCAGGAAACACGAACAGGACTACATTGGATGCCCATCTCTATTACATCTGTGTACCTATTTTTTTTTTTTTTAATCAAATGTCCTTGATCTGCCCCCACTTTTAATGCAATTCTGATCATAGGAGAAGAGGAGGAGTCTCCAGTGATATTGTCTGCTGCCAAACATGAAAAGAGCAAAGTAAATTTAAAGTATTCGCTCTTCTCTCCAGATCTTTGGTTTCTTTAACTGACAATCAGATTTGGGTCCTGGCCCTGCTAGTTACTAACTCTGGGATCTAGACAAGTAACTTAATCTCCCCATGCCTTACGTTTTCTGTTTTTAAAAAGAAGAAACCAAGTTTTACCTCTCAAGGTTATCACAAGTATTATATGAAACCAGGGTGACCATCTCTCGCCATGCTCAGTTTTACCGAAAGTTTGTGGAATGACTAACTGGTAGGGCTGACTAGGGCTGACTAGATAGTCAGTATCTAAAAGGGCTGACTTTTAGATACTTCCGCATCATAAAAGTACCCTCTCTCTTGGTTTCCATGATTCCATCCAATGTTATTTTTAATAACAGTGCTAAAAATATCAATTTCATAGTAAGTAACCTAACTGCATTCAGTTACTCTCTATTAAGACGTATTCATACAAAACACAGCACTGAGGATTTCCAACAAATCATATTACAAGAAAATCTTATTTTGTTTGTTAATTTATATTAATGATCTAAAAGAAATGATTATTTGGCTTGTTGAGAGAAGACTCAGAATAGAGCCTGGCAGTCACAAAGGAGGCATTCCAGCCCTGAACTCTGAAAGAAGCTAAATGCCAATTTAATGAATCTGAAAATTATTACTAGTCCATCAGATCTATTGACCCATTACTGTAAAAAACTAGGCACAAGCGTGGTGCACAAAAAAACTGAAGTTTGATATAAAAATTAAAATGAATGATCGAGGAACTCCAAAGCCTTTAATAATTAATACATAAACCTCCTGGTAATTTAAATTATGGGCGAGGTAACTCAGACCCAATACATTAATTCACCTTGAGAGAAGTTGACTTAAAGTTTCCTTTTTAGATATGCATGGTTTACTCAGTAATCACAATAAAAGAGAACCACAAAATTCCACATCTACAGCATCACTCACTCTCGACCAGCCCTGGCATGCCAGGCTGCAGAGCACTTAAACCCACACACCAAGAGTTTAACTTGAGCTTGGCTGGGGGGCTTGGACGAGACTTTCACTATTCAGACACAGAAAATATTAATTATCATCAAATCTGTCATTATCTTCCCATCCCCCCTCCACATCCTCGTCTTGCCTATCTGATCCTTTCTCCCTCCAGCCAGCAAAATGAAAAGCAGTGATTTGCCGAGTGGATTGTGGTTTTACTCGAAAAGAAAAGGGGCCAGCTGTGTATGCCTACTAGAAGTAATCAAAACAAGGAGTTGGGAAAGGTATTCCTTGAAGCGCCCCTAGGCATTTGTATAGAAAAACCCAGAAAATATTACTCCATTAAATCAGCTACAAAAGAAAGGCAGAGAGAAAGAGGGGAAAGGGAGAGAAGACAGGGACTAGGGACTGGCGGAAGCTAACAGAACTGCAGTGAGAAAACAAGAGAGAGGAGGGATATGGAAGGAGAAATGAGACCAAAACATAATGAGACACAAACCACGTGTTTAATGCCCTCTCCCCAACTCCCTCTGCCTTTTGAACTGCATGTCTGGGCAGATAAAGGTGTTAGAAGAGTGTGTGGAAGCAGTCACCAGAGTTGGCCTGGCATGCTGAAAAGAACAAACGCCTACCAGCTATGACTTCAGGTGCACCTAGATGACCCACTGCCCAAAATAACACCACTTCATGCATTGGCTGATGCCTAAGATTCCACGCTTCCTGCTTCATTTATTTTGGAAAGGGCTGTGATGCCCACTGACATTGCCCTGGGTTAGGAAACTTTCAGTCTTTTGCAGCCATTTATATTCTCCTTGTGGATGCCTTTCAAGGTCTTTCCTGGGTGCTAGTTTGGACCCAGGGGTAAGAGGAGAAAATGTGAAACTCACAGGTACTTAAGCTGGAAAGAGTCAAATCAGAAAGCTAAAGTCGTCGAGGACAACTAGAATTCAATCCTTGTGAACCCCAAGATGACAATGATTGTTTACTTTGTATTTAAAAATTAAGGACACTGGAAAAATACCAATTACATTTGACTTTTATATTTATAAGATTATATGTGCTGCATAATTAAGATAACATAGAAAGAGTACCAATATCACACACAAACACGCATGCATACAATGCTACATGAATACAGCTCCAGGGTTGTTTGGCTCAGGAGCTAAGTGTCATTTTTAAAAACCAGGTTCTTACAATCCTTTTTTTTCATGTCCGTTCCTTCATGGTAGTAAGATAGCTAAAGCTATACCTGGTCTCACATGCAGACCCAACAATGTAGAGGTATTTCTTCCCATTTTTTTTTTTTTTTTTCTAAACCAATGAAGAACATTTTTCCTTGAAGTCTTTAGCAGACTTTTACTTTTGTGAGTAGTAGTATTGCTTAATGGCTAGGAGCACAGACTTTGAGGCCGAACTCCTGGGTTTAAACACAGTTCTACCACTTATTAGCTGCGTTTCCTTGGACCAGGTACTTAACCTCTCTGATCTTCTGTTTCCTCATTTGTAAAATGAAGTTCATAACATTTACCTCATAGGACATTAACTGAGTTGGTTTATATAAAGACCTTATGACAGCACCTGGTTCATAGTAAATCTTATTACATGTTAGCTAATGAGCTTGAACTAGGTTACACTCATGCCTAAAGCATTGACTGACAAGGGAGGGAGCTTAACCAATCACTCATCTCCTGGGGCTGGAGATCCACCTTCCGTGAATCACATGACTTCTCAGAGGACAGGAGGGTTGATACATAAATGAAAGTGGATCTGGTTAGAATGGAGGAAGGGGGTAAGTGGTTGTTGGGTAGGAAATCAACATTGGCTCCTACATGTATTAGAGTCATGAATCCTTATTATAGCCCTGAGACACAGATAGCATCATCCTCATATTACAGAGAAAATCTAAGACTCAGAGAGGTTAACTTGCCTAAGGTAATGGAAATAGCAATGGTAGGGTTGGTACTTGAAACCAGAAACCAGAATGTTTGCTAGTCCTATGTTCTCTCCATAATGGTAATCAGCTTCACTTTAATGGAAGATGTAAGGCTTCTCCAAGTCTCCATTAACATAGCTTCCCTTTAGCCCTATAGAGGCACATGCAGAAAGGGTTTATGGTTATCTCTATTCGACAGCTTAGAGGAGGGAGATGAAAGAGGAAGTAGTTAAGAGGATCTACAGGTTCTTTAGTTCTCATTATTGATACATGTATTTAAATGAACTGTGTTTGCACCTCTTCTCACTCACGACACTCATACTTTTAAAAATGTATCTTCTCCTATGTTCTGCTAGACTGGAGGGATAAAGCTAAAAGTAAGACCCGGTTCATCATCTGAAATACCTTCTAGTCCAGCACGGTAATAGATAGTCCTGTGAATGGCTGATGCTGATATGGGATTTTGTTAACAGCAAAATCTCTGAGTAGCAAAAGAGAACATATAATAGTATCACTACCCCTTCTGTCCTCTGTAACCCGAGAGATAACAGAAAGTGGCTACAGAGCCAGCTCAGAGATCTTCCAGATAAAGAACCATGGCCTACCAGAATATTCTAACTCCTTGTTTAGAGAACTATTCCTCTAATTTCTCTGCCTTTCTGAAGGAATGGATCCTGCTTACCTTTCATTCATATATCCCCCTCTGTGACTTTGCTTAGACACCTTGCTAGAGGGAATCACCTCTCTGTGCTATTCCATCCAAAGTCACAATCTACAAGTTGGTAATGAGTCTCTAGATGCAACATGGAGCAGTCATCAGGGGATTCTGCCTCTGTGTGATGAATCAGCTCATGTCAGCTTTCCTCCAAATCAGATGACTTTCTTTAGTTTGGTTTAGTTTTTTATACTACCTTTCACTGAGGGCTTACTATGCATCAGACTTTGTATAATATGCCATACATACATATATGTCATCTAGTTTAATCTTTACAATAGCCTCTGAGACAAGTAAAATTATGTCCATTTTACAGGTAAGGAAAATAAAACTCAGAAAGGCTGAATACAAGTTACACAAGTTACTAAGAATTGCTCCAAACAGAAAATGGCAGAGCTACAATTTCAATGTAGATGTATTTAACTCTAAAGGCAATGTTTTTAGTCACTAGGCTATATCTGCCTCATTCTGCGTCCTAATCATGTTGCAAAATATATTAGAGAATATTCTAGATTTTGTGAAATCTGCAGATTTACCAGGTGTGTCTTCTGCCTTCAACTGAATCATGCACAGGAATGTTGGACAGGACAGAACAGGGCCCTTGCTATAAGCCGCCAAGCTCTGTCCTCCAGTATGCTAACTGTCCACTTCTGAAGCAGGGGTTGGCAAACAAGGGTGTGTGGCCAAATCTGGCCCACTTCCTAGTTAAAAAAAAAAAAAAATATTGGAACAGAGCCCTGAGCCACATCCATTCATTTATATTGTCTATGATTGCTTTCACTCTGTATAACCAGAATTGAGTAGTTGTGATAGATACTGCATGGTCCATAAAGTCTAATACTTTTTCTATCTTTTACAGAAAAAGTTTTGCTGACCTCTAGTCTTGAATATACCTGACTTCAAATACAGTCTAAAAAGTCTTGACTTGTGGCATTTTATTATTTTATACTCTGTACAGATCTCCTAAGGACACTAGGCATAAGTGCTAGGCACTTTTCTCCTTTCGTATCTATATCTAAACTATTTAATGAGCACATGGACTTTAGTGTGATGGAGAGAAACAGGATTGTTCATAACATCATTTACCACATTACTGAGACGAAACATTTTGGATCTGGATGAGCAATCTGCTCTGTCTGCAAACTAGTCTGCTTCCCAGCCCCAGCTTCCAGCAACCCACACTGATCCATGGGACCAAGAACTATGATAGCCCTTCTGACCTCTGGACCCCTACTGCTCTCCCCCCAACTTGGGCAGTAGTCACTATCCAAATGCTCACTTTGGGAACACCTGAAGGGATAATCCAGGCTATAGGTCACCCATGTCCTTCACTGCTCCTGAGCCTTGGGGCCACAGCACCACTTTAACTCCATTAAGACAGAATGCCATGGAAAGAAAAGTCACCAAGGCTAATTCAAGCAACCAAGGATATGTGCAAGCATATAGTGATAAAGGTCTTTGGTGTAAATGGATGTACCCTGTGAAAAGGGTCAATTAGCCAGGAGACACACAGCCTGAGAAAGCACATGTTCACAGATCTAAAGCAGGTGGATAGATATGAAGAATTCAGCTTTTCTGTGGCCAAAGATGAAAAGAAAAGAAAAGAAAAGAAAAGAAAAGAAAAGAAAAGAAAAGAAAAGAAAAGAAAAGAAAAAAGAAAAGAAAAGAAAAAAGAAAAGAAAAGAAAAAAGCACTGATATGGCATATTTGGTAAAATACAAGAGGCTTCTGGGGCGCCTGGGTGGCTCAGTCGGTTGGGCGGCCGACTTCGGCTCAGGTCATGATCTCGCGGTCCGTGAGTTCGAGCCCCGCGTCAGGCTCTGTGCTGACAGCTCAGAGCCTGGAGCCCGTTTCAGATTCTGTGTCTCCCTCTCTCTCTGCCCCTCCTCTGTTCATGCTCTGTCTCTCTGTCTCAAAAATAAATAAACGTTAAAAAAAATTAAAAAAAAATACAAGAGGCTTCTAAGAGTTATAGCTCAATAAAAAGTGGAACAGGCTGCCAGAGGAGGTAGTGAGTTCCCCATTTCTGAGCATTCAGAGCAGACACTACTTTCCCCTTCACCAGAGAATAGTGATTCCAACATGGAGCATTCAGTTGGACTAGCAGAGATGAAAAACACATTCTGGTTCATGGATTGATGCCACTGATGCCGCTCATATGGCTATTTTGAAGTTGCCTATAACATACATAATTTTCTAACTTGACCTTGCTACTCAATTAATTGGCATTCAGTACTTCAAGGTCATAAACTTTCATCCTGTCTTCTCTGTTCTGTACACCAGTCAAATATGGGCTGACTGCAAAGTCCTACTGAATGGCACATTTTGATTTGGGGAGGCTGGAGTCACAAATGAAAAAAAAAAAGCACATTAAAAAAACTGCTTCAAATAGAATAGAGCTGTGTTACATTTCCCTTCTTCACTTTATCCTACCATCTGCATTCTTTTCTCCACTGAACTGTCAGATTGCTCAATCAATTATTCTCCTTACTGTGAATGTATTATTTTCTGATACATGTATGTGGTCTTGAAATTCCCCTGGGATCTCAGGGTATGAGGTGCATATGTGTGTGCTAACGGTGACCTCGGAGAGCTGGAGAATTTTATCTGGGGCAAATGCAGCCTAGGGACTTACCCTCATCTCATACTCCATTCCTTAAAATCCCTAGGAGGGCTAGAGATTATAGAGGAAGCTGCCTTGGTTGGGCAGAACGCCACAAGGCTACATGTTTCACAGACCTCCTGTTCTGTGTTATTTCCTCTCTACCCTTCTGTTGCCAAACCACCATAGTTCAGCTAATTCTTCCCCAAGCAGCATCTCACCCAGTGCTGCAATTACAGTGGAGACAGAAATTTACTTGTAAGTTAAGTAATAAGGAGACCACTGTGATTCATCCCGATAGCGTATTGGGTCATTAAATAGATGATACATAGATAGATAGAGATTTAGGTTTATAGATATAGATACATAGATATATTTATTTATTATATACATATATGTGTATATATGTGTATACACACAAATATATATATATATGTGTATATATATATATATATATATATATACACACACACACAGAGTCCAGTAATCACCAGTTATTATCCACTAACTAAAAAAAAAAGGAAGAAGAAATAAAAATTAGGCGTTTTGACAAAACTATGCCTCTGTTACATGAAGAGATCTCTGTTGGTCTCTTCCTCAGGAAGCACCTTGCTCAAGGGGGCATGTGTATGTTCCAATAGGAGTACTAAAGCAGTCATCACAAGTAATCCCAAGGCATTATTTAGAATTTCCATAAGCCAAGCCAAGGAAGAATCTAGGAATTCTTAACAATGTCTGGTTTCATACTTTATAGTCCATACACATGATCTTGTTGCCTTAAACACCAGTATTTCAAAGTGTGCTTCAGGCAGTATTTGGGCACTAGTCCTGTGGTCTTGACGTTCTCAGGAGAGAACAGAGAGAAATTATGGCATCATAGCCTAAGAGATTTTGCTCATTGCCCAGTTTTATGGAGATTTGCTTATTTGACTTTCTAGCAGTAACCCAACACTGAATTCCACTCATTTCCCTTGAAACCAGATTCTCCTGACTCCTGCATCCCTATCAACGGTAGCATCCTTTTCCTTGCCTCCCAGACTTCCAACCGTAGCCATTTGCAACTGCTATTCTCCTGTTCTTCCACTTGTGCACTTCCTAGCCCCATCTCCCCTCTCCAGCGTGGAGTCAAGATCCTCAGATGCTGCCTCTTCATCTTCATGGGCATTTCACTCACTCACGCTCTCTTCCTCTTTCCTATTCTGATTCTGCTGTGGCAGCCACCTAACCTAACCAATCTCCCCGCTTCCCCATCTTCCCATGCAAATCTCCCCGCCCCCCTCCTCGTGCTCCTTGTGTTAGCAATCATGCAAACTATGGCAGCACTTCACGTTTTCTGCACCTCAACAGCCCTTATCCAATGCTTAAGGTCCACTTCCTGTAACCAACTTTCCATGATCTCCGACTTACCTGAGCAAAGACACCCCCTCACTACTCATAACTATATGAAAATAGTTGTATTTCCCTCTCCTATTAGCCCCAAATGAAGACTCTGAAGTATGAGATTGTCTATTTTTTTCTTTGAATACTCAACAGTTTACATGCCCAACCTGGAGAGGGCATGTCAAAAAAAGACAAAAAAAAATTTGTTAATGGATGCATTCCCTCATTTAATACTTAGCAATAGCTTCATTGCCATGGAGAAAGTACATGCATTTTATAATGACATTCAAAGCCTCCCTTCTTCATCTGGAACCATTCGAGCCTTATCATCCACTGTACATTCATTATGCTCAAGCAAAAGTGTACCTACTCATTAGTCTCTGTAGCTTTATTTTTGCTATCCCTTCAATCTGGACCACCATTTACCTCTAACTCTCTCTTTACATCCTATTTCTACAAATAACCTGGTTCCATCCTTCAAAGATGTTATATACAACTTTTTGTTATGTTCCTCAGATGGAGCCATGCTACATGAATCTTCTTTCCAGTGTCAACCCTCTTCAATGGCATAACCTTACTGTGCCTTAAAGCCAAGCTGTCCATATACTTGACTTAACTTATCTCTGCTATTAGAATATGCACTATTTTTGGGGCACCTGGGTGGCTCAGTTGGTTAAGCGTTCGACTTTGTCTCAGGTCATGATCTCACGGTTCGTGAGTTTGAGCCCCGCATCGGGCCCTGTGCTGACAGCTCAGAGCCTGAAGCCTACTTCATATTCTGTGTCTCCCTTTCTCTCTGTTCCTCCCCGACTCACTCTCTGTCTCTCTCTCTTAAAAAAAAAATAAATATTTTTTATAAAAAAATATGCATTATTTATAGGAGGGACTGTATTACTTAGCTCTATATCACCACAACACCTAACACAGTGATGTGCACATATTCTCACCCAATGCATTCGTATTGCATTTGAGCAGACTGTTTGAACCTGGCTTGAAATATTGCGTTTATGTATGCTGCTTGGTGTCTGAGCCAAGCTGTCAAGTAGAAGCTTGATTTGGAGAAGCTCAGTCAAGGAGGAAAAGGCCTCAGACCTCCCTACAGGCAATGCATTTTCCATTCTCTTCTTCCTAGAGCAATCAAAAAGCACAAATATGTGCAGTGCCTTAACATTAATAAATATTTCATAAATGAGTAGTTTTGTGGATTATAATTATTACAGTAAATTATGACCTCGCTTTTACACATACATCAAAATTCACTAAATTCCTAAGATATGCTCTTAGAGAAACTCAGTGGCTATTATTTGTTTTACAAAAGCACTGATCAAGATTAAATTTAAAGTAGGAACTGAGAACTGTTCATATGCTTTCAAAAATGATCAAAACCATCAACTCTCCAAATTTCTTAAACTGCTGAGGTATTTCTTTTTTCTTTAAGTGAGTTTCAAAGCCCACTTTCTTTTTTTTTTAATGTTTATTTATTTGAGAGAGAGAGAGGGAGAGAGCAAGAATACACAAGCCGGGAGGGGGGGGGAGAGAGAGAGAGAGAGAGAGAGAGAGAGAGAGAATCCAGCAGGCTCCATGCTGTCAGTGCAGAGCTCCACAGCGGACTCGATCTCATGAGATCATGACCTGAGTCGAAATCAAGAATCAGATGCTTAACCAACGGAGCCACCTAGGAGGAATTTTATTGCCAGGTTGAGTGACAAGCCTCATTTCCTTTAGTCTAGGAAAAAGATAGGAGATGGCAAGTCCTGGGGATTCTTTTGCAAAAAATTGGAATCAGTGATGAAAGCTTACCGAAATTAACTTACAAAATCTTTACTCTGACATCATGGTCTTAGAGAATTCTCAGAGGGCCCCATGCCTCAATTAGTACTCTTTCTACCACACACATGAGAGGCATTCAAAGTCCAAAAATCAGTGAATTTATTGTCCTGTGAGTCCATGTACTGACTTAAGTTCTGTATAATATAAAAAAAAAAAAAAACTCCCAAGAAAGATTGGCATGGACCTTGATATTTATCCAGACTGGCTGAGCAAATGGCAATTACATTTTTTCCTATTCCAAAGAAAATAATATTTTGTGTAACAGCACTTAGAGACTGGATTCTATATCCCATCATTAAGGGATTTCCCTCCAGTGATCGTGAGATGCCCCATTCACCTAATATTTTCATTTCATTTGAGCTCCAAGAAAATTATCAGAGCTTGGCTGAAGCAGGTGAGAGTAATGCCTATCTTAGTTCTACCAGACTCCCCAGACCCTGAGCCATTCATTCTTTCCCTAAAAATCTTTCCAGGGATCAATGAAAAAAAAAAATTGAAGTACACAAATTTTAAAAATAAAGGATTTAAGGTATCAAGGCATTTGGGGTACAAAATAATCTGTCATCAAGCCATTTTCAACATACATTTTTTTCACTGGCTTCCAGACAAACACAACATTATTTCCACATAGGAGTGGGCAGACACTGCCTTAGTCACCTTTTTTTGTGCTGGTCAATGGAAAGATCCCGGGGGCAACTTCCAATTTGCCTGGGCATGTCCAAAATTTCTGTGGGTTTTAATTTAATGATTGCTAAAAACATCTTAAGCACAAGCTAAGGGTCACCCTAATACAGTCATAATGTGGAAGAGAGAGCTCACAGGGATTTGATAAGACCCAGATGCAGGGAGAATTAAGTACTGATTATCTACTCTAGGCTGACCACTGATGAACAGAAATAGAGGAAGAAAATAACCTGTCATCTGAAGCGTAGACCAGACTCATCAGGTAAGTGCATCAGCTATTTGTTTTAAAATGTCAAGGACAAATAACACAAAAAGATGCCATTTACATCATCTACTATGGGAAATGAATTGACTCGTTCAATGTCTCATAGGGACAATGGCAACAAAACTGGGACTAGAACCCAAGTCTCTTGAATCTTTCTATGACTTCCAAAATTACACTGCCTGTCACGTCCTAGAGGTAGTTAGCCTAGGGAGGATAGAAATGGAGGAAGACGTGAAGACTTGATTTTCAAACCCTTCGGGGTATCCTTCCTGCCCCCTTATGTGAGTAAGAAGAACTCCTCTGTGCCTTTCAGTACTCCATGTTTACACATAGCAGCACTTTTCACATCATACTGCAACTGACATTTTACTTGTCTGCCTTTCCAACCGCTCTGTAAGCCCTTGAAAAGAAAGATGTCTTATTTGACCTCTCCAGAGCTCAGCACAGTGTGTGGCATAAGGAACTAAATAGTTGTTGAATTAATAAAATCACTCTTGATTCTGTGCAGCTACAGTGAAAAATACTAGGACCAATAGATGACAGCTTCAAATAAGAAGATCTTCACTTCAACTCAATACAGGAAAGATCATTCTTACCAGAGCCTCCCAAGAGTGCGAGAGGCAAGGCAGGAAGTAGTAAATTCTCTTTTACCAGAACCCTTCAAACGGGGAGGCTGGATAACCAACCACCTGTCACAGTTACTGGAGACAAGAAACCTGCTTTGGGTGGTCTCCAATTTAGTGATTTTATGACTATTCCATTCCAGCCCCTAGGTTTCAAGACTTATCTCAGAGAAGTCTCTAGCGCCACCTTCCTGTAACCTGGGGTACTTTATAAAGGTCTGTCCTTGCTAGAGCTGACTAGTGGCCTTGCTGCTCTTATTTAGTATTGAGGCTTTGCAGCTAAAAAACAAAAACAAACAAACAAAAAAAAAAAACACTGAATTTAGCAGGTGAGCTCTATGATTGGGAAGTCAGGTTAATCTTCCACTACTGAGCAAGAATGACCTTGCTCCTATCCCACGAGAAGCATTATATAGATGTAATAAACAAGGTCTCAATATATGCTAGTAGAGGAAAACATAGACAAATCAAATCTGAAAAACGATCAGAACCTTATAGCTTCCCTGAACTAAAATGCTCATATTTAGGCCTCAGAGGGAGACATCTATAACCACATTGCTAGCGCCTGGTAGAGTTGGCACAAAATTCCGCTGATTACAAGGCCAGAATTCTTTTCATTACCCAATGTTGTGAAGCCCACTATAATATAACACTTAATTATACAGGTTCAGGAATACAAGTCAAAGCAGATCCCAAATGTAATAATAGATGCTAAAACTACATATGGGAAAAGCATGCTATAACATGGTTAACCTATGACGTAAATAAATTATAAAGGGATTGATTGTACTGTATTTTTCCCATCAAAGACTGAGCTGTACTCCTCTATCATGTGGGTCATCTGTGCTGTAAACGCTAATACACATGATTTCATTAGAATCCAAACCAAACGAGGGTCACTGGGGCATCAGGGTGTATAGCAAAGGCAAAATACACAAGCAGTACATGAGGCTTTTGAATTTACTACCTCATTTAGACTGGCCAACTAACCTGCAAAGTCGTTATAATTATCTCTATTTTTAAAGATGAGACTGGGGCTCAGAGACATCAAGTGTTTAACCTGTGGTTATATTACCAGTAAATGACAGAGTCTGGATTCAAATCCACATTTGTTCGGTTCCCAAGCCGGAGCTCCTCCCCAAGGGATCAGGACACCTGAGCCATCCATTCCCCTGTAAATGAATGGGACTTTACATAAGCAACTTTCTCTTAGGGTCTTAGGTAATCTCGAAGGTCCATTCTAGTTATAGAAGTTCTCTGGTGCAATCTCAAATATCCAAGCTTTGAAATGGAAATATATATATATTCTATCAAAAAAATAATGTGAAACATAAGCCTGCACGATATTCATAACATCTGGATTGCTTTCTTTTCTACTTTCTGCTACGGCATATTTAGCTAGAGTTCTCTGAACGTCGGCACCAAATGAAGACCCTCAGTATTGACGCAACATATTCACAGTTTCTTTATATGCATGGTGTGTGGGCTTAAGTGAGGCATCTACTGCGTGCAGAGATCTGTAAACAGCTGCAGCTTAAACAGCATCATTGTAAATGTAGGCAGGAATTAGCTAGTGCTGAAAGACAAGGGCCATCAAGTTGGTGGGGACAGTCAACACTGTGCACGAAGGCCTAAGACTGTCCCTCTGCCTGTAAGCCTACAGATCTTAGAGGACTAACTAACTAATTTAGAGAAAAGAGCCCATCTCTTCAAGGCACTGTGCTGTTGTGAAAACGTCCTACCCTAGGGATCAGGAGACCTACCTCCATACTGAGGACTTTGGGAAGGTGACTTTACCTTCAAGTGAGCCTTAGTTTCTTCATTTACAGAATTTAAAAATAACCTCCCTCCTGCATTTATTATAGGATTGGGTGTGTGTGTGTGTGTGTGTGTGTGTGTGTGTGTGTGTGTGTGTGTCTGTATCCAAATAATAAGTGCAGTGTCTTGAAGATTCTGGGACACTAAAGTACTGAGAGCTGACATTATCCTTCTCTCTCCAGCCAAAATTTTGCCTGATACTTTCACCTCCATTGATTCACTCCCCTCAAAAACAGAGATGAGATTTTTGTTGTAGACTTTTGTTTAGATTCTGGGTTTTTGTGTTTTGTTTTTTGTTTTGTTTTGTTTCCGCAGTCCCATGGTAGGAAAAGTATGGGTTTTGTCTTCAGTTTCATCCCAGGTAAACCACTGGCTGGCTTTTTGTTGCTTTGGGTATTTTTGCTAATCTTTCTCTTCTTGAGTTTCCTGATCTGTAAGATAGGGATACTAATACCTTGCCAGTGGTGATATTTGAATTCACAAGGAAATACTGAAAGAGCCTAACACAGTGTCTGGTCTACAGTGGCTGTTCAATAAATTGTAGTGGTTACTATAATTATTTTCCACCCTTTTCAAATGGCCAGTGACAAACACCAGGAAAGATCACCACACCCCCCATCCTCACCCTCACCTGCCAATCCCAACCCTAACACCCATTCTGGCCGTGTCACTCCCCTGCTGTGGGGACCAGGGCACACACTGAGTGCTGAATGCATATAGGAATACTCACGCCTTGTCATTCTCCTTGTTCCATGGGCCACCACATAAGCACTTCTACTGCCACCCAGCAACTGCCCAGGGGAACTGCATGAATTTCATATGAGTAGAACTGAAAGGGATAGTTATTTGAGAAGGCTAAGAAGCAATGAGGGGAATCCTGTTTAGAAAGCCCCTTCCCCAACCATGACAACTTAAAAAGGCATGAGAAATTAAATGTTAGTATTGGGTCACATTTAAAACTCCTGACAGGTATGGTTTCTCTAAAACCAGTTGGAGTTTTTATCTCCTCAGCTTATTATTATCATTATCATTATTATTTAAGAGTGCCAAAATTTCAAATTATAAAATTTTAGTTCTGAAGGGCACCTGGAAGATCACAGTCTATGCTTCTATTACTCTATAGATGTTAAAAAAAAAAAAAAAAAAAAAGTCCAGGGACGAGAGCAGATAGCCAATAATAGCCAATGTCAGGGAGCTCATTTATAGAAGGTCAAAATGCTAATTCCACATCAACTGTCTACCTGGCTGATGCTCCACTCCCTAGATGCTTCTAGAGAGCAGATTCTCTGTTCCTGATGACGCAAAGAGAAGAACACCTAAAAATGTGGGGACTTATAGATTTAGTCAATGAACAACCTCCTTAGTCAATTACCCATCTTTAAGTTCTCTCAGCCTTGCATTGGGGGTCTACAGTTTGTATTTATAAAACAAGGGAGACTGAACCAGACACTCTAAAATTCCTTCAAGCTCCAAAAGCCTGTGTTTCTTATCACTCATTCTCATTTAATGAATTATCATAATAGCACCTTGGAATAATTTAAACACATCAAAATTAACAGTTTCTTTCTGCAATAAATTAAAACCAAAAACCAAACCCTGAACTCTGACTCTCTGCCAAGCATCCCCAGGTTTCCCTATCATTCTTCCAGATGGGGTCTCACTGAGACATACCCTACGTAGCCCTGGGGCTCAGCCCAATCTGCTGAACATGACTGTTCTCATTTGTACGTAAGCTGATACGCATGGGTAGGGTCTCTCCTTTCTGAGGCGATTAGTCAGGGAACATCAGTGCCACCCCTGATGAAAAGGGATCCAAAGGCTTAAAAACAAAAACAAAGTAATATATGGCTGGTGATTAAAACAGGATTCAGAAAATCATGGGGGGTGTCACAGCATGTGACCTTGATGCCGCATGTTCTTATGGAAAATGTATGATTAGGATGGATCTTGATAGAAGGATAAAAAACACTGAACTTGGACTCAGAAGGCTAAATTAATAGGCTTTTACCTGTGTTTTTGCCTTCTGCCTTGCTTTCTGCTATGTGTTTTTATTTGTGTTTTGTTCTGTGTTCTTTTCTTCAGAAAACAAAATGAGGATGTTAACTGGGGTATTTCTGAAGATAGACGATCCAAAAACCAGTTATAAGATTTAATTGCTGATTCTCCATAGTCTCATTTGGTGAAAATGGAAGAAAAATACATAAAACAAGAGAATTTTCCCCATCAAAAGAATAGAAAATCTAAATTGATGGGGCTTGAAAAGCCTACATTTAAGTATTGATTACAACTAATAAGAACAAAGTCAAAAGTGTCCTATGTTTGAAAGATCCAAATTCTCTAGCTTCCCAAACTCTGTGCTTTGGATTGTAGCAAGGATCAGGCTCTTTTTCAGGGAACTCATTTCTCTCTTTAAAGCCAAATCCCTGACTTGGATTCCATTTGTGCTTCAGAATTCTGCCATTACGCCACTAAAGACCGCAAGCACTTCCCTAAAGAAATACAGTGCCTCTAACACTGACGGGTTTTCTTGCTATTCAGAGCAACAGACTTTTGTAGAACCTCAATCTGGATGCCCTCACACTAAGTACATAATGAGTAAGTATATGAGAATAAGTTTTGGGGTGGTTTGCAAGCATTTCCCAGCAGGGAGGGGATCCTGCCCTCTGCAGGAACCCCTAGGCAACTACTTCCCCAGGAGGTATTTCTCATTTAAATATAACCTCCTGGCAACCAAATATTTATCTAGAAAAAATTAGGAGTGGCTCTGTCCAATCAGGCACCTGGGTTCAGCCAATTACTCAAAAATAACAGGATCATGGCATTTGAGGAACGCCTCCTCCCAGGGCTTCGCCAAGAAATAGCTCAGCCACCCCCCCACCATCCACCCATCCTTGTCAACACGCCTCCCCAGGCATTATGAGTGAGTGGACAGCACCGCACCCAAGATCAAATCCAGGGCATTCTTGGCACAGACCCTTAAAGGCAAAGTTGCGAGCATGCGTGACAAAATCCTTGCCTCCTGCCCGGTTCATCATAGTATGCCATGTAACATGATCCTTGCTGAGGATGGTAGCTCCATAAAGCCCCAAGGCAATGTATTCAGACTTATCTCCATCCAAGCAAATATCAAGCGACTTGGCTCCATTGGAAGCCGGGGAGATTCATCAATGTTGCCCACAATGGGGTGATACTCAGAATCTCACATATAACCTCTTGTTTCCACACCTAGGTTAAGCATCCAACACCTCTCATCAAGACTGACTTAAAGATCTGATCAAACTTTGCTCAGGGCTCTAATCCATGCCACATACCACCACGTGAATCATTTGTGCACCACCCATTGAGTACATAGCTCTGTGCCTGCCACATACGAATGTGTTACCAGCTGTGGAGACACCAAGAGGCATAAAGCCTCTCTGCTCTACAGCTTTTATGACTCTTTCTGGCCAATCAAAATACCCAAAACCTGCCCATCCTGCCATTAACACTGTCCATGAACAGGTTTCCCTTCCTCCCATTTCTCTCTCCCTCTACTCTCCTTGTCCTCCAGTTGCCTAGGAAACTAGTCATGGTTTCTGAAACAACTTTCCACACTTTGTATCATCATGTCTTTTGATAATACTCTTCCCCCAGCCCATGAAGCACTTACTCTTCACTATCAAAGTTCATTAGTCCATTGTATCTTTAGCAATAATTTCAACCCTTAGAAAAAATTGCCTGATCTGTGCTCCCATAATGCGTTGCTTCTATCATTCATTTAGAGTTTGTCATTTATGTGTGTTATATGAGGATTATATGCATATGTGAGTATGCATGTACTCTCCCAGTCCCAAATTAGATCTCAAGCTATTTGAAGGCAAGGCCAATATATAATTTATCTCCTTTCCTTACAGAGACTACTATACCACTGTTCTCCATTTGTTGAATCACCACATTAGAACTGTTGCAAGTAAACCTTTTCTCCAGGATCTGGGTGCAGCAATATCCAATTTACCATGAGGGAAAGAACACGATGATGGTAACTATACAAAATAACAGAAACAATTTTGTAACTAGAAAAAAAAAATCAAGGAATATTAATGACCTATCATTCCTTCTTAATTACAAGTTGGGTCTGGACCAAAACCAGCTTCCTCTGCCTGCTGCCCCATCATCAAATGGTACAAAATATAATTCTAGATGTTTTAGGTGGGCATACATTGGATTGCAGGTCAGTTCTCTGGTCACACCTGTAGAGTTGACCCTTCTTATACACACTTCCTGCTAAGTCTGAATTGGGGGCCACCATGTTATTCTTAGGAGTATTTTAACGTGTGCTTTCCCTCCTCATAGAAACAGATGCCTGACTTCCCATTAATATGGCTTACACGCTCCCAAACCAACTCATCAAGTTTCTATTCCCACCAGAAAACTTGCACCAGCCTCCATTAGTTTGCCACTGAGTAACGGGCCTAGAGCTGAGTGAGTGATTAACACTCCTTTCCTGGACTTTCAACCCAGACCCATAGTCCTAACCGCCCCACTCAGTGGCTCAGTAGCTTCTCAGGGAGTAGTTGTCCATTAGCATTTTGCAATACCTGGAAGGATACATGTAGAGTGCCATCTTCCTAATAAAAGCAGAACAAACTGGAAAGTGAAAGGGAGCTAATATGTTTGGAGCACCTACAGCAGTCACCACCCTGGCACTTCTCGGGTGTTCTCATCTCATCTTCACAACTCCTTGGGGTGGATATTATCAACCCTATTTTAGAGAGGAAACACTGAGAAAAGTTAGGTATCCAAGCCAATAAGTGTCAGATCTCAGATTGGAACCACAGTCTGTGGCATCTTGAACCCTATGAACATTCTACCACATGAAACTGCCAACCCCATCATTGCCAACCTTCAGGAGTTGGCAGAATCCCTTCTCCTGTCCTATGACTCTATTAGGATGAGGTCTGGCTGTATAGAACATAAAAAATCCCAACTAATGATAAAACATTCTCTCTTGGTAAAAGAAGATCAGAGATGGGCAATGTAGAGTGGAAGGGCAGTTCCACAGAGTCATTCAGAAGCCAGGCTCCTTCCAGCATCCCCTTTTGCCACCCTTAGGTTGGATCCTCGGATCCATGGTCCAGGATGGGCGCTGGAGCATTACACCCATGTTACAGGTAGAAAGAAGGGGAAATGGAAAAGTACAGAGAAGAGTGTTGCCTTGCCTTTTGAGGAGTCTTCCCAGAAGGCCTTCCCATTTCTTCTGCTTACATTTCATTAGCCAGAACTTGGCCAAATGGACATACTAAGCTTTAAGACAGTCTGAAAAAATGTCATGCTTCTGTTAGATATATGGCTGTTCCCAATAACTTAGTGATCCTTTCAGGGGGAGAAATAGAATGTTATGGAGAACCAGCACCATGACATTTGTATTGCACAGATATTTCTCCTACTCTGAAGGTTAATTTACGGTTTTAAAGACAGAACATTCAGGATTCTAACGTAGATGGGAAAAAGTAGAAAAAGAAAACTGGGTCATTTTTATCCATCTTTAGACATACTCTACAAAAACGGTACAAGTTGTTGCTTTTTGCCTTACTGGAAGGATCAGATGAGCCAACCATGTCAGGCCTCTTAGTGTGACGCCACTCTTCGGAAGAGAGGACTCATGTGGCTTCCAGTGCCATTACTCACACTGACAACCACACTAAAGATTTTGTGGCCTGAAGCCCTGTAAAGATTATGGTCTCCTCTACCCATGTGTAAGTCATACTAAAAGCAACATGGAATCAAAGAGGAGAGTATGTTCACGAACGCTGAAATTAAAATAGTTTCTTTCAAGATTTGCAGATTTAAAATTTTGAGTAAGTACATCAGGATTAAACTTCTGTCACTGGTGGCTGTACTTTGTTGCTGCCCTATGCCTGTGCTGGTCTTCCTGTTGGGTCATCTGGTACTATTTATAATTTTTCTTGGATTTCAGTTGCTCCCAGGCTTTCTTATCCTGAGTCCCATGGAGTGTAGAACCATTTCTGAAAATAATGATTAATTTGGGGAGAAAAGTCCTGTTCTACTTTATCTTACTCATGGAGAGTATTTGGAGGAGAGAATAAGAATCCAGGTACTTACTTCTCAGGAAAAGACAACAGACTACACCCTGGTTCAATTGCCTCTCACTTCACTTGCACCTAGTGGAAAGACTATGCTTTCTGGGGTTTTTTAATACCTTCTTAGGTGAGGTAAACACTCTGTTGGATGGATAATCTAGTATTCACACATGTTTAAATGAAGAATAACTGTTTCATACTCAACTGGGTCTTTTTTAATAAAGAGATAAATGAGGAATAATGAAATAAAAATATGAACCATAGGGGTGGGTTGAGGGACTCTGGACTAAGAAGAGTAGGGGTGAGAGAGAGGAGAGAGGAATACATCTACTGAAGCTGAAGAAAAGTGGATCAAACACCAACTCTGGCCCATTTTCTCTTCTCCTGCTCCATCCTTCCAATAGGTCAGCCAAATTAATGCACAGATGTTCCAGCTGCGCCGCCAATGTTAAACTTTCCCAAAGCAAACAACCGTCATTGGACAGAGCTTTTTTTGATTGCTGACAATAAAGTTCTTAAGTTATCATGTCATGGAAGCAAAACTAGAATGAATATCACAAAATAGTGGTTAATCACTGGCCGAAGAGACAGCAGAGACCCTGAAGATCATCTAATATAACTAACCCCTTTCGTGTGACATGTTTGTAAATTAATGCTCTGAGAAGGGAAACAAGCATCTTTCAAGGACACACAGCAAACTGAAGATTGAATAGGGATGGAGAATTCAGGCAGATTTGTCTTTGTCCCAGAAGCAGAGACTTCAGATTGCATATCTAAGTAGTCACATTCCTTTAACTAAGAATAACAAGGGCAATGCTCTGCCTTATGAGGGTGAATGAGCTAAAAAGAGCAAACCCCCAACTCCCACCTGCCTTTCCATGTTACACACGTTGCAATCACCTCCCAGTACCCTGCTGCCTCCATTTCTGAACCCAAAACATTTCCTAAGAACTCAGGTGAACCTCACAGATCTCTTGGTTTGAACCAAAATGCCATAGCATCAAGATGCACATCTGATTTTAATCTCCCAAATCTGTTTCCATCATCACTGATAAAGCCTTGTGTTTATATAATACCTTCCCCCAAGAAGCCCAGGGTGATTTATGAACATTATCTCATTACATAATAAGTAATTATCCTAAGAGATAAGTGGGCAATTTTATTCATTTTGCACACTGAATCAGACCCATTTCCCAGCAATCCAGAAACAGCCCCACAGTTCAGAGCGAGGGCTTTCAAACTAGCTTTAACTGTGAACCCCTTCACTCTCTACTGAATGCCAGCGCAAATCACAGATAAAAGTAGAATTGTGCTAGCTCCTCCAAAATAACATAGCTCATCAACATCTAAATACAAAACTCATCTCCATGTTGGTGTCCCTCAGGCCCCTCATAGCTGCTTAGCAGGCCATGGTGGCCTGTTGACAGTTTCTCAGAAGCACCAGTTTCTCTCCTCCTTTGCACATATTCATCTCACTGCCTGGAACGCTCTCTCCATAACCCCCTTCAGTTTGTCAACTCCTTTTCATCCTTCCGATCCCAGCTCCAGAATCCCTTCCTCAGAGCATCCTTCCCTGATCTTCACCCTCCAATGTTAAGTCCAAATCCCGTAATAAATGCTCTGGTAGCCTTCATATGGTCAGCTACCTCTCAGATGGCCTCCAAAAATGCCTACTTCCTGATATGCATGTCCTTCTGTGACAGCCTCCTTTGGATTGTAACTGGATTTACTGACTTGCTTCCAATGAGTAGAAGGTGGCAGAGATAATCTGGTAATAGATATCCCATCCGAGATTAGGTTATTTAAAGACAGTGCCTTCCATCTTGCTCAACCTCTCCTGCTCTCTCTCTCTCACTCTCTTCCCTTACTGCCTCTGAGGGAAGCCAGCAGCCACGATGTCAGTGGCCTTAGGGCAGGAACTGATATCTTTGATCAACTGCCAGCTAGGACCTGAGCCTGCTGACAACCACATGAGTAAGCTCGAGAGTCATTCTCCCCCATTGAGCCTTGAGATGCCGTGGCCCAAGTGATCTTGACTGAAGTTTTGGAGACATCCTGAATCAGAGGACCCAGCTAAGCCACACCCATATCCCTGAACCAGGAAAAATAAATGTTTGTTATTTTACACTGCTAAGTTTTAAAGGTAAATCATTACATGGCAATAGATAATTCACACACCCTGCAAAGCTCTCCTTCAAAGCAGATCACTGTTGTAATTTTAAGCTTCTTGCTAGGATTGATTGCTGTCTGATAGAGCAGAAACTCTGTTTATCACAATGGTATCACAGTACCCAGCACAGCAATTGGCGATGGCGAGTTCTCAAATACCAGTCACGTGACTAGTTTACCCATCATCCCACAGCCGGCCCCTTTCTCCAGTTTCTGTTTCTTCCAAAGCATCTCTTATATTGTTGCCACCTTTATCTTCCTGAGTAGAATGTCAGTGTCAGGCTCCTCCCCCCAAACCTTCGTCATCTTACATCCTAATATGACTAAAACCCAAACCCCGCATGTTATTACCCAAAACCATTCAGAAGCTTCCATGATAATTTCCCAACAGCCACGACCTAGCCCTATGGGAATGCTTGTCATGATCTCACCATTTGGGCATTCATCTACTCATGCCTGGACTGTAGTGCTCCCTTCTCTCTCTCCCATCCTACAAAGACCCGCTCAGATTATATCCCCTCCATTAGACTTCCCCATAATTTTCAGTAGAAATTCTTTCTCCCTCTCCTATGTCGGTGACACTGTTGCCTCTCCACTGGAACACTAAACAAAGCCTGCTTAAAGCATGAGCACATAATGTGTCTATCTGCCTTCTTGTGAGCCTGTGAACATCTTGGGGACAAAGTCCAGCTCTTGTCACTTTGTCATGCTCAGTGCCTGCCACCTGGCCAGGGCTCAGGAAAGACTCACTGAATGTAACTGAATTACTACTTGGAAAGAATATACCTCTAGGGGGCTGCTTTCTATTTGCAAAATGCTGCTAGGAGGGCAGATTATTAAATCAGTGCATTTTTTTTTTTAAAGCAAAGACCACAAACCACCTCTGAAGCCAAGAAAAAGATGCAATTGGAGGGAAATAAATCGGTACCTTTAATCCTCCACTGAGTTTGGAAAAACAACAAAATGCCAGCTTCCAGCAGATCATTTCTTTTTAATTAAAAGTTAGCAGGATTCTTCAGGAGCACTCAATTTTCTGGTCAGGTCAACAAAACGTAACCAATACCTTTCACACCACGCCCCCCCCCCCCATCCTCCGCCCCCACTCCTAGAATTAGGCAACCCTTGGGGGCGGAATAGACTTCAGCTGTTTGCTCTGTGCTCATAATTAGATTGTCTAGACAGGAGATGTTGCTGGAGCAATAGGAAAATATTTTACAAGGTGTTCCGCAGAACCACACTTATAACAGTGATTAGAACACACTGACAGACGCAGAGACAGCAGAATTGGCCTGGGCCACGAGCTGGTTTCACCTAGAGCAGAGCAGAGGCACTTTGAAGCCCTTGTCTGGAAAAAAGATGCCCAATTAGAACTCTGGGGGCACAGAGCAGTTCACTGGCCTTTGTTCCCAGGGAGCACTGGTGAGCTGATGGAGTCATGTCCGGGATGCCTTCTTGCCACCCTGCATGGGCTGATACTAAGTCAACAGGGGCGGCTTCCAAGCCCTGCTTCCACCAGCATCTCTACAGACAGGATGAGTGGTGGTGACCTCTGCAAGGAGTTTCCCAAGCCTTGCTTCTGCTGCACCGCCTGTCCCTTATATTATGCCGAATGCAGATTTTAAACAGCATGGAGAGAGAAATGTGTGATGCCTACTCTTGCAGGAAGACATTTCTTGGCATGACCTTCCTGCTCAGCTTTTGTTGGCATATCAATGTGACAGCAACAATATTTTCCAGCAGAAAACCTCTTTGGAGACATTTTTCACAGGAGTAATTGATTAGGTAAAGTCATCTGGCCCTATGAGACGAATGACTTTTGGAAAACCGCTACACAAATAGAGGACCACAAAAAGCACAGAATTTCAAGATCAAACAAACAGTAAAACAAAACAAAAAATGCAAGCAAAAAAACAAAACGCCCTATAGACTTTATCAATGAGGAAAGTGCGACTTAGCAAAAGGAGGAGACATATCATGAAAGTGGATCAAGACCCAGGTCCCTGAATCCTAAACTACTATCTTTCCACCAAATCTATTAGAGAAGCAATAGCTTTGCCTCTTCATACCATGTACCAGAGTGTCCACTCCTATCAAATATTTTTCTGAGCATTTTAAATGTATGATCTCATTTAGTTCTCAACACACACCAGTGAGATAGATACTATTTCCCTCTCCAGTTTACAAATGAGGAGACTGAGGCACAGACTGTTGTGGGACTTGCCCTCAGTCACTCATAAGCAGATCTAGGATGGGTTCCCAGGCAGCCTGACTTCAGAACCTGCCCTCTAAGCTCTAGACTGTCTGTACTCAATCTGCCCATTACAAAGTTCAGATAGGAATAGAGACAATGAAATGGAGTCCATTTATCTTCAAAAATGACAATACACTTGAGGTCTAGTAGGAATTAGGTGCCTGAGGATTTGAAATCAGAGGATCTCATGTTTCCAACCCCACCATCATCTATTTACATGGTTACATACAAGTCACCTGACCATTCAAAGTCACCGTTTCCTCATCATTAGCTCCTGTGGGCATATTAATAAAAAAAAATGGGAGAGTTAACAAGTAAGTATGGATTTCTAAAATTCTTTAAGTGACACCTTACTTTATTTTAGCACCTTTTAATTTACCAAACACTTTCACATTCATCATTTAAATTGACAATGACCTATGAGTTAGGCCTGGAAAGGATTTTTATTACTGACATTTTATAGAATGGAAATTGAAAGCCCAGGTATTAAAGTGCATTGTCCAAATTTGAACAGCAAAAAAATTGGCATGGTTAAGGTGAGTCAAAGCTTTAACCTATGGTTACGTTCATAGAAGTCTAGTCTTCTCCTCTCTCCCCCACTTCTCTGAAAGGTTACAGACACAATGGGATTGTGCAGGTTGATTTTTAATTAAAATCTGAAAATAAACCCAATTATGATAGAAATAGTGTTTAGGGTCCCTGTCTCAGGTAAGAAAGAATAACAAAAGCTGTGTAGTAGCAGCAACTAGTTACCCTAGAGGACAAACCAGGCCTTTTACCCTGTCCTGGTTTGTCTCTGGTTAATGTTCTGATCCAAAGAGAACAGGCCTTCGTCTCACAAATAACTGATCCTTAGCCTTTAGTCATTTATTGTCATTGCTCTCTCCTTCTTCACATGAAGCCAAAAGGCAAACAGTGTACAAAACAAAACAACTTTGTTTTGTAAGCACCAGTATGTGGGATTCGCTGGCACATGTTTTAAGTTCCAATAGTCCTCTTTGTGGCTTCTTAAGAGAAGGAGAGCTTCATTAGCAGCTGGTGATTGTCTTCCCCCAGAGGGACAGAGAAGAGGAAAGGTGAGGAGAGAGGATGAAAAACACAGAAGTGAGATCACAGGGAGAGAAACAAGAGAAGAAAGGAAGAGAAGGGAAGGGGGAGAGAAGGGAGAGGAAGAGAAAAAAAAAAGCAAAAAAAATATTATTTAACCAAAGAAAAGAATACTGGACAGGGAGTTGGAAGAACTTATTTCAAAACCCAGCTCTAATACTAAATAGCTGAGGGTGCCTGAATCCCTGAACCCCTTTTGTCTTGTTATATCTCTAAAATGTATTCACTCAGCCCTATTTATTCTTGGGGGTTGAACGTCAAATGGCACAGGGGAGGTAAAAGCTCTAGGGAAACAAGGTCAGCATTACTACCTACAGGCAGAGGATGTTAATGTTAAATCACTGCATTTTCCTGTGACAAGGGAATTTGCTCTCTGTCCAAGGTTTCCTCTGGAATCAGTTTATAATTATTCAGCAGCTGATTTCCCCTTGCCTCTTCCCCTTTCTCTGCCTGTTGCTGCCTGAACTCTGACCTTATAAGGGTGACTCAGTGCCCAACCAAGGAGGGCCAACTGACTTGGAAACAAAGATAACAATCAAATCAACCTATTGAGTTCCATGTTAACAAAAGCTTTTATCTGGGAGAAAAATCAGAACTTGTTAACAGCTGATATCTATGAGGCATATTACAAAATGCTTTTAAGCTATCTCATTAGAACCTTACAATAGACTATTAATGAAGCGGAATGATAATTAATGTCACCTTTTGAGAGATGAGGAAACAAAGTTAACAGCTGTAAAATTGGGGCTAAAATCTAGGACTCCACTCCTAGTCCAGGAATCGTCAATGGAGGTCTGCTAGAAAACTGAGCAGAACTGTAAACACGGCCCCTTCATCACACTATGTTCCTACTTCTCGGGGCCTGGAGAAAGCCCTTTACATTTACCAGCATGCCAGCTGCTGGCACAGGCTTTCTCTCCTCAACCCCAGAATGCAAATCTGGAAAAAGCCGCACAAGTTAATTAGGAGGGCTG